>NC_135170.1:26092353-26700746 GCF_041146795.1 Maylandia zebra
GCTGAATCCTTTACTGTACTCACCCGTCTTAGATGCCCGTCAGTTAGAGCAAATCTCCAGAGCTGCTGCTTTTATAAACAACGGCTCTGCTTCCTCAGCATTTACACTCTCCTTAGTTTGGTCATGAATGTCTGACACCTTGCTTCTTGATACTGATATGGTCAAAAATAAATTAATTGTTTTGATCCATTTTCCACATATGTAATCCCTCTTTTCTAATACAACATACTTTCAAATATAAACAATTCAGCTGTATTCCTTAGTGAAAAAAATATTGCCAATGTATTGTGGTTTATTTGGTATATTTCTTTAAGTGATTATGCTCCTAAATATGGAAAATGTAAGAAATGTTAACAATATAGTTAGTGGTAAATTAAAATAGTGCTCTGCATGGTTTTGGGATTATTCATTCTAATAACTTTTGAAGATAAATGGATATTAATTTGATACAGTTTATACTAAGCTTATCTGTGTGTCCAACTATCTTTGATATTTTGATAGCCAGTTTTAAACTTCTAGTGCCACTGGTGTATAATTACAGGACATAAAAATCATCAGACTTTCTGTGTGTTATATATAGCTACCGGGAACATAATATTAAAAAATGTATTACTATAAAATAATTTGTTATAAATACATTTAATTTCTGTGTGGATAGAAGTGAACGTACAGCTTTTAGCTTACAATTTTGATAAACTAATTAAATGATATATTCTTACAGGAAGGGAAAATCTGGGATCATAGAAAGGATTAGCTTTTATTTCTAAAGCTTGCTCAAACTTGACTTAATGTTTGCTATCTTTCTAGCAGAACATGAGATACTATCATGGTCAAAAATAAATCCAGCAAAGGACAGGAGGAGTGGTTTGTGGTTGGCACAAAAGACAGATATATTTATTTTTCAACAACACAGAAGTACCCACAAGTACCTATACCTATTGGTAAGGTAAGTCCATGGTCAAATATCAAATGCAGTATGTTGTGTGTTTTCACTGTAATTCCAAGGGCCAGTAGAATTGCAACAAAACTGCAGAGCAGACACACAGCATTACAACCAAAAATGGAAACACTTTTTGATCTGCTTTTTATTTAGCCCAGTGCTTTGCTAGGTGTACAGTATTAAGTGTCTTACTTCTTACTTACTAATATCTTAATACTTTAGTGAAAATACTATCGTAGTCCATATCGAGTCATAGATGAGTTTCTTTTGCTTGGACTTCTATCTGGACGAGTGCACTGAAATTTCTTAATTACAATGGAGCTACTAACTCTCTCTCATTAGAGAGAGCTAGTGATGAGTACTGTCTGATCACTTAGACATCTATGGATGCCACTAACATGCACAAAATCCCCCAATTTAATTGACAGTTCTACACATGAAGTCTCTGTGATCCCTTCACCATTCACAAAGCCTTAAACTCTAATGAGACAAGGATAAGATCCCTTTACTATGATGAATGACAAATCAAGTACTCTGCCCAAACGAAAGGTCTGACAACATTATCCGTGGCTTCTCCAGAACCTTTCACACATGTCTCAAGTGCTCAGGATGAAGTCATTTGCAAAAAGCACAGAGTGTCAAATGGTGGGCATCATCCTCAGCCTCTCTGGTAGGGTCTATGCCAGCATGCTGCAGAGTGTGTCTTTTAGTTGAACCTTTAATTAAGGAGGAACAATGCAGTTTTTATCCTAGTCATGGAACACTGGACCTGGTACTTCTTGCTATTCTTTTTATCCACATCACTTCATTATTATTTTCTTTTGTCACACCTTGCTATCCTGTTGTAGAGGTGAATAAAGTGTCAGGCAGGAACATGAGTTTGAACCTGGAAATCAAAAGGATGATTCTGAATGTTGTCAGTACATATGCCCCACAAGTTGGATGTCAGTTAGAAAAGAAAAAGAATTCTGGAGTAAGTTGGGTAAAGTGGTAGAGAGTGTTCCTGGGGAGAGAGTGGTGATTGTATCAGACTCTGACAAATAAAAATGGAAAGGGCTGTTGTGAACAGATATTTCAAGGAGAGGGATGACCATAGGGTGACATTAAAGAGCAGAGGAAATGTCCAGCTCAAAATTTCAAATCCTCTTCTACTCTTCATTTTACTTTGGGGATTGATGGTCCCCACAAGTATAGTAGTATGCCAATTTTCTGTCCTCACAAAAATGTCTAAACATGTACACACACACACACACACACACACACACACACAGACACACACACACAGACACACACACACACGCGCGTGTATAGATAGATGTGCTGTGGGGGAGATATCAGATTTTGTTAGAGGTCTGCCCACATTTTCAGTTGAGGTAAGCTGTACTGCATGATCCGAAATAGAAAGTAGAAAGGCACCACCAATTGTGGCCTTATATGTGAGTGAGCATTACAGTATTATATCAGTGACACTGTTTTATGGTGACTTGCACTGCCTTAAACTCAATTTGTATTTTTACAAGCGAACTGGATTTTGGTCCGTCTTTTTTACTGCTTTGCCTTTCTCAAAAGTAAATGTATACCAGAGTTGTATATATAGAGCAGTGCAGCTACAAATACTATCCTGAAAAAATATGTGATGTTATTATGGCAGTTGTTGAATATACCTATTAAAGTTTGGTAATAAGATTAATTTGGACATTTTAATATAAACACATATATACAGCTCTGTCTGAAGGAATATTTTTATAACTGTAAATAGATTGGATGTAAAAAGTCAATCTCAGGCATTATCAGTTTTTGACTGTGAATTTATGGTAATATTTAGCCTAAAATGTTTAACCTGCTAAAGATGCAAAATGGCATATTGTTCTACAGAGAATTTTTTAATTACCCACCCAAAGCACTGAATTCAATTGTTTCAAAAACTTCCATGGCAACACATGCTTAAAATCAAGCACCTAGGCATGCAGTCTTCTTCTCCAATCATTTATTGCAGAACGGGTCTCTCTCAGGAGCTCAGTGAATTCCAACATGGCAGCATTATAGAATACCACCTGTGCAACAAGTCCAGTAGTGAAAATTCCTTGTTACTAAATATTCTACATTCAACTGTTAGTGGTGTTATAATGAAGTGGAAGTGAATAGGAACCACAGCAACCAGCCGTGTATTGGTAAGCCACATAAATTGATAAAGCAGGGTCTCACATAGTGCACAGAGGTCACCAACTTTCTGGAGTCAGTCACTACAACACTCTAAACTTCATGTGGTCTTCAGATTAGCTCATGAACAGTGTTTATAGAGCTTCATGGAATGGGTTTCCATGGCTACGCAGTTGCACTAAAGCCTTACATAACCAGGCACAATGCAATACATAAGATGCAGAAAAGCACACTGACACTGTGGCAGTATTCATGTTTTCTGGATAAGAGATGAATCGCGCCGATGTGAAGTTATTTTTCACGAAATGGCCTTGGCCCCTTAGTTCCGGTGAAATGTTTCAACACACCAAGACATTTTGGACAGTTTCATGCTCCTAGCTTTGTGGGAACAGTTTAGGGACAGCCCCTTCCTGGTCTAACATGATGGAGTGCCAGTGCACAAATTGGATGGGGGAATTTGGTGTGCAAGAACTTGACTGGCCTGCCAGAGTCCTGACCAAAACCTGATTAAATACCTTTGGAGTGAGTTAGACTGTGAACCAGGCCTTCTCATCCAACAACATTGTCTGACCTTACAAATATATTTCTGGAAGAATGGTTTTCTTTTAAAGGTTAACTTAACTCTGCCATCACTAATGCTGAACACAAGAAGGGAGAACACAAAGGGAAAAGTGCTGTCCTCATTTCACAGGACGATGTCCTGTAGGTATGAATCACGATTATTCTGAAGAAACTATCGTGTTAAAAATTGTATATGTGAATGTGACTTTTTTTAGAATAAAGAATAAATTAAACTCTTTACATTTCATGAAATCATAATGAAAGTGTTTATTGAATTAATACATCATACGTGGACAATTTAACAGTTAGTTCATATTTTATGAACACTGCCAAAAAGTTCCAAAAGAATGTGTCTTATTCAGCACTTTCACCCTGAAAAAAATAATGAAAGGTAAAATTATTCAACACATATTATCAACATTGAAACAATTCATTCTACATTGTAAATATAGTATCTACACTCTCTTCAATTCACAGAAAATTATTAACATAAAGCTCTTATATCAAACAACTCCATTAAACAACGGTACATTTTTTCGTAAAACAAATTACATGAATTACCTTTCCAGCATCACGGCTCTTGGCTCTCAGTTTGTTGACCTGAGATTCAGCAATGTCAGCACGTTCCTGAGCTTCCTCCATCTCATGTTGGACCTTTCTCAGTCTGGACATGTGGGTGTTGGCCTGTTCCTCCTGTTCAGTGCAACAATATGTTTTATTTAAAAACATATCTGATCATATATGAGAGATATCTCAGTTATGAAGCTGTGAATTCCATATGTAAAAATCACAAAACATTTCACTCACAGCCTCCTCAGCCTGTCTCTTGTAAGCCTTGACTTTGAGCTGTAGCTTGTCCACCAGATCCTGAAGTCTGACCAAATTCTTCTTGTCCTCCTCAGTCTGCATAAACAACAAACTGTTACTGATGGCTGAAGAAGAAAGAATTTAGGAACTTAAATGTAATAGATATTTAGGTAAATGTGTAATCACCTGGTAGGTGAGCTCCTTCACTCTCCTCTCATATTTGCGGACTCCTTTAACAGCATCAGCTCCACGTCTCTGCTCAGCTTCAACTTCAGTTTCTAGTTCACGGACCTTTAATGCCATGATAAGTAATCAGCTTTTAATAAATATTAAGAGTAGAAAGAAAATGGGTGGAGATCATGTGATGGCATCAAAGTGTTTATTTAATACTTGAATAATAACTATATATGCATATATATATGCAGTACATACCCTGGACTCCAGTTTCTGGAGCTGCTTCTTGCCACCCTTCATGGCGAGGTTCTCTGCCTCATCCAGACGGTGCTGCAGGTCCTTGACTGTGACCTCCAGGTTCTTCTTCATCCTCTCCAGGTGAGCACTGGTGTCCTGCTCCTTCTTCAGCTCCTCAGCCATCATGGCAGCCTGAAAGTATGGGTGGTGTTGGCATTATTGATCAAGCATGAACAAAAATTTAAAAGAAAAGAAGGCTTGTAAAGTACTAACTTACATCAGTGATAGCCTTTTTGGCCTTCTCCTCAGCATTTCTTGCTTCCTGAACTGCATCATCCACCTCACCCTGAACCTGGACAAGGTCAGCCTCCAGCTTCTTCTTGGTGTTCAAAAGACTGGTGTTCTGAATGAAAAAGAAACCGTTTTAATGATGTGATTCTCACTCTCTGATGTCTCAAAGTTCTTGTAAAGTAATGAATACCAACCTGAGAGTGAAGCAGTCCAACACGCTCGCTAGCATCAACCAACTCCTGCTCAGCTACTTTGCGTCCTCTCTCTGTCTGCTCCAGAGCGGCTCGCAGCTCCTCAATCTCAGCCATCATCAGACCATTTCTGCGCTCCACCATGGCGACCTGCTCCTTCATGTCTTCCTGTCCTCTGATTGCGTCATCCAGGTGCAGTTGGGCATCCTGATGACAAACAAACAAAAGATATTATCATTGTTTGCTTGGAGGTTAATTAAAAAACACAAACACACACACAATCTACCAACTCACCTTGAGCTGTCCTTGGACATTCCTCAGTTGTTTCTGGGCCTCAGCAGCCTGTCTGTTGGCATGGCTCAGCTGAATCTCCATCTCATTCAGGTCTCCCTCCATCTTCTTCTTGACTCTCAGGGCATCATTCCTGCTCCTGACCTCAGCATCCAGAGTGCTCTGCATGGAGTCAATCACCCTCTGGCTGTTCCTCTTGATCTGCTCCATCTCCTCGTCCTTCTCTGCCAGCTTCCTGTCAATCTCACCTTTCACCTGGTTTAGCTCAAGCTGAATACGAAGGATCTTGGCCTCCTCGTGCTCCAGAGTTCCCTTTAAATAAATGTAACAACTGTTACTAATGAATCTCTTAATAATATGAATTGAACAGACTAGGACTAATTTTTTTTAAGGAAAATACATATTTTGTTTTGTAATATATAAATCATTACCTCAGCTTCCTCCAGAGCTGTCTGAATTTCAGACTTCTCAGTCTCAACAGTCTTCTTGGCCTTTTCCAGCTCATGGATGGTCTTTCCTGTTTCACCAATCTGTTCAGTCAGATCTGAGATCTCCTCTACAGAGCAAACACAGCCAAGAGTTTTAGTACTTGGAGCTGATATATGCAAATGTTTTGGCCACAACAAAAGCTGTATATGAATATAAACATTAGAATCATATCCATATGATCTATAGCAAGATAAGCATACGCTGCAGGTTCTTGTTCTCTCTCTTCATGGTCTCAAGATGATCCAGAGCCTCTTCATATGAGTTCTTCATCTTGAACAACTCAGTGCTGAGAGAACGAGCCTCCTTTTGGGCTCCTTCCAGCTCTGCCTGGCTCTCCTCATACTTCTGCTTCCATTCTGCCAGGACCTAGATTAATTAAAAATTAATTAATTAAATAATTAGTTGTTGTAATGGGTGTAATTTCTCCTTTGATGACAGAGGTTATGTTTAAAACTTTACCTTATCAAAGTTCCTCTGCTTCTTGTCAAGGTTGGCAGCCAGAGCATTAGCTCTCTCCACATCAATCATGAGGTCCTCCACCTCACCCTGCAGCCTCTGCTTGGTCTTCTCCAGTGAGGCACACTTGGAGTTCACAGCCTCAATGGATTCCTCAGCCTCCTGCAGGCGCTGGGCAAGCTTTTTCCTGTTGTTAAAAGAATTCTGTTTTTATTAAGGCTGAATTGGTTGGTTTTAAGTCTGAAAACCAATTTAAACAATGAAAGTATGGTGACTTACTTGGCCTCCTCCAGCTCCTCGGTGCGCTGGATAGCATCAGTCTCATATTTGGATCGCCACTGAGCCACCTCACTGTTGGCCTTGGACATTCCTCGCTGCAGCTCAGCCTTGGCCTCCTGCTCCTCCTCAAACTGCTCTCTCAGCAGATCACAGTCATGACGTGCTGACTGAACAGCATGAGCCAGGGCATTCTTGGCCTGTTGAAGTGACAGTTGATTTCAGATTTTGATATTTTATTGTTGAAATCAATTTTAAAGTCTAATGCTGAGAGGATAACAGATTTAAGAGGTAAAACCTTAGAAAGATATTAGAGGATTATCTGTCTCAGAGTTACTGAGTGTCTCTGTAACTGATTAAAACTTGTCTCTGTTTGAAGTGCTGAAATTTAACAGAAGAGAGAAAACATTTCAGACCTTCACTTCCTCCTCAACGTGTCTCTTCAGTTCCTCAATCTGCTGAGTGAAGGCCTGCTTGCCCCTTGTGAGCTGAGAAACAAGAGCTTCTTTCTCCTCAAGCTGGCGACTGAACTCACCTGTAGTTAACACACATGTATTAAGCCCAGTTTGTTCCATTTCACCCACTGATTGGTTGTAGTTTTAGGTACCTGTAAATGACAAATTTCCAGACACAGACTGTTTCTTTGTTATACATCACTTACCATTCTCTGTTTGAAGTCTCGCCTTCTGGGCATTAATGTCATTCAGCTGACGAACATTCTCATCATTTTTGGCTTTGAGTTCACTTAGTTGATCCTCAAGAGTCCTGCACATTTTCTCCAAGTTGCCCTGTCACCAAGTAATGCCATATCCATGTTAACAGTTAATGAGCTGCTTTGGCGGTCCTGAAATGTAAAAAAGAAAAAATCTGTTCTCTATAAATACTGTCCGCACCTTTGCTTTAGCAACAGCCTCCATGTTGCTGGAGAGGTCATCAATCTCCATCTTGTACTCGCTCTTCTCTTTCTCCAGCTTCTGTTTGACACGCTGGAGGTTGTCGATCTGCTCTCCGAGCTCTGCTACAGTGTCAGCCTGCTTCTTACGGAGAGCTGCTGCAGTAGCTTCATGCTGCAGAGTTGATTCCTCAAGATCACGACGCAGTTTCTGGAACTCAGCCTCTCGCTTCTTGTTCATCTCAATCTGAGCAGCTGTTGCTCCACCAGCTTCCTCGAGCCTCTCGCTGATCTCTTCAAGCTCCCTGGAGAGGTCGGCTCTCTGCTTCTCTACCTTAGCCCGAGCTGCCCTCTCAGCCTCAATCTCCTCTTCCAGCTCCTCAATACGAGCCTAGTTTGAAATTATTTGGATTTATCGATTAGAACCTGAACTAAAGTAGGTTTTTGACTTATAATGAACAATATTCTTTATGAACACTGGTCATTAGTGTTACCTGAAGTTCTTTAATCTTCTTCTGAAGTTGAGCACCAAGGGATTGTTCATCTTCAATTTTGCTGAGAAGTTGGCTGATTTCAAAGTCCTTCCTTGGTGTGGAAGAAGTATGGTTTTACGATCATAGTCCATATGATTATTGCAATGCAGTGTGTGTAAAGAAAATTATTTACAAAAAAAGCCCTACTTCTTGATTTTCTCATCAGACTGCTGCTTGTCATTCTCCAGATCCATTATGGATTCCTGGGCCAGTTTCAGATCTCCCTCCAGCTTCCTCTTGGCTCTCTCAAGGTCCATGCGGAGCTTCTTCTCTTGCTCCAGTGAACCCTCAAGCTATAAAGTCATGTCAGTTGATTCAAGTGGTTGGAAAGACAATGATTCAATACTCTTTCCATTAAAAAGCAATATGATTATAATTTTCTTACATCATCAACTTGCTGTTCCAGCTTTGTCTTGGCCTTGGTCAGAGTGTTGACTTTGTCCTCCTCTGCCTGGAGATCATCCAGTGTTTGCTGATGGGCTTCTTGTAAGGCTTTCTTCTCCTTTGTTAACTTGGCAATGGCCTCATCCTGAGATGCCATCTCCTCTGTCAGGTTTTTCACCTAAGAATTGTACAAAGGATGTATTTAAATATAACTTAACAACTATATCTCAGGAAAGAATTAATATATTTTCATTTAGAGGTGTCTTTTTAAAAAAAAAAAAAAAAAAAAAACCTCAGATATAGATAAATTGAACCTTGTTTTCTGTGGCATGTTTCTCCTTCTCCACTTTGGCCAAGGTGAGCTCCAAGTCATCAATGTCCTTCTTCAGCTCAGAGCATTCATCCTCCAGCTTCCTCTTCTTAGCAGTCAGCTCAGCATTGATTTCCTCTTCATCCTCCAGTCTCTCACTTGTCTCTTTGAGTTTGGCCTCGAGCTGGATCTTGCTCTTAATGAGCCCCTCACACCTTTCTTCAGCATCAGAGAGATTGTCAACTTCCTATAATACATGTTGAACACACAAGTTAGATTATTTGTGAGTCACATTGTCCTAGTGTTTTCTTGATTGTAATTTTAACTACACTTTTAGCAAATAAATAATCAGAGGATGAGACAAACAGGTGGTCCTTTTATATCTACCTTATATACATGAACTACAGGTGCAATGTATACTTTTCTCTACTACTTACTGCAGCCACTTGAAGTTGCAGGTCATTCTTCTCCTGCAGCAGGCTGACCATCTTCTCTTCCAGTTCCTTCTTCTTAGCCAGAGCAGTAGCCAGGTCTGTCTTCATCTTCTCATAGTTCTCCTTCATGTTCTGCAACTCCTTCTCAGTCTCAGCACTCTTCAGAAGAGGCTTGATCTTGAAGTACAGTTTCAGCCATGGCCAGTTCTTGACATTCATGAAAGAACGGATGTTGTACTGGATGGAGAAGATAGATTCTCTAAAAACCAAACATGAGAGTGTTACTTTTAGTGTCGTTGGATCTTAATATGAGGAAGGAAATACAAAAGAGAATACAATAGAGTTTACTATGATAATGTTACCTCCTCTCCATCATCTTCACAAACTCTTTCCTCATGACGTATCCTCTGCAGAGAGCCTGAGTCATGGTCACCAGCTCAGCCAGTTTCTCATCTCTCATCTCCTCAAGAGTGCCCAGCAGACCAGCTTTGAAGAACACCTATTTAATCATTGAAAACATATGTATACGTGGATATTGAGAGTTTTTTTTCAAAATGTCTATTAATATAACAAAGTGTACCTTTGTGTGCCCAAACATGTACTGTGTGTGATCCACATCAATGGAGCCAAGCAGCTTCTCTGAAGCTTTCTTGTTGTCAATGAACTGTCCCTCAGGGATGACACTGGCATTCAACACTTTGTATCTTCAAGAGAGAATCAGGTTGTTACTTAGATTTTTCTTCCATCATATTCAAGTTTGTCCTTTACAACAACAATGAAACCATTTTTCCTTTCCAATATTGTAATGTGCTGTCACCTCTGCTTGAAGTCACCATAGAGGATTCTGCTGGGGAAACCCTTTCTGCAGATTCTGATGCCCTCTAGTACACCGTTACACCTCAGCTGGTGGATGACCAGGGCGTTCTCCATAAGACCTGAGAGTCAGAAATGCATAATGTTTCAAATCTTTTCTATATTCTTACTGTCATTTTTACAGTTAATATTACTGTGGGGTACCTGGGGTCTTTGTCTCATTGGGAATCAGGCAACGGACAAAGTGAGGATGAGTGCTTCTTAAGTTGGTCATCAGCTTGGCCAGATTCTCCTGTAGATCAGCATCATTAGATAATAGGTTATTACTATTTAAAAATTAGCATTTATTTATTTATTTATTTATTTATTTATTTTAATTATAAATCGATACATACTCTGAAAAGAGCAGACACAGTCTGGAAGGAACCACCCTTCTTCTTACCACCCTTCTTGCCACCACCAGCAGCCTCTGTTTTCATAAACAGTAAATTTCATTATTGGAATTTAATGAATATTTTTCACAGTATACGTATTAGCCTGCAGTATGCACATTATAGTTATTACACAGATACATACTATCTGTACTGGACACGCTAGCTTGTGAGCACTTTTGTTTCTTACCATCAGCTCCAGCATGGGCTGCATAAAGGAAGCACATTAGTTTGTTTGAAGACTTCTGGTAGAGCTGAACAACTGAGTCATTCAGTGGGTCCTTGTTCTTGTCCAGCCAGCCAGTGATATTGTAGTCCACTGTACCAGCATAGTGAACCAGGGAGAAGTGTGCCTCAGCCTTGCCCTTTGCAGGCTTTGGCTTCTCGAAGCATTTGGTCTTGCCAAGATGCTGATCGTGCAGCTTGTTCTTGAAAGTTGTGTCAGAGGCCTTGGGGAACATGCACTCCTCTTCAAGGATGGAGAAGATGCCCATTGGCTGAGAAAATGTCACATGTCATATTAAAATTTCAAGGGAGGTAACATATGCACCCATATGTAAATTTCTTCCATAGTAGCTGTTTACCTTCTCAATAAGCTCAATGCAGGCAGCCAAGTCCATACCAAAGTCAATGAACTCCCAATGAATGCCTTCTTTCTTGTACTCCTCTTGCTCCAGGACAAACATGTGATGGTTGAAAAACTGTTGCAGTTTCTCATTGGTGAAGTTGATGCAGAGTTGCTCCAAGCTGTTGAACTGTAACATTACAAACATGTTTAACTTCATGGCAATACAGTATTTAACATTTAGCAAATGTGGTGAAATGTTTCAAGTGCTCACATCAAAGATCTCAAACCCAGCGATATCCAGCACTCCAATGAAGAACTGTCTGGGCTGCTTTGTGTCCAGCATCTCATTGATACGGATAACCATCCACAAGAACATTTTCTCATAGATAGATTTGCACAGAGCCGAGACAGCATTGTTGACCTGGCAAACAAGAATTTATAATGATACAAAACCATATGAATACAGCTATAATGTTTATAAATATAATATGATTATACAAGTCTCCCTTTTTTAAATTACCTGTGGGACGGTCTGACCTTTGGTCACCATCTCATTGCCAACCTTGACTCTTGGGTAGCACAAAGCTTTCAGCATATCAGCCGAGTTCAGGCCCAGTAGGTACGCAATCTTGTCAGCCACTGTTGGATTAAAACAAATCATTATAATACCTAATAAATACAAATACTTCAAACATTTCTCCATTATAGAAATATTTCACAATACCCTCGGTGCCATCAGGTTCAGCCTGCTCTTCACGCTGCTTCTGCTTGAATTTCATGTTGCCATGATGCATCACAGCACCAGTCAGCTTGTAGATGCTTAACTTCTCTTCAGCAGTAAAGCCCAAGATGTCAATAGCAGTCTGTACGACACAAGAATGAAAGCAACAATTTATGTTATTTTTAAAAACACTTCATTTATAGTTAAGTATACAAATCCAAAGACAAATGCGATTTTACATCTGTTGCAATGAACTCCTCCACATCATTGATGCTCTTCACTGTGATTTCACCCTGACTGACCATTGGGTAGTCATATGGGTTGGTTGTGATCAGAAGAGCCTCTGTAAAATGCAATACCGAAAATCAGTGAGGTATTTTTAGTATATTGTTTGCAATCTTTTCAAACATGAAATGGGAAGCAAAGCCTTCATCCTTTATATTCAGGAGAAAGACATGTTTGTTACTTTGAAGATTCTGCTTAAAAATTCTTCTTTAAATTAGCTTATGGTTAAGAATGGATCAGGTCAGAGTAAAACATCCCCTAGTTGTGTACCCCTGTCTGAGCCTGGGTTTGGAGAGTTTTGGTTTTCTTGTTAAAATGCAATTCTTCTATTCCATTATTGCCAAGTGTCGGCTCATAGGCAATTCTCATCATCGGTTGGGGTTTTCTCTTTAATACTACAGGGTTTATACATTACCATATAATATCTGATATTGTGCAAAAATTAAATTGTATTTTAATACTATAATTAAATAATTAATTAGTTAATATTGATTAATTATAATTAATACACTATATTTTAATAGTACAATTAATAGTCGTTATATACTGGTATACAACATTTAAAAATATTGTTGTTGTTATATGAACTGTCCATATATAGTTGAATTCAATTCAATCAAAGTTAGTTAGTGTCATAAATAATTAAAGTTGTCATACCCAGGAGCTCAGGCTTGTGGCCTGTCATCAGCTGATAGAAGATATGGTAGCTTCTCTCAGCAGACAACTGGAAGGTGACACGGGACTTCTCCAGCAGATCTAAGAACAACAAATTCAGTTGGAGAGTGTAGACATGTCATGTAGACATAAGGCATGACAGACTAACATTTCATGTCAAGCCTACCATTTTCATAGATTATCAAAAGAGTCATGGGAGTGATTTCAATTCTGTTACTTTACTTATTACATAATTTACTAATTATGTACCCAAGTCTTTTTTTTTGATGTACTGCATTGAACTAAATATATAAATATAAAATAAATTGAATTGAGTAGTTAAGAAACATTTCTAGCACAGATAAGTACAATGTAGACTGGTTCAAACTTACATGTTTCAATATCAGCTGAAGACAGCTTGCCAGTAGTACCGAAGTGAATCCTGATGAATTTACCCTAGAGTGGAAAATCTTTATTAGCATTGTCTTTTCTGAAAGCAAATAGTAAATATCTGACTTACTTTAACTCACTCTTAATTACTTACAAAACGAGAGGAGTTGTCATTCCTCACAGTCTTGGCATTACCATAGGCCTCCAACAGAGGGTTGGCAGCAACAATCTGATCCTCAAGAGAGCCCTGCAAGAATATATTGTGTTTATGTGAGCTGAAGTTTCTATTTTATTTTTCTGTTGCAAGTAGCTTGATACTAAATAAAGAATCTACCTGCATTTTGCCAGGTGTTGGCTCAGCCTTCTTACCACCAAGAGCTGCAATTGTTGCAAAGTACTGGATGACACGTTTGGTGTTGACAGTCTTTCCTGCACCAGATTCTCCGCTGGGGTTTATGGGACACATTGTTAAATTTCAGCTTCAGTATCTTAAAGTTTTGTATAGATTTTACACACAGATTTGTAATATACTCACGTAATCAGGACAGACTGGTTCTCACGATCTAAAATAAAAGCATACAAGGTTCATGAATCCTGCTTTCATCATTTCTTTAATAACTATAAGGTTAATTAATAAAGTGCTAAGAAACTATTTATTTGCAAGGATTAATGACAACTTCAATAAACTGAAATTTAAGGTAATGTCTATAATTTGTATTAAAACATATTAACAGTAATTGACATTACCAGTAAGCATGAACTGATAGGCATTGTCAGAGATGGAGAAGATGTGGGGTGGAGCCTCAATCCTCTTCTTTCCTCTGTATGCTCCTACACATGTAGCATCATATACAGGAAGCCACTTGTAGGGATTGACGACAACGCAGAACAACCCAGAGTAGGTCTGTATCATAGACAATAAATATCATTTAAACATTTACAGATCAGCATGATACTTTCATTTTACACACAGCAAACATAGGAAAGTGAAAATTTACGTAGATCATCCATGATGCATAACGCTCTTTGAGGTTAAACAGCACAGATGGCTCATTAAGGTGGGTCATCATGGCCATGTCCTCCATCTTATCAAACTTTGGAGGGTTTCTAGGGTGGATTTCATCCTCCTTTACAGTGACCGTCTGAATAGAAAATGTAAATCAGCCTCAACTTTTACAATTACACAGTGCATATTAACCACATGAATTAAGTACATAGATTATTCATCTACCTTTCCTCCCTCTGTCTCAACAGTGGCTTTACCACCCTCCTTCTTGGTAAGTTTGCCCTTGACATACATCTCATCAGGAACAGTCACAAAGAAGGCCGTCTTGGCATCAAATGGAGCAGTCTGGGCTTCAATCCTCTCCCTCTCTGGCTTGCGGAGGTAAATGGCCGCCGCGCCATACTGCTCCATCTCCGCGTCAGTGCTCATGGTGGCACTTTAATCAAGACTGAAAATATGATCGATTGAAAAATAAATCATATGTTTGTTATGCAACCCACAATTAATCTCCATTGTTTTGGTTTTATGGAATTTACCTCAGCTGATGCAAACAGAAATTCCTTGGTATCCTGTGATCCTGTGTATGTCAAGGCACTATAAAATAAGGTTAAAGGTAGATTCATGCACTTTTTATATTGACTTGTAGATTTTGTAAAAGACTTTAAGAATATATTTAAAAACAAAATGTTCACAAAAATGTATCAGTGTGTAAAATAATTTAAGTAACTGATTACTAAAACAAATAATCTATTAACTCACAGCAGAGACATGGCAGAGGAAAATGTTGACTCTACTCACCTGCCTTAGAAGCCTTTCAGTTAGAGCAAACACTCAGAGCTCCTGCTTTTATACACATCGGATCTGCTTCCTCAGCATTTGCAGCTCACTAAGTTTGGTCAGGATTCTCTGACACCTTGCTGATAGATATGGTCAAAAATAAGCTAATGCGTCATTTTCTACACATCAAATTACCATTTTACAGAGGATTTTAATAATAATACGTACAATAATAAATGTATATACATTTAATTTCTTTATTTTATTAAAGAACAAATTATATGCAATAATAATGGCAGATTAATTACATTATACTTAAATGGCATCAACTCAAATCTTTCTTTTATTAAAACTATTTTTACAATCAATATAATTATGGTTCTTATTTTTAAAAAAACAGTATTAAATGTCATTTGGTTCATATTTCACTGAAAGTATATAAACTGCATTTTTAGGAGATCAGTAATGCCCACAAAATGTCTAAAGCAAATTATAATACTGTATTGCATGGTTTGTAGATTATTTATTCAAATAAATGTTGAAGGGAAACAGATATTAAGTTCACATAGCTTATACTAAGCACATGCGTGTCCTGTTAATGTAATATCACAGCCAGTAATGGATTTAAATTTGGAGAAGTCTTGAAATGTCACTGGTGTTCTGTTACAGAGCATAGAAATCTCAGACATCGGAAATAAAATTCATGGTAAGACTTTCTGTTTATGCCAGACAGGTGTTGTATATCTCCTGGGAAATACATAGGTTTTAATTTTTGATGTATTGAGTGAGTGCTAAATGATTTACAGAAGAGAAACCCTGTGGTTAACTTTCATTTCCAAGTTTTGCATGGAGTTGGCTTAATATTTGCCATCTTACCAGCAGCTTGCCAGCTTATTTGAAAATAAATCCAGCAAAGGGAAGCGATTTGTGTTTGGCACAAGAGAAAGATGTATTTATAGGACACATTTAGAAATGATATTAACACCATAACCCAACATAAGCTTAATCTTAATTTATGTACTTTCTTTCTCTCTTTTTATTGTTTAATATTCATATTTAATTTGCTAAAAAGTATGGATTTATAGATAAGGGATAAAGTACAAGATGTTGTGCATTTTAACTATAACTCTTGGAATCAGGCAGCAGAGCAAAAAAAAGAAAAAAAGAAATTGCAGAGTAGACACATGTGATTAAGGAGGAGCTATAACCAAAACAGGAAAACAACTGACTTCATCTGTTTCCTTTTAGCCCTGGCATTACAGAAGAGCATGACTCCCTTCCGAACCATTGTATAAATGACCACTTTGCTATCACTTGCTACCCATACAGGCACTAATATTTATGTAATATATATTTGATTGAACCCCGACCACCCCAAATAAAAAAAAATTGTAGGCAGACTTTGTCAGATACTGACCATAAAAAATCATCATGGTTAGATTTATAAATGAATTTAAATACAGTAAATACAATACAGAGATAGAGTTAAAATAATTATTGTGAGTTTGAGAAGGGAGAGGAATAGCAAGGAGTGAAGTCAAGGTTTTGCTGAACCATCTTAACTCCTTCCCTACTCTTTCTTCTTTGCTTCCATGATAATTCTTAAATTTGCTGGTCATAATGTAATGCTATATGGTTCTTTTACAACAAAAGACAAAAGATTGTAGGTTTTCTTTTCTTATCAAAGAACAGTAAGTACAGATGATGTAGTTCCTGTATGTTATGCAACCCTTCATAGAATCATAATCAGCAGGATTAAACAACAAACATCCATGAGTGCATCAGGAAGATGGCCACAACTAATAGTGTACTTAGTGAATACGTCAGGCAGTTGAAACCCAAAAAAGAAGAGGAACAAGAACAGGAACCACCATGGAAGGATGGCGCCTGCCTTCTACCTTTGTTAGAAGAATTGGCTGATATCAAGAAATCCTACCAATGGCTGTACATAACTGGACTGAAATATAGCACAGAGGCACTAATCATAGCAGCACAGGAACAAGCTCCTGGCACAAGAGTCATAGAGACCACACTAAAGGGTGGATCAGAACCCCAGTCAAACTGAATCGCTGGTCGCCTGTCATCCCAGATAGCTGCAGTAAATGTTTAGACGAGAAGGGCACTCTTTTTCACTGTGTATGGAGCTGTCCAAAATTACAGCAGTACTGGAAATCAATCACGCAAACTTTATCTAAGATTGTTGGAGTAAATATACCTGTTGAAGCAAAAATGTGTGTGTTGGGTATATACCCAAAGAATTGTGACTTTAGAAAATGATACTTGGTGCTGAGTTTTTTGTTTTGTAATTTTGTTTTGTTTTTTGTTTTTGTTTTTTTTTTTGGGGGGGGGGGGGTGTGTAGGGGGGGGGGGGTTGTTTTGTTGTTTTTTTTGTTTGTTTGTTTTGTTTTTTGTCTGTTTCTTTGTTTTTGTTGTTTTTATTTTTCGTTCGCATCTTGCTTTGTTTGTACCCAATGGATTCACTTTGCCAAATGGATCATCATGGCCTTGCCGTATTGGTCCATTTGATCGACCTTTGTTGTTATTATTTATTTTATTTTATTTTCAGTTGTTACAGACGGGACAGACATGACTGAGGGATAGGAAAGGGAGAAAGAAAGATGAAGGAAAAGAAAAACAGAAGGGAAGAGGGACAGTGAGAGAGGGCACTTAAAAAGAGAAAGAAGAGAAAAAAAAGAAAAAGAAAATCTCCTGGATCACCTGTTGAGAGAAAAAGAAGAGAAAACAAGCAAAAAAACAACAACAACAGAGCAACATACTAAAAACAAAACCATCACATTAATCTAGCTAAGTGTAAACAGCAGTAAATACGAAATGTTGAATGTTGTCGTGTAGCAAGCAGGACCGACAGCGCACATTGTGCATGGAAATAGCAGCCAATAAAGGTGTAGTTTATGTCTGTGAACAGTGGACACCCGTGTGCACCTATTACAAGGTTTCCCCATGTAATAGCCCTGTCCCACAAGGCATGAAGCAGGCATGGAGGAGATCCAGGCCCCAGACATCCAGAGGCCCCAGAGTGCGAGAGCCCAAGGAGGACCACCGGAGGGGCAGCTAAACATTTTCTAACCCCATATCGTCTACCACTGATAGTGGTCTACAGTCCAGAGTAATCCATTTTGTGAGAGAATTTGTAAGATGGTCCGATGTTGACTTACTAATTTTGGTCCTGAAGTCAGTCATTTCATCAAGTTTGGTCTGCCAATATGGAACGCCAGGACTGCCATAATGAATTAATTAAATACACCATTAAATAATTAATTAAATGTGGCAATAATTAATTAAAATTGGAACTAATTAATTAAATAAATAGTTATGACACATGTAATTAATTAATTATTGACACATTTAATTAATTATTTATGTATTTCACATTTTAATTAATTATTGCCACATTTAATTAATTAATTATTGCCACATTTAATTAATTATTTATGTATTTCACATTTTAATTAATTATTGCCACATTTAATTAATTAATTATTGCCACATTTAATTAATTATTTAATGGTGCATTTAATTAATTCATTATGGCAGTCCTGGCGTTCCATATGCCAACACCTTTTGTTGGAACTCGAATTGCTAGTGCTAACGGCTCCAACAGTTTCTATGCTTGCTGCAACATGTTTTGCATTTAGATGGTACCGTAAGGTGCTACAGTGCTCAAAACTATGCACATTCGAATGCAAAGTGTGATTAAATGTGTTAATATTTTTTTACGCATTTTCAAATAAATTAAGTGCAATTAACGCATTATATGTCCACCCCTACACACCAAAAAAATTCCAATTGGTGGTTTGACTCCTCACCAGAGTGGGTAAGAGAACAGGGCACTGTTGAAATGTTACTATGCAAGTAACCCCAGAGGAAGGGGTTGCTAGAGATCGACAAGGTAATACCACACAACTGCTACGGCAAGGGGCAGCCAGGTCATGAGGGAGATATCATCACCCCCTAAGTATGGTGGAAGAAGGAATGTTGAGTGCAAGAGCAGCCTCTGTTGCCGGTTACCAAGACTACGTGAGGTACCCTCTGAAGGTTTAAGATGTGAATGCAGCACTACGTACAATCCCTACTGTGACCATCATTGAAACCAACCCTCTGATCTACACCACAGCAGCAGCAATCAGATGCTTGACTACAAGATGAGTATGAACAGTATTAACAGTACTAACCCTAACCCATCCACAGGGGTGAGAGGAGAATTATACAATGTTACAGCCCCTGGCTTTAAAGAAGAAGTGAGGCAGACCAATTAGCAACTGATTGGTCACACCTGCACCTTTAAAAGGCTGAGGAACAGTGTGCAGTTGCCCCGTATTGCTTTTGTCTTTGAGTTTTCTTTGTGGAAGCCTGACTCAATTGTGAGATTTACTTATATAATGTTAGTTTTACTGAAGCCTGAAAGGTTAATTTTGATTTCTACTGTTTGAAACCTGAAGTGAAAGCCGTTTGGGTTTTGCTCCTCCCCTGTGTTTTGTTTTATTTGTTTTTCTGTTAGTCAGTTTAGTTAGAAAGTCTTTCTAACTATTATTATTATTCTATTATTTTCTTTTAAGTAGTTAGACACACACGCTTTACTAGAAAAGTGGTTTGGTATTGGTTGTTTGTTGGTTTGGTAATATAACAGCCTTTTAATCTTACCATCATGACACTATCTTTTATGTTACCTTCTCTGACCTCTAGGACTCCTAACATAAGTGGGGGCTCGTCCAGGAGACACAAACAGGGTCCCTGTGTCTGGAGCTGAAAATGTTTTTGGCTTAGGGTAGTCTTTTCATTAGTGTTCAAGTGCTATGTTGGCTATATTTTGTTTGGCATGCTTTTTAGCGGCTCCGTCTTTTGAACATCTTAATAATTGCCACGAGTGGGATTTGCTGCACATTGTGGACCACTTTAAGTTGCAGGTCCCAACACCAGTCCTTAAAAGTGATTTAAAAGCTCTAGTAGTAGCCAAGTTGATGGAAGCTGGTTTGATTCAAGCACCTGATCTGCCTGAGGATTCTATTGTGCCAAGCCAAGCTGCCTTGTTTCAAGAGGACCATAAAGATGGTCACAGTGTGGATGGTGAGGTGGATGAGTGGGGGAAGACAGCTTGTACACTCCCTAGCTATGATCCACTGTCTTCTAGGACTTCAAAAGGCCAAGATGGAGCTTGGCTAAAAGTGTTGTTATGTCTCCATTTGGAGGCTGAAGAAAATGGCCAGGCCAGGCGAGCTCAGCTGGAGCTTGAAATTAGGTGGCTGGAGATAGAGGCAGACAAAGCAGTAAAGCTGCGCAAGCTTGAGATGGAGTCCCAGCCTCTGCTGACTCTGTGGGTTCTACCCCCATGTCTGCTACAGCATTTGATGTCAGCAACCTAGTGCCAGCTTTTAGAGAAGCTGAAGTTGACTCATATTTTGCAGCATTTGAATGCATTGCTGGTGCTTTGCAGTGGCCTAGTGATATTTGGCTCCTTTTGTTCAGTGCAAACTTTCTGGTAAAGCTCAAATGGTGGTGGCCATTCTTCCTTTAAAAGACAGTCTAAATTATCAGTGTTAAAGCAGATGTCTTGCAGGCTTATGAGTTGGTCCCTGAAGCTTATAGACAGAAGTTTCGACAACAGAGGAAACCTTGTGATCAAACTTATTTGGGATTTGCCAGAGAGAAGGGAATCATCTTTGATAAGTGGTGTCTTGCATCAAAAGCCAATGATTATGACTCCCTATGTGAATTAATGCTTCTGGAAGACTTTGAAAACTGCATCCCTGAGCATGTTGTTTTGTATTTGAATAAACAGAAGGTGGCCAAGCTTGAAAAACAGTCAAATTTCCAACAGAGTCCCGCAATGAGGTCCTTGGTTGTGGTGATAAGATTCCTGACCCTTGTTTTGAACCTTTCATTTTTGATGGATTGGTGTCACTGACAGCTGATCCCCCTGATCAGAAACCAGTAAGTATTTTGAGGGACACTGGAGGATCCCAGATTGTCATTCTCTCTAGCGTCATACCTTTTTCAGCAGAGAGTACCTGTGGTTTCAACTCTGTTCTGCATGGGATAGAGCTGGGCTACGTTCCCAGGCCAGTTCACAAAGTCTATATAAAATCAGACATAGTTACAGGATTTTTCCCTGTTGCCATTTTCCCTGCCTTACCAATAGATGGTGTGGCCATGTTAATGGGGAATGACATTGCTGGAAGTTTAGTACTTCCATGTCTGGAGGTTTTAGACAATCTCCTAAATCAGAAGACCACAGACTTCTTCAGACTTCCTTCCAGATTTCCTAATTTTCAGAGGAGGGTAAACTTTAAACTGAGGAATACAATGTTTTGTTACTTCTAGATAAGGTAGAGCCAGAGGAGCCTCAGGGGCCTTGAAGAACACATTGCTCCCCCTGACCAGAAAACACTTGTTCTCAGCCCTACAAGCTGACGAAACATTACAAAGCTGTTTCAATCGTGTGGTAAGTGCTGATTAACCCAATAAAGACCAACAAGCCTATATTATAAAACAAGATGTTTTAATGCATGAGTGGTCTCCATCAGTTGCAGAAAGTGCAGTTAAACAGATTGTTATGCCAACCATATATAGACATAAAGTCTTGTCCCTGGCTCATGCCAGTGGTCTGGAAGTGTGTCACAAAAACGTACTGGGTTTGATTAAAGCATTTTTTTTTAGCCTGGTATGAAGTATGATGTTTCAAAGTTTTGTCAATTTGGTTTACCATACTGCTGGTAAACCAAATCAGGGGATACACTTAGCTCCATTATGTCCTATTCCTGTAGTGGATCAGCCATTTGAACATGACCATGTCATAGTACACTGTGTTGGACCACTACTGAGAGCAAAGTCTGGAAATCAATATCTGCTTACCATCATGTGTGCTGCTCTACGTTTCCCTGAGGCACTCTGTAGTCTATTTAGACTTACAGGCCAGTGGACACTCTTTCAAATGCAGCAGTTAACTCAGATGACAAATCAGTGAAGGTAAAAAGATATCTAGGAAAGAGGGTATTGGATTTTTTTAGCCAGATTGTTTAAGAGTGTTGATGGAGAAGTATAGAGAATGTCAGAAAGGGCTGGACTGTGTCTGGAGTAAGCATATTATAGAATGCCAAGAGAGTGGGATCCTTGTTTGCAAAGGTGATGGACAGGCTGACAGATTAAGTCAGGCAGAAGTCTCCATAGACCAGGGGTCGGCAACCTGCGGCTCCTTATAGTGCGGCTCCGTGTGGTTTGGGAAAATAAATTAGAAGTATTTAGCTGAAGTGTATTTTATTTATGTTAGTTCTTTTTTTAACTTGTAGTTCTAAATTGGAAGATTATTGTGATATTGAAATATTAAAAATACAATTATATTCTTTTATTTTTTCATCGCTCAAAATAATCGTCACACTCGTGGAAGCCGGTGTACCCACCAAAACGCCATGCATTTATCAAGACTTTCAACCCCAGGTAGGCCAATTATGGCCCTTCGGATCCATGTTATGTCAGCAGCTGTTCTCTACCGTGAACTATGTTAAAAACAAACCCTGCTCACGCCTCACAGATGAAAGCTTACAGTCTTGCGTAAAGATGAAAGTGATTTCGTAAAGCCCCGATTTGCAGACGCTGTGCGCAGAGGTTCAGGAGCAGAAGTTCCATTGTAAAGATACCACGGCAGACCCGACGATGTTTGCATGAAGATGCTTTTCAGCATCTCTTTATTGACCACTTTTCACACACGGTTGCTGTATGCATACAGCCGGCTGTGGCTTTTCAGCTCACAGCCCGACACACACCAACACAACAGCATAGATAGCACAGACGTTAAGGCGGCGAGGCGTGATTGCGGGTGCTGCTCAGGTGCGTCCCCTCCCCTGCAGCGGCGCTGCAGACCGCACCCGACCACACACATTAACCTGGTAAAATACATATTTAGGCAGAATTTTGCAAATATCTATTTTTCATCTTTTAGCAGCATAGTGCTTTTTTTCCCAATTATTTTTTAAAAGTCAGGTCAAGGCTCCAAAAGCCCAAAGGCGATATAAGGGTGGCGGCTCACAACAGTTTTTGTTTGCTACATGGATCATTTTAGTTCAGCGTCTTTCCTTTTGTTATATTTCTTTAAGAGTTCAAAATGTGTTAATTACATAAATAAAATGTAATTTTCTCTGTAGCACTTCTTTGATTTCATAAGCAACACACGTTAGTTGTTCACACAAAGCATAAAGGTAAAAAACAAAATATTCAGTGTTATCTTCATTTTAGATGTCAAAATGTATTTGCGGCTCCCAGTGTTTTCTTTTGCGTGGAAACCGGGTCCAAATGGCTCTTTGGATGTGAAAGGTTGCTGACCCCTGCCATAGACTATGATGTTGGCAGATGACTGTTTGATCTGTAGTGAAAAAATAGGAAGTGGATGGAAGAGAACCTAGAGAGTTGGAAGTACACTAAAAAGAAATATAAAATTCAGTAGAACCAAACAAACAAACAAACAAACAAAAACGTGTGAATGAGAAGAAGACAGATGTAACAGTCTCTGGGTCTTTGAATGTTAATTTATCTGTAGTCCAGTCTCTATGTCAAGTATTTCAGTCTAGGTTCAGTATGTGTTGTTTTATCCTATTTCTGTTGTATCCTATGAATATATTGTCTGTGTCCCCCTCTGTTTTTTGTCATGTTTTATCTATCTAGGGTAGTTAGGATCCTGTCTTGTGAGTCATGCTCAGATAGATAGATAGATAGATAGATAGATAGATAGATAGATAGATAGATAGATATTTCTTCTGAGCATGAGATGTGCCGTGGGGGAGATATCAGATTTTATTAGGGGCCTGTATAATTCATTTGATGACTGCCCATTTTCAGTTTAGGTAAGCTCTACTGCATGATTAAAAATAGAAAGCCACCAGCATGTCACGGCTGAGCAGCCAGTGTGTTTGTGGAGCAGACCCAAATACAGACACCGGGGAGAAGCACAGCAAGTGTGGCCTTATGTGTCAGTAAGCATAAACAGATGTCAGAGACCTCTGGAATATAAATAAAGTTGACCATGTGCCTGTGCAGTTGGCTGATTTAATCAGTAATGTGTGGCTTGTGTTTTAATCACATTCTCATGCTTTGGTTTTATGTGAAGGACATAGTGCATTGTGAATTTGCCAATTTAGAATGTATTGCTCATACTGTAAGTGTTTGAAGAAACCCTTGGGAAATATGCAATATGTAGCTTTGTTTTTGTGTTGCAGTAATAAGAGAAATTTGTGTTTACTTTCTGTAATGCTTATTCTTCGTGAAAGCTCAACAACACTTCTTTTGAAAGGCAATGTAGTATGGCATGACAATCTTACTGACAGTTGTCAAAACAAATTAGTGAATTAGAGAGAATTAACTGTATAAATGGAGGCTATATTAGGTTTATAACAGTATTATATCAGTGGCATAGCTTTGTGTCCACACTTGAACTGCCTCAAAATTAAACTATAAAATGCTAACTACAGATTTCAGTCTGTCTTTTTTTTTATGTACGTTTCTCAAAAGTTATTGCAACTGTGGGGTCTTATTTTGACACTTCTACCTAATGTCCCTATCAAAGTTTGGTAATAACATACATTTGGACCTTTTATTATCAGCCTTTATATACTGGTGTATCTCAAGGAATATTTTTATAACTGTAAATAGATAGAATTAAGAAGTCAAAATCAGGCATCTTCAGTTTAATTTGAAGATGCCTGATTGAATTTGTGCTAATATGAACCTCGTTTTTTAAAAATATTAATCTAACCATGCCATGACTAATGCTGAAAGCTAGGGAGAACACTAAGAAGAAGCACTGTCCCCATATGAAAGGACAATGTCCTGTAGCTATAAATCATAAATCATAAATTCTGAAGAAACTACTGTGTTGAACATTGTATTTTCCAATTGAACCTTTGCAGAATGCAGAGTAAATGATACTGAATAAATATCATTAAATCATAGTCAAAGAGTTTATTAAATCAGTACATCATAAGAAGTCAATTCAACAGGTAGTTCATATTTTATGAATGCCGTCAAAAAGTTTCAGAGGATGTCCATTATTCAGCACTTTCGCCCTGGAAGAAAGAAGAAATAAAAAAGACTTATTCAACATATATTAAAAACGTTTGTAGAATTTGTCTCATCTTCAATTTATATAGCTGGATTGAAATTTACACAGGGCATAAAAATATCTACACTGTCTTCTACTTTCAATCCACATTAAATTATTAATGTATAGAACTTCTATCAAAAAACTCTATTAAACAAAGCGAAATTATCTGTAAAAAAAAAAATAACATGAATTACCTTTCCAGCATCACAGCTCTTGGCTCTCAGTTTGTTGACCTGAGATTCAGCAATGTCAGCACGCTCCTGAGCTTCCTCCATCTCATGCTGGACCTTTCTCAGTCTGGACATGTGGGTGTTGGCCTGTTCTTCCTGTACAGTGTGACAATATGTTGTTGTTGTTTTTTAAAATATCTGGTCATATATGCTAAATATATGTCATTTATAAAGTTATGCATTCCATATGTAAAATCACAAAACATTTTACTCACAGCCTCCTCAGCCTGTCTCTTGTAATCCTTGACTTTGAACTGCAGCTTGTCCACCAGATCCTGAAGTCTCACCACATTCTTCTTGTCCTCCTCAGTCTGCATAGATAACAAACTGTTATTGACAGCTGAGGAAGAAAGAATTTAGGAACTTAAATTCTGCCAGGACCTATGTTAATGTAGGTTAATTACTTGGTTGTTATTATACCTGTATGATTATTCTGATGATATTGGTTATGTTTAAAACTTTACTTTATCAAAGTTCCTCTGCTTCTTGTCAAGGTTGGCAGCCAGAGCATTAGCTCTCTCCACATCAATCATGAGGTCCTCCACCTCACCCTGCAGCCTCTGCTTGGTCTTCTCCAGTGAGGCACACTTGGAGTTCACAGCCTCAATGGATTCCTCAGCCTCCTGCAGGCGCTGGGCAAGCTTTTTCCTGTTGTTAAAAGAATTCTGTTTTTATTAAGGCTGAATTGGTTGGTTTTAAGTCTGAAAACTAATTTAAACAATGAAAGTATGGTGACTTACTTGGCCTCCTCCAGCTCCTCAGTGTGCTGGATGGCATCAGTCTCATATTTGGATCGCCACTGAGCCACCTCACTGTTGGCCTTGGACATTCCTCACTGCAGCTCAGCCTTGGCCTCCTGCTCCTCCTCAAACTGCTCTCTGAGCAGATCACAGTCATGACGTGCTGACTGAACAGCATGAGCCAGGGCGTTCTTGGCCTGTTGAAAAGACAATCAATGTCAGGTCCATCCATCTTCATCCGCTTTATCCGAGGCCGGGTCGCAGGGGCAGCAGCCTAAGCAAAGAGGCCCAGACCTCCCTCTCCCCAGCCACCTCCTCCAGCTTATCCGGGGGAACACCAAGGCGTTCCCAGGCCAGCTGAGAGATATAATCTCTCCAGCGTGTCCTGGGTCTGCCACGGGGCCTCCTCCCGGTGGGACATGCCTGGAACACCTCACCCAGGAGGCGCCCAGGGGGCATCCTTGTCAGATGCCCGAACCACCTCAGCTGGCTCCTTTCGATGTGGAGCAGCAGCGGCTCTTCTCTGAGCCCCTCCCGGATGGCCAAACTTCTCACCCTATCTCTAAGGGAGAGGCCAGCCACCCTTCGGAGGAAGCTCATTTCTGCCGCTTGTATCCGCGATCTCGTTCTTTCGGTCACTACCCACAGCTCGTGGCCATAGGTGAGGGTAGGGACGTAGATCGACCGGTAAATTGAGAGTTTCGCTTTTACACTCAGCTCCCTCTTCACCACGACGGACCGGTGCAGCGTCTGCATTACTGCAGCTGCAGCCCCAATCTGTCTGTCGATCTCCGGCTCCCTTCTCCCATCACTCGCGAACAAGACCCCGAGATACTTGAACTCCTCCACTTGGGGCAGGAGCTCATCCCCGACCTGGAGTGGGCACTCCACCCTTTTCCGGCTGAGAACCATGGCCTCAGATTTGGAGGTGCTGATCCTCATTCCCGCTGCTTCACACTCGACTGCGAACCGTTCCAGTGCGAGCTGGATGCCCTCACCCGATGAAGCCAACAGTCAGTGTCAATGTCAGGTGGACAACTTTAATGTTTAAATCAATTTTAAAGTCTAATGCTGAGAGGATGAGAAATTTAAATGGTAACAACTTGTACTCGCTCTTCTCTTTCTCCAGCTTCTGTTTGACACACTGGAGGTTGTCAATCTGCTCTCCAAGCTCTAAATTAATTAAGTTTATTAATGAGAACTAAAATAGTAATTTTTTTAATTAAAATGCACAATATTCTTTATGAACACTGGTCATTAGTGTTACCTGGAGTTCCTTGATCTTTTTCTGAAGTTGAGCACCAAGGGATTGTTCATCCTCAATTTTGCTGAGAAGTTGGCTGATTTCAAAGTCTTTCCTTGATGGAGAAACCAACAGAGATTGTATTGTCACAGTCTGTATGATTGTTAGAATGCAATGAGTCAAAATGACATTCTTAACAAAAACAAAAAAAGCCCTACTTCTTGATTTTCTCATCAGACTGCTGCTTGTCATTCTCCAGATCCATTATGGATTCCTGGGCCAGTTTCAGATCTCCCTCTAGCTTCCTCTTGGCTCTCTCAAGGTCCATGCGGAGCTTCTTCTCTTGCTCCAGTGAACCCTCAAGCTATAAAATCATGTCAGTTGATTTAAGTGGTTGGAAAGACAATGATTCAATACTCTTTCCATTAAAAAAGCAATATGATTATAATTTTCTTACATCATCAACTTGCTATTCCAGCTTTGTCTTGACTTTGTCCTCCTCTGCCTGGAGATCATCCAGTGTTTGTTGATGGGCTTCTTGTAAGGCTTTCTTCTCCTTAGTTAACTTGGCAATTGACTCATCTTGAGATGCCATCTCCTCTGTCAGGTTTTTCACCTAAGAATTGTACAAAGGATGTATTTAAATATAACTTAACAACTATATCTCAGGAAAGAATTAATATATTTTAATTTAGAGGTGTCTATTTAAAAAAAAAAAAAAAAAAGACCTCAGATATAGATAAATTGAACCTTGTTTTCTGTGGCATGTTTCTCCTTCTCCACTTTGGCCAAGGTGAGCTCCAAGTCATCAATGTTCTTCTTCAGCTCAGAGCATTCATCCTCCAGCTTCCTCTTCTTGGCAGTCAGCTCAGCATTGATTTCCTCTTCATCCTCCAGTCTCTCACTTGTCTCTTTGAGTTTGGCCTCGAGCTGATTTTGCTCTTAATGAGCCCCTCACACCTTTCTTCAGCATCAGAGAGATTGTCAACTTGAGGTTGCAGGTCATTCTTCTCCTGCAGCAGGCCGACCATCTTCTCTTCCAGTTCTTTCTTCTTAGCCAGAGCAGCAGCCAGGTCTGTCTGCATCTTCTCATAGTTCTCCTTCATGTTCTGCAACTCCTTCTCAGTCTCAGCACTCTTCAGAAGAGGCTTGATCTTGAAGTACAGTTTCAGCCATGGCCAGTTCTTGACATTCATGAAAGAACGGATGTTGTAGTGGATGGAGAAGATAGATTCTCTAAAAACCAAACATGAGAGTTTTACTTTTAGTATATAAGGATCTTATTATGAGGAAGGAAATACAAAAGAGAATACAATAGAGTTTAGTATAATAATGTTACCTCCTCTCCATCATCTTCACAAACTCTTTCCTCATGACGTATCCTCTGCAGAGAGCCTGAGTCATGGTCACCAGCTCAGCCAGTTTCTCATCTCTCATCTCCTCAAGAGTGCCCAGCAGACCAGCTTTGAAGAACACCTATTTAATCATTGAAAACATATGTATAGGTGCATATTGAGAGTTTTTTTTAAAATGTCTATTAATATAACAAAGTGTACCTTTGTGTGCCCAAACATGTACTGTGTGTGATCCACATCAATGGAGCCAAGCAGCTTCTCTGAAGCTTTCTTGTTGTCAATGAACTGTCCCTCAGGGATGACACTGGCATTCAACACTTTGTATCTTCAAGAGAGAATCAGGTTGTTACTTAGATTTTTCTTCCATCATATTCAAGTTTGTCCTTTACAACAACAATGAATTCATTTTTCCTTTCCAATATTGTAATGTGCTGTCACCTCTGCTTGAAGTCACCATAGAGGATTCTGCTGGGGAAACCCTTTCTGCAGATTCTGATGCCCTCCAGTACACCGTTACACCTCAGCTGGTGGATGACCAGGAAGTTCTCCATAAGACCTGAGAGTCAGAAATGCATAATGTTTCAAATCTTTTCTACTGTCATTTTTACAGTTAATATTACTGTGGGGTACCTGGGGTCTTTGTCTCATTGGGAATCAGGCAACGGACAAAGTGAGGATGAGTGCTTCTTAAGTTGGTCATCAGCTTGGCCAGATTCTCCTGTAGATCAGCATCATTAGATAATAGGTCAAAAATATTTTAAAAAGAGCATTTAATTTTGTTTTTCTAAAATGTAAATCTATACATACAGAGCAGACAAAGTC
The DNA here is from genome assembly GCF_041146795.1 of Maylandia zebra. Taxonomy (NCBI): domain Eukaryota; kingdom Metazoa; phylum Chordata; class Actinopteri; order Cichliformes; family Cichlidae; genus Maylandia; species Maylandia zebra. Next base: position 26,121,923 of record NC_135170.1, read on the forward strand.
TGGAAGGAACCACCCTTCTTCTTCCCACCTTTCTTGCCACCCCCAGCAGCCTCTGTTTTCATAAACAGTAATTGTCATTATTGTCACTATTTTTCACTGCATAGTCTTAGCCTGCAGTATGCACATTATAGTTATAAGACAGATACATACTATCTGTACTGGACACGCGAGCTTGTGAGCACTTTTGTTTCTAACCTTCAGCTCCAGCATGGGCTGCGTACAGGAAGCCCAGCAGTTTGTTTGAAGACTTCTGGTAGAGCTGAACAACTGAGTCATTCAGTTGGTCCTTGTTCTTGTCCAGCCAGCCAGTGATATTGTAGTCCACTGTACCAGCATAGTGAACCAGGGAGAAGTGTGCCTCAGCCTTGCCCTTTCCAGGCTTTGGCTTCTCAAATGCTTTGGTCTTGCCAAGATGCTGATCGTGCAGCTTGTTCTTGAACGTTGTGTCAGAGGCCTTGGGGAACATGCACTCCTCTTCAAGGATGGAGAAGATGCCCATTGGCTGAGAAAATGTCACATGTCATATTAAAATTTCAAGGGAGGTAACATATGCAACATATGTAAATTTCTTCCATAGTAGCTGTTTACCTTCTAAATAAGCTCAATGCAGGCAGCCAAGTCCATACCAAAGTCAATGAACTCCCATTGAATGCCTTCTTTCTTGTACTCCTCTTGCTCCAGGACAAACATGTGATGGTTGAAAAACTGTTGCAGTTTCTCATTGGTGAAGTTGATGCAGAGTTGCTCCAAGCTGTTGAACTGTAATAGTACAAACATGTCTAACTTCATGGCAATAGAGTCTTTAAAGTTTGAGATATGTGGTGAAATGTCTCAAGTGCTCACATCGAAGATCTCAAATCCAGCGATATCCAGCACTCCAATGAAGAACTGTCTGGGCTGCTTTGTGTCCAGCATCTCATTGATACGGATAACCATCCACAAGAACATTTTCTCATAGATAGATTTGCACAGAGCCGAGACAGCATTGTTGACCTGGCAAACAAGAATTTATAATGATACAAAACCCAGAATACAGCTATAATGTCCAATTCTTTAATATAACATTATTAAAAATTTATTTAAATTACCTGTGGGACGGTCTGACCTTTGGTCACCATCTCATTGCCGACTTTGACTCTTGGGTAGCACAAAGCTTTCAGCATATCAGCCGAGTTCAGGCCCAGGAGATATGCAATCTTGTCCGCCTCTGAGGAAAAATAGCACAATATCTAATTAATGTACATTTCTTCAAATGTTACTTCCCTCTAATGTCCCAATCCTCCCAATTATAAACAAAAAAACTTCATAAGGACAATTTTACTATTTTGCCAGTTACCCTCAGTGCCATCTGGTTCAGCCTGCTCTTCACGCTGCTTCTGCTTGAATTTCATGTTGCCATGATGCATCACAGCACCAGTCAGCTTGTAGATGTTTATTTTCTCATCAGCAGTAAAGCCCAAGATGTCAATTGCAGTCTGAAATTCACACAAATGAAAGAAACAAATATTCTGAAAAAGAAAAGAGATTTGTGCCCAAATGCAAGAATGCAGATAAACATGAAATGTGATTTTACATCTGTTGCAATGAACTCCTCCACATCATTGATGCTCTTGACAGTGACTTCACCCTGACTGATCATTGGATAGTCATAAATGTTAGTTGTGATCAGAAGAGCCTCTGTAATAAATAAATAAATAAATTAATTAATTAAAAAATTGTCTCATTATATTTTCTTTCATTCTTGGAACCACTGAATGAAAGGCAGAGTCTTCAGCTATCATGCTACTTTCCTGTGGAACCAGTTTCCAGTATAGATTCAGTAGACGGACCACCTCCAATTGAATATTAAGCTGAAAACTTTTAACACTTTTATTTAAAACAAAGTTAGGGTTGGATCAGGTGACCCATGAACATTCTTTTAGTCACACTATGCTCAGAGTGCTGGGAGACTTGCATTAATGTACTGAGTATATATTTTCCACTCAGATTTTCAGGTTCATATAGCATTACATTGACACAGTTTATCACTAAGCACGAAGTGTACCCTATGGTAACCAGTAATGAGATTTAAATTTGGAGAAGTCCTGAAATGTCACTGGTATACAGTTGCAGGACATAAACATCTCAGGCATCTGTCATCAAATTCAGCATCAGCCTTTCTCTTAATGCTAGACAAGTATTGTATATCTCTACTGGGAACAGACTTTAAGGACGATTGGTCAGCTCAGATAACCAAATACCAGAACAATGTCACAAATAATACTGATGCATTTCTGCAAAATATAAAGATACAGCTTTTTTTTATTTGTTTTTTTGTTTTTTTGCCTAGTAAATGATAAATGATTAAAGTAAAGGACCCACGCATGGCTTAATATTTTCCATCTTATCAGCAGATGAAAAGGTATTAAGGTCAAAAGTAAATCCAGGAAAAGTTATCTTATGTTTCCTGAATTTTATAAGTCTTCATAATTTTACAATGAGGAACAGCATTGTATCACAGACTATAGAAAATGTGTTGTTTTGTTTTTTTTCTTGTTATTGGTGAGCCTCTGCCAGACTTTACTTCTGACAAACACCCCCTCTCTGACATGCTGTTTTTAGACTTAATCATGTTACTGACCTGTTGCTAATTAATCTTTTAAGATTTTTAAGATTTTAGCCTGTGGAATGTTCCTCCAACTATGTTTTGGAAACACGTTGCTGTTATCAGATTTAAATGTTTTTAAATTAATAGTAAAATGTCAGACTTAACATATCAAATCTCTTAAATGTTCCCATCCCTGGTGGATAAAACTGTACAGTTATCCCCACTTTAAAATACTTTAAAATATTGTAAGACATATAGATTTTTATCCATTTTCTCTAATCTTTATAACTAAACTGTTAGAAGTTGAAACAGTACACAGAAAATAAAATAATAAAATCAGAAATGTTCACTTTCAGTGCACATGATCACTGGTCAGTAGAGATCCAGTTGATCCAGATCCTGTTCTTGTCCAACTTTTCATTAAGCCAGGCAGCACTGCTGTTAAAAAATGAAAACTGCCACTCAATACATTAAAGAGCAATGAAAAGGATTAAGAATCTGTAGTGGGGGGGGGGGGGGGGGGGGGGGGGGGGGGAGAGTCCCACATACACAAAGTTATGATCACAAGCTTCTTATTTTAACCTGTTGAATTACAGTTATGTACCCAGGCTGCTGTCTCACATCTCATAGTTAGAAAGCCTTGCAGAAAGGGCTCTCTAGGGAGAAATGTTAAGCACATGACTTGTTTAGCTTGCAACTGATGGTGCAGCTGCTGTAATGAGATGATAGAGAGGAGCCACCACACTCTTATGCAAAAAGATTGTTCCTAACCTCATTCAAAAATTAAAACCTATGGTCCATTATGAAATAAAACACATTACAGAGGAGATTCATTTTCACATACGTATTAAATGTCAGTACATAGTCACAGTTGCTTTGTTTTCCCTGATGGATATTTGCACACCATAATCCTCTTGGAATACGCTTATTGATTGGAACACCCGATTTGGATGTCTAAGTTAATACTTTTGGCAATATAGTCTGCATATATATAAAAAATTCCCCACTCGCCCTGCAAGTGTTTTTATCCTTTCAGCTTGGGTCCTCTACCTGAGGTCTGGAAGCTATCAGTATCTTTGCTGCAATATTGTCTTCTGGTAGTGCAATCCCCTCAGCTCTGACTGCTTTTGCTTTCTTTGCCATCCAACCACACTTCTCTAGTGTGAACATTCCAATATTGTTGCTGTAGATCTTAGTGGTGTGGATCAGCGAGACTATGTCTTGTTCACCCCTGGCATACAGCTTGATGTCATCCATGTAGAGGTGGTGGCTAAAATTTGCTCCATTCTGTACTTGTTCTAGTACAGAAGTCTTTTCAATGATAAGGCTGAGGAGGTTTAGGACTGCAGAACAGTAGTGGGGACTGAGTATCTTCTTGGTAAATCCTGCACTTGATGGTGACTTGCACAATTGGCTTGAAGTTGGCTTCTATTGTTAATATCCACATATTCCTGATGAAGGCTCTTAGGGTTCTGTTGATCTCATATAGTTCTAAGCATTCCAGGATCCAAGTGTGAGGCATTCAGCCATAGGCTTTCTTTTAGTCAATCCTGGCAGTCCACAGGTTGCTCAGTCTGGTCTTACAGTCTCGAATTACTTCTCTATCTACCAGTAGCTAGTGTTTCTGTCCTGGTCTGGGTGAGTGCTGTATTTTTCAACAGTGGCGGTGATTCCACCTCTGGGAAGAGTTGTCGCATCATGACAGGCTGCACCTGGGAGTAATTTGGCGGTCAGCTTTTTAAGACCAGCGCTCACAATCACTCTCCGTCAGATGGTCTGCTAACCACCGTTATTGTAGTCGCAGTTCATGTCTGAGTTTCATAGTGTTGCTCATACTTACTAGTTTTTTCCTTTCTACTCACAGAAGTTCGCCGGACGCCATTTTCTAACCTGCAATAATCAAATCTCTGTTCAGTCGCTGTTCTGCTCGGCAGCTTCACTGCTTATACCCCTGCCTGCCTCCCTGCTGGAACTGGAACTGGAACAGTTCGTATCTCCATTCTGGACTCACTCACAGCTCACCCGGACCACTTACCCTTCTAGGCTTTGCTGCCACCTGCAAAAAGTGAGACTGTTCACAATTTGTCTGTTTCACCCTGGATCAGCGTGTGGAACGCCCCTTGACACCTGTTTCTTCTGTAACAGTGACTCTGAGCACCCCAGCCCCTTTCCCCAGTCTAGCCTTCACCTTAATCTCATGCCATGAGGTTCCTGTACTAGCAGTTACTGAGTATCGGGTTCTCCGGCTCTTGTACATGCCAGCCTGTGCGCATGATTTCTGGACTCTTTCATAGTTCCTCTAGTGTGTAAGATAAGATAAGATAAGATAACCTTTATTAGTCCCACACGTGGGAAATTTGTTTTGTCACAGCAGGAAGTGGACAGTGCAAAAGTTATGACGCAAAAATTTGAATACAATAAGAATAAATACAGTACACAGCTGTACAGAATAGAATAAAATAATATACTATATACAGTAGAATAAAATAGAATAAAAATATACAATAAGATAAAAATAGAATACGAATGCTATATACAACTGAGTAAAAATACAACGATGCCAGAAAAGATTATTGCACTTAATATTCATCATTCATGGTTTTGTGTGTGTATTCATGGTAACTATCATAGCCTTATTCTAGTTAATCATAGTATTGTTCTAGTTCATGGTTCATCATAGTGTGGTTCTAGTTCACAGTTTATCATAGTAACTCACAAGCTGTTAGTCACAGTAAACTTTACTGTTATTAGTTTATGCATCCCCAAAAGTTGATTCTGTTCATCTGAACATAGCATTTTCAGTGGAAGAAATGTTTTGTCACTAATCCAAGTGACTTCTTCAGTGGATGACTCTCATCATCCACTGGAGCATAAACTGGGTGTCATCAGGACACTACATCATAGAGCAAACACCATCCCCACTGACCCAGCGACCAGGGAAGCAGAAAACATCACATCACGAAGGCCCTGAGTAAATGTGATTATCCCAGCTGGACATTTGTCAAAGCTGAGAAAGAGCCTAAAGAAAGCTCTAGCCATTCCAGGAGAGAAGGACAGCCCGCTGCCTATGCAAAAACCCTTAGTAATCCTGTATGTGTCAGGAGTATCAAAACAGTGACGCATTTTTTGTAAATACTGGTGGATTTTAAACCCCAAAACAAGTTGTGCCAAAAATTGGTCCACCCCAAAGATCGGGCCCCTGACGCAAACAGAGAAATATAGTGTACGCTGTTAAGTGCCATGAGGATTGCCAGGATTTATACATTGGGGAAACCAAACAACCTCTGGTGAAGCGGATGGCACAACACAGAAGAACCACCTCGCCAGGCCACGACTCTGCAGTCTAGTCACACCTACAGGCCAGTGGACACTCTTTCAATGATGAGGATATACACATCCTGGACAGGGAGGAACGCTGCTTTGAGCGCAGTGTCAAGGAGGCCATTAACGTGAAAAGGGAAAGACCATCTCTGAATCGAGGAGGAGGCCTAAGGGTACGGGTACAGGGTTTGATCAAGGGCTGGGTATCGTCACTGAATATATATTCTGCAGTAGAAATATTCTGCAGTAGATCAAAAACGAAAGAAAACTATTAATCAACATATGAACATTAGCTGATGCTGCTGAAGTGAAGCAGAGCAAAGTTGCAGAGGTTTTATTAGAGACACAGCCAAGCGTTTTGCAATTTTGCATAATTTTAAAAAGTTTACATTTGTTCAGTAGCCTATTGAACGGTAGAAATGAGGCTTTCTTTTCGGAAGTAAGTAAAAGGAAAAAAACAGCGGCTGACAGCGCTGTAAACAACGGTAGACTTGTGCGTAATAAGCAAGCAAATAATGCAGAAAACAGATTTGAAGTATACTGCGAGAGAGAGAGAGAGAGAGAGAGAGAGAGAGAGAGAGAGAGCTCTGCATGAAGTGTGATTTTATCGTGGTAGAAGCAAAACAGCAAAGGTAAGAGGGAATTCATGACGATGTTTATGTGAAGCGTAGTTTGGATCTTCTTTTGCTGCTTGTTCAGTCAATATTGTTTGGAGAGAGATAAAACCTGCAGCTTCAGAATCAACAGAATCTGCATGTACTTGGTGGTTGCAACTTTTCTAGTGACCTCTTCATGATTCCTATTTGCCTGTGGGATCTCCAGGTACTTGGAACTGTGCTCTATGTCTGCAATGTTACCTTCTGGTAGTTCGATCCCCTCAGGTCTGACTACCTTCCCTCTCTTTGTTACCATCTGACTATACTTCTCCAGTCCGAATGACATTCCCTTGTTGATCCGGCCGACGTCCAAGGCATGCCTTCATATTTATCTGTCTCGCTCATGTCTGCGGTCCATCTATGCTGACCAACCTGTGCACTGCCTGGATTGATTACAAGAAGGCCTATGACTCTATGCCACACACCTGGATCCTGGAATACCTAGAACCATACAAGATCAACAGGCCCCTAAGAGCCTTCATCAGGAACTCGATGGGGATGTGGTGTACATGTGGCCAACTTCAAGCCCATGGCACAAGTCAGCATCAAGTGCTGGATCTACCAAGGAGATGCTCTGTCCCCACTGCTGTTCTGCTTAAGCCTGAACCCCCTCAGTGTGATCATTAACAAGACTGGCTACTGACTACAGAATGGAGCAGTTGTCAGCCACCTCCTCCACATGGATGACATCAAGCTGTATGCCAAGAATGAACAAGACATCGATTCACTTATGCACACCACCAGGATATACAGCAATGACATCGGAATGTCATTCAAACTGGAGAAGTGTAGTCGGATGATAAAGAAGGAAGGTAGAACTGAGGGGATTGAACTACCAGAAGGCAACATTGCAGAGATAGAGGACAGTTACAAGTACCTGGGGATCCCACAAGCAAATGGGAACCATGAATAGGAAAGCTGCAACCACCAAGTACCTGCAGAGGGTGAGGCAAATCCTGAGGAGTCAGCTGAACAGTAAGAACAAGATCTGGGCTATCAACACCTACGCCCTGCCTGTGATCAGATACCATGCCAGGATAATAAGTTGGTCAAATGAGGAGATAGAAGCCACTGACATCAAGACCAGGGAGCTCCAGTATCCTGAGGCTGTAGGCTAAGCGGAAGGAAGGAGGCCGGGGACTGGTGAGTGTCAGTACCACAGTACCACATAGCATACAGAAACATCTGTGCCGAGTATGGCATGGAAGTCCTGAGGTCAAAATGGGAGAGGCCCCCAAGGGTGGCAGAGAATGACCGAGCTAAGATCCTGTGGGACTATGTCCGTGGTGGTAGACAAACAGAAGAAGATGGCCGTACTGATAGATGTAGCAATTCCGAATGACAGCAACATAAGGAAGAAGGAACATGTGAAACTTGAGAAATACCAAGGGCATAGAGAAGAGCTTGAGAAGCTGTGGAGGGCAAATGTAACAATGCTCCCAGTGGTAATAGGAGCACTAGGTGCAGTGACTCATAAGCTAGACGAGTGCCTCCAGCAGATCCCAGGAACAGCATCCGAGATCTCTGTCTAGAGTAGCGGAGTCCTAGGAACTACGATACTGCACAGAACCCTCAAACTCCCAGGCCTCTGGTAGAGGACCCAAGCTTGAAGTATATATATATATATATATATATATATATATATATATATATATATATATATATATATAATAGGGGTGCAACAATACTCGTATCGATATTGAACCATTCGATACAGTGCTTTCGGTTCGGTACGCATGTGTATCGAACAATACAAAATTTGAGATTTACTTTATCAACTTTTCTTCTGACAATGCTGTCTGTGTTGGGCGCTCAGTGGATCTGCGTTCGACTACTCCGCCTAGGCTGCACTGTCGAGTGCAGATCCACTGAGCGCAGCGCAAGCTAGCAAGACAGATTCTAAGCTCGTTGCAATATGGCAACTGCCTCAACGCTGCCCGAAATTGAACCTCCCCCACCCTCATTCAGAGCTGGTGTTTGGAAGTATCTTGGTTTTCATGTGAAGCATGACCCTTATGGTAAGCGTGTCATGGACAAAAGTAAAACAGTATGTTGGATGTGCCACGCAATGCTCAATTGGTGGGAACTAGTGCGTTAGCTTGTTGACGCCGTCCAGCCCCACGCATGGGGCGATCCGCGGTAACTCGTTAACGGAGATTTGCCTCATTATGGCGTTAATGTTATTTTAATGAGATTAACGCTGACAGCACTAGTGGGAACACAACGAATATGACTGCACGTTTACTCCGACATCATCCTAGTGCAAAGACAAGTGGAAGCAGACAAAAACAACAAGCACACATGCTACAAACTTTACCCGAGTCATTTAGACCAGCGGTCCCCAACCCCCGGGCCTCGGACCGGTACCGGTCCGTGAGTTGTTTGGTACCAGGCAGCGAGAGTTGAGGCTCAGGTGTGAAATGTATGGTTTTCAGGGTTTTTATTGGTTTTCAGCATTAGTTTGTTATCGTTTTTATCGTTAACTCGGTTTTCCTGGGTCTTTTCACGTGTGTTATGAATAAATCTTCTTTTTTTCGGTACCGGTACTAGTTTTATTTTGTTGTACTTATCCGCGACACCTTAAAGGCCGGTCCGTGAAAATATTGTCGGGCATAAACCGGTCCGTGGCACAAAAAAGGTTGGGGACCGCTGATTTAGACAGCCGTTAGCACATGTTTCTCCTTATGGGGACCTGATATGTTTATTATGCTGCTGAGAATATAGCCCAGAAAAAACGTATAGTATAGCTTTTATTTTGGAAAGAGCCATTTCTCTGTAATAAACTGTCAAAGTGTGATTCCTGGATCAGATAGATTTATTTTTTTTATTATTTTGTTGTTTCAGCAACATTAAATTTAAAAACTACTTTTGAGTTAAATATATATTTATAATTTTAATAAATGACAAATTAAAAAGGCATGAACATTTTTTTGTATCGAAAAAATATCGAACCATCTGGAACAAAGTATCTGGAACCTTGCTACATACTGCGAAACCAGTTGTGGTGCCAAGGTAGGTAAATTTGTTCTCTCTGCCTTGTGAGCATTCACTGGGCACAGAGTGCAGATCCAGTTTACTCCGCCTTCATTACAGAGAATTAGACATAAAAGTAGTGATGTTTTAGTTTTGTGAAAAACATGGCCAAACACTTTCATGGTTTAAAAAAATATGAAAACACTTTTTTCCCATACTTGTTGAATAGAAACATTATTTTGTGCTGATATTTCAGACCCAAAGAGTTTTTGAAATCTGCATAAAATTGCATTCTAAATTACTTTTTGATTACTTTAAATACTCAGTTTTAAAGTTCTGCTAAAAGTTTAAATAAAAAGATTAGTATTGCTGAACTGCAAAATATTTTGGGTGCAGTATAATAGAATAGCTTTAGTGTTTTTATTTTTCTTTTGTATGAAGTTATACAATATGCAGCAAGAGATTAAAAAAACAGTTTTACTGATTATAAAATAGACTATATAGGATTCATATTGGCAGATATCCAAATTTATGATATCTGTATCGGTATTGGACATAAATAAGTGGTATCGTATCATCTCTAATATATATATATATATATATATATATATATACATATATATATATATATATGTGTGTGTGTGTGTGTGTGTGTGTGTGTGTGTGTGTGTGTGTATACACATGTATATACTAAATACACACTAAATTATACACTAAATGTATTTTCTTAGGCATCCACATTAAGGGGATTCCAAGAGGATTATGGTGGAGTTAGTTGGGTCGAGTGAAAGAACTCATGCATACATATTGGTTTACTGGCTTTAATTACCGGTTTGCTTTTATAGAAATACAACATCATCAACCTTAAATTACTGCATGTTTAATATGGTCATGAGATGTGCTGTGGGGGAGATATCAGATTTTATTTGGATCCAGTATGACTTATTTGATGACTTGTCAAATTTTTAGTCGAGGTAAGCTGCACAGCATGATTAAAAATAGAAAGGCCTGGGAGGCCTTATGTGTCAGTAAGCATAAACAGATGACGGAGGCTTCTGGAGTACATATAAGGTGGTCCATGGCCCTGTGTGATTGGCTTATTTAATCAGTAATGTGTGGCTTGTGTTATAACCACATTCACATGCCCAGGTTTACTTTGTGACAGACACAGTGATTCGTGTAACAAATTAATTTAGAATGCATTACTCATACTGTAAGTGTTTGAAGAAACCTTTGGGAAATGTTTTGGCATGCATGTTTTAGCTGTGTTTCCTTGCTACAGTAAAAAGACAATTTTATTTATGTACTGCTCATGTTTGCCAGCAGCTCCAAAATGCTTTGCTTCAATGGAGATAGTAGACAGTATGGCATGCTTAACTTTCCACAGTCAGAGCCTTAGTGATTAGTCTTAGCCTTAGTGATTTAGAGAGAATTAAATGTATAAGAAGTTAAATACTTTCGGTTATAACAGTATTACATCAAAGATACAGCTTTATGTTCACTTGCAGTTCCTTGAAATTGAACTTTTAGTAAGTGTACTGTAGATTTCCGTTTGTATTTTTTTTATTGCCTTGCCTTTTTTAACTGAGCTGGATACCATCCCAGAGCAATGCAAGTGTGGGAAAAACTATCCAGACGAAAACATATGATGGCTTTTTGGCATTTGTTGTTAAATGTACCCATTAAAGTTTGGTTACAAGACGCATTTGGACATCTTATTATCAACACACACTAGTCTGTATGAAGAAATATTTTTATAACTGAAAATAGTGTGGAAGTAAGAAGCCAAAATAAGGCATCATCAGCTTAATTTGAGTGTGAATACTATAGAGTCTACAATAAGAACTAACTAAAGACTTGAGGGTCAGGCCTAGGAGCCATAATTGGTCCGACAATTACTCTAATACGGCCGATGGGACGGGTCTGGAAAAAACGAAGGACAGCATAAAGTTTGGACTTTTAACTCCATTTTATAAGTTTTACAATATTCCTAAGGAGGACCTCCTTTATTACCATTCATACTACACCATGGTCATTATATGATAATGTCTGTGTATATATTTACTATGAGCATTCATCACATACAAATAAAATATTTAATTCATACTATGTATTAACACCGAAAGCCTTTTTAATGGCTATGGAAGTAAATGTTGACAAATGTTAACCCAGCTATCTCTAATGCAAAAAGCTTTTGGAAACACTCAGCAAAAGGGCTGTCCTAATTAACCAGGACAATGTCCTAATTCATAATTATTCTGAGGAAGCTACTGTGTCAGACATTGCGTATCGAAATGTGACTTTCATAGAATAGACAGTAAATGATGCTGAATAAATATCATTAAATCATAATTTAAGATTTTATTGAATTAATACATTATCAGCTGTCAGTTCAACAGGTAGTTCATATTTTATGAACACTGTCAAAAGATTCCAAAAGATGTCTCTTATTCAGCTTTTTCACCCTGGAAAAAATGATGAAAAACATAATTATTCAACACACATTAAAAACTCTGGTCCCATGTGGTGTTGCACTATTGTCTACACCTTAAATTAAAGGTCTGTATACTAGTAAATTAATACTTTGGGATACTATAAAGAACAAAACCAGTAAACAAAGGTACATTTTGTGTAAAATCAAATTACATGAATTACCTTTCCAGCATCACGGCTCTTGGCTCTCAGTTTGTTGACCTGAGATTCAGCAATGTCAGCACGCTCCTGAGCTTCCTCCATCTCATGCTGGACCTTTCTCAGTCTGGACATGTGGGTGTTGGCCTGTTCCTCCTATTCAGTGTTACAGTATGTTGCATTGTTTAAAAAATATCTGATCATACAGCAGGTAAAATAAGTTTTGAACTTGTCACCCATTTTCAAAGTAAATATATTTCTAAAAGTGCTATTGACATGAAATTCTCATGAGATGTTGGTCCCTTTTGCATCTCTCTTTCTTTATGTGTTTGATAATTTCTGCATGTGTCATTTCTCATGAAGTTGTGCTTCCCATATGTAAAATCAAAAACCATTTTACTCACAGCGTCCTCAGCCTGTCTCTTGTAAGCCTTGACTTTGAGCTGCAGTTTGTCCACCAGATCCTGAAGTCTCACCACATTCTTCTTGTCCTCCTCAGTCTGTATAGATAAAAAACTGTTACTGCTGGCTAGAGAAGAAATAGTTTAGGGACTTGAATAAGGTGAATATTTATATAAATGTGTAATCACCTGGTAAGTGAGCTCCTTCACTCTCCTCTCATATTTGCGGACTCCTTTAACAGCATCAGCTCCACGTCTTTGCTCAGCTTCAACTTCAGCTTCCAATTCACGGACCTTTAATGCCATGATAAATAAATGTTAGAGTACAGAGAAAAATGAGTTCTTATCAGAGAATCAAAGTGTTACACTTAATAATAGCTGGACTTTATATAGAGTACATACCCTGGACTCCAGTTTCTGGAGCTGCTTCTTGCCACCCTTCATGGCGAGGCTCTCTGCCTCATCCAGGCGGTGCTGCAGGTCCTTGACTGTGACCTCCAGGTTCTTCTTCATCCTCTCCAGGTGAGCACTGGTGTCCTGCTCCTTCTTCAGCTCCTCAGCCATCATGGCAGCCTGAAAGTATGGGTGGTGTTGGCATTATTGATCAAGCATGAACAAGAATTTTGAAAAGAAAAGAAGGCTTGTAAAGTACTAACTTACATCAGTGATAGCCTTTTTGGCCTTCTCCTCAGCATTTCTTGCTTCCTGAACTGCATCATCCACCTCACCCTGAACCTGGACAAGGTCAGCCTCCAGCTTCTTCTTGGTGTTCAAAAGACTGGTGTTCTGAATGAAACAAGAAAACAATATTTTAATGATGTGACTCTTACTCAATGGAATCACAAAGTTCTTTTAAATTAATAATACCAACCTGAGAGTGAAGCAGTCCAACACGCTCGCTAGCATCAACCAACTCCTGCTCAGCTACTTTGCGTCCTCTCTCTGTCTGCTCCAGAGCAGCTCTCAGCTCCTCAATCTCAGCCATCATCAGACCATTTCTGCGCTCCACCATGGCGACCTGCTCCTTCATGTCTTCCTGTCCTCTGAGAGCATCATCCAGGTGCAGTTGGGCATCCTGATTAAATAAATAAATAAATAACCATTTTATTTTTTAACAAATCATCTACCAACTCACCTTGAGCTGTCCTTGGACATTCCTCAGTTGTTTCTGGGCCTCAGCAGCCTGTCTGTTGGCATGGCTCAGCTGAATCTCCATCTCATTCAGGTCTCCCTCCATCTTCTTCTTGACTCTCAGGGCATCATTCCTGCTCCTGACCTCAGCATCCAGAGTGCTCTGCATGGAGTCAATCACCCTCTGGCTGTTCCTCTTGATCTGCTCCATCTCCTCGTCCTTCTCTGCCAGCTTCCTGTCAATCTCACCTTTCACCTGGTTTAGCTCAAGCTGAATACGAAGGATCTTGGCCTCCTCGTGCTCCAGAGTTCCCTTTAAATGATTTAAACAGCTATGTTAAAAAAAATCATTTCAACATAAAGTGGATAAAACATGTTTTCCTTTGCTTTCTTTCAAAGTCAATTTCTATAAAATACCTCAGCTTCCTCCAGAGCTGTCTGAATTTCAGACTTCTCAGTCTCAACAGTCTTCTTGGCCTTTTCCAGCTCATGGATGGTCTTTCCTGTTTCACCAATCTGCTCAGTCAGATCTGAGATCTCCTCTACAGAATAAGAATAAAAAAATGAATAGGAATAAAACAGCACTTTGAAAGTAATATTTGTTCTTAAATATCAGACCACACAGCAATTAGAGTTAGATTCAAAATCTCACAGAATCTTCCGAAATACAGTTTTCAAACAGACAACATTTACATGGGTTCTATAAAGTACATTTATAAAGGTCAGAGGATAACCCTCATAAGATATAATTTTATTTATTGACATACGCTGCAGGTTCTTGTTCTCTCTCTTCATGGTCTCAAGATGATCCAGAGCCTCTTCATATGAGTTCTTCATCTTGAACAACTCAGTGCTGAGAGAACGAGCCTCCTTTTGGGCTCCTTCCAGCTCTGCCTGGCTCTCCTCATACTTCTGCTTCCATTCTGCCAGGACCTATGTTAATATAGGTTTATTAGTTAGTTGTTATTATACGTGTATGTTTATTTTGATGATATTGGTTATGTTTAAAACTTTACTTTATCAAAGTTCCTCTGCTTCTTGTCAAGGTTGGCAGCCAGAGAGTTAGCTCTCTCCACATCAATCATGAGGTCCTCCACCTCACCCTGCAGCCTCTGCTTGGTCTTCTCCAGTGAGGCACACTTGGAGTTCACAGCCTCAATGGATTCCTCAGCCTCCTGCAGGCGCTGGGCAAGCTTTTTCCTGTTGTTAAAATAATTTTGTTTTGATTAAGTCTGAATTGGTTGGTTTTAAGTCTCAAAACTAATTTAAACAATGACAGTATCATGACTTACTTGGCCTCCTCCAGCTCCTCAGTGCGCTGGATAGCATCAGTCTCATATTTGGATCGCCACTGAGCCACCTCACTGTTGGCCTTGGACATTCCTCGCTGTAGCTCAGCCTTGGCCTCCTGCTCCTCCTCAAACTGCTCTCTGAGCAAATCACAGTCATGACGTGCTGACTGAACAGCATGAGCCAGGGCGTTCTTGGCCTGTTGAAAAGACAATCAATGTCAGGTGGACAACTTTAATGTTTAAATCAATCTTAAAGTCTAATGCTGAGAGGATGAGAAATTTAAATGGTAACAACTAGGAACCAAATTAGAGGACAGACCAGCTGATTTAAAACTTATGTGTTTAAATTAGTAAGTGCTATGACAAAAAAGAAGACAGAAAATAATTCAGACCTTCACTTCCTCCTCAACGTGTCTCTTCAGTTCCTCAATCTGCTGAGTGAAGGCCTGCTTGCCCCTTGTGAGCTGAGAAACAAGAGCTTCTTTCTCCTCAAGCTGGCGAGAATACTCACCTGTAGTTAACACACATGTACTAAGCTCAGGTTATTTAATTTCCCCCACTGATTGTTTGTTGCTTTTGGTCACTTATATGTGAATGTGCAAAACTGATAACGCCATGTTATACATCACTTACCATTCTCTGTCTGAAGTCTCGCCTTCTGGGCATTAATGTCATTCAGCTGACGAACATTCTCATCATTTTTGGCTTTGAGTTCACTTAGTTGATCCTCAAGAGTCCTGCACATTTTCTCCAAGTTGCCCTGTGAAGATTAGCATATGTTATTTATAAAAGAGATGTACTGCAATTAATTACATATATAAACACATAAATATATAACTGTTGACAATAATTTGAAAAGTACTTTAAATTTAGAATAAGTAACTGTAACTACAATAATTTTGTTTTATTCATGTTAACAGTTCATGAATACCTGCTTTTAAATGCTCAAACAAAATTTGTACTCTAAAAAAAACCCACACCTTTGCTTTAGCAACAGCCTCCATGTTGCTGGAGAGGTCATCAATCTCCATCTTGTACTCGCTCTTCTCTTTCTCCAGCTTCTGTTTGACACGCTGGAGGTTGTCGATCTGCTCTCCGAGCTCTGCGACAGTGTCAGCCTGCTTCTTACGGAGAGCTGCTGCAGTAGCTTCATGCTGCAGAGTTGATTCCTCAAGATCACGACGCAGTTTCTGGAACTCAGCCTCTCGCTTCTTGTTCATCTCAATCTGAGCAGCTGTTGCTCCACCAGCTTCCTCGAGCCTCTCACTGATCTCTTCAAGCTCCCTGGAGAGGTCTGCTCTCTGCTTCTCTACCTTAGCCCGAGCTGCCCTCTCAGCCTCAATCTCCTCTTCCAGCTCCTCAATACGAGCCTAGTGCAATGATAATATGAAAAGGACATTACCCATTGAACATGCTTTAGATTCAGTGAATATATTATTGAGTTATAACAGTGTTACCTGCAGTTCTTTGATCTTCTTCTGGAGTTGAGCACCAAGGGTTTGTTCATCCTCAATTTTGCTGAGAAGCTGGCTGATTTCAAAGTCCTTCCTGTAACAGGACAAGAAGAACAAATTCAGTATTATAGATTTGAACATGTAAAGAAAGCTTTGAAGTAAAGAAAGCTTACCATTTCGCTGCTACTCACAGAAACATAGTTAAGAAATGAAGTCATTGAGTGATGACATTATTGTTCGGCATTAGAGATTTGTGGACAAAGTAGGGCATAAACATGTCAGATCTTACAGCACTACATTTAGCTGCAGGTGACTTTTTGTAGTCTACATTTATGGAGTGGACGATCTAACAAACAAACTTTGCTAGTAATAACGGAAAAATGCCCTACTTCTTGATTTTCTCATCAGACTGCTGCTTGTCATTCTCCAGATCCATTATGGATTCCTGGGCCAGTTTCAGATCTCCCTCCAGCTTCCTCTTGGCTCTCTCAAGGTCCATGCGGAGCTTCTTCTCTTGCTCCAGTGAACCCTCAAGCTATAAAGTCATGTCAGTTGATTCAAGTGGTTGGAAAGACAATGATTCAATACTCTTTCCATTAAAAAGCTATATGATTATAATTTTCTTACATCATCAACTTGCTGTTCCAGCTTTGTCTTGGCCTTGGTCAGAGTGTTGACTTTGTCCTCCTCTGCCTGGAGATCATCCAGTGTTTGTTGATGGGCCTCTTGTAAGGCTTTCTTCTCCTTTGTTAACTTGGCAATGGCCTCATCCTGAGATGCCATCTCCTCTGTCAGGTTTTTCACCTAAGAATTGTACAAAGGATGTATTTAAATATAACTTAACAACTATATCTCAGGAAAGAATTAATATATTTTCATTTAGAGTCATTTTTCCTCTCAGATATAGATAAATTGAACCTTGTTTTCTGTGGCATGTTTCTCCTTCTCCACTTTGGCCAAGGTGAGCTCCAAGTCATCAATGTCCTTCTTTAGCTCAGAGCATTCATCCTCCAGCTTCCTCTTCTTGGCAGTCAGCTCAGCATTGATTTCCTCTTCATCCTCCAGTCTCTCACTTGTCTCTTTGAGTTTGGCCTCGAGCTGGATCTTGCTCTTAATGAGCCCCTCACACCTTTCTTCAGCATCAGAGAGATTGTCAACTTCCTATAATACATGGAACAGAAAACAATGTATAATTTAGTGTTGTCATGTCGTGTGTCTTGGCAGTTGCTCATTATTCATTTAAAAAAATCTACACTCTGTTGTGCCACATACACGGTCAGAATCAGCTAACATGCATACAAGAGATTATAGGCATTATATATTTGTTCTTTTGTTTATTACTTACTGCAGACACTTGAAGTTGCAGATCATTCTTCTCCTGCAGCAGGCCGACCATCTTCTCTTCCAGTTCCTTCTTCTTAGCCAGAGCAGTAGCCAGGTCTGTCTGCATCTTCTCGTAGTTCTCCTTCATGTTCTGCAACTCCTTCTCAGTCTCAGCACTCTTCAGAAGAGGCTTGATCTTGAAGTACAGTTTCAGCCATGGCCAGTTCTTGACATTCATGAAAGAACGGATGTTGTACTGGATGGAGAAGATAGCTTCTCTAAAAACCAAACATGAGAGTGTTACTGTTAGTATAGTAACTTTTAGTGTCGTAGGATCTTAATATGAGGAAAGCAATACAAAAGAGAATACAATAGAATTTAGTATGACAATGTTACCTCCTCTCCATCATCTTCACAAACTCTTTCCTCATGACGTATCCTCTGCAGAGAGCCTGAGTCATGGTCACCAGCTCAGCCAGTTTCTCATCTCTCATCTCCTCAAGAGTGCCCAGCAGACCAGCTTTGAAGAACACCTATTTTGTTATGGAAAAATAATAAAATAATAACAATAAGTGCTGTGCAAATGGACACTCTATTTACGCTCATTAAAATAATGAGGTGTACCTTTGTGTGCCCAAACTTGTACTGTGTGTGATCCACATTAATGGAGCCAAGCAGCTTCTCTGAAGCTTTCTTGTTGTCAATGAACTGTCCCTCAGGGATGACGCTGGCATTCAACACTTTGTATCTTCAAGAGAGAATCATCATTTTACTCATAGGCATTTCATCTTTTGGTATGATGTTCTTCACAAAAGTGTTTTCCATAAGATAAAATTAATTTGCCACTCTTAAACTCAAATTGACACCTCTGCTTGAAGTCACCATAGAGGATTCTGCTGGGGAAACCCTTTCTGCAGATTCTGATGCCCTCTAGTACACCGTTACACCTCAGCTGGTGGATGACCAGGGCGTTCTCCATAAGACCTGAGAGTCAGAAATTGATAATGTTTCAAAACTTTATTTATGTCACTGTGTAATGTGTTGAGCAGTCAGTAGGACTGTGGGGGTTTTACCTGGGGTCTTTGACTCATTGGGAATCAGGCAACGGACAAAGTGAGGATGAGTGCTTCTTAAGTTGGTCATCAGCTTGGCCAGATTCTCCTGTAGATCAACATCATTAGATAATAGGTTAATAATATTTAAATATGAGTAAAAAATTATTTTTCCTGCAATACAAATCTATACATACTCTGAAAAGAGCAGACACAGTCTGAAAGGAACCACCCTTCTTCTTACCACCTTTTTTGCCACCACCAGCAGCCTCTGTTTTCATAAATAGTAAATTTCATTATTGGAATTTAATGAATATTTTTCACAGTATACATATTAGTCTACAGTATGCACATTATAGTTATTAGACAGATACATACTATCTGTACTGGACACAGGAGTTTGTGAGCACTTTTGTTTCTTACCATCAGCTCCAGCATGGGCTGCATATAGGAGGGCCAACAGTTTGTTTGAAGACTTCTGGTAGAGCTGCACAACTGAGTCATTCAGCGGGTCCTTGTTCTTGTCCAGCCAGCCAGTGATATTGTAGTCCACTGTACCAGCATAGTGAACCAGAGCGAAGTGTGCCTCAGCCTTGCCCTTTGCAGGCTTTGGCTTCTCAAAACATTTGGTCTTGCCAAGATGCTGATCGTGCAGCTTGTTCTTGAACGTTGTGTCAGAGGCCTTGGGAAACATGCACTCCTCTTCAAGGATGGAGAAGATGCCCATTGGCTGAGAAAATGGCACATGTCATATTAAAATTTCAACAGAGATAACATATGCAACATATGTTACATAATATATTAATATTTTATGGAGGTAGCATGTACATTTCTTCCTGAGCAGCTGTTTACCTTCTCAATAAGCTCAATGCAGGCAGCCAAGTCCATACCAAAGTCAATGAACTCCCATTCAATGCCTTCTTTCTTGTACTCCTCTTGCTCCAGGACAAACATGTGATGGTTGAAAAACTGTTGCAGTTTCTCATTGGTGAAGTTGATGCAGAGTTGCTCCAAGCTGTTGAACTGTAATAGTACAAAGGTATTTAATTTCATAGCAAAAGAGTGTTTTTCTTCAAAAATACTCAAATATTCCTTAGGCGCTTACATCAAAGATCTCAAACCCAGCGATATCCAGCACTCCAATGAAGAACTGTCTGGGCTGCTTTGTGTCCAGCATCTCATTGATACGGATAACCATCCACAAGAACATTTTCTCATATACGGATTTGCACAGAGCCGAGACAGCATTGTTGACCTGGAATAAGAGAATTTTAATTTGTTTTTCTCAAAAATAAATAAATGAATAGATAGATAATAGTATATGTTCATATGTCAAAATGCAAATATTTTAAAACTTTTACTCACTTACCTGTTGGACGGTCTGACCTTTAGTCACCATCTCATTGCCAACTTTAACTCTTGGGTAGCACAGCGCCTTCAGCATGTCAGCTGAGTTCAGACCCATGAGGTAGGCGATTTTATCAGCCACTGATTGATAAATAGAAATTTAATGCTTTTGGTCAACTGGAAAATATTTAGTTAGCCCAAGTTAGACTCTAATCTTCTGTGAATCAACAGATTTAGTAGATTTTTCTCATTTACCCTCAGTGCCATCAGGTTCAGCCTGCTCCTCACGCTGCTTCTGCTTGAATTTCATGTTGCCATGATGCATCACAGCACCAGTCAGCTTGTAGATTCCCACCTTTTCCTCAGCAGTGAAGCCCAAGATGTCAATTGCAGTCTGAATTGCACATAAAAGGTATTAATTAACATTGTGATATTTTTGTCCTCTCTCTCTCTCTCTCTCTCTCTCTATATATATATATATATATATATATATATATATATATATATATATATATATATTTGCAGTGAACTGAGTCTTTACATCTGTTGCAATGAACTCCTCCACATCATTAATGCTTTTGACAGTCACTTCACCCTGACTGATCATTGGATAGTCAAAGGGATTTGTGGTGATCAGAAGAGCCTCTGAAAGACCAGAAGAAATGCATAAATAAATGTTATGAAACTAAATTCAGCTTCATGGTACAAATAGCTGTCAGTACCTACCCAGGAGCTCAGGCTTGTGGCCTGTCATCAGCTGATAGAAGATATGGTAGCTCCTCTCAGCAGACAACTGGAAGGTGACACGGGACTTCTCCAGCAGATCTAAGACCAAAAATTCAGTGTCAGACAAAAGCATGCAGATTTCATAACATCAGACAGCAACAGTGAATAAAATGTAAAAAATAAATAAATAAATAAATAAAATAAATAAAAATAACTTACATGTTTCAATATCAGCTGAAGCCAGCTTGCCAGTGGTTGCAAAATGAATTCTGATAAATTTACCCTAAACATATCAGATTTAAATTAACAGTTATTTTGACAGTTTGCTTTAAAACCTGTTATTTTTTTCTGTTCCAACACTTACAAAGCGAGAGGAGTTGTCATTCCTCACAGTCTTGGCATTACCATATGCCTCCAGCAGTGGGTTAGCTGCAATGATTTGATCTTCCAGGGAACCCTAGAAAAATTATGTTACACCTTTGTTGGTATATTGTAAAAACTTTACTTACTTTTTCCAAATAAAAGCAGTTATACCTGCATCTTGCCAGGTGTAGGCTCTGCCTTCTTGGATCCAGTCATTGCAATTATTGCGAAGTACTGGATGACACGCTTAGTGTTGACAGTCTTTCCTGCACCAGATTCTCCGCTGGTTAAAGAAAGAGTTGAATTGAGTTTTATTGTGTTTTTTCATATGTGACATTCATTTATTGGTATATTACTTACGTGATGAGGATAGACTGGTTCTCACGATCTGAAAAGAACAAATACTTAAATTAATTGTTAATTTAAAACCACAAATGATCAAATACATATATATATATATATATATATATATATATATATATATATATATATATATATATATATATATATATATATATATATATATATATATACATATATACACTTAGTATATCCCCTAAAATAAGACATACCAGTGAGCATGAACTGATAGGCATTATCAGAGATGGAAAAGATGTGGGGTGGAGCCTCAATCCTCTTTTTGCCCCTGTATGCCACGACAACCTGAGCATCATACACAGGAAGCCACTTGTAGGGATTCACGACGACACAGAAGAGGCCGGAATAAGTCTGGAAAGCAGAGTAAGTTCACAAATGTCATTGTGTCCACACTGAACATCTTTATCATTGTAATGAGTTCTCTCCAGTACTGAAAAGTAGAGATCAGAAAACACCATTATTAAATGTTTGTTAAACACTTACATAGATCATCCATGATGCAAAACGCTCTTTGAGGTTAAACAGCACGGCAGGCTCATTGAGGTGGGTCATCATGGCCATGTCCTCAATTTTATCAAACTTTGGGGGATTCATGGGGTGGATGTCATCCTCTTTTACAGTGACTGTCTACATAAAAAAAAAAAACAATAAAAAAATTGATAAGTACATTATTTAATATATAACGTTAATCTTATCTGTTTTCCTGAGAAAGTTGAAGGGTTATAATTGTTGAAGTTAGAATCTTTTATGAATATTCACTTACCTTTCCTTTAAGTGTCTCAACAGTGGCTTTACCACCCTCCTTCTTGACAAGTTTGCCCTTGACATACATCTCCTCAGGATCAGTCACAAAGTAAGCCGACTTGGCATCAAATGGAGCAGTCTGGGCCTCAATCCTCTCCCTTTCTGGCTTGCGGAGATAAATGGCCGCATGGCCATACTGCTCCATCTCTGCGTCTGTGCTCATTTTGGCACTTTAGTGGTAACTGACAAAAGGAGAAGGAATATGAATGAGTTGGGACATGTTTAATTGTGATATAGTTTTACATAATTTGGAAATATTTTTTAATGAACATTATTATAACCATTTGGGAGTTGTGTTATTTAACACACATCTCACCTCACTTTATCCCGACTGAGTGGCTCTGATCTGTTGTTATCTGAAGATGCATTTAAAGGAAAATATAGATGGAAGAAAACACAAAGTCAACATATTTGTGCTGCTATCACCTACAGCAGTCACATCACACAGAATTTTAGTTAAGCAGTCTTGCTTGGTTGCATAATTTTTTACGGTTTTCAAACATTCAGTAATCCATACACAACATTTCAACTGTTTCATTTCAACTCTTAATCAAAGATTTAATCTATTTGATCAGTAAATCAGTAGCATTTGATATTTCCTTTCCTTTACCAGTGCTAAACTGAAAAAATGGAAGAAAGGGTACGATAAATTTGAGTAAAAGTTAATTCAGTTTAATAAACAAACAAGCACTGACCTGTTGAGGATGCCTTTCAGTTCTCCGACGAGACTGAAGTAGTTGCTTTTATACAGGCTTAAACAGCTTGGTCAGCGGCAGTCTGCCTCTCGATTTGGTCAAGCATCCTTGTCATTTAAGACCCCTCTTGTGACATATTATGTTTACTCAGCTTTTTGTGTACCAGATTTTATCTTGCTTAAATGAGAAAATAGTTCCAATACAGGAAAAGGAAAACTAAATATAAATTAATCAGTCAAGCCGGAAAATAATTTTATAGAAGTATAGTAAGATTGAAAATACAAATAAATAAATAAATAAATAGGCAAATAAAGCAGCTTCAAGTTCCTTTATTGCATGGGACATTGTATGTTCTATGTCATCCTTGTTGAATGATACAAAACGATCAAATTAAAGCCATTTTGAAAACGTAAATAATCTATTACAGGAGTTGTTGCTTTGACTTCCCTTTTTAAACCCATTACCTCTTTCCATTTGGAAAGATGTACTGAAATGTCATTGGTATTGAGTGTCATAGCTTGTCCACATTTCAGATATTTATAATACTGTAAAATGTAGTATCATTTACATGACTCAAAAACAAGAAAAGTAAACCCCTCATAGAAAATATGTCAATTTTAAAGATAATGCAATTTTATGTTGGTAATATTGTGCAATATGTTCTAAATAAGCACTGTCAATAGCTTTATTTTAGCTCATAAAAAGTGTAATGTCTAAAGTATGCACTAAAATAGATGCTACTCAATGAACATATTTTTAAGCATGGATTTTAACCAATAAATCATTAACTCAGGTAAAGTTTGAATCTTGGGAAATATTTATTTTATTTTATTTTATAGTGAGAGTTTGTCACTACTTAGCCACACCATTAAACATGTTCTTAGTACGAATGCAAATTAATTTTGGAGAAGCCTCCATGTGTTGCTGGTATACAGTTGCAGTGCATTGGCATATCTATCTGAGTGGGACTTATTATAGGTCTTATCTCAGCCTGGTTGGCAAATGTTCTTCTAGTGCTTATAAGGCAATGTGTAATACCACTTGAACTTTACGGAAAAGGCCTTACATTCAGTTTTATTAGAGGAATATGAGATGTGCCAATGTTCTGCAACTGTACACCAGGACCTCTTAGGTGCTCCTCCAAAATGAATTCCCATTCCCTGGCTATGAACATGTTTAATAGTGTGGGTAAGTAGAGACAACCTTGGTCAAAGATCTTTATCCTCAAGCTACATTTGATGTTGTTTTTCTTTTTGAAATATGGTGCCCTTGATCAACTGTGTGACTTTCATTTTAAAACATTAGTAGCATAGTTCCAAAAGTAGAATAATTTATATAATCTCCCAAATGGTTGACAGCCTCCTGAATGCCACTCAGATGAATTAACAAACAGAATGGAGAATCACAGGTTTTTTGTCTTTAACTTGACATAGAACTATATAAATCTAACTGGGTTCATAATAACTTAAGGACTGGGATGATGTTATGATGGTGCAGATAATTATATCAGTCAAAAAGGGGAAACTGGTGTTGTTTATTAAAAGCTATAAAACATTATGGCATGTTTGCTTTTGTAAAAAACAAACAAACAAAAAAGTCCCGCAAAAATAAATAGATTTTGCTCGCTGTTTTCATTAACTGGATTTCTATTAACTTGTGTATTCACAGATCCCAAAGGTATACCTTTCTGTAACTTTTAAGTCGATAATCATAGGTGCAGGCAGGTTTCGTCACACTGTGCAATTTTTATAGCTCCTTGTAAACATATTAGATGCTTCATGTGCAACCAGAAAAAAACTATATTTGAACCAAATGTATTTATTCAGTACATTTATCCCTTGATTTTAACAAAAGGTCAGATTGAGATCATGAGAACATTTTGCAAGATGGTGTTTTCTTACAGTAGTTTATTCCTGGGGTCCTTAGAGACCCAAGTCCGTAATCATTTTACTACAGTGATTTACATGTTGATATAAGATAGCCTACACAGTATGGCCTAATGACCTGCTTAAGCACTGTACATATTTTAGGACTATTATTTGCCTTGTCCTGACAGAAAACATTTTACCAGCAGAGCTTCACTTACCATGATTTAAAGAAAACAGTAACAGAAAATGTTTCAAGACTGAAATTCAAGCATATGGCTAACCACTTTCTCAGATAGTTAAAACAATGCTTATCTGCTAGATTTTAAATGTACCTGTCATTGCATTTTTATATTGGATTTAATTTCCTTCAGTTAATAAAGTTATATTTTCCTGTGCCAAAAAGAGAGACACTGTTGCTGTAAATGTCAGATAAATTACTCGAAAGAAGACGTTTGATATTAAATGTAGATTTTTTTTTAGACACAATAAACAGTAAACATATTTTTCTGGGCTAATGTACGCGAGAGCTCTTCTGAACTACAAACATCGCGCCGTTTGTAGTTTTTTGTGACTCGGGCTCGTGCACTCTGGCACCGGAAGTTCCTGTGAGGGTTACACGCTTACAAGCTAGTATTAGCTTGCTAAAGTTAGCATAGCTTTTATCCGGAACAGCCGCCTTTTCTGTGAAGAAATGAAAACATTAAACGGAAAAACCGATGTCATATTTGTAAGTTACACTACACCGTATATTTCACAGAACATTTGTTAGTGTTTGTTGATTAGAGGTTTTGGGTAGCAAGCATGAACTTTAACTTTATTCTAGCTAATGTGGAAGTTTGATCAAACTTGAAATCAGAGATACGTTTTACCAAATCGACTGTGTTTACACATTTGAAACAAAGAAATTATCTTTTTATGATTTATTAACTATGAAAAATCGCTACAATAGTAACACCGCTGTTTGATTTTTGGATACTAGGAGGACGACGATCTACCTTATGAAGAGGAGATCATCAGGAATCCATATTCAGTCAAGTGCTGGATGCGTTACATCGAATTCAAACAGAATGGACCAAAATCTACCCTCAATATGATATATGAGCGGGCTCTAAAAGAACTCCCTGGCAGGTAACTAACAAGACCGTTACAACAAAATTGTGGACATTGTGCTGAGAAGCCAATAGCAACGGATAACTCAAAACCCATAGACTATACATTATTTTACAAGATTCTGTGCAGCAAGTATTTCCCGAGTGTCTAACCACCCTTCCCACTCATTTTTGCAGCTATAAGTTGTGGTACAATTATCTGAGAGAGAGGCGAAAACAAGTCAAAGGGAAATGTATCACAGAACCAGGCTATGAAGAAGTCAATAACTGTCATGAAAGGGCACTAGTGTTCATGCACAAGGTAATACCTCCTATAGAACTTGATGCTTAGCCACTTTACTCATAAAAGTAATATTTGGTCTGCAAGAGCTTTACATAAAACTAACTATTTGTCTTTGCTTAAACTAGATGCCTAGAATATGGATGGATTACTGTCAGTTCCTTGTGTCTCAATGCAAGATCACAAGAAGTCGTAGAACATTTGACCGAGCACTTAGAGCTCTTCCTGTAACTCAGCACCCACGCATCTGGCCTCTGTATCTCCGCTTTGTCCGTGACTTGCCGTTGCCTGAGACAGCCATCCGAGTGTACCGCAGGTACCTTAAGGTGAGAACATACTGCACAACCTTAAGTCCATACAGCAGCTGTCATTTAAAATGTTAAGGTGATTTCTGATTTTATTTTTGTTTTACAGGTGTCATCTTTCAAAGTGTATTCTGTGGCATAAATGTTGTCTGTAGCATCTGAAGATTCTTAGCTGTTATCCAAAAGACCTTACAAGCATTCAATAACAAGCTTTATGGCTGATTAAGAAAGTTTTAAAAGATAGACAAGTTCCCTAATCTGTTCAGACAGAATACCTGCGAAAATATTTCTTTCTGAATGTTTAATGTCTTACTGTCTTCTCTTGATACCTTGTAGCTTTCTCCAGAAAATGCAGAGGAATACATAGACTACTTGCGGTCTGTTGGCCGCCTCGATGAAGCAGCTGTGCGGCTAGCAGCTGTTGTCAATGATGAAAACTTTGTGTCCAAAGAGGGAAAGTCTAACTATCAAGTAAGACGGGATTCTTCCAGACACTTTTCAACATTCCCGCCTTTTAAGCTAAATGAAAAGAAATCTAAAAAAAATGGTTTTCTTCTTTTTTTTTTGGACAGCTGTGGCATGAACTATGTGACCTGATCTCCCAGAATCCTGACAAGGTGACCTCTCTGAATGTAGGAGCCATCATTCGAGGAGGCCTCACTCGCTTCACAGATCAACTTGGAAAACTTTGGTGCTCCTTAGCTGACTATTACATCAGGAGTGGCCACTTTGAGAAAGTGTGTTTCCTCTCAATAGCATTAATTTTCACCCCTAATATAATTAACTAACTAAAACACATCTCTACTTTACGTTTTTTTAGGTTGAGTCATTTGCATTAAAATAATTTTTTATCTGTGAATTTGTCCAACTGTAGCCAAACATTTTTTTTTCCTCAGGCACGTGATGTCTATGAAGAGGCCATCCTTACAGTAGTCACTGTAAGGGATTTCACACAAGTATTTGACAGTTATGCTCAATTTGAGGAGAGCATGATCGCTGCTAAGATGGAAACTACAGCTGAGATGGGGCAGGATGAGGATGGTGAGTATGTGTGCATCAGTTAAACTTGATAACTGTCTTTGTTTTTATTTTTCTTTTGTTTTTTTTTTTTGTTCATGTGTACGTTACTCTTTGTTTTTTCTCCACTCAGATGACATAGACCTGGAGCTAAGACTTGCCCGCTTTGAGCAGCTCATTGCCCGGCGACCCCTCTTGTTGAACAGTGTACTCCTGAGACAGAACCCCCATAATGTTCATGAGTGGCACAAGCGGGTAAAACTGTATGACGGAAATCCACGACAGGTGGGTTTTAAATATTTTGAGAATGGCTGGGACAGTGCACAAGTCACAATATATACATTTCACACAAAAAACTACCTTCATGTAAAGAATTACTAATAAATAGCCCTATTTTCTTCAGATCATCAACACATACACTGAGGCAGTCCAGACTATTGATCCAATGAAGGCCACAGGGAAACCTCACTCGCTCTGGGTTTTCTTTGCTAAATTCTATGAGGAAAATGAGCAGCTGGATGATGTAAGTCATTATTTAAACTTCAATTTACCTGTTTCAGATTATTTCTTATCATTATTATTATTATTATTATTAGTTCCCTGTGTTTACTAACTTTATTTACTAACTCAACTCAGGCGAGGACGATCTTTGAGAAGGCTACCAAGGTGAACTACAAACAGGTGGATGACCTCGCTGCAGTGTGGTGTGAATATGGAGAGATGGAACTTCGTCATGAGAATTACGAACAGGCACTACGAATTCTGAGGGTAACTGATCTGCATCATATACATCATGCACATGATCCTTTTTGGAGCCATATTTAGGAACATCTTGTGGGCATCATATATTGTTTGGGAATGACCAGTTTGTGAAATAAAGAAGACATTTGTTAGACTTGTTATTTAAATGTCTTTTGAAAGTATATTTTAAAATTAATACCTGGTAACTGAAGTTATAGGCTGTAGTTTCACTGGCACTGAGTAAAAATATTTGCAGTTGTTTACGAAGGCAGTTTTAAGCAAAGGGTGTAATATCAGTAGTTGCATCACCTTAAAAACTTATGAAACCATTTACATATTTGTATTTATTTTATTTAGAAAGCAACAGCTATCCCATCCAAGAAAGCAGAGTACTTTGATGCTTCTGAGCCTGTCCAAAACAGAGTCTACAAGTCTTTGAAGGTCTGGTCAATGCTGGCAGACTTGGAGGAAAGTCTTGGCACTTTCCAGGTATGTTCAGTAATTTTCTGTGATGTGGTTTGGGACCTATATACCAGTAGTATTTGATATTGGTCTAAGAATCATTTATGTGTTAAGTCTAAGCTTTTCTCTTTTTCTCGACAGTCTACGAAAGCAGTTTATGACCGGATTATTGATCTCCGGATTGCCACTCCACAGATCATCATCAATTACGCCATGTTCCTTGAAGAGCACAACTACTTTGAGGAAAGCTTTAAAGTAATAATGTGTAGCTAATCCACTAGACCACTACTTATTTTCAAAATACAATTTGTCCTTGTCGACTGTAGCACTCTTTTTAATGGTGTTATTAATATTTCTTTCAGGCATATGAACGTGGTATCGCTCTTTTCAAGTGGCCAAATGTTTACGACATCTGGAACACTTACCTCACCAAGTTTATTGATCGATATGGGGGCAAGAAGTTGGAAAGAGCCAGAGATTTATTTGAACAGGCATTGGATGGCTGCCCAGCCAAATTTGCTAAGAGTGAATATCTTTGGTTGAATTACACTGACAAATTTAGTACATTGAAGTGCCCCCCTCCGTTATAAAATGTACTTAACCACAATGGCTTTCTTTTCAGCTATTTATCTACTGTATGCCAAGTTGGAGGAGGAGTATGGATTGGCGCGACACGCTATGGCTGTATATGAAAGAGCAACACAGGCAGTAGAAACTGAGGAGAGACATCTCATGTTTAACATCTACATCAAGAGAGCAGCTGAAATTTATGGAGTTACATATACCAGAGCAATCTACCAGAAGGCTATTGAGGTACAGTAACATTGTCCTATCTCTTGCATACAGCTGCATTATCCTTTTTAATCTTTTTTTTTTTTTTTAAATTCGAAACTCATAATTACAAGATCCGCCCTGATGTGATGCTATAAAGCTTTTTATTGTTCATTTTCCAGAATGTCATTATTCATCACAGGACTTTTCTGGCCAGAAATGAGATTTTTCCCAAATTAATTCACTTTTATGCCACTGTTGGAATATTGTAAATATATAATATATGGATTGGATTTATATAGCGCTTTTCAAGGCACCCAAAGCGCTTTACAATGCCACTATTCATTCACTCTCGCATTCACACACTGGTGGAGGCAAGCTACGGTTGTAGCCACAGCTGCCCAGGGGCAGAGTGACAGAGGCAAGGCTGCCATATCGCGCCATCGGCCCCTCTGGCCAACACCAGTAGGTGGTAAGGTAAAGTGTCTTGCCCAAGGACACAACGACTAGGACAGAGAGCCCGGGGATCGAACCGGTGACCTTCCGGTTACAGATACGCTTCCCAACCCCCTGAGCCACAGTCGCCCCAAAGGTCATATTACATTTATAGATCGCTAGATATGGAATTTCATTAAATTGATGAAAACTATAATCAATGATCATGTTTATTTTAGCCACAATTGGTAAGATAATCCGTATTAGTTAAAGAGCAAAATTGATTTTATGACTGACCACATTATCATTTTGCAGATATAATAAATCTAGACAATAGTCAGCCTCTTAAAAAAACCTATTACATTGTTTTGTGTAAAGTTGTTCATACTCATGGCATTTTTATTATATGCAAAGATCAGAAGTCATATACTTAATGTAAAAAGAATAACTTGACATTCTGATGGAAAAAATACTCGTTACCTTAAATTACTGAACAAAGTTGCATTACAAAATTAAACTTCCCATCACCCCTCTGCTCATGATCTGTTACTCACAAAATACACCATGTTGCATCCCTTGTTTTGGTAAATGGTTCTGTGCAGTGTTCATACAGTTTGTGTTTATCCAGGTCCTTCCTGATGAGCATGCAAGAGACATGTGTCTACGGTTTGCTGACATGGAGAGTAAACTTGGTGAGATTGATCGTGGTAGAGCAATCTACTCCTACTGCTCCCAGATCTGTGACCCAAGGGTATGTGAATTCACCCCTTCTAGTCATTTGTCTACATTTGCTTCAAAATCTTTGGTTATATTTCTTCAAATTTTTACTTGACGTTTCAGGTGACGGCTAATTTCTGGCAAACCTGGAAAGATTTTGAGATCCGCCATGGAAATGAGGACACGATTAGAGAGATGTTGAGGATCAAACGAAGTGTCCAGGCTACATACAACACACAGGTCAACTTTATGTCCTCTCAGATGCTGAAGGCCACAACAAGCTCCACAGGCACTGGTAGGAGAAGTTGGATTAACCTAAAAGTGTGCTCCATTTAGATGTAGTTACATGAATATCACTGTGTGTTATATCAGATATTGGCTATTTGATATGTTTCAATTTATAATGATATGGTTGAATGCTCCGTATTTACTCCAAATCTTGAAGGAACCTCCTAGACCTACTCAAGAATTAACGTAGGGTCATTTAGGTGTCATTTTCTATGTATTTATTTATTTGTGTGTTTTTGTTTTTTTCCAAGTGGTTCTGCATTTGTCTAACCATCTGTTTCTGGTGTTCAGTGTCAGATCTTGCTCCAGGCCAGATGGGAATTGATGATATGAAGATGTTGGAACAGAAAGCACAACAGCTTGCTGCAGAGGCTGAACAGGACAAGCCTAAACCCAAAGAGAAGATTCTCTTTGTCAGGTTTGTTCTTCATTATTTTTTAAGTTAAAAGTATCTGTAGATTTCTTTTTTTTTCTTTTTAATATAACAGAACTTCATCTTCCAAAGGAAGCTGAGGCACATGAATCCTTTTCACTTTAATTATGCAGGAGTGACACTTCTCGCAGTGAGCTGGCAGAACTTGCCAAACAAGCCAATCCTGATGAAATAGACATCGATGATGATGAGGATGAAGAAGATGAAGACCAAGGACCGGATGGTGCGTGAAAGACACAGTACAATTTTCAGAATATTTTTTGTAAACATTTTCCGATGGAGGTATTTTAATGAATTCCTCTTTTTCCTCTTGGCTTTACAGAGGTGCAGCTTGAACAGAAGAGCGTCCCTACAGCTGTTTTTGGAGGGCTTAAAGATGACTAGACAATAATTCTCTCAGACTTGTACATTTGAGTTCTACGTCCTCTTGTGGTCATTCAACTGAACTATTCATAAATGTGTAGTTTTATGGCAGCACTGGTGTTTCTGTTTGTTTTCCTTGTGGATTTGTGTAGTTTATAATATAAGATATATTCGTTTTGACCACTTGGTTTCAGTATTTCTCAAACTTGGTGCTCAAGATAACTTTTTAGTTGTATGTGTTATGAATTATTATTTGCAGTAACACAATGACTGTAATTGAAACCTGATATAGTTTGTCTGTTCTTTTTGTTTTTTTATAAAATGTAAGAAAGAAACAGTGAAAACATTTTTTAAATCCAATAAATGCAGGATCTTTCCCAAACAGGAAGTTCTACCCTAGAAAAACATGGGGGAGGAGCATGTCTCTTCAGTCATTTGAAACTTGAGCTGCGCATTCAAGCCTCACATTGTTGGCTTGAGGCTCACCAGTAGATGGGTGTCTTGTAATGCCAAGAGTTTCTGGAAAGCTTTTCTAACTTGTAGACAAATGTCACTATCCAAATCTTCATGCTGAAGTAGTACATGTACACTTAAACAGTTTCTACACTTAAATGATTTTTCCCCCCCAGTGATAAGTGCAGGATTGCTGGGCTAATTGATATTTTTGAAAGTTTTTTGCTAGTAATGTTACAAAAATGGTGGTATTTTGGGTGTATTTGAGAAGCATTTTGAATCATATTTCCACATTCTTGGCAGTGCTTTTCAGTTATGTGCAAGCAGCTCTGGCTGTGACAAATTGAATGTCTAAAACTGCCTTTGTAATCGAAGTGATAAATACCTTTAAACCTGCATCAACATTCTTCTGATTAAAAAGCTGTTTTCTTTTCAAAGTAATCTAATTAAAAGAGAAACTGAACTGCTTGATGCATTTGCTGTATAGTCCTCTAGAACTCTTGTTCTTTTATTCAGAAATGACTAGAAGCAGAACTGTAAGTAGCCAATGATGTTTGAAGAATGACTTTTGTGATTAAATATATAGAATTATTTATGCGTTTGATAGAAAAGACCTTATGCTTTGCCACCATCCCATCCAAAGGGTTAAACATATTGAGTTGGGCAAAAGGTTGTGACTGGGAATTATTGTTTCTTTTATAATTAGATTAAAATAGCTGAGAGGTAATCCTCTTACAAAGTTACTGCAGTCGAGAACTTGAAGGGCTTTTGGAACGAACATCATATGATGAGGCACTCTTAAGATTTGTTTTCCAGTGTGGATGGCAGCAGAAAACACGGGTTTAAAAGCAGATGGAAGAAATCCCTCGAGTCTCATTATAAACATCCAACAAAAAATTTTTTTTTTCCAGAATGAATTATGCCTGTTTTTATTTTAGAAACTTCTTACATAGTCTGCCAGTATGTTTGCTCTGTTCCAGTCTTTGTGCTTTGTGTGACAGTTGTTTTAAAGAGGTAATAAGATTAACATCACCATACTGTATCTACTGCTGTAGCTCTTTGTAAGGCAACGGTTATTTAATGAGATCATAATATAGCTTTTCATTGAGTTTAATATTGTTTTCGTTACTTTCACATGTTAATGGACAATTGAGGGGAACAAGTAAAAGAGTAATACAAATACCTTTACTAATTTCATCTACCTTAGATTCATTGTTTACTATATTTGTTTTCTATCTGTCTGCATAATATGTAGATCTGTATGTTCAGAGCAGATTTAGCAAAACGTATTTTGATTAATTAACAGCTAAAAGTCCATAATGTTCTCTGCTTTCTGTCTGCAATAGGCCAAGAGTTGGCCCACTGCAGTGGTGGATATATTGACCAAGATCATACACGTGCTGTAGTTTATGACTAATACAGTCAAATACATACAAGTTAAAACCCCAAATATTTACAGAAATTGTCACAATCAAGACATTGATGACAATACAGAAACTGAAGGTAGAGTATAGATCAGAGAGGTACATTTTATATGTGTGTGTTTGTGTAGGCTACGTTTTTTTCCTGATACCAGTCGAGTTATGGTACTAATTCAAAATTTAAGACAGTACTTTTAGATTCTAATGTTCACATTTGTAAATATTTTAAATTAATGAGTTATAGTTAATCTACATGTTTTTTCGAAGGTTACTGGCTGTTTGACTTTCGCACTCAAAGGTGTCCTTTCATCGACCCACTTGTGTGCGAGAAGATTCACCTGTAGCAAAAGCGCCTCACCTCTACCTGCTGTATCATAAACACTGAAGTCCCGCCCATATTGTTAAAGCTTATTTTCTATTGGACGGTGGAGTGGACGAGCGATTCCACTGTGGAGCACCTGGTAGTCAGTCATCAGCGGGACGAAAGCGTACGTACGTACAGTGAGCTGACAACACGGCAATGCGGACGAAGAAGGGCAAAAACGAGGGGAATAGTCCGGTTTATAGTAGCCCAGCCGGTCGGGGCTTTAGCTGGTGTTAAGGAAAAATTAAGCCAGGACTTCGTCTTCGAAACCTCCGACAAAAGGACCTTAGTTTGATTTGGAAGTAGCTTCGGAGCGGATATTTCCCTGCAAAACCCTGAACCACATCCGTATTCCCAGCCCCGGTCGTATGGAATCGTCTGCTCCAAGAATGATCGCTTGAATATTTTTATACTGTATCCTTTTTCCCCCCCATCACCGCTTCCCATTTTTACAGACTCGCTATGGTGGACTCCCCTACCATGAGGAAGACTTTTGTGGTCCCAGACATAAAATCATTGGATTTGTATGACTGCACTAAATCAAAAATATGCGCAAGTGTCGGATGGCTGCTGGCAAAGTCCTACGGCAGCACAGGTAGGTTTTAGTTCACACGGCAGGCCTGAATGTTATGCGTAAAGGTTGTGTTAAGACCATTTGTTGTCCAACAATGTGTTTATATTGTGTCTAACAGTGTAGCGAAAACCGGTATGCATGTAGGGGAACTGCAGTGTGTGTAGTTCAGCGATTTTCAGCACAAAGAGGCGCATATGAGCAGAGGAGCAATGCATCGTATGCGTTTTTGACACTGACACATGTCATTTGTTCTCACTCAATGGGTGGGCACATTTGGAGGTATGTGTGTCACAGAAACGGCCTCCTCCTGTAGGCCTTATCACGCTAGCCCATTCTGTCGCGTTTCCAGCCACCAGGCTTCAGTCAGAAATTGCAGGCTAGCTGCTGGGGATGTTTTTAATCCGGTTACACAGACAGGGCACACGGGGCGTATGTTTTTCCAGTATCTTTCTTTCTCCTAGTGATGGTGACAGCCCGCAGTACCCACAGTAAACGCTGGTTACTGCTTCATGTTATTTGAATCAAAAGCAGACCGTAGCTTATTGTGCGCTCAGAGAATAGACTACCAGTGCTCTTGTGCCTTATTATCAGGGGGTTTCTTTCCATGTCCTTAGTCAGCAAATTTCAAGAAGCAACTGGGAGAAGCTTTGTAGCGCAAAACGCACACCCACAACATAACCAAAACATGTTTTCTGTACTTAACATGTAGCCTATCATAAGAATTTGTTTTGTCTCATTTTCTTGAGGCATCTCGTCAGCTTTGACCCTGAGGTGATAGCATGGCTCTTTGTTTGAGCACTCACTGGTGAAGATTAGACCTTATGAAGCAGACATCCGATGAGCCTTGTAAAGAAAAAGCCTTGATTGCTTTATTTTTTCAAAAGTAGACTACACATAATGACGTAATGTGGTTATAAAAAAACAAAAGACAAACATATTACTATACTAATACATTCTTGGACCTTTTGATGTTACAGTGTATTTTTTTTTTTTTTTTTAAATACAGGCATTACTTATTTTATCCTGAAATAGGTGTGAGGAGAACTTCATTTAACTTTAGCAACATGAGTTGTTTGTTTCATAATTTCAGGCAGGTCCCAGGTTTAGGACTCTGGGCTGCAGCTCATGTGTACTCTGTTAAGCACCTCAACCACACCCTATGGTCAAAGTCACTCCATACCAAGCTGCAGGAATGTAAGGACAAACACTGTTATGATGTGGAGGTTTTCTCTTGATCGAGTTCAATAGCCCTGCTGATGGTAATTTTTTTGTAAAGCTGGGTGACATCATCTTGTCCCTTATTAGAAACCTAGCACATTAGGACAACACAGAGCCCAGCAGGAGCCAGACAGTCATCTGGTCATGAGCCTTTTTAGGTCAGTTAGTCTATAGATAACAATGGGTGGCATTTTTAATTCCAGTCTCTCCAAAAATGGAATTTGACATGGATAACAAAGTAGTGTTTACAGTGCATTTCATATTTAGTTAGATTATTTGCTAAAAAGCTAATGTTTAACTAATTAAGGAAACCAATAACCACTTATTGAGATAAAATTTAAAAAAAATCTAGAATAAAATCAGCATCAGCGGCAATGATATGGATGGACTGAAATATTTGTGTTTGCATAACAAATGTTTCAAGCATGGCAGCACAATTTAAACAATAAAGTTTCCTACAAGATAGTTTCACTTTTGCCACAAGCAAACCCCTACGGTTAAGTTCACTGTCTTCAGTCAAGATTTCAAGACTTCAGTCTTGTAATGTGCAACACATTGTCTCAGTGGTCAGCGCTGTTTTTCACTTCCCAGTTAAAATGCTTTTTTACATGTTGAAATATTGGGCTGCCATGATGATTTCGCTGTCTCCTTTAACCAAGGAAACATGGACCTTGTGTTTTAACAAGGAAGGAGCCTGTAGGCTGTAACTCGTCATTCTAGTAATGGACAACTCACAGTAGCTACACAGTATCTTTTCAATACGCTCTGCTCTACCTAGGGACATTTGGCTATCAGCATTTATTTTTTAATATCCATCATTACTGGTGATTTGATTAGGTTGCCACGTCTTTACATAGAACTTTCTCCTATTTCATACCAAAATGGAAATTTTGTAATAGAAGACTTGTAGGGAAAATTGCCTGTGAGTGTTGATTTGAAAGGTAAATATCTAAAATATAATGTGTATTTTCTGAAACATGTTTAGAATGTGGCTAAAAAGCAATCCAACCCGTTCTCTAAGTAGTTTTCTTGTGGGTGTTAAGAGGTTAATGGACGAGATAAAATGTTGTTTTCCTTCCTGTATAGTACACTTTAACTATATCTATATTGTATATATGTATACATGCTTGCATACTAAATATACATGCGAGGGTGTTTAATGTATGAAAGTCTTGGGATCTTTTTTTTTTTTTTTTTAATGCATTGACTTATTATTTATGTATAATATTTTCCATGCAGGGTTTAAAAAAAAAAAAAAAGTTAGGCATGAATGTAATTAATTATTTACCCTTGAAGTTCTTGAAGCTGTCATGAGAAATGAGTTTCCAGATCTGAGTATGACTCAAGCTGGAATGGGACAAGAAACTTGATTTACCTGCTGAGGCTTAAGAAATACTTAATCTTATAGTGACAAGTCCAAGGGCATGACATTTATGCATTCTGTTATTCAGGTTTCCTTCTAATCATTGCCAACGTGAATTATCTGTGTTTGTTTTCCATATCTGAATAACAGGGAAACAGACTATGTCGCTGCTTAAATATTGTTTTTTATGTCCAACAATCTCTTGTTGGAGTCATCCTATGTTTTCTTTTCATAGCTATAAAACCAAACCACCTCACACTTTGACCCACTCTTACCATTACAGTAGCATATTACCTTCACATAGCTACAAAGTTGCTGGCCCATACTGAAATCCTGTTTGACTGATTACTCATCCTTTTCCAATCATTGTGACCATGGTGAGTCAGCAAGGGAGAAGGACCTGAGGAGGATGTTGGCTTGCTTTTAATGTTTACTTAAACGGTTGGGATTCCTGTTCACTATATGTTAGCCTTTCATGGCATTATACTGTTAAATGCCAAAACACCTCAAAATATTATTAAGACTTTCTCTCTTTAAAATGTACTTCGCTGTACACTTGCCATTTAATGCAGTTTAAGCTTGTGCTATAGCAAGGTGTTGCCCATGTGATAGGATATACAGGCCTGGTAGAGGGAGCTACTGGTGATGATGTGGTGCTTGATGTATAGTGCAGAAAGTACCCTTTTTACAATAGTGATCAAATAGTACAGTATTATTTAAGAAAGGGTTAATGATAAGATCTTTGTTGTAGATGGCAATAATAAATAATAAAGCTCAGATAAGGTAGTGGCATTAGCATTTTACACAGAACGAGGGGTCACGTGTGGGGTAGAATGCTACCACGGCCCCTCTCACCACTGCTTGGTTTTGGGGCAGCAAAACAGTACCTGCTTTGTTCTAAAAATGAGAGCATATAATCGCCTGTTTGATTCTTCACCACATGATGAAGATGTTATTGTATAATTTTCAATGAAAGATTTAAAAGTTAAAACCGCTTTCATTATTATAACACATATAATGCTGAGTTAAGATACAGGAATTGTAATTATGATTGGCTTTCATTTACTGCCTAAAGATTACATGGAGAAATTTTTAAAATAAATGTCTCTTAGAGTTCCAGAAAGGCTCCCATGAGAAACCTGGACGTTTAGATAGTCATATCCAGCAGGTTGACATTCATTGTGCTAAAGCTTACACCCCAGTGTAAAGTGACAATTGGTGGATTGTGGATTTCTTCGCTTGGTTTAAATCAGTTTCGATTTCCACCTAGCAAGTGAGGTGGAGAGTTTGTATTGTTCGGTGTGTGATTACTGTAGGACAAGTGAGCATGGCTGTGAAATGACCAGCATGCTAGCTCAAATAGTCAGTGAGGTAGAGGGACATGTGGTTCCTGTTATCAGCAGGCTATCAAACGATACAGGTCAGTACAGAAGATATCTAACACAGCTGAACTGACTTTCAACCACATTAGCAAGTTCTATACATCTTACTGCATGTTTTAATAGCTTGGTCTGATTTACTTAAGAAAAAATAAATACTCGTCACTAAAATAGTGCTCTGATCTTTAAGTTTGTAACACTGTTTTCATTGTATTCTTTAGTCCCAGGTTGGTATCTAAGACATTTGGGTTAACAAAAGCACAGACCCGCTGAAGAATCGCAGTCAAAATCACAAATTGCTTGACTGGCTCTTCCTAACAAGCGTTCCTCTAGCTTACCATCTATGATGATGTGTTTAGAAGCTTTTCGCACATTTGACTTTTACCTTTTTACTCAAACCAGTAGATAAGCTTTGACCCCATGAACTATAAAAGTGACAGAGGTAGTTGCTCCTGCTTATGCAAACAAA
The DNA here is from genome assembly GCF_041146795.1 of Maylandia zebra. Lineage (NCBI taxonomy): Eukaryota > Metazoa > Chordata > Actinopteri > Cichliformes > Cichlidae > Maylandia > Maylandia zebra. The sequence continues at coordinate 26,161,087 of NC_135170.1, forward strand.
ACAAGCACATGCTTTTAATCTAAATATTCCCCTGGCAGGGCATTGATGAATATAATTGCGGCATCACAATGCAAGGCTTGGTTACAAGTATTCCAGTTCGTCATGCTTTTTGTTACCTTGTATTACTTTTAGTTTTTAAATCGGGAGTGTGCTTTACTAAATAATTGTTGCTATTTTTGCTGTGCATGTGCATAGTTTTGGGGACCTGTATAACAATTTGAAGCCTCAGTTTTCTAGCCACTTTGTTTCTGATATGTGTCACACAAAGTGATCATTCATGGACAGACTGTGTCATAGGGAAATCATTCTTTTATCGATCTTTCCAATCTCACTCAGTTGTGGCATTTGCATCCTACTTTGCCTTCTGGGCTAATTTTTTTCTGGTTTACCTTTTTGTCTTTTACACATTACAGTGGAATTTTTTTTCTTTTACATATACAATGCACCTATGTGACCCAAGATGATTTGTTTTTACAGCACTAAAGTAGGCACTCCAGTTTTGGCACCTGAGAGTATTTACAACAGCATGAACCATGTGGCATGACTGATCATATTGTGTGGCAACCTATAGTCATCATAGGGTGAGACAAAGGGAACAGGGCATTGATTAAAGGAGGCGGCTTTTGTTTCGACAGCTGATGTCAAGGGATCCATTACATGATTATATAATGATACAGCAGTTTAGTGACACCTCCCTTGTAATAATCCCTTTGTTCTTCTGTTATATATAGTCTAAGGCTCTCAAACACACACACAAACACACGTTTTTCCTTTCTTTTTGCAGACATACTGCTTGCGTTTAAGCAAGTCAACTTTTTTGTCCAAGGGCCTTTGAAACGGCAAGTCACATGTTTGTTTATGGTTGCACACAGAAACTGGCTGTTAGGTTTGCTGCAGAGAAACCAGTTTCAAAGGGTGTGTGTCAAGTTTGTGTTTTTAGGGTAAACTTATAAAAGACAGATCATGATAACAAAGTCATTTGTGCACTAGTGTTGAAGGCTCAGATTTTTGTGTTTTTTGCTGTTGTCATCATATTTAGTCTTTATTTTCACATTGGGTGAGAGGGTATAGCCGGTGGGTTTTATGGGCAGCACAGTGGTCGTGTGGTTAGCACTGTCGCAAAAAAAGATCCCTGGTTTGAACCCTGGTTGGGGCCTTTCTGTGGGGAGTTTACATGTTTGTTCTCCTTGTGCCTGCGTGGGTCTCCTCTGGGTACTCTGGCTTCCTACCAAAATCCAAACATGTACATGTTGGGTTAATTGGTTATTCTAAATTGGACTGGGATAAGAGGGAGATAAAGTGCTTAAAGTGTATAGAATAATACACTTTATGAGTGCATGCTTAAATGTAGCTTGTGGTTAAAGTGTTTTGAGTGGTCAGTAAGGGTAGAAAAGCAGTATATAAATGTGACTACATTCTTATCTAGTGATGGCTATCTTGTGTGCTGAGCAAGGTACATCCAGGGTCCATTGTGGTATTAAATTTGATGCTAATTTTGGTAAGTGAAAAACAAACAGAACAAAATGTTGAAGCGACTGAATGTCTGTGAAGGTTCTCAGTCATCCAGGTCATCGTAGTCAAAGGAGCTTGCAAAGAAAAGTGTCTGGACTTCTTTAAGTTGCTTGTTGCTGATAAGGTGGGGCCAGGCTTCACAATGAGCTCACCCAAAACTCTGGCTGATTGGGACCCACACCCAGTTTCACACCTTGGCTCAGGCGATTAGAGGATCATCAGGGGGTCCTTTTGTCCCTCTTTGGGGGGAATACTCCCACTGAGTTTAAATCTGGGACTCTCCACCATTTGACCTTAGAACTGAAGAAGCTTCTCGGATGAGAGGTGAAACGTCTTCAAGCAACTTAAAGAAGTCCAGACGCTTTTCTTTGCAAGCTCCTTTGAAGTGACTGAATGTTGAACAAGACAAAACAATATCCCCGTACACTTGTTGTGAACATAAACATTGTCTATACACATACTTTAAACATGTTTATTCCTGGTTTATAGTTGTACAAGGCAAATCACATGGACATCTCGCTTTGGACTTTATAGACTGAAAAATAGATGTAGTTTCTAGTTTTAAAAACCGTAAAACCAGTGCAGAAATGCCTCAAACCTGCATTATTTAATATAGTACCATTACCAGGAAACACTTGACCCCTGTTTCAATCTAGGGGGTCAATGTTGACATTGTGGATGACTATAAATACCTTGGAGTACACATTGACAATAAACTGGACTGGGCTAAAAACACCACAGCACTTTACAGGAAGGGCCAAAATCATCTCTATTTTTTGAGGTGACTGAGGTCCTTCAACATCTGCTGGACAATGCTAAGGATTTTCTACGAGTCTGTTGGGGCCAGTGCGATCCTCTACACCGTTGCAAGCTGAGGGTCACAGATTCCAACAGACTCAATAAACTGATACGTATGGCCAGTAACGTTGTGGGGATGGAGCTGGACTCCCTTAAGGTGGTATATCAATAAAGGGGATTAATAAAGTATTCTGATTCCTCATGGGGTAACAAATTGAAGTCAGTTTGTAAAGAAGTCTCTCATAGTCTTCTTTACCTCCCTTGCTTGTAAACCTCAGTAAACTCATTCCTGATAAGATCATAGGCTTAAATGTTAGTGTATGGTTTACTGTGTGACTGACATGTCACTAGCACACTTTGCCCCTTGGTTTCACTGTTAGATCTGTTATGTCTGGTCTGGTATAGTTGTGTATGCTCTGGCAATACTGTTGCATACATGTCTGTAATAGAACCACAACTAGAAACTTTTTTTTTTTTTTTATTATTAACCATTTGTGTCTTTTTTTCCTCTCTCTGTAGAAAATGTCCCTGCAGAGCTGCGTGACCCTTTCTACTGTGACCAGTATGAACAGGAGCACCTTAAACCGCCAGTAACACACCTCCTGCAGTCATCAGAGCTCTACTGTCGCACCTACAACATATTACTGGGTAGTACTGCAACTGAGGCTCAGCCAAAAGATAACGCCACCCTGCTGCAGCTTCTAACTCAGAGAGGCGTCGTTGCCAAAGACCAGGACACAACAGTGACTGATGCTGACCTCCGACATAAACCCATCAAAATGGTAAAATGATGAAACTGTCTGGGTGATGGGGAGGGTGAAATGCTTTTGTCTATTATCCTTGGGATTCTTCTCGTTAGACCAGATTCTCTGCTATGCAGAACTCTGTAGGAAAGCAAATAGGTTCAAGTTCGCTTGGTTTCTGATATAGGGCCATGTTTATGCTTTGATTCTAGGGATTAAAGGGCATCAAAAAGACCCCCTACTCATTCAGCCCTTCCCCCACTCCCCAAGCTCATCCCAGAGGATGAGTGGATCCAGCTGCTAGGACAAGAGCAGTCATGGTCACATGAGGAATAACCACTTTACTTTAAGGGTGTGTGTGTGAGAGAGATGATCTAGATACAATAGATGGTTCAGATCAGAATAATAGCTTAACAATTTTGATGAAACATTAGCTGTTGTGTGTTAAGAGAATTCTCTGGGTTGGCTGTGTGAGTCAAATCAAGAGAAACAGGTTTATCCTCTTAGCTCTTGACAATAGATTTCCTTCTCGCTTTCTTTCTTCCTGCTTGCTTAGTTCTTGTTCAAACATAATATAGTCATGTGTTCTTCAATGTGGATTAAAAAAAACTGCAGCTGGCTAATATGTTTTTGCTAAACTACAGGCTGAAATAAAGGGAAATCTTTTTATTTAAGGTAATATGCATTTCTTTTCTGCCCCCAGCTGGCACAACAACTTTCAAATTTAAAGTAGTCTTCCCTTTTTACAGATTACTATCCTTCTCATGGAATGGTATACAATGAAAATTCCCCAGCCATCTTGGTTTACGTACACAAAGGCTGTTTTTGAAAGCTAAGCAGGGACTCTCCAAGGATTAGTAAGGAAAATGGTGTTATGTTAGGTGAATGCTGGTTGCTTCACTGTTCCTGTTTGCTGGCCAAAGGAGCAGGTACTTCCCTGCTGATGGCACAGTTGTAATGAGAACCTCAGGTTTTTGCTTGAAATGGGCTTATGCATTGTTTTGTTTTGTTTTTCTCAGCAATACTGCTGAGAATTTGAGTCCTCATTAAGAGTAGAACCTGATAAAAATCCAAATTTAGATGTCATATTGTTGAACAGATGCACCTATAAATCTGACCCAATTAATGTGAATGCTGCCTTTTTCTTGACTTGGAGCGAGAGAGTGTTTTTTAAAGATAAAAGATACAAAGCAAGATGAATAATGGTAAAAACAGAACCATCCTCTAAAGGGGCTTTGTTAGTTTATTTTTACATAGTATTTTTCCTACTTGTGCTCTGGTGAAAGCTTTAACGAAATAAAAGGAAGAATAAATAGTGTCACATGCACCTTCACTTGTACCGACTCTGAGATCACATAGTTGTTATATCAGATTAGTGAAGGACTTTCTTTTATAAACATGCTTGCTCTTTGCAGGTTTTCTGACATCACCTGCAACAATATCAGTACCCTGATCTGACATCACACATTCTGATGATTATGATGATAATTTAATGTCAAAAATCTTAAAATTCAATTTTTTTCCACTTGTAATCACTGTAATAATGGCTACGGTTATGCTTTCTACTGGGATTATTAAATCCAGTAATAACTGCCTAATGAGACATGCCTCTTTCATGTATCATGTTGCTGTAGTTTCTGAGCATACAAATGTCTCAGCTTGCCTGCCATGTAACTTAGCTCTGAATGAGGTTTCCAGGTCAGGAAATGGTACCTCTTAACTGTAAATCCTAAATTTGTTATTTGGCTGTTACTGTTAATGCTGCATTTGCTGTTTTGCTCCTTTAGTGTATGAGCTTTCCAGTAGCTGTTTGGCTTCTCTTTGGGCTTGTCGCCACTGACTGGCACTGCAGCTACAGTGTGGCAAGCAATGAAAGTGGGTCATGCTGCAGCAATAGAAGGATGGGGCATCATTGTGGGTCTTGGCCAGTAAACGGCTTTGCAGCAGCAATCTGCTGCAGGACTGCTGTATATTAAAGCTTCACATATTTGAGTCAGACAAGGTAGATAACATGCTACATGCATTTAAAAGCATGTAGAGTCATGCTTGTAGTTGACTGCACACTGGTGCCTGTTATTCTGCAAAGCCATCAACTGTTAATGACTTTTTACACTGTTATTGGTAAATCGCACAACTTCATATTATTGCTGCTGTTAGCTAATCATTGTGTTTGCTAATCGTGTAAATCCAGCGTTGCAGGTTCATCATAAGTCGTAAGGACACATTGGGTGCTGGCTGGAGTTCATGCATCAGGACTGGAGTAGAATGCCACTGACCTAATCAAAGTAGGGCAAAAAAGCTAACAGATGGTTAAAGATAAAAGCTAACCTAATGCATACAGAACTGTAAGTTATCAATTATTCTCTCATCCCATTTTAAATCCATAGACATTAATATGGAGTTGGAACCATTTGCAGCTATAATAAGTTTCACTATTCTAGAAAGGTTTCTACAAGATTTTGAGTTGTTTGTGAGAATATTCAGAGGAGCATTTGTGAGCTCAGACACTGCTGTTGGGTGAGGGAGTCTGGCCAATGTTCTAATTCATCCCAAAGGTGTTTGAGGTTGAGGTCTGTACGGCCCAGTCAAGTTATTCAACAACAAACTCATCTGGCCATGCCTTTATGGACTTTGCTTTGTATACTGGCAACAGTCATGCTGGAATATAAAGGGGCCTTTCCCAAGCTGTTCTCAAGAAGTTGGAAAAATTGTCCAACATGTTTTGGTAACTGAAGCATTAGATTTCCCTTCACTGCTCCAGAGTCCAGTGGTGAGATAGTATTAATGTGTCTATGTTAGATGGAGGAATCGTAACACAAAAAAACCTACTTAGAATTCCTTGGAATTGGGTTCAAATCCTGCAGCCGCCTCCACCCCATTACTTGTGTCCTATGTGTAATGAATTATATGTCCTACTACTAACTGTTCTTCTGGTCCACTACTTCTGATGGTTGCCCAGCCCCCATCACTCCTCAGATTGGGGATAAAGATCTTTGAAGATTAGAGATAATCTGCCATGCAGACTGAGTGCAATCATCCACTATCGCATGACATGCCAGAGATGACCACTGACTCACCAGGCACCTAACCTACCTCACAATATGAAACATATTGGTTAAATTTGCTTCTGTAACAATAGATTCTAATTCTAATCTATATGTAATATTACTATAGATACTGTGTCGATTCCCACAGCGCTAAAGTAAGTCATGTAGCTATAATGCTGCTAAACCTCTTCATGGTCTCCTGTTGGTTTTGGATGGCAGTGACACTTTGTCTTAAATCATAGTGCTGTGCTGGCAGGTTTTCTGGTCAAGTGAGCATCATTCAGGAGCTTAACTGAAATTAGATGTGGCAGACTATCTGAAACACTAACCATCATCTTGCACATTTATTCTGCTTTGGGCTTCTGTTGAATGATAACTAATGTGTTGTAATGAAACTTGTTTACAGTATACAAAATTACTTTTATGCAGCTTTTCTACACTTGTCTTTACTTGCTTAGGTATACAGTTCATATACATATGGATGTTCATACTATAACCCCTTTCTAAAATCCCTTTCTGGGCCCCAGCCCTCCCTGATCCCCTATTTTTCTCCCCATCAGGTGGCACCAAGCAGGGTAGGGAATGGGGTTAAGTCATATTTCAGACGTAATCAGATTTTTCCCTCATCATAATCTCACATAATGCTTAACAAGATGCCTTTTGCATTCTTTGTTTATCTGAGTTACATTTATAGACATGCAAACAGAGTTTCCAAATAATCCCATAAAATTCCATGTTGATTGGGTTAATTTGTGGCCTATTAATTTTTTGTCTGTGTGTCACATTGGTTTAAGGGGCATGGATGTTTTTTGTTTTTTGTTTTTTAAGAGCTAGGAGCTAGGACTAAGCCAGGAGCAGAGAGCAGTGCTGCAGTCAGGCTTGTACTGAGATGCATTATGGGTCAGCTGGTTGGTTGTTATGGTGATCTGGCAGGCTCTGTGCTGTGTGTTTGAGTTGCTCCTCTCATTAGGGAGACTTGTGATTTAGCTTAGTGAGCTCTCCTGGGTGTGCAATGGGAAATCCACTAGCAGCACCCCCTCCTTTATCTCCTTTCATTCTCCCATTTTTTCCATGATTTACCCTCTGAATAATTACTGTAGGCATAACATCGGAGTCAGCCACTCTCAATAGTTCTGTCATGCATTTGTTCTTTTTCTCTCAGTCATCTTCTTTTCACACTGTGGCAATAGCTCCAACCTATGATTACACACTTTGCGGCTAAAAGCAAAAATGTTATATCTTTTTGCTTTCATGGCAGAGCATAGTTACTGGCAAAATTTACTGGTTGTTAGGAAAATACAAGTGAACCATTGCTTATCAATATTCCAATATTTTATGATTAAAAAATGTATAATATGTAATCTTACATGATGATGATGATGATAATATAATTGATGTTTAACGCAGTGGACATTTTTATGTTTGGCTCACATTGACTCATTCATACAAAAATAAATAAATTACATTTTCTAAGGATCTGTATTTTGAACTACAGAATCCTGTAAAACCATGTTAATATAATCAATTTATTTCCAATTCTTACAATGTTGGAATGATCAGTACTAAGTAATTATATTCTGAATCCCTATTGGTTTTGGTTTTTGTAGGAACATTTATTGCTTTGATGTTTCAGCCCTGCAGTCCCTGTATTAGGCAGGACACACAGAAGCAGTAACACTAGTGCTGGCAACAGTGGTTGGCAAGCAGGTCACTCAGGGCCACACTGCTCACAGAAACAGACTACAGCACATCCAGAGAGCTTTGACCAATATTATCTGGCAAGCTTTTGCTGGCATACCCCACCCAGCCTGCCTGCCCAGGCACTGTATGTGTTCAGGTCAGCACTTTACATCAGGGATCAGTACACAGATATGCACACAGCTGGACTGCCCCTGCCCCCCATCTGGGGCTACGCAAGAGTTTAAGAGGAAAAGAATCTCTGAAGTTGTAAGTAGTGAAAGGCGGCAGGCGCTGATTTGCACATATTAAGCTCCAAATTGTTGACAAGATTTTGAAGGAATGGCCCCACAGTATGTTTTAATCGGCCTTTTGCCTCTCTGCTAGCCTGACTTAATTATTGTAACAAGCCTGTTATTGCAGTTACCTATTAATGTATTAATGGAGAGATTGGCACCCAACTGTACTGTTGAAAGGCAATTTAAAAGGATTTAGATAAACAAGATAAAAAAAGGTTCATACATGTTTTCAATTTGTTTACAAGTGTTTAGCTTATTGTATATGAGAAGCTAGCAGAAAGAGAGTGCTGCTGGCATTACTCACTCAGATGACGAGAAAGGGCAAGAGAAAGGTGGCCACAGTGGCACATTCTAAAACTGAACAAATTTATTAGCAATTTGTATAAACAAAGTAGAACTAATATTCTGAACAATTATGAATATAGTGGGAATTGCAAAAATTGTTCAACTATTATAATTTGCAGCAGTAACAAGGTTGACTATAAGATAGTGTTGTACTCTTTGCTTTGCTGTGTTTGTACCCTACAGTACAAACAGAGCACAACGTCTAATAAGTTAACAGGTTTATAGAGTTAAAGGTTTCACTCTAGCTGAGCTGATAATGTTACTGGAACATTTTAACAGGCTTTGCCTGTAAGTTCTGTCTTACAGGCAAAGTTGTTAATGTGTTTTATCTATTAACCAGAGCTCTGTAATGGTCTTGTCTAAGTAGGTAACTTCAAATTGTGATTGTTAAATACATTTAAGTACGTTTTCTTTCTTCTTCTTCTTTTTTGCTTGATTGTATTTGAGTGGGGAAAATCAAGGTTTTATAACCATTTTTTGTGTCAAAAATACATTCGGTCACAAGCACCTGTTTCTTAAAGAGAATGGTGTTCTTTGTTACGCTTCCTGGTGATCTAGTTACAACACATCATTTTGTCCTGCAGTCTCTCACACATGAGTCATACAGAACTATTTCACTGTGCAAAAGAGAAAGGGAAATGGCTCAAAGAAGGCAAATAAAGGGAAAGCAGGTAAGGAATGGCAATCTTGCAGACCATGTGTTCACCTGCTACAGGTCCAGTGCCTCTTTAATGATTTAATGAGGGTATAAACATGAGTCCAAAGGTCTTCCACATCTACTGATGTGTGTGTGCTTACTTGTTGAGAGCTGTTGTTAGTTTCTGCTGACTCATAACTGGCTTCTAGTGACCTCTGGAGGGTGTTTCATGTAAATACTGGTAGTGGTGCATTGTATTTTGCTGTAAGGACCATGCTAGAAAAGGATCCAACATTACTGTCTTAACTGTAATTGATTGATGCTGCCCAGGGTCATTGCTCTTCACTTCCTTTTTTTTTTTCTCCTTCCCATGTGATTTGGTGAAGAGTGCTCATCTGGCAGTGATGGATGCTTTGATGGCTGTGGGAGCCATGGAGACAGTGACTGCGGTGAAGACATGTAGTTCTGCTGAGCTCCTGGGAAAAGCAGCCAGCTGGGAAGATGCTCTGCTTCACTGGGTTAATGAGGTAAGGAACAGGCCAAAGAAAACAATGTCTTTTTCAGAAAAACACCTAATTTTCTTTCAGAAGATGTTCTTGGTTCAACATTTGTATGAGCACTAAGTTAGTAAATTAACTGGTGACTAATGAACTGTAATTCTCTAAACTTTGTTTTTATATGCTTGTTTCTGACTTTGTGAACACACGGCACAAAAGAATGTGGAAATGATTTTCTCTTGTTATTATGCTATTAGTTGAACCAGAATCTGAGAGAACGTACTGAAGGAGCCCAGAATGACTTGTCTGAGACCATTACAGACCCCCAACCTGTTCAACCATCAGTGAGTACTGCATTAAATATTCAGTGTATTGTCACTGTTATTGTATTGTTATTTCTATCCAGAAATGCGTGATATTCTTGATGGGATTATGCAGTCAGGGCAGGTCTGTTTCGTTTAGGTTTTTTGGGGGAACAGGGTGTATATAAATGAGTATATACATGGGTGTAGTCAGCAATTTTTGCAATTTTAATGACGTCAGTTGCTGTTGCAAATCAGGTGGAGTCAGGTGTAGCTTGGCACAATATTCTAGACAGGGTTTTGTGGCACTAATCCAGAATTATCAGTTGGCGTGGCTCAGCTTCTATAATGAACAATTACGTGTGTTCTGCTCAAACCTTTAAGTTGCAGTGGGTGAAAGTGAAACGGGTATCTAAGAAATGGAAGGAAACTTTTTTGTTTTACACAAAAAATGCACAACACAGGAAAATGTCTATTTGTGACAGACAAATGTTATAAAATCATAGAAATAATATATTGCCAGTGTGCAAACAGTGTAGGTTCCATAATAAAAAATACATTTGAATTTTGATAGATTAAATTCAGTGGTTTGCCTCATCTTCTGCATATTTGATAAGAGCTTTTTGTTCAATAAAAAAAAGTTTACATGAAAAATATCATGCTTTGTCCAGTCAGAACAAAACCTTCCAGCTGCTACATTAGTATTCAGAAACTTTCACCCTGTTTTGGAGACAAACGAAATTATTATAAAAGAAGCTAATTTCTGTTTTTGCTTCCTATTTCTACTTCCTTACTCTATCAATCCTAACAAGTCTTGGTTGATATATTAAAACAAGGACAAGGTGGGAATTGCTTTTTCAAGATGGCCGTCTTGCCATTTCGTGTAAATAAAGTAGTCACAACCCTTTGTTTTTCTAGTTCTTCCACTCTTCGCTTAATATGTCTCCCTGTACTCCTGTTCTCCATTTCCTTCTATTTCCTGTCTCTCCCCCGCCCCAATCTGACAGTGTCCTACTCGCTGGTACTGGAAACTTGTTCCTGTAAGTTCCCTCCTTTCCTCTGCTTCCTCCCCTTGTCCCTCCATCCTTCCAGTGTCTTCATCAAATTTATCAGGAAATATCTGATGGTCAGGTTTGTTTGTTTCTTCCCCAAATGTGATGTGGGAATGCATTGTGCATCACATCCTAGTAAGCATTAAATTGCACTTAACAGCATAAGTGTGATAGATTTGGGCTGTGACAATAGCTCTAAAGACATTGTTTGTGGAGACGTGTGGTGCATGAATAGCAGTCTTTTTTTTTTTCTTTTTTTTTTTTTTAACTGATCATCTGAAACTGCCATGTTCAAGTTTTTCTCAAGTGTGGGGCAAAGATGTCTGTATGTGTTTATGAGAGTAACAGAAAGGCTTCTAATCCACTGGTTCACTGCCACAGTGGGCTGTTTTGTCTGTATACTATAGCTGTACCTGAAACATTTTCTCTCTTTCTGAGATCTAATCTCTTTCTTTCATTCTGTCTCCTGAGACCTTCACTTGACCCACTTTTTCTGAAGAAAAAACCCCTTTCTTTCTGCTCCAGTTCAGTCACTCTCTCTGCATCTTCAGTTTGTTCACATTTGCGCTCTCCTTTTCACATCGGTTTAGCATGACCTTTCTTTATTTCATTTGTTGCTTTTAATTTTGTAATCACTTTTTATTATTGTGTATCACTGTGTGTCTGCTTAGGAGCATTTACCTATGTTTGATAAACTTGATGGTTGATGGCATGAACTAATATGTGAAATTTATAAAATTACATTCAACATTGTGTGTGATTTGTCTTTTTTCTTTCTCTTTTTTTTTTTTTTTTTTTTAGCTCCGCTATAGGAAGGATAAAATTCAGTCCAAACTAAAGCCAGTTTTTCCAGTAGTGAATGAAGTTAAAGACCTGTCCAGTGGATGTGCTGTTGCTGCCGTCATACATTACTATTGCCCCGGCCTTCTGAGACTTGAAGGTACCAACAAACATTCTAACAGAATGCTGCAAAAAATGACCTTTAGAACCTGAGACATTTGTGAAAATTAAATTTTTTTTTCTCATCTCTCTGTTAGATGTTTGTATGAAGGATTCCATGTCTGTAGCAGATAGCTTGTACAACCTGCAATTCATCCGTGAATTTTGTGACAGCTGCCTAAAGAGCTGCTGTCACTTGGCACTGGAGGACATGTTATATACACCACAGGAACTTCAGGTACTTTCAGTCTGGATCACTGATGAACAAAAAAATATATTCACACAAATACTGTGTTATCTTTTGAGTGCTTGATTTATTTTCTGGGATTTAGATGAACTTGCTGAGCTTCCTGGCAGAACTGCTTAGCTGGTTTGAAGTACAAAGACCAGAATTTGTGCAGCCAATAGATATGTTAAGTAAGTCTCACTGATTCTAAATATTGTTTAACACGAACATATATTTCATATATATCATATATAATTGATATATTTTAAAAAGTCTGTTTGTGGCTTTTCTTTTGTCAGGCGAATCTACACCAGTAACACCAAGCAGCTTGAGTGATAACAGGTACAGAAGCTTTCTGGGTGTGATTTTGCTGTTGTAGTAGACTAAGGGCAACGTATTATTTAGACAATACCGTCATTTAAGTGAAGTATTTGTGCTTTGCAGTACCTCCCCCTCTATATTCAAGAAGCCTTTCCTCCCAATTTCCTCTTCTGCATCAGGTAAGATGAAGACTATGGTCAGCCATCATTACATTTAGCTACATAAGCATTTTACAGTGTGGTTCACTTATTTCCTTCAATCCATGTTTGTCTTTTAGTTGTGTCTTGTGCTGTTTGATAGTCTTGTTTTCTTATTTGGATAGACATTCGAAACTTTTTGTAAATGTTTTCCCTTTAATTTCTGTGTTCCATTTTTTTTTGCATCCCGGTGTTGTTTGCATGCCTTTACATGTCTGTGTATGTCCCATTGTACTCAGGATCTTTGACTCAGTCTACCTCAATGTCTCATATAGAAGGAGCTGGAAAGACATGGAGCAAGAAACCTCTGAGGTAGGACTAGCATATTCTGGACTGATTTAAGCATTTTATTTTATTTTATTTTTTTTTTAATGTGCTCATGCTTGTGTTTTCTTTTTTGTTTTGTTTGTTGTTGGGGTTTTTTTTTTTTTGGTTTTTTTTTTTAAGCCGGCCATTGTCAGCAGTATCCTTCAGCATTCCTTTTGGGCTAGACAGCGACGTAGACATTGTGATGGGCAACCCTGTAATAACCCGCTCTGTGAGCTCAGATCAGCTGAACCCAGCTGGTCAAAATATGGCAAGGGTGCCCTACACCCCTCCCGAAGACCTCAGTCATTTGCTTAGCAAACCTTCAGGACCTAATGGTCCACAGAGAGCATCCTGGGCCACCCAGACTCCCACTGTTCCTAAGTTGGCAGAGGAGAATGACCTCGGGACAAGTGAAACAGGAGAGCTGCCTACAATTGAAGAGGCTCTTCAGATTATTCACAATGAAAGCAAAATGGAGCCTCGTTTACACCCTGATGGTGCTCCTGACGGCTTCTACCTCCACTCTCCTGATGATCCTGCTAGTTCTCGCTATAATGGCAATTTACCACCAATCAGCTCCTCTGCACCAACCCGCTCAGGAATGATGTATCGGCCAACAGGAGAGTCCAGTGAATCCACTCGCACTAGAAACACTTCTGAATGTTCACGAGATGATGACTCAGTTTTGAGAGACGGTAGTGTGGATTCAGATGCATCAGAAGACATGCCTAAAGCTCAGTCCACTCCATCAACACCCGGTGCTGCAGGTGGTGCTGCTATTAGAGCTGGTAAGGAGGTTCCTGACAGTGGTGTGAAGATGACCAGTTTTGTAGAACGGAAAAAGAAACAGATTACTGATTCTCCAAAATCTAGTGATTCTCCTCAGATGACATCATGGGCACAGAAGTCTGAAGAAAGCCCCAGCAAGAGCCCACAGCTGAATAATGAGATGTCGGAGTTGGGGGTTCGGCTTGAAGAAAAGCGCAAAGCCATCGAAGCTCAGAAGAAACGCATTGAGGCCATTTTTGCAAAGCATAGGCAGAGACTAGGAAAGAGTGCCTTTCTGCAATTAAAGAAAGAGCACCGTGAGGGGAAAGGAGAAGATGGCCAGGTCAGTACCTCATTCACAGAAGAAGACCTCTCTCGCTTGACACTTGAAGAGCGGCTAGCACGAATCGAATTGGAAGATCAACAGGAACAAGATGAAGAGCACCCCACAGTGGAAGATGAGGGTAATGTTAAAAGAGGACTTGCGCTCAACAAGCAGGTCAAAGAGAAGGCAGGTACACCAGGAGAGAAGCACCATGCGACACCTACTGACAAAGTGGTTGCTCCTTTAGGGGACTATAACAACGCAGTGTCCAAGCTAACTGCAGCTCTTAGCTCCCTGCAAAGTGACATGCAACGACTGACTGAGCAGCAAAATCAGCTAATGAAGAAAAAAACGTCACCTTCCAATAACAAGTCTTGGGTTATTCCAACCAGCCCTAAAACCTCCACCTCAGCCCCTCCTCCTGCACGCCTGTCACGAGAAACCACTCGAGATTTAAATTCGGCCTCCTCTTCTCCGTCTCCATCACGCAAAATCACAAACCACACCACTTCTCCTAAATCTCCTCATGTACATCGAAGAGCCCAGTCTGTACCTCCTAAAAGCCCAAAACACAGTCGTCCATCAGACACTAAAGTCCCCTCCCTGTCGAGGGTTCTTACCCCACCTACAAATGTAGACCGCATCCCCCATCTTCGTCGTGTAAATCCCTGGCAATCTCAAGTACAGACTTCATCCTCATTCTCCATTGGTGACTCCGGTAGCCTAGATGAGCTGCGCTCATTAGGACCAACTCCTGTGCCAACAACTACACTGACCCCAATACCAGCTTCTACCCCAACTCCAGGTCCTGGTGCAGATGACGGCCTGTCAGAAGTAGGCTCCAATGATGGACAAAGTATATTTAGTATGGACCTTGAGGTCGGGTCCAATCATGGTCCATTGACTAGAAAGGAAGGCGTTGCAGGAGGGGGCTACAGCTCTGGTGCCCCATCTGAATGTTCTTTTGAGAGTGATGCACCTGCAGGGATGTTGAATGGCAAACGCAGTAGCCTGATAGAGATCTCACTGTCTGCCTTGGGAGGAGATGATGAGGAGGATGACCAAGTGCCTGATGCTCTCTCTGACTCAATGAGTGACCTCACAGAGGCAGAGAATAAAGCAGCAGTTGGTTTCTTTTTCAAGGTTGGTGGCTGACACATATTTTCACAGTATATATCTGCATAGAAAGCGTGCTATAATTGGTGTGCATTCATCCCTTTTTATTATTAGGATGACAAAGATCGACCGGAGGATGAAATGGCTCAGCGAAAAGCAGCTTTTCTTGAAAAACAGCAGAAGAGAACAGAAGAGATGAAAAGACGAAAACTTGAGCAGGAAAAAGAAAAAGAATCAAAGTGAGACCAGTTTCTGAATAGCTTTAATTTAATCTTTTTTTTTTTATTTTAAGCAGCCAAAGGGTGCACATAATTTGGATTTAATAATTTATTGTTCTGTGTTTTATGACTCGAATTGTTGCTATCATTAATCCCATAATTCAGTCTTGTTGCATTTCATAATGTGGCGTTACACATTAAAGGTCTTACACTTCATTTTTAGCAAGCCCCAGTGGATGATCATTGAAGGCTGGGGCAGTAAAAATGAGGACAGACCACAGACCCCAGGCACTCCTCCCAAAACCCCACCAGCAGAAGGCACTCCTCAACGTAGAGGAGACTTCACTAAGCAGGAATATGAGAGGAGACAGCAATTGAAGATCATGGAAGACTTGGACAAGGTTCTGAAGCAGAAACCCACTACAGTGCGTGGTGTCAAGAAGCAGAGACCTAAGACTATGTTCAGAGATGACTCTGTGCTCTCTCAGAGTCCTGTCAAAGGTTTCATGGGTAAGTACTTCTGACTTTAACCAGTAAAATTCCCGGCTTTTGTATTCTCTCTTCCTATGCTCACATGTACAATATTTCCTACTTGTAGGCACTAAGCTCAACAAGGTATACTCCCATTCATCCATGAACCTGTCCTCCATGGCTAATGACCCTGGCGGTATGACCGTCAGGAAGTCACCCAGGTAACCTGCAAATTGATAATGACTTGATGTATTTTCTTTTTTTAAATGGTTAAAAAGTGGGAAGCACAGAATTTAGCCTGAAACATTGAAATTTAGCCTGTGTTTAAAGTCTCCACTCCAAACTATATACCAGTTTTTAAATTGTGTTGATAGGCCAAGTAAAAAAAAAAGCGTTTTTTGTTTTGTTTGTTTTCTTCTGAATACTACCGTCACATTTAGTGCGAGAAGAAAACCGCAATCGAAAAATCATATTGCAGCACGTGACATTAGGTTGTTAAGGAAGAGGAGAAAGTTTTAGGAGCGATGGTAGCGAGTGAGCAAGAGAGAGAGTGATATTGATAGCGAGTTTTGATAGTTGAGAAATTTGTGATGTTTAGCGTGTTTGGAGTGTAGTTGGTGTGTAGTCATTGTTTTGTGTGTCAAAATAATGAGTGCACTGTTGAATGTCACATTTGCTAGCCAAAAACCATTAAAGGTAGATTGAAATGTAAGTGTTGTCTCCAGGTGGAAAACAGGAGGAATGTTGACAGGTCTGCAGCTATTATCCCTGTGATATGCGCCTCTTTTTTGTAGTTTTTTTTTTTTTAAATTTCACAAATAATTTGTATGGCACCTTATTGTTCTGTAATTTTATTTTTAGAAATAGTTTTAAATGGTTGTACAAAAGACACCTGAGGTATTGCATGCATTTTTAGGTAAATAGTTGCATATAGCTTTGCTGTTTGCAAAATTTGTACATATTTTTTTTAAATGTACAATTTCTGTTTGCATTTCAAGTTATGAAAATGATTTGTTAAACATGTTTTTTGCTTTCACAGTAAAAAAATTTTCCTACTCTGATTTTATTATTTTTCTGTGATTTTTAGATCATTTGTGTTAATACAGTAAGTCAAAATTGAAAAAAAATGACTGTAGATTTAGACATGTGAGGTTGTGCTGAAAAGAATGATATCAAATAAGGTAAGGTCAATAGTTTTTAAAGTTGAAATATTAAGGTAAAATCAAAAGTACTGAAAAACAGCCAATTTAACCTTGGACCCCAGAGGGTTAAAGTTTAAAATATTTAATAAGTGGGTGTTCTTGTATCATTGATACCAACTATAGATGCAGTTTAGTCTGTGTTATCAGGTGCAAATGAAAAATAAAGCCTCAAAATGTAAAAAATGCTTCCTCTGTTATCTCTCTAGTCGTTCACACTCTCCTGCTCGATCACGGGGAAGGTCCCCAGGACGAATTGGTGTTCAGAATGGAGAGAAGGACTGGGAGACTGGCTCCGCTATTTCCTCCCCTGCTTCTATCCCAGAATATACAGGTCAGTCATAATTTCCACACAAAAAATTGTAAAAATGAATGCTGCAAGCATTGTTTTGTTTGCTTTATAGCATTTGGAAATGTTGTGTTTTGCAGGACCAAAGCTGTACAAGGAGCCTAGCTTTAAGTCCAACAAATTCATCATCCATAATGCTATCACTCGTTGCTGCCTGGCTGGGAAGGTCAATGAACCACAGAAAAACAAGATTGTAGAGGTAAACCATCCCGCTGTGTCAGAGTCCAACAAAAAGCTACACCCTAATTAGGTTATGTAACGCACTTAAAGCCAGGTTTATACATGTTTGCGTTTGGGTTGTCCCAGACAAAAGCTGCTCAACATGAAAGAACTATAGTGATTTTTTTAACTTGTGGCTTCCAAATGGTGATACTGTGTTAAAAGATGGCTGTTGTAATAGACTTCCAACCAAAAGGCTGTCTGGGAAAAATTCTGATAGTATCAGAAATTTTAAATGACCATCTCACAATGTGACTGCTGCCACGACCTATTTGTCAACAATTCAACATACAGTGATGCACAGATCATTTTGTGAAAAGACAAAACAAATTGAAGATGGAGGTAAAACATGCAAAACAATATGTTTGAGGTGGTGGCAAAAGTGTGGCGGCAAAACCTTTGTGTAATATGACTACCAGCTGTTGTTATGAATGCCCTAAGGAGGATGTAGCATGTAAAAATAAGTTGGTATTATCATCACACAACCTGCATGCATCAAACCTAATGTCCTCCCCAAGTTGATTAGGTCCATATACTTATTCTTTTCTCTATATCTCTCTTTTCAGGAAATGGAGAAAAGCACAGCCAATCACTTTCTTATCCTCTTCAGAGATTCCAGCTGCCAATTCAGAGCGGTTTATACCATGAACCCTGAAACCGATGAGATGGCACGGCTAACTGGCATTGGCCCGCGAGTCATCACGCTTGATATGGTTGAGTCCATTTACAAGTACAGCTCAGACCGCAAGCAGTTCACCGTCATCCCGTCCAAAACCATGTCCATGAGTGTTGACGCTTTCACCATCCCTGGCCATTTTTGGCAAAAGCGCCCAGGAACTCCCAAAAAGTTTGGCACTCTCAAATAAAGACTTATCCAATAAAGGTAGAGGTGCTTTTCAGGGAATCCATTCCCAACTTGACTTTTCATTTCCCTTGATTTTGGCCAGTGTGGCAGTTGAGATTGTTATTCAGTTAGAATAACAGAAAACAGATTGAGTGACTTTGGACAGCTATCCACGTGGAGCTAACACTACATGCTAAGAGAATGGGCCAAGCACCTACTCACTCAGCCAGTGTGCTTAGAATAGTTTATCTCTGGTCTACCTAGATTGTAAAATAATGCAACTGATTCAGGACAACAACTCCCCCCCCCCCCCCCCCCCCCCCCCCCCCCCCCACCCCCCTCATGCCTTGCCTTACCCTGCCATGCCCGAGTCATTTTTGCGACTCTAAGGTAAGAAAAAGAGAGGACAACCACACTGCCTTTGCCTGCAAAACAGTACTTAGGGCACGAGTAGTTCCCACCCATCTCAGTTCTGCTTGCATTTGCCTTTTCTACTTCTAGGGCTCACTCTTTCCACTCTGCTGAAACAAGTCTAAGGTCTCAGTTTTGATTGGAGACTTCAGCTGAAAATTAATAGCAGATAACACTGCTCCCAATGAATGTAGGGCACACACTAACCATTCATTCCATTCAGGGGTGTTTTCACTGTTTGAATCTATTATAGTGAATGGTCCTTCTGCACTGGTAGTGACTGCTGTCATTGTCAGTGGACTTCCAGACCTAGGAAATGCTTGTGCCACATAGTTTGTGAACTCCATTCAATCTCTCAGCTGTAGACATCTGGATGTTTTTTTTATACCATTTGCCATGTTTTTGCTGGACAAAATTATTCACTCTTTGAGAACTAAAAGAAAAATGAAATTCATGTGACTTTTTCCCTAGTAGCTCGCTTTTTTCATTTTCAACACGTGATGAATTGAAATGTTATTTGAGCTTATCTTGAAAAATAAACCTGGAAACATGAAGGAGGGCTTTATCGTGTTTATCTTGGATACAGCTCTTTGTGAGAATGATAATCAATGATAATTTAATATATACTGAATGCTAATTAATTTGATTTTTTTTTGACAATGATTTGTAAAACGTTGACCTTTGTAAGCTATGAATAAGCTAGCCTGCTGCAAAGTATAAGTGAGATGTATGTTTGAGTTGCGAATGAGTGAATGAGAATGAATAGAATTTGAAACAGTTTGTCTTGGGATGAATAAATCCTTTAGGTCACTATGAGTCTGTTTCCTATTATTTTATTTCCCTGTTTATGTGTCTTGGCATATAAACAGTAGGTTTTCTTGATGAAGGATCATTCCGGACTGTAACAGCCCTCATCTACCCCACAGTCTCTAGAGACTCCATGTGCAACTGGAGGAATGTAAAATGCCGAACTGCTTTTTTTCTTTTTTTGCTTGTGTCCACACTTCTAAGACCTTGGAATTGCTTGTTATGAGGTCAATATCACTACAAAAACCTGTGGCGAATTAGCCCTCTATCTTTTTTTTTAGTTGTCCCGTCAACAGCTATTGCGGTTCAGCTGTCTCTCTCTCGCTCTCTTTTCAAACCACTGCCTGCAAGAAATGTGTTTTTGAATGAGATTCCATTACTGATATAAAATAATGTTAAACAGTGATTAGGAAATAAATGATAAATTTGTGTGTGAGGAGTAGTGCAAATGGAATTGGTGGACTTTTGTATTTATGTGTTTGTTAAAACTAGTATTTGGTAGTTAACAGCCTTTTATTTTTTTTTTCTTTTCTTGATTCAGTGCAATTTCACCCCTAGAAATCCCCTTATCATTGAGAAGTGTATTTATTTGCTTTAATTTAGACGGTGCATTTGATGTTTAGTTTCAGGTCATCCTTTTTTTTTCCTTTAGTTTTTCTTTCTTTTTTTTGGTTTAGGTTATAAGTCATGTAGTCATTTCATAGAAGTTGTCATAACATTGGTTTTCTTTCCCTTGTTTTTGGATCTGTGCCAGCACACTATAAATGTTCATTCCATAAACGGACTTAACTGACTTCTTTGGCAACTTAACCAGATGAATAAAATCCATTTTAAATCATCTACATCTTGTTTTTCATCTTCATGTTTCTTTCCCACATTCATTTGTTTTTATTGTAGTACTTGGAGCAGTAATAATTGAAAAAATTGTTAAAGGTAAAATCAGCTGGAAAGAAGTTTCTTTGCGGAATAGTGAGAAAATAGCACCAATATGTCATAATTTTCCTCTTAAGTACACACAGAGACTTGTGTAAAAATGTAAAACTTTATTGATGCATTTTTCTTTCCTCTTTAGACAGTTAAGCTCTTCCTGATTACTAAAAACAACACGTTAGTGCTTGGTTCTCACATTTCTCAAGAATACTGTTAAAGAAACTGATGAGCTATTTGGCTGTGGTAACACTGCAGGCAATAGACTTGGCCAAAGCATTGCATGGGTACGCAAATACTTCTTTGCACTGATGATCTGTGATAGATAGCTTTTCCCTTACTTTCAACAATCATAAAAAGTAATGGAAAGGTGAATGTGGAAGGCAGAAAAGAACGTACCAACTTTACAGCAGCATACTGTGGCCACTCTGGTACCACAAGTGATATCATCTTCTCAGCTGTGCTTGGTGTGCAGCATCTCTGTAAGTAGAGAGTTACAGGGCAAATCTCC
Source organism: Maylandia zebra (assembly GCF_041146795.1). Classification (NCBI taxonomy): domain Eukaryota; kingdom Metazoa; phylum Chordata; class Actinopteri; order Cichliformes; family Cichlidae; genus Maylandia; species Maylandia zebra. Next base: position 26,182,153 of record NC_135170.1, read on the forward strand.
TTGAAGATGGCGCTGGTACAAATAGTCCTCAATTTGCAAGCTAATGCTGCGAACTTCAGGCAGCCGAAGAAGCAACTGGCCAAACTTGTCACAATGTCCTGGATGATTTTGCTGAGTGTACTCCATCAGCGCCCTGTTGACTCGCTCTTGAGTTTGCTCTACCTGCCTGCGGTTATGCACTGACTTCACATCTAGAGCAGAAAAAAACCCACACAACACAAACATAATTAACGTTGAACAAAAGCTACATTGGATATGTGTCTTCGAGGAAAATTGCTCACCGGGGTTAAATAGCACCAGGTATTTGAGACAGACAAACTCGTGTCTGTCCAAGTGGAGTGCCTTAAGTTTGGATACTAGGTCTTGGGTCCTTGATACCAGGCTACTCAGTGTCACTCCTGCCTGGGAAATGATGGTTGACACCTCAATCTGCATCAGAATAAGACAAAGAATGTGCTCATTATTACTTTCATTTCTTTGAAACATTTCTAAATGTAAGAATGCAGCATTTTAAAGTAGAAACCTGTTGTCCTGTGACCAGATATATGCAGCCTTCTTTGCCATACGTCACTTGTCTACATAAGTGATCTAGTACCAGCAGCTCACTCCAACAGCTCTGCAACAGCACCATTTGGTCTTCCACCTATTGGAAAGATTTTGTGTGTATTTGCAAATTAAAGATTATACTGGATGGCCTCAATTAAGGACGCATGCATGTTAAGGAACAAATGGGATAGATCTACTCTAACAGCTAATTAATCATTGTATCGCTAGAAAAGTGTTATTAATTTCATGTGTATCCCATGAGTTAATGGTTCCTCACCATCAGCTCCTTAAAGAGGGAACTGTTTCTGGCCCACTCCACTAGGCAAAACAGAGTCTGGTCAGCCATTTTGCACATAATGCTGAATGTATTCAGACGGTCGTGCTTGCCTCGGTTGGCCTGTTCTCTCTGAAGACTGGCCAGAACTTTGGCATTCAGCTGGCTCTCATCCTGTTCCCCTTCCAGCAGTTGGCTTAAGAAGTTAGGTGTAAGCGCTGATGATAGAGGGTTGGTTGGTGTTTGTGTGGGAGCCTGGGATACAGGAGTGGTTAAGCTTTTTGTTGAAGAGGGCAATGATTCTAGTGTACTTCTTGGTGTGAACGAGCTGTTTGGGGTTGAATCCACTGTATAGTTTACAGGAACTGGGCTGTAGCCAAAAGGCACTTCCAACTTCTCCTCAGGGTGTCCAGGGAAAGTGCAGTGGTACAGTCCAGGGTAAGGCAGGGATGGAGGAGTAAGACCTCTGTTTGTGTTCACAGTGCAGTCCAGAGACATGGGTTCACTTGACTGCCCCATGCAAGAAGTATACATGTGGGGTTGATTAACAGCTTCAGAAGTTAATGGATGACTGATGCAGCTGGTTACCACCTGGAGGTCATTTAGAGCGTGGGGACCATGTATTTGTCCAGTTTCTACCTTAATCCTGTAGGGATCAGTGTTTGACTGGTGATACACCTTTTGCTGTTTCATTTGTCTGTCCCGGCGGTAGAGGGGCCCAAATTTGTTCCTGCCTCCTCTCATACGATCTGCTCTGACCGCTGATGAGAGAACATCAAACAAATATTTAATTATAAACAAAAATATGTAAAAGATCATCTTTAAAAAATTACAATCTCACTCCATTTAGAGTTTGCAATCATTTACATAATTTACAATCTGGGTCAGCACTGCTTTATGAGTTCTTAGATAAGTCTCAAGGGAGGCAAAAAAAAACAACCTTGCGTATCAGTGAAAGAGAAAGCCTGTTGCAACTGAATGGTCTACAAATTAGCTGTGAATGAAGTGGTGGCAATTTGGTGTACCTTCTTTCTTCATACCCACAGCTAAACACTTCTGGAAGCGGCAGAATGGGCAACGTTTTCTCTGAGAAAGGTTCATGGGGCACCTCTGTTGCTCTGCACAGGTGTAATGTTTGTTGTTTTGCACTGAACGTTTAAAGAAGCCCTGCAAAGAAAATGAGAGAGAGGGAACCTTTATGCACACCACAAAACCATAGATATCTACATGTGCATCATTATTGTCGTAGAACTACGGGACATGTATCTCTTAATATATCTGTAGTACCAGATTATAGCTACCTGGTGTTTAATTCAAAACCATTAATGTGTTATTTATTGTGGACTCATAAGTCACTTTGGTTTTGCAGTTAACAAAGCTAAGATGACTTTTGGTGGCATAACAGAATGCATATTTTGCACTGCCCAAACCTTATCCTTTACCTTGCAGCTCTCACAGGTAAGAAGTCCATAGTGGTATCCTGACACTTTGTCTCCACAGACAGGACAGTTGTCCTCTGAGTCCAGTCTACTCTCTGCCTCTGTCTTTTGCTCCTGAGCTGAGGACCAGTAATATTTAATGACAAGATTTACATTATGACACAAACTTCACCGTTTGAGGGTGTTCTTCTTCTTCTTCTTCTTTTTTAAACAATGTTTTGTTTCAATGATATGCAAAGCTACTGCTTAAACTGAATACACTTTTCATATCAAATATGTGATGTATATAATATGTTGGAAATTAGTATATTTGGTAAGGTTGCAAGGAATCATGTGTGCCGTGCCAAGTATAATATTTCAAGTCATCTAAAACAGGAGGATAATTAGCAATCAGACATGAGTTAGAATTTTGTAAATCCTGAGTGGCTAAAGAGACTAGAATGCTGTGCTGCTGAAGTGTAAAAGTGTCATCTAACAGGGTTTATTGCCCAGCTGCTGAAAGAACAGTGGGCAGGACCATCGCTTTGCTGTAGACAGTACCTTATCACTGGGCTTGATTTGCTTGACTATGATCACAGATATGACCCTTACATAATATCCAGAACTATTCTCTCTATCTCCTCTATGACAGAAGGGAATCTTCTGGGAACCACTTTAAAACCTTTTTGTTTGTTTTGTTATTCTAAATGTGTTTTTTCAAATGAAAGTGACTACTGTTTTTCATAATATACATTCACAGACAATGTTAAAACCTGCTTCAACTTTCAAAGTATGAACTTTTTAACACAGGTAGTTTCACACAACATTTTTAAAATATATCTATTGACACCTACATACCAGTTCACTATTGACCCATAGCCACTTTCATCTAGTACTCACATGTTGATGATCCCTCCAAATTGATCAAATCCTCTTGATAGTTACCAGGGTGGTGAACAAGAGGCTGGTGCTGCTGTAGGTGATAACCTGGTAGGTCCATTTTAATAAGTGGGACATTGACTCAGCCCAGTTTGAACTTCATTGTAGCAGAGATCAGGAGACCGCAGACACTGCAGGTGGCAGGTGAGCAGGCCAAACCAGCGGCTGTGGACTGATCTTGTTTAAGGCCTACATGTGGACTTCGATCTATAGTGAGTGTCATAAAACCTCTCCTGATTGGCACTCCTACCAGCTAGTCTGTCAGCAAGCAAGCCAATCAACCACACATAGGTTGATAAGTCAAATAGCCACCTGCTGGAATCTTCCTGTAGTGAAATCATGTCAGTATCATTAAGGTACTCTGAGCTCACCTGATAAGAATCATTTAGTACACATAATCACTTTATTCAAACTACAGACATTCTGATTTTATTTTATTATACTTGTAATTCTGAGCTGATAATGTAGGGTTTGGGTGAATGAAGATCTGATGCTAGGGTCAGTGTTATATAAAAGACTCAAAATGAATTTGCAGTGACATGGAAATATAATTACACAGGTTTTACCAGCAGAATGCATTGATAATTCTATGCAAAGATGTATTCTAAATTAAAAGAATAAGGAGGAATTTATGCCTTTATTGCCTTTATGAGCAATATTTATTTAAAAGAGTATCAACAGAATTATTTAACTTTTGGATAGTTTGATGAATTGGTTACCAACCTAATGATCAATCTCTTTCAAAGAGCCATAGTGTTGAAAATGAGAAATTTAGTATAGTAGGATTTCTTTGTATTCTTTTAAAATGTAATTATTGGTCCATTTAACCTCTTTATGTAGTGTTATTTATTTAAAACCCATCTCAGAGTTGTTTCATTTAATTAGTGTGTAATGTCAAAGTAATTAGCTGACAGACATCTAGAATGACATCCCAGAAATGTAGTGGGGTATTTGTATTTGTATAAAGTAGTGTTTCCTTTAAAGTATGCATCAGTGGATAATTAAGTAGCAAACAATGTATCTCCAACAACAGCAACATTATATATTCTTAGTATAACATGAGAAAATCCTTTCAGAGAAGGAGAAACTACAGACAGCAATTGTAATATCCAAAATTTTAAACTATGCTACAGGTAATAAGAGGCTACAAAGCAGTAAAACGCATTAGAATGTTTTCGTGACCTTTATTCCAAAGCCAAGGGCAGGTGGTCATGGCACCCATTAACTAGTAAACAAATTATGACATTCCAAAGAAAAAAAAAAGGGGTCTCTTTACTTTTCTAAGTGGCATGTTAAGCTCCAAGGGTGTAGATTTGGCATGGGACATGTCCCCACCAATATCCAGCGATTATTGAATTGTCCCCACCAATAATTTGATCTCTTCGAGTAAAGAAAAACAAATTAAAAAAAAAAAAAAAAAGCGATCTGTCAACGTCTCATTCACCCAGCGGTGCAGAAAAAGTTAAATTACGTTCTCTACTGGAGTCCTACGTCATGTGACAAATATGGCCAATGTGATTGGCTGTGCCTTTCAGGGAGCTCTGTTTAGTTTTAGCAGCGGCAATCCTGCGCTGCGAGGACCTGCAAGGAGGAGAGGAGGATGGCAGCAAAAAGAACCTGGATATAAGAAAGTATTTTTCAAAGAAACCTGTAAGTCACTTAAAGTCGAGTTCACTCATAAAACCTGTCCATCATAATAAAGTTACAGGCTATGCAAGGCAATACATGCCAACTCTCCGGTTTTTTCTCGGACAATCCCGAATTTCAGTGCCCCTCTTATTACTCTTTCTGGGTTGCAAAATAAACTTTTACAATTTTTTCAGGCGAGAATGTAGCTGTGCAAACTTCAAATATCTGAACCGGGGAGAAGAGCAAACTCCCGGCACATCGTTTTAGGCTTTGGCCCACGTCAGTCTAAAATTGTATGTAACCATGAATAACGTGTTACCATGTCCACTAGGAGAGACTGGACAGTATAGATGTAAAACAAATATGCCAGCAGTTTATCTCAGTTAATGAGAGGAGAAGGCCTGTGTTTGGCTCCTTCACATAGTGGACACTGAGTTGTTGTGTGGGACACCAGTAGTCCATGTCTGTTGCTGTAACAGTAGTTCATGTTTAGAGTAAAACATCCCAGCTCACTGACTTGATAGGGGCAATAGTGTGCCTAAAATGTTGCATAATTTTGCTAAGAGATCTGTTACTTTGTGGTAATCTTAGATGAGTAGTTTTATGGGCAAAAACCACCAGGTCATTCAGTGTTCCCTTAGTGCTAATGTATCAGCGATGTTGGTGTAGTATAACTGAAGAAATGTTGTTAAGTCCTTAAAGTCATATTCTTTTATTGTCATGACTGTATTTTAAGCTATTTTTATTTTTGTATGATATCTGATTTATATGGAATATGGTTGAAGTAAACTAAAGTATAAAATACTTAGTCAGTCATTTGTTTAATAGTAATTTAACATTATATAATTCACATATAAAACTATGAATTGTAATTTTAAATGGTTTAAAAGCATGTAGAATAGCATATGTACCGGTAAGCAAGTATATCTCCCCCCCCTTTTTTTTTTTTTTTTATCAAGAAGCAAAGACGAAAAGGAAAAAAAGGGCTCGGTGGTTGAATCATCCGTCCCCACCAATACCAAAACCAAATCTACCTTGTTAAGCTCACAGCCTTTGTTCAGTGTCCCCCTTCCTTCATTTAAATGCAAAGTACTGCAAAAGTAGCTAAAATATGCAAAGACTGAAGCCCTGGGAAGCGTTTGGAATTCTGGATGCAGTTGTGCAGCCTAATAGTGTCATCTAGTGGCATTGAGTAGTACTGCTAAACACGACTGCGATTGGATACTTGTGGGTTATTTTTTTCATTCAGTATTGTCACTGCAGCTGTTGTAAGATCAACAGAGGTGGATTGATTAGAAAGAATCAAGAGTCAATGCTTAAAGTTTTATTAAAAGAAGGAAATCACAGACAAGCTGCTGTTAATCCACAGGTATACGGTGCATTCAGCTTATATTTTTGCATGGGTCTTACAATTCACAGTGAGTCAATTAATCTGTTTCCTCACTGCTTTTTTCTTCACACACCGGCTCATCCTCAGCAACAAACCAGACCTCGTTGTGGCGGTTAAACATCCTCATTGGACTGCAAGAAACATGAAAGACCACACAGAAACACGGAACACAGGGACGCACACAGACACAGATTCACATTAGAATAATCAAGAAAATAGTTTAAACTGAAGCTGTTTTTGATGATTTCGTTCACATGTTTTTCTTCTAATGATGGAGATTACTTTACCTGTTGTATCCAACAGCACAGTGGGATCCTTTTTTGTATTTTGCTTTAACTGAATCAAGAGTTTTACTCAGGTCATTAGCATTACTGCTGTCAGAAAAGGTTGTCATCCATCCTCCGTAGCTATATGCATACACTTTCATATCTGGAGTGTCAGTGATGTACACCTGCAAATCATGATGAAACTATCTGTCATCAAATAATTTCCTATTAAATATTTGCCACTATTTTTTTAGTTTAAAAAACATACGTCTGAATTAGTAGGTTTGGGAGGATTTTCCTGATGTTCCGTCGGCAGCAGGAAACTCATTGTGTAGGTGCCCATTTGCCAAAATCTCTTGTCTGGTATTTTCACAACAACAGGAGTGGTCATTTGAATTTTCTTTCCTGAATGCAAACACAAATATGTTTTTTGGGAACTGAAACAAACATCACAACGAAGAAGCACACAAAATGAAGAAAAGAATATAAAAACACGCAGATTTTCTTACTAAAATATCCAATAAAACCACGAGACTACCACTGCTCCCTGAATATAACCAAATACAGTAATTATGTTTGGTCAAAGGCCATTTTAAATTTAGACGTGTCACGTGTTCAAAACTGGCTTAAAACCCTCACTATATATAGATTGTATTTTATGAAAAGAAACCCCATTTACAAATAGCTGTTATCTGTGTTCATATACACGGGGTTAATAGAGTATTGAATGTGAAACACAATTAGATAAACACATACGCACCCATCTGGTTCTCACCACTGATGTATTTGAACAGTCGATTAAATGCTACTGGCATTGCCATTTCCATGAAGAAGGATTTCTCATTAGTTGAGACCCATTTCACAGAGTCATAGTGACGCACCTGAAATACATGAACAAACATATTTTAACTGGTGTTTTTATAACTTTGCTACACCTAAAATATGAAAAAAATATTTTACCTCATAATCCTTGGTCTTACAAATCAAATCGAACAGCAGGCACTCTGGTGTCTCAGTGCAGAAGCTTAACTCAGAGGAGTTGCTGTGAAGTTACAGAGGAAAATGCTTTTTAAAGAAGTTTTACAAGTCCATAGCAACAACTACCTGCGATAGGTATTGACTAAAACTGTGCTCACTGTCTTCAGTTCAAATTCAGGTCTCTTACCCAACTCTAGCTTCAGCTGTTAGAACCAGAAGAAAACAAACAAGTCCTGAAACAAAAATCCTGAAAGGCACATTTAAAGTTACTTTGCTTGTCTATTTGATTTACTTCTTACATTATATAGGGTTATTTGCTTTAAAGACCTTGTGGAAATTAAAATTGTACTTACATCTTGGCTGACTGTTGTCTGCTTTCAAAAATGGAATGTCTGCAGTCTTGTCCAGTGCTCTGCTTATAAAGAGCTGGTTATGAAAACTGACCACTCCCTAAAGCTAGAACACAAAACATCCAAAGGAGTAACAGAGGGAATACAAAACAGCAACAAGAGAATCTGGCAGGAATTATGTGCTGCTTAAATGTTATGAAACCTCTTTCATAACATCCAATAACATCTATCAAATTCAGATGATTAGGAGATGAAATATTATCTCTACTATTCTGTACCAGAGAGTTACACAGTACAGCATTTAACATAAGCCCTCAGAGTGGAGCTAATATTTTTCACTAATTTTATGCAACATCAGGTGAGGGTAAATTAGACTAGTGTTAACAGTTTTGTAACACAGAACATCAGGAACATAAAATATAACAAAATAAGGATAATTAAATAAGTTTCAGATCCAGTGGCTAAACTTTGATATAAGTAAAATTACCTTTGCAATAATGATTAGTATTAAGTGGAATTAATATTAGGTTCAAACTTGAACAAATCGGATCCCAAGAGTGCCACAACAGTCTGTACAAATTGTGACTGAACATCATGTGAAGCATTAGCTCAAATATTCAAAATGAATAGTTCTCATGCAGTATTATTTTCTTTCACATTGTGAAAAAATGTCTTAGGTTACCCCCTGGCACTGGTATACACATTTAAACAGAGACAAGGAAGTACCTGAGACATAATGATGAACCATATTAGTGTTCACGTCTCAAGAGAATTCACATTGTACCTTTTGTTGGTACAGATCGTGTGATATGTGTTTTGTACCCTCAGAACACCAAATTCTTCTTGCTTGTCCCCATTCGGTGTCATGCAACCTGAATACAACAGAAACTTGGATTTAAATGTTTGTCCTTTTGTTAAGAAAAAGAATACAAAAAAGAGAAAATCCTTAAACTTGAGTATTGAGTTAGTTGTTGGTCTTATTGTTGTAAGTCTGCAGTTCTTGCTGGTTGACTGTTATGTAGCTACTGGGATACTTAATCCAACCCTTGTTCTTTCTAACTGTAAAGCAAATAAACATCTGTCATGCAAGAAGTAGTAATCCTAAACTGAACCCTTTTTCATCTTAATAGTGCCGTGAGCCCACAGTGCGCAGTGTGGTATTTCCTTCCTTTTACTAGTCTGAAAGGACCCATCTGGTTCTGCAGATGTGTAGAGTATATTTAAAGCATTTGAGCATGAAGGTTTTTTTGGGGTTTTTTTACATGTGCGTTCAAGCTGACTGGTTTGCCCAAGAGGAAATAGTCATTGCTATCATTCAAAGCAGTGTGAACCCTATAAATATTATAAAAAAAATAATATGATTTTATTCTTTTCAGGACCAATTCATGTAACTTGAAACAAATGTCTCCACTTCTAAACATGCACTTCCACGTTATTGTCTGTCATAGTTACCTCTTATAAATGCTAATGTAAACTTTAGGGTGAACCTCGCGCCAAATAACCTTTTCTTTTCACAGAAAAATACAAACAGTCACTAAACTAAACTCTAGGAATCCTTATTTATGATTTTCTTGTTTGTCATTCATGACAAGTAAGTTTATAATTTATAGACATAATGCCTTATAAATGTATGCTAAACTGACAGGAGTTGGAAAACCTCTCTTTGTAAAACTGTCCTTTAAATACTTATTAAGAGCACATTTCCTATTGTTATGCAACAGCTGAACGGTACAATGTTTTCCCCTGCCAGGGCAGAATATCAGAATATAGCACAAATGATTAACCTTACAGCGACATTACTTCACGTGACTGTATGTATATATGTATATACTCAGAAAGATATACAATTTTCTCTTTGCCTTGCCTGTGACACTGTGTTTTTGTCTGTGGGTAAAAACTTCCCTTCTACGCAAATACTCATATCCATCCATTGGATATTCTCAGCATTTGCACCTCAAATATAAACAGACATTAGACGAGATTCAGAAAAACTGCTTCATTGAAAAGAGTGATTTCAAACTAAGGAAAAAACACCAAGTATGTTGTGCAACTTCATAGATCCTGTAACACTAACACATTATTACTTCACCTTTTTGAGTCAGTTGCTGAACTATTTTCAGTAATGCGTACTGTAACAATTTCATTATAGCGGTAACCTCTGAAGCCTGTCGATGTAACCTCCAGCTCTGAGTTCAGGAAAACAAGTGTGACCTATAGTGGTTACAATGACGAACTGCAACAGCATTTTAAATAAGGGTATGAATGTGGTATTTTCCATGGACTACAACAGGAGACCTAGATCTCGTTTTACAGTAAACTTTGTTAACCATCGTTTTTTTTAGAACATTTCGATTTACATTTATATAATTAATTAACATTTTTAAGGGCATAAGGCTGCTACAGGAGCAGCAACAACCACGGCGTGGCTGCTGTTTTCAACGGAGCTGCTGTTGGCGAAAAAAAACTACAACACCCATGTACTGCGTCGGCCTGACTGACCTTAGATAATCACTGGGCTTATGTAGCCGTGTCCCAGTCTTGCCTCTGCTCTCCGAATGCTGCGCTACGAAGTTGAGTGAGCTACTAGTTTATTACTGTCTCTTTATTTCTCATATCCACTGTTGTGAAGAAAGCGCTGTTCGCTCCACAGGTTGGTATATTACAATATCAACTACAAAGAAAACTACATGCCTCTAGGGTTCGACTTGAATGTGGTTAACTCGTCCTGTAGGGATTTACAGCGTCTGCTGCAGGCTATTCATTCTGCAGTGATAGTTTATGTTGACTCACTACAAATTGTATACCAAGTACTTTGCTTTAGCACAGTGTACTTTATTAATTAGCATTGAACTGTTATAGTGTAATTATACTTAAATGTGTTACGGAAAAAATATTGTAATTTTTTATTTTAATAAATTTCTCTTGGGATGCCGTGAGACTTAATATATAACTACAAAGCAATACTATCTTTAAAAAAACAAACAAACCCTAATGTTAAGAATTATTACACTTGGTCTCTAAACGTGTTATTCTATTCTCTTCATAATACCGCTTCTTTAAAATAACTCTTTATAATATGTCCTTATGTGAATATCTGTTGGTTCCATTCTGAATAAAAAGGTGTTGGGCTTTGGTAAGGCAGACAAACATTCCAGCACACATTAAGCAGATTAGCGCCAATGTAATCTTTTAACAAATAACAAAGGCACTCTAGTCTTAATATCACTTCACATGGACACACAAGAAGTGACCTTTTGTTAAAAAATTTTTTAAGTTAATTAGTAAATTGTCAACCAGTGCATTATGTGAGTGATCAGTTTTTGCTGTTTTATATATATATATATATACATACATACATATTAAAAAGAAGTATTTAACAGTAACATTTCTTCTTTTTATCCAATTCATGGTAAAAAACAAAACAAAACTCCAACTAAGCTAGATGTATATGCCAATAGAGTGATTACTACAAAGACTTTACATTGGCTGAAGAATATTCCTTTAATAATATCTTTAATAATATTTCTCTTTTCTCAACGTTGTTTGACTGACCAGTCAAGACCACCTGAACCTTTAGGTCAAAGATCAACGAGCATGGCAACCCGGAGGGTGCTGGTGACTGGGTGTTCTTCTGGCATTGGCTTGGCTGTGGCTGCACGGCTGGCCAAAGATGAACTGAGGCGGTTTAAAGGTCAGCTGATCAGTCCTTGCTTATAGTACAGGTAGGTGGTAGAAGTAACCATCATTACTGACAGTCAGTGTGTTCCCTCTTTATCTGAGGCAGTGGTTGCCACCATGAGAGATCTTGGGAAACGGGGACCCTTGGAGAAAGCAGCAGGCGATTCCTTAAACAAAACCCTCGAAATCAAAGAGTTGGATGCCTGCTGTGAAACTTCCATCAAAGAATGTATTAACAGCTTGCCGAACAGACGGGTGGATGTTCTTGGTCTGTTTTTCCTCCATCTTGTAGATAAGCTTTAATTGAATTCAACATTTCTTTTTACAAGTATACAGTTTGAAAGCATAGTGTATTCTGTTGTTACAGTAAACAATGCTGGTGTTGGCATGATTGGGCCGCTGGAGTGCCAGAGTATCGATGCAATGAAGGAGCTGTTTGACACAAATTTCTTTGGCCTGGTGCGTCTGGTGAAAGAGGTGTTGCCTGACATGAAGCAGCGACAGAGTGGCCACATTGTGGTGATGAGCAGTGTCATGGGACTACAGGGTGTGTTTGTTTGTGCTGATAAAAAACTTCAGAACATGCATACAATGTAGAAAAAACTAAAAGCTAACATCTTTCATAATATTTCCAACCAGGACTTCTGTTCAACGATGTCTACTCTGCATCCAAATTTGCTGTGGAAGGATTTTGTGAAAGTCTGGCAGTGCAAGCAATGAAGTTTAACATCAAGTGATTACATGTCCTGAAACATACTACAGCATTAAAAATGCAGCCAGCCCACAACTAAAACTTGAGTTATCAGTAAGCCCACATTGGCAAAATATTAAAAACTTAATGAGTGTAAAGGGACAGTGGTCTTAATGTTATGTTTTTTTTATATCCTTGTTCAAAGGACAACTCTAGTAGAACCTGGCCCTGTGGTGACGGAGTTTGAAAGGAAAATGTACGAAAGTGCTGAGAAGATGGATCTATCAGGGACGGATGAAGAGACTGCCAGGATATTCAGGGAACTTTACCTTCCATACTCTAAAGAAATCTTTACTTCTTTAAGTCAGACACCAGAGGAAGTGGCTGAGGCAAGTGGTTAAAATTGTGTTTTTAAAGGTACGGTAAAATAACATGTTTTTTAGTGAAAATTTATGAATGGGCCTGAAGCTCGGTCCTCTCTGGCACAGAGAGGCTGCCGGGAGAGCCCGCGGGCACGCCACTACAACCCCCTCTGGCCTCTGCTCCGTAGCTGCTGGGTGACCTCTCGTTTGGGGCTCTACTCAGCTCTTCCCAGGAGGGTGGCACGGTTCCCCCCTTTTGGTGGTCCTCCTCGGGTCCTCGTACTCTGGGGCCTCTGGATATCTGGGGCCTGGATCTCCTCCATACCTGCTTCATGCCCTGGGGGACGGGGCTGTGCCTCCCCACACTCCCCAGCAGATCGTTACATGGAGAAACCTTTGGAATACAAGCATGCTGATCCACACAGGTGTGCACACAGGTGTACACACGGGTGTTCACAGACGCGGACTACACCTTTCTTGGCTGCTGCCTCAAAGCACATTGTGCGCTGTCTATCTTGCGTGCTGCACAATATCGTTTAATGTTTAGTATCTACTGTTATCTACTGCTAGCTAGTTTATGGTGATGGTGCTATATTTATTATGTTGCTCTTTTTTTTTGTTTGCTTTCTCTTCTGTTTTTTTTTCTCCATACAGGTGATCCAGGTGTTTTGTTTGTTTTTCTTTCTTTCTACCCCCCTTTCTCACCGTCTCTTCTCCCCTCTGGTTTTCTTTCTTTCTCTCCCTCTCTTTCTTTCATTCTTTCTCCCTGTCCTATCCCCCAGTTATGTCTGTCCCGTTTGTAAAATAAATACATAATTATAATAAAGGTCAATCAAATGGACCAATATGGCAAGGCCATGATGATCCACTTGGTAAAATAAATCCGCTTGGCATCTTTCTTGGCCTTAAGACAACAATTCTGATGGCTAAAGATCCAAACGGGAAACAAAAAAAAAAGAAAACTTATGAATGTTTTAATTTTTTTGCTTTTATTTTTCAGCAAACAGTTAACGTGATCACAGCCAAGGACCCTCCTCTGCGTCACCAGACCAACAAAGTGTACATGCCCATGACTGCCCTCAAGCATGCAGATCCAACTGGCCAACTGCCTCTGCACACATTCTACAAGATGATCTTTAAACATGACCGCGTGTTTAGTGCTACGCTGGGGGTTCTGCGCCTTCTGCAGAGGAGGGCAGGAAAGAAATGATTCTGTGAATATGAGGATTCTATTGTTGCACAGATTAGAAGTATTATTCACGTGAAGATAATTCTCGAGAGCGATAGCTATGACTTTATTATATTATATTTTATTATATTATACTATATTATTTTATTTGTAACACCCAACTGTAAGGTGATATATAGTTTCTTTCTGAGCAAAAGTGTTTATCATTTTATCAGTACAGTAGTAACTGAAAAAGTTGTGTTTATTACTAATTTGTGTAATATTTATGTACTTAACTGTCTACTAAGATTTCTGTCATACTCTTAATTTTAGATAAAACAAGAACTACTACACTGTAATGATGCTAACAAAATCTAAACGCAAAACTATTAAAACGATGTACTTGATTATATAAATTACATTCCTTTGATTTAACCTTTTTGCAGATATAATACAAGAGTTGAGTCGATCTTAAAATAAATGTTGTGAATGCAAATAATAAAAGAGCAATGATTTAACATTTGAAATTAATGTTTGGGTCTCACCTCCACTGCAATAAGTTCCTGTGAATAGTCCTAATTGTATTTTGAGCAATCCTAGAGGTAAACATAATGTGGAAAATATGTTTGGATAATTCAGTAACAGTGCCATCACATAGTTTGTCTAGCATAGCAACTCGAACAGGAGGTATCCAAAACTTTGATGTAAAAAGAGTGGACATTTGTACATTAACATTAAATTTATGTTAACTGTTAACTAACGTGTAAAAAAAATCAGTCACAGCCTCAGCTTGAAATAATGCTAAATGAAGTACATTTTATTTTTGTCCTTTTAGTACACAACAATCATTTTAGAAACAATATTTCTCAAGCAATGATCTACCCAGAACAAACATATTTACAAACAGAACTTGAGAGATTGAAATGTACAAAACACTTAGTGCGGCCTGGTAGAGAAATTGTAAAACAAGTTATATATAAAAATAAACAAATAAACAGCCAAAAAACTGTTTTCATTTTAAGTAAGATGTGAACTGGACTGTGAACATGTTTCTCAGGTCTGGCAGAACAGTATCTGATTCTATAATGAACAGAATAAACAATAAATGAAAGATATAATAAGTCTATGACACACTAAAGTGGTGGCCAACTTATTTCTGTTCATGTTGTCACAAAATAAACATGCGAAACGTACTTTTGTAAAATTCTACTATTATTATCTGACTTTATGTTGAAATGCCCACAAAATGTTAAGGATGTCACAATGAAATAAAAGACTTGGTCAACTCTCGGTTAGCTAAATGACAGTGTCATCTCAGAATTTAGCAAAAAAGTTATAGGGAACAACACTACATGGTAGTGTTTTTTTCCTTGGGTCTATTTTAACATTCATCTTAAGATGCAACCACATAGCCCCTGGACTGATACTACTGTAGATGCAGGGGCACTATCCCACTGCATGCCATAAAACACCTCCCTGAGGAGTGACAGGGCATAAGCAGTTACAACCCAGTAGCCACGCCTTCATGCTGACCACTACATCACCGTAGACAAGGTGAGAGTGCCACCGAGATCTTAACTGCTGCAAATAGTCCATTTAGTCTGCTCAGGGACATCACAAGCTTAACAAATTCTGCTAGTCTGTGTTCTGTTCTGTGCTGGATCCCACTGAGTGGTGCAGAATCCAGACTCAATAAGACCAGCAACATGGAGGAATGTTTTGCAGGGAAGACTAAAGAAAATAGCAGCTGATACAAGCAAAGCTTAGCATATCTGAAATGGTGTTTAAAAAAAATATACAAAATATAAAGCAAAGTAAAACATAACGGCAGTGAGCGGCTGATTTTATAGGCAAAACAGTTCTGTTTGAAACATATTTCTTTTAACGTGAATATAAACATGCCTTAAAACTGAAGCTATCAAGGTTGGCAGTACATATACTTCAGTGTCAGTAAGAAGCTACAAATGGAAGCATTAACTAAAACTTTACTCTGTTGACCTCATTTTGAAAGGTGATAAAGAAAATTACCATGGGTTAAATGCCACCCATATATTATAAATATCCATTTTAATCATTTTGTACCGGACCCACACTTGCTCTATTGGGCTGGTCGTTTGAAGTGCTTTAGAGACACTTATCTACATTCTTGTTCATAATACTAATATGGAAAACCACAAATCAGCTGAAGATATCACAATTGCAGGGCAATTTTTGAAATGTTTTTGTTTTTCATTTCAATCTGTTTTTAATCTTGGGGTGACACTTTATATGAGAAGCTAGGACAGAGAAAAAGAACTAAAAAGTAGTTTAGATAGATAAAGACAATAAATAAAAATAAATGAATTCCCTTCAGCATTTCACTTTTCCTCTTATCTACTTTTAAATGTTTGTTAGTTTTTAGGAATGTCCCAAGTCTTTGAAATGAAAGACTTGGTTTTCTTCATATACTTTTTTTTATAATAAAAAACAAGTCCATCTGTGACAGAATTACTTCATTAAATTGTCTGCTGTTTTTTCAGACAACACACATATCCCTTTACTTTTTTTCTCTGCAAAATCGACCAGCAGACAATCCTCGTGATAAGCAGTCAATCCAAATCCAATGAAAATCTTGGAAACAGGCTGACACATAAAAACACAGACAGACCCCAAGAGCCAGTCCTCAAATTCTTTCACCCTTGGTCCATTTTCAAGCAGAGGCTATATGATCTTCATGCAAAAACTTGCATCTTGCCATTGGCCTCTGGAATTTGAGTAATTTGGGTCTGGGCAGGGACAGCAACTGCTGGGCTGGGTGTGGAATCCGACCAATCGGAGACGCAGTGAGGAGAAGGACTGGACCAGTGCTCAGGAGACTCTGGAGACGGTGTCAGGTAAGGGTGCTCACTGGGCAAATGAGGGTAATGCTTGGGTGTGGCATCCATTGTGGATGAATAGCTGTGCTGGGAGGGAGGGGTAGGGTAATCCTCCTTTCCTGCCATGCTACCACTAGGCTGGGAGGGGAGCGCCTGAGATGGCTGAGCTGCTGATGTGGCTGCCTGGGGGACCTGAGCAGGAGGCTGTGGCTGGGAGGACTGCTGAGGCATCTGCTGCTGCTGGAAGAAGGCTGGTGGGGCCTGTGATGTCTGGGGTGTTGGTGGGGCGGAAGCCATGCTTTGCTGGTTGGTAATGTTGTGATTCATGAGCTGTTGCTGTGGTTGCTGCTGTTGCTGCTGCTGTTGCTCAGCAATCAAAGGCAGCTTTACGGGGCTTATAGTGGGTGTGGAGGTAACAGGTGTTGGCTGCAGCATGGGATTACGGTAGATCTGCTGTTGGTGCATCAGCATGCCCTGTTGCTGCATGGCTGGACTCTGGGGGTGCATGCCTGCCTGGCTGCTCTGCACAATATTCACTACCTGTTGACCACATTGGGATGAAGGGGGCATGCGATTGTGCCAATCAAAGGGCACGCTGACAGGACTGACCATGCCCATATTTAGCCCCATCTGGCTTGAATTCAGCACATAGCCATGGTTGATATCTGATGTCATAGAGACGCGTCCCTGCAAGGACATTCCTCCACTTCCTAGATCATTGAGTTGGGCTAGAGACACTGCAAAGGGGCCACCTCCCTCTAACATGCTGCCATGTACCATCGGGGTGTTTGGGACAGACACTGATGGGTGGAAAAGCCCTGGTGACTGCATGGCGACTGGAGACGTGGGGTTGGTGATGTAGCCAGCATTGCTAGCTCCCCCATGAGGTGAGTCCAGTGAGTCAACTGGGGACAGAGTAACTGAGCTCTCCAGTAAGGCACTCTGCATGTCCAGGGTTAGCTTCTTATTGCGGGCCTTCACTGACTCCTTCAGGCTAGCGGCATGCTGGCCTCCTAGGCTAGAACCTTTGGCCCCAGGCCGACGGTTTTTCTTACCCTGTGGGGTGTTCTTCAGATTAGGTAGAAAAGCGCTGGGAGGACACATAAGAGGAGACAAGGTGTGTCCCCCAGTGAGGTGGTGACCTGCTCCGCCATGGCCCTGGGGGCTCCTCACTGTGTTATATTCATCAAGAAGCTGTACAATGTCATGATGCATACGCTCTTGAGCAATGTCTCTTGGCAGCCTGTCCATATGGTCTGTGATTTCTCTGTTTGCAAAGTGAGCCAGCAACACCTTCACAGCATGACAGCTGCCCTCACGGGCTGCAAGAAACAGTGGGGTTTCCTCCTGAAAAAAGAAATAAAATTAACAGAGATTGTTAGATACAAACACGTATAAAGGTGCAGTTGTGAAAAAGTGTCTTAAAAACAATATAGAAGAATGACATACCTTAAGATCTTGCATATCTTTGTTTGCACCATTCTTGAGCAAGGCAATAGTGGCATCCACATTGTTGACGGCAGCAGCCCAGTGCAAGGCAGATTTACCTAAGACACAACAAACAATTCAAATTAAGAGAAATGATTTCAGTATAATGAATGCATTGGGAATGCATGCATTAGGACATGTGTGATAAATGGCACATACTTACCCAACTCATCAACTGCATTAACATCTGCATGGCACGTGATGAGCTCCTCTACCATGCCCTCTACTGCCAGCCGTGCAGCCAAGATTAGTGCTGTTGATCCGTCGTACATACGTGAGTCAAGATCCGTGGCTCGGTTTCTGATCAGAATCTAGAAGTGTGTGACAGATAAAATTTTAAATTTTAATTTATAAACAATTGAAATGTGCAAGAAATGTGCTACAGTATTCCAATCACATTCCGATGTAGCATATCAAATAACCAGTATGTGTTGATTACCTGGAAGACACCCTGTGCATCTGCAGCTACAGCAGCATGTAATGGGGTGCGTCCCGTGTTGTCCTGAGCATTGGCATCTGCTCCAGCATCCAGCAGCCTCTTGGCAGCATCAGCACGTGCGTAGCGAGCAGCCAGGTGAAGGGCTGTCTCACCAGTGCGGTCTGTTTGGGCTGCAAGGGATGCACCCTGGTAGATTAGGTCAGAGATGATGTTGGCAGAACACTCTTCATTCTCCTCCTCGTCTGCTACCTCAGACTCTAAGCCACCTCCACAGAATGATGCCAGCATCAGAGGTGTAAAACCATCTGTTAGGAGATGAAAACAGGCGTGCGTGAGTTAATGTCTATTTGGTTGCTGAATTATACTGTAAGAGGAAAGTATAAAGTTATTTGCAAATGACAGTTTCAATTTGAAAACTTTACTTGATATCACTACCAACCTGGGCCTCGGACATTAACATCCATGCAGTCACTTTCAAATTCTCCTTGGGGTGGAGTGAGGGGCATGGTGGGAGGCACACGGATATCTGCAGCTGCAAGGTGATGCTGTGTCCACTGTCTGCAGTCCACTGTATCTTCAGCGTCTGAAAGCATACTTGGCTCCTCAACCTGAAATTACAGGAAAAGATTAAAAAAAGAGACAGAAAACATTTTAAATGCAAGTGGCTTAAAAACATACACACACAGACACACATACACACTCTTGTGCTTCTGTTTATGTAAACTGCAAAACACTTGCAAAACCGACCTTGAGCCTTTTTGGTTCTGGGCAGTCTGTATCTATCCACTGGTCACTATGATCTCCGAGGAGAGATTCTTCCACAGTTTTTGGCATGTGCCTGTTGGCAGATGAATAACAATGTAAATCCAAGAGGGGTAATATTTAATTAAAAAATGAAAGCACTTCAATTCAATTCAATTCAATTTTTATTATATACTCCCAAAATACAACAATACTTGCCTCAAGGCACTTATCATAACTTACTTCATTCCCAGAGCATCCTGGCCCACAGGTTCTCTGCGGTTTTTGTTGCTGCTGGGCTCCTTCTTGAGGAAGAAGCCTTCAGGGAACCACAGGGTGCTGTGCTCTCTTTTTCTGCGAGCAATTAGCATGCCTATGATAAGGATGACTAAAAGAAAAACAGAAGCTATCCCCACCACCATCAGATAGAAGGGTAATTCAACAATGGTGCCATTGATTTTTTCACCTGTGGGGAGAAGGAAAGACATAATTACACATTTGTAACTTATTAGTTGTAGTTCATTTGTGCATAATAAGTATCCCTACTCACCACGGACTTCTTTGAGGGGGTAGGGGAACTGGAGCCCTTCTACTGCTGACAGAGCTCCAAGGTACTCTGCAGCACTGTCAGCTGTTAAGAAGCAGTCCTCCGTGCATAAGCGGTTGTCTATTTCTACATAGACTATCGAGCTACAGAAACAGCAGAGAAGCAAGAGTTTAGTGTAATGTACAATCTACAGGAAAGGCTTAGGCTTTTATTTTACTGTATGCCTGACTGACCCAATGACTTCCAGTTCCCGCTTCATGCGTGCGCTTTCGCGGGTGTAGGGTTGGATCATAGCTTTTCCATTGCTGTCTAGCCTGAAACGGACTGAAGTGCGTAGGATAGCACTTAATTTCTGCAGAAAAACTGTCCCGGTGCGAAGAAGCTCCTCTGGAGGCATTAGAACAACCAAAACCAAGACGTTCTCAGCAAGTTTTTCTGCAACTTTCGTTGCACAGTCCAGGCCATCCCAACCACACTCTTCTGTGTTGCAGCCCTGGTCACATTTTCCATCAGCATAGTGGTCGATGCAATAGGCTTCATATATTGGACTGGAGATGATATAAACAGAAGGTTAAGCACGTGAAATTTTCTCAGTTCTGTAAATACTGGCGAGTATCCTTTAAACTGAAAATTTAAACTCACTTGCAAACTTTCTCCTTAGTTTTGCAGTCAAAGTTGTCATACAGACAGTCAGCGTTGTTACAGGACTTGTCACACTGGCTATTGTTGAAGACACGCCAGCAGTGTGGGTCTCCACATTTATCCCAGGGCTTCATCGCTAGAGAGCAGTCACCGCCGTCCCAGTGACAAGGCAATGAATTACATTGTTTGTCACAAAAACCATCTGCAGCTTTGGCATCACAGTCTGCCAGAGGGCATGAGGGGACTGGAGGGACAGTGGTTCTGCTGTGCTCACATCGTCTGCCCTTCCATCCACTGAGACACTGACAGTTGAAAAATGGGAAGCTGGTCTCTTCAGTGCATAGTCCTCCATTGCGGCAGGGCATGGCTGAGCACCCATCATTGCTGCGATGCTGACACTGGGGTCCACCATAACCTGGTAGACATGTGCAACGAGCCCCTCTTAGGGTAAGTGAACAGCTACCTCCGTTGTAGCAGGATAGCTCCCGACAGGACATGCTTCTTTCACAGTTAGGCCCTGCATAACCCTAAGAGAGACATAATTTTTGGAGGTTGATATATGAACCTTTAAATCAAGAATGCTGTAATTTAAAAACTAGGAGGCCAAATTACAAGCTTTTCATATTTACACTTACAAGTTGGCATGTGCAGGTGTATCCCTGAGAAGAGCTGCTAGTTATTGAACAGACTCCTCCATTCTGACAAGGCTGAGACTCACACACACTGAACCTACTCTGACACCTCCGACCTAAAAAACAAGGTATAGTTAGTAAAGTTATACATTTGGTCAACAACAACAACAAAAAAGCACGATGAAGGTTCATGGAGAATGGGAATTGTTCATAGGTGTCTAACCTGTGAAGCCGGGCTTGCAGACACATTGGTAGTCATTGGGCAACTGTATGCAATCAAGACTGTTGGAAGGAATGCAGGGCTGAGAGAGACACTCATTTATGTCTCCTTCACATCTTTCTCCTGTGAAACCAGGGGGACAGTTGCAGCGATATCCACCTACTCTGTCCACACAGGTGCCATTGTTTAGGCACTTAGGAGGCGCATTGCGTAGCCTTGGGTGTGGAGCACAGTCATCTTCGTTGATCTCACAGAGAACACCTTTAAAAGGACAGGGTAATTATAAACTCTTCGTATACATGAGATATTTATTTTGTTGTTTTTAAAATAAACTGCAAACACCGGCGAGCATTATTTGAAGTGGGTTTAATAACATATTGCAATATGGAGAAACACGTTCCAGTCAAACACCTAAGCAGATGGGCGTGGTTCGCTCATGTCTTATATGACTTGACCAAACTCACAGACAAAGAAAATTCCTCCACACATCATGTGAGTCTATACCTTCAGCTCAGCTCATCCTTGAAAACCTTCCCCCTAACATGGAAACTACGACTTTACATGCAGCGCCTGGATGCCTTCTACTCTACAATAGGCCCTCTGTGAAGGTGCAATAAACATGAGGCCCACTTGTGATAACATTCTACATGCATACAACTAAGTGAGAAAGTGATATTGCTATTACCAAAGTGATCCATACATAAGAAAAGAAATCTGCCACCAAAGTATTCACTAGTAAGCATAGGGTTTTGTTTTACATGTGCTTACATACCCAGGGTGCCAGGGGGACAGGAGCAGATATAGTGTCCCACCAAATCAATGCAAGTGCCTCCATTCTGGCAGGGATGAGACTGGCACTCGTTGATTTCTATCTCGCAGTCCTTTCCGGTATAACCTGGCATACACTGTAATGACACAACAATTAATGTTTGAAAGCAAAAAAGAAACCCAGACTGTTTTGAAATCTGACAATTAAAAGGAAAAGAACATGTTAAAACAAAGAAACTTACATCACACTGGTATCCTCCCACATATCCCCTGCAGGTGGCGCCATTGCGGCAAGGTTTGTCTTCACAATGATCCACTTGATTTTCGCAATAGCTTCCAGTGTAGTCATTAGGACATTTGCAATAGTGAGTATTCCCGGTATTAACACAGTGACCACCATGGTGGCATAGTTCATCCGTCTGGAGCCCTAATAACATAGATTTGTGAGCAAAGTTTACATCAGTAACTTAGTCACAAACGCAGACAGAGGTTACATCAAATTGTACCCAACATTAAAATACCTCTTTGGCGGGCAGCAGCTTCACAGGAGACTCTAGGGATGTCACAGTAACGGCCAGACCAGCCATCAGTACATTCACAGATGAATGAGGCATCCTTTTGACGGCAGCGTCCTCCATTATGACATGGAGATGCGCGCCTGCACCAATCAACTGGCGTCTATGTAAGGAAGAGAGCGACTGAATTTAGAATTTATTTGTTTTATTTGTGTATGACAATTAAAGTCCTAAACGTGAAATTTCAGGGGTGCATTTAAATATTTGTACCTGACAACGGTTGCCAGTATAGCCCTTGGGGCAAGAGCAACGGAATGACTCCAGGGCATCCTGACAAATGCCTCCATTGAGGCAGGGCTGGGAGTCACACTCATTGACTTCATACTGGCAGTGGGACCCGGTGAAGCCAGAGCGACAAGTACAGGAATATCCATTGATTTTATCTGTGCATGTCCCCCCATTGAAGCAAGAGCTGTGGACATGTGTGAAAATGTAAGCTTGTACTTCATTTTACCTAAAAATTAATTTTATATTCACTTTATGTTGTATTGTATAGCTAGATTATTTTTTTGAGTACATGATATAGCTCCAGATACACACCTTTCAGTACAATCAGGGATGTTTGTTTCGCAGTGGATGCCAGTAAACCCAGGCATACAGGTACAGGTGTAGGAGTTAACATAATCTGTGCAAGTGCCTCCATTTTTGCAAGGGGAACTTTGGCATTCATTGATCTCTACAGAACAATGAGACCCTGTAAAGCCTGGCAGACAGCTACAGTGGAAGAAGTTCACACCATCTGTACAGGAACCTCCACTTAGGCAGGGATCTAAAAGCAAAAGAGAAGAAAACAGCTTTGGGCAAATACAGTACCTGCACATGAATTTGGCATTTTATTTATTAGTAACAGTCATTTAATAATTATATGATAACTGTAAGTGTAAACAGCAACTCACTAGGTGAACAGTCATTGATGTCTGTTTCGCAGGTTAGCCCAGTATATCCTGCTCTGCAAGAGCACACAAACCCTCCGAGCGTGTTAGCGCAAGTCCCACGGTTTTTGCAGGGGTTTGAGATACATTCATTCACATCTCTGTTACACAGCTGACCTGTAAAGGAAGCGTTTCACAAGATATAGCTGTAAGCTTCCAATTAGACTATCTATGCTAAGCACTGAGATGACTGAATACAAAATTTGCGAACCTTGCCACCCTGGTGGGCATTTGCATTGATAACCCATGTAATCTGGTGTGTGGATGCAGGCAGCATGATTGGCACAGGGATTAGGAGAGCAAGGAGTAAGGACTTCAGCACAAGTGGGTCCACTGTAAGGAAGCTCACACAGGCAAGTGAAACTTGCCACGCCATCTACACAAGTGCCCTTGTTCAGACAGGGACTGGACTCACATTCATTGATGTTCACCTGGCAGAGGTTACCTGTCAAAGGACAAAGGAGACGAATATATGTATGGATTAGCATATTTTTATGTACCACTAGGGGGAGGTAGACAATTGCCATAGCCTAAGATGAAAATTCATGGAGGACATCAGATATGTTTAGCTATTTCTTCTCTGCTGCATGTGCTATACGTGTGTATTCTGCTCTTTCTACTGAACATTTTAAGGTTGATGGTGTGTTTGGCTACTTTGATGCCCTCTCACCTCTGAAGCCTTGGCGACACTTGCAGGTGAAACCATTGAGTTGATCAATGCATGTGCCAGCATTCTGGCAGGGACTTGGCAGACAGTCGTTCCTGTCCAGGTCACAGTTCTTTCCCACCCATCCCGGCTCACAGTCACAGCGGTAACTGGAAATACCAGAGAACAGTTAATAAGCCAAAAATGTTCAGTTTGTAAGAATGAAATAACATTGACCTGATGTATAAGTTATAGGATTAACCACAGTCTTGGATGGAGCCCATTTCAAGATTATGTTTCCTATGTGCCCATCTGAATCACTTTAAAGTTTAAAAAAGCTGTTAAATGTATATACCCATTAATGTCGTCCCTGCATGAGCCATGGACGCATGGGCCACTGCCACACTCATCCACCTGAGAGTAGCAGTAAGGAGGCTTAAAGCCATCAGGACACAGGCAGTGAAATCCATTCTCTTCATCTATACATTTTCCTCCATTCCTGCAGGGGCTAGATGCACACTCATCTATTTCCACATTACATTTGGGACCTGCAAGAGAAATGTTATACATAATTAGAGTTCTTTGTCAACATTTTCAGTGAGGATTTATTCACACTGTTATTTTCATAAGACCTTACCAGTGAAGCCAGGTTTGCAAACACAGTCATAGCGATTAATGCCATCTTTGCAGATGCCATAGTCACATGGGTTGCTGGCACAGTCATCAAAGTTTATCTCGCAGTTTGTACCTGGGTGCAAAAAGAACTTTTATATTAAGACTGTAGACATTTTAACAATTTTAACAATGCAGAAAATCTTTCATTACATTTCAGAACAAAATTCTATATACATTCTTTATAATAAAGTATACTAAAGAGTCTAATTCTATAGCATTTTACATATTGTCACAGCATTATTGTTATGTTGAAGAGCAACGGCATTAATAAAGGGAATAAATCAATGGCTTGAGTTAACAAAGTACAAGTACATGATACGTTGTGGGATTTTTCTCTTACCCGAGGTTCCATGTTGGCACTGGCAGATGTACTTGTTGACCTGGTCCATACACTTGCCCCCATTCTGACAAGGGTTGCTGTGGCACTCATTTAATTGATTCTCACAGCGATACCCTGTGTAACCAGGTTCACAGTTACAGGTGTAGCTGGCAATGCCATCAATGCAGGTACCATGGTGACATGGGTCGGGCTGACAGTTGTTGATGTTACTTTCACAAAGTATGCCCTCATAACCTATAGAGGGGAAAAAATTCATTAAGAATAAATTAATATTCTGAATTAAAAAGTACATTAAGAATTAAGAATAAGAAGTGCTTTTATATATATATACATATATATGTGTGTGTGTGTGTCTGTGTGCGAATGTTAAATGTTCCTCTTTCTCTTTAGCATAACAGTTTTTTGTTTAACTTTCTCTCTCTTTTTTCCATGTTTTGTATGCTTGCTTTTTCATAAAAGCTTCTACAGTTGGGCTTTTGACCACTGTGGTTTCCATATCAACGGTGTCTGTGTAACAGACAAGAAACTTGGTGTGTGTGGTATGTGTTTAGAGCAATGCTGAGATGGGCAAAGGACTAAAGAAGGGCCCTACACAGGCCTCCCAGTCTTGCTATTGTTCTCAGAGTTGGAGGGAACAATAGACTGCACCACGTCAAACAGGGCCACTTCACTCAACAGAAGGGGCCCAAAAACACAAGGAACACCAAGCAGCTGGCCACTGAAACAATGACCGTGCTCCTCAGTAAGCACAGGTCCAAACAAACATATTAAATATCAACATATAGCTACAGTCAAGCTTTACATACAGACTTTGAGAGAAGCTTTACACGTTGAATGCTTTTGTAACACAAACATAACTAAATGTTAAAGAATTAAAGTTAAAAATGCAGCATAAGGTGTTGTAAGGGGGTTTAAAGATGAACAGATGTCAGGGTAATGACCAAGCCTCTTTTCTTGGCAACTGCTGGTCCTCAGTGACCCCATGGTCCTGAGAGCCGACGAGGGAAAGAGGGGGATTAGGGGCCTCAAGTCAGTCTGTTTCATCAGCAGACACCCAGAGAAACTCCCCATAACACAGAATGCTTAACAAAGGCCTGAACAACTGGTTAAGGCTCATCTGCTATTTTGTCTTTGGCTCTTCTGCTTAACAATTGTTAAGTAATGAAGCGCTTACCTTCAGCACAGCGGCACTCAAACCCATTGGGCCGATCGTAGCATTTTGCTCCATTCTGACAAGGCGTGCTGGCGCACTCGTCTATGTCTATTTGACACATGGTACCCGTAAACCCTGGGACATGCAAACACAGAGGTTAAAGGTCAGAGAGAAGGTCCAGCGAAAGGGTCCATGCTAAGGTCAGAGGGCAGATCTTCTCTCCGAAGAAGGGCGGAGGTCTTTGACTGGCTAAGGTAGGGTCTGAGACCTCGACTTGTTAAAGACAAACTATCTATGCACTTGGACCAGGTTAGAGCTGACAGAATGCAATAGAAAGCCTGTGACCTTGAAGATTTTTCAGAGGAGAGACTCATAATCAAATGATACATCAATATATTATTATCAAATGGTATGGAATATCAGGACATGGACAAGCAACGTATCCATCTTCAGCTCAACTAAATTTTGACACATTTTGTGCATGAAAATGCTTATATATACACTGAAAGATTATGAACTGCAGCGCATATAATTAATATTAACAGTTGACAGAGGTTCAAAAACAACAAGAACAACAATAATAATAATAATAATAATAATAACAACAACTAGCTTGAATAGTCTGAGAAACTGGGCAAGCTTGAAATCACTGGGCACAGTGCCCAGACAGGGGTGAATTGGTGCATTGGTAACACACTGCTCAGTTGATTAACAGTGTCAGGACGGTCTGTGTGTTGATGCTTAGCCTGGTAAAGGGGGTGCTGGAGGAGGCGGTGGGATTGTTTTTTCTTTTAGGGGAGCCCCCCCCCCAGCCCCCTCCGCCCTTCACTGCCTGCATCAGCTCCGCCAGCTCAATAGCTAGATGGGGGGCGGAGGGGGGACGTCTGTCCCAGATGTAAATTGCGAACCTGGAAAAGAATCTCATTAGTGGGACTGCTGTCCCCCGCCCCCCCACCACCACCATGAGGGCAAGATGAGGGAGGCTGCTGTCCCTTCTACATTCCATAGAGGAGGGAAGGGTCACAATGGTGCCTTTGTTCAGGCAAGGGGATAGGCAGACTTTTGGGCCTGGCTTTTTATATGAGTGCTGGCTCTAAATACCAGCAGGCAAAAGTAGTGAGGCTGACCCTCCCTCCACTAGTCCTGGGGACATTTAAACTTTGGCTTTCTGCTTTTACTAATGCTGTCAGTGTATTGCAGGTGTTAACCAACATATTCTCACTCCCAAGCCTTTATCACTGTTCTTTGCAAAGCACGGTAGTGCTCCAGAAAAATCAGCTTGCCAAATAAGAAGTAAATTAAAGTAAAAAATATAGATATCAAAAATACAATTTTAGCATTAGAAAGCTGGAAATGAGTCAGTGGTGTAATTCATAGGACTTTGACCCAAAATACAATAGTTTGCAATCAGACTTTTAATTTTTTAGTATCCAAATGCTTTTTGGCTTAACTACTTGAGTTGTTTTTGCATATGATAATAGGTCAAAAAAATTAATCACATGGTAAAAGATTATTACTTGTTAAAGGTATTTAATATTTTCAAATCTGTCCTCCAGTTTGTTAGTTGCCATTGTGTCTGAAAAAAAGCAATTCAAAACAATTTTACCTGGCTGGCATGTGCACGTGAAACCATTGACCATATCCCGACATATCCCATCATTCACACATGGGTTACTCTCGCAGTCATCCACATCAGTCTCGCAGTATGTGCCCACGTAGCCTGGAAGACAGAAGTGTTCTTCTTTTTAGAACTTTTTTATTGCTTTTAAACCTGTTTCTCACTTTGGAGTACGGGTCAGTTCAAGCCAACATGGTGTGTACATAATTCTGTGTATTGTGTAGGAACTTTTTTACTTGTGATCGTTTTACACTTGCTTTTGCTAAACCACGGCATCCAATTCCACTGAACTGAAATCGCCACGCACTACTGTCCATAGAGCTTTGCTCCTCCTTGGCTCAGTGTCCCATTCAGCAGATGCATGTTATGCTTTTTACTTTAGGTCCTTCATTGAGGTGAAACAGAATGTGAGTCAGAGTCTTGCTCCTGTGGTGAGGCTAGCGTGGAATCAGAAATAATCAGTAGCACCACATGAGCTTTGCCAGGCTGACTGATGATGAGGAGGGTGAGGAGGAAGGCCCTGTCTCTGGAGGGGGGAGGGGGACAGGCTCTGGGAAAGAGCCTCTTTCCCTCTCTGTGTATATGAGGGGTGCAAAGTGGAGCACAGAGGGGCCCTATTGTTCCACTCCATTCCCACCACTCTACCACTCATTAGTATTCACAGCACACTCCTCCCCCTAACTGCTCGCCCTCTCTCACATCCAGTCCTATAGACCCAACTCCCGGCTCTAATTTGTATAGCTCCCAAAACCCCAGCATGCATGTAGAACTGTGCATGAGAGTTTCACTGTGTTTTTTGTCCCAGAGTGTCAAAACTATCACTCAGTCCAAACCAATACTCCATCTGGTGGTACAGTGCACTGAGGATGGAGAGGTGCCTCCATATAGCCAGTGTTTAGGGAAATACATTACATAACCTTCTACACTGGCAGTATGGTGGCATTATATATTGTGTTTCTTTCGAAGTACAAGTTTTCAAAAGTATCTTTTGGTCAAAAGTGATTCTCTTGGATGATAAATCTGTGTTGTGCCAGAGTTTGAGTTTTAAAAAGCTGTTTTTAAAGTATATTTAAAAAAAAATTAAGCTCACCTAAAACCTGAGTGCAGGATGTAAAATTGCAACAATAATTTATGTAAGCATAGTTAGTTTATTAAAAATAAAAAAAGAAGTGATTTTTCTCTTTATCATAATGGAGTGGCCATACAAAATGTCTTTGTACCTGGCATGCAGATGCAGGTGAACTCTCCAATCCGGTCAAGACAAGTGGCATCATTCTGGCAGGGCATGGACAAGCATTCATTGATGTCAATCTCACAACGTGGGCCGGCATATCCCCGGCCACATTGACACTGGAAAGACCCCTCTGTGTTCACACATTTTCCAAAATGCTCACATGGATTTGCACCTGTTGGTAGAAGGCAAAGGATTAGAATATGGAACACATTCAGAAGAAAAATAGATACAACAACACAGCATACACAGCATATAACAACAGGACCTGGATTTGGCAAGAAAAAAAACAAGCCAAAAAAAAGCAGACTTGCCAATTGAGCATTCATCCATGTCCTGGTTGCAGGCACCCCCTACAAAGCCAGCAGGACAGGTACAAATGGCACGGCCATTAAGAGGGTTGGTGTCACACACTGCTCCCTCATTGCAAGGGTTGCTTACACATGCATCATCAAGGTGGCATAGCAAACCTGTGGATAAAACACATATATCAACAATTTATCATACAGGATTAAAAGGGCCAAATAGGCAGATAGAAAAGCCCACTTACCTGTCTTTCCAACTGGGCACTCGCAGAAAAAGGATGCTACACGGTCATGACAGGTGGCGCCATTGAAGCAAACAGCTATTGCACAGTCATCAATGTTCTCACTGCAGTCATCTCCAGTCCAGCCATTGACGCAGACACAAGTATGGCCACCAATGGTGTTGAAGCAAGTACCCCCATTATGGCATGCATTGGGTTGCATTTGACACTCATTTACATCCTCAGCGCAGTATTGTCCTAGTGGGTAGGTGAAATATGGGTTTGAACATATTTTCTATGTACATGACATGTATACCTGTATTTAAAGTTAATTTGAAGAGCTATACCTGTCCATTCTGGTGGACACTGGCAGTTGTATGTATTAACTCCATCTACACATATTCCTCCATTCATGCACTTGTGACCTGGGCAGTCATCCACATTGTTCTCACAGTTGTGTCCTTCAAAACCTGAGACAAATTTAAAGACAAAAGCCTTATAGCACGCAGATACAGTGGCAAACACATCCATTTTGCAGACACTAACATTTCTGCTCATAATCTTAAATCATGTTTTGTATAACAACCCAAGGTGAGAAGCAAGATGAACAGTAAAAGGGTTCAATGGGTGTTTAATTGTTTACATGTTCCCACATAATGTCAGCAACAGCACTGACTCTTGCCTGCTTCAGAGGTCAACACCCCCCTCTGTGTTTGCTTGTTTTATAATCTCTCACAGTTTCAATGACTTCCTCTCTGGCAAAAGACATTTCCTGTCAGCTCCCAGTGGGAAACCAGAAGCCCCATAAAATAAATTCCTTCTGTTGTGACAAGAGCAGAGAAGGTTGCAGGCCGCCTGCCTCCAACTCTCCCACCAATCCATCCACCCTTAGAAGCTATTAAGAGCAGACAGGAAGCTGACATAAGACAGAGGATATAAAACACCAGCAGCAGCATTAACAGCTACGTCATCAGGCTGGGAAAATCTGATGCCCGTAGCAGTGGAGCGACCGTGTGTTTGTGTGTGTTCTACTGCTCTGCTAAAGAGAAATTGTACCTGGTAGGCAAGCACACTCATAGGAATGATCGCTGGTCTGTCGACATGTGCCCCCATTAAGGCACTGAGATGGTGCACAGGGCAAGGTGGACACCTCACATGTGCGCCCGCTGTAGCCTGGCTGGCACTGACAGCGGAAGGACCCATGGATGTTTATGCAGGTTCCACCATTGAGGCAAACACCAGGCTTGCGGCACTCGTCAATGTCATTGCGGCAGTTCTTTCCTTGGAAGCCAGGCGGACAGGAACAGTTATAATGGTTATTCCAATTGACACATCGGGCTCCGTTGGCACAGGGACTTGTCGCACAAGCATCAATGAGGGAGCAGTCTTGGCCTGGGAATCAAATAGTGAACAGAAATCAATTTGATACTTTGAATTTACTTGATAAGATCTGACGTTTCCAGTACATATGCATTCTTTTAGACATACCTCTGAACCCTCTCTGGCACACACAAGTGTACTGTGTGACACCATTGAGCACCTCGCTCTTGCATGCTGCTCCATTCTGACATTGTGATCGAAGACATGGATCCAGGTGTTGACAGAGAGGACCAATGAATCCGGGACGACATCTAAAAACACACATATAAGGATTGTTTTAGGATATTTTTTCTCATAATATATAGCACACATATTAGTAGAGCCACAAAAAAGAAAAGAAATACAATGAAAAGACAGAGTTAGGCCATGTGTGTTATTGACTTTATTAGTCGCACACTACTATTTTCAGTTGGAAAACCTAATTTTCTCAGTGTCAGCTAACATTCTCCAGTTTTTCCACACCCCAGTTCTTATTTCTGTTCCCATATATGAAAAAGAACACACCCAGAAACAGTTTGGAAATTTAACAATTGCCAACAAATACTAACATGAGGAAAAACAAGGGTTGCACACAGTGCTCTTTAACAGGATAGGAGAAACAGCTGTGGTGTTTAAATTAAACAACTAACTGTCCTCTTGATGGCTGTATTCTAAAACATGTGGTGATATCAGTTTATTCAAAACATTCATTTATTTTTTGGGTTCCATTACTTTTCATTCTGCAACTACCCTGAAGACTGGAGTCTGAGGGGTGACCTATAATTGCCTTGTCTCTATTCAAGCTGTGTAGACATTGTTTGAGCTTGACCCAAACATGCAGTACAAAGAAGCTGAGATAAATATAAAAACAGGGTTTCCAGTTGCTCTCTATGAAGCTCCTATGGGAGTTCAGGCAAGGTTTGGAGTGCTGGTAACACTACACCCACAGTGAAGCCCTTGACTGAGGACAGGAACCCTCTTCAAAGAGGCTGATGCTTATGGCTGTGAGGTGACAGCTGGGTTCTGGCCCACCCTTGGGCACTGTCATCTCTTTCAATGGAGAGAAACCCTGGGCAGGATCAAAAATGGGTTTTCATCTGTTCTCACTTACAGGATAATGCATTTTTTCATTCTTACTTTTGTATGTGCAGTCCCACTCTAAGAAAAAAGACAAAAAAGCATAAAATGCTCTCACTCCTGGCTAGGAGGCTGAGGCTGCTTTAAATTAGGCGGCAGGGAAACCGATCCAGATCTTGATTTTCTATGAAAAAGGATGCTTTGTTTCTGGCTGGTCTAGATTGGTGGAACAATAGAAAACTTAAGGTTTCTCGGTTTTGTTTAATTTTTTTTTCTCCAGCTTTCAAAAGCAATTTAAATTGTGAACTATGCATGAAAGCACACAAGAGTGTAAAAATATATTTT
Organism: Maylandia zebra; assembly: GCF_041146795.1. Classification (NCBI taxonomy): domain Eukaryota; kingdom Metazoa; phylum Chordata; class Actinopteri; order Cichliformes; family Cichlidae; genus Maylandia; species Maylandia zebra. The sequence goes on from NC_135170.1 coordinate 26,214,651, forward strand.
TAAAGTGATAGTTTGGTGCTATGTTGAATTTAATTGTTAGAAAGAGAATATAGGGAACTGACATCTTCCAACAGAACATGAGACTTCATTGGAAAGTTAAACTGAAGCCATTTGAATGCCTATGTTGAGAGACAGATTTTGCGCATTTACTACAGCTACTTTTCCTTCTCCTAAACCCCTCCTCCTCTCATGAGGCTGAGAGGTCAGACGTTAGAGGGTTCCCTGTTTGATTGTGATGATAATGTCACTCAGGCTACAGAGTGTGAGGAGGGGATGCTCCACAGGAGAGACTGTCTTTTGAAGGTGCAATTGGTAGAGAGGGAGATCAAAAGGAAACAAGAGTAGTCTGGTCCATCAAGAATGTCATGTCATATTTCCTGTAATCCCTGGTCCTTTGCTCTGAAAACACAGTACTCACTCGTAATGCACTATTCTTGTTGCCATAGTAACCTCACAGATGAACAAGCAAGCTTGACACCCAACCAATCACCCCTACCCCCCAACCATGGTTCCCATGGCTATTTGTCATGGCTTGGCTGGGTTTATTTAGAGGCAAATTAACTATGTCTGGAATCTAGGGTGTCACTAAAAATGAAACACAAATGTGGAACAAAGCGGTCTTTGAAAGGACTGATGAACAAAATTGCTTTAAGAGCTGAAAGATACAACGCAGACTGACAGTCAAATTCTTCTGGAGCCATATTTGACTGCTGATGAAAACCAAAAAGCTAGAAACTTAGCAGGCGTTGTTCTCCAAAGACCATCATGACTCTATGTGGAAAGAAATCAACAACTCACTCCAGGAAGTAATGTGTCCCCAAGTGTATGTTGATATACAGATTAAAATATTTATTTGGAATTAATGTGTTTTCATCTATTAACATACAGGTATACAAGTGTATCTGTGGGTGGGCTTATAAAAGTGACGATAGTAATAACGCCTGATAAATTATTTGTCCTCCCTTTCAAATGTGCAATGAAGTAAGCAGCCAAAACACACATTCTTTTGTCTAGACCTGACTCCTTGCCAACATGCTACTCCCATAACACACAAATCAGAATGCTATCAGCGTAGAGACTGTGAGAGACATGCAACTTTTGTCCTGGTTCACACTTCATACCACTGTGAAAAGTCTGCTTATCAGGCTCTTTATAACCTTATGGATTTCACTGCCCATGGGAACAGAAGGGCAGGATCTGTGCCTTTGCGTGAGCCCAACTTTAATTGTGGCGGATGTGAAAGGCAGGTGCAGTTTGCTGTTGTGCAATGGGCCCCTGAGTCATACTTAGTGAGTGTCAACATCTGACCTTGGAGGAAGAGCGTACAGCAGATGAGGAAGAGGTCTCTGGGTGCAACAGAGAGACGGGCAGAATGAGTAATCTCTCCTTGTCAGCACATATGAAGGTTTTTGCCAGCTGCAGTACTGACACCATGCATCTGTCCACATCTGTCAGAGTACCTCTAGTTGTCTAGCATTTAGCTCCGGTGCCAGACTTTAAGCCAAAACCATTGAGCTTCTTTGCCCATGGGAAAAACTTTGTAACCATCACACACACAGTCACAAACACAAGGCATTTTAAATATCTCAGAAGGTATGCTCAACCTTAACAAATACATGCATTAACAGTTCTGCCTAACAAACACTGTTATGTGGAGGCACCACTGCAACAAAGCAAACACATGCAACAATCACTACACACCCAAACACAAAGAAAAAACAACTTACAAACAGCCTCAGGCTCTGAGGAGCGGTTGTATCATGAATGCATAAAAGAGAAGATCCACTGAGGAAATTATATAAGAAGGAAAAGAGAAATAGCAACCTTGTCAAAGGTTTAATTGAGAGCTTCAAATACAAATGATTATTAAACATCCAAAAACAAAATGGGATTCAGTCAGTGTGCTTTGATTGCAGAGTTGTTCTGTATCAAGTAACGTGATATCAAGACTAAAACCATCGGATTTATGTAAGTTCTGTCACTTGTTACTTGTGTAACACAATGCCAGTTTTCCTGGTTTCTGGGTCACTGAAGCAGGGTAACCTGAGCTCATCCTCTTCTACACAATAGCGGCAACTCAGCCAGAGGTCAAAGGGCGGCTCACCTGTGAACAAAGAGGCTGTAATCTCTGACACGGTTCGTACACACAGTCATGCTCCACAAAACAACAACTATAAAGGATTCTTCTTATCTTAGGGGGCATTTTCTAAGACAAATGGAAAGGAAGAGAAACAACTGAACTATCATGTTTTGACTTGGGACAACTTTTCAAATTCTCTGTTGCCTGAAAAAAGCTAGTCTTACGTTTTTTAACGCTTGAAGTTGGTATGACATCATATAATGAATCTATTGGAAAAGTCTTAAAACATTTCCTAATACAACTACCTCATACCCTTCCCCCTCTTTCCACAAGCAAGCAGGACCAGCTCTTCTCTTTTATGAAGAGTCCACACTGACACCACACTGCCAACAGGAGCCCATCTCCACACCCCCTCCTTCCAGCAACCTCCTCTGCTCTGCTCTCTCCAGCTTGGCTCTCCTTTTCAGCAGAGAGCCAGATTGGGGGTTGGGGAATGTTTTGTGGTCCAAATAAAAGAGCTAAAGTAGTCAGAACTTCTTTGAATGAAAGTGTTGGGGGGTGGGGGAAGATGGTAGGGGTAGGAGGGAGTGGGGGGCAGTGACCCAAACAGCTAGTCTTTCAGGCCTGGGCTGTAGCCTGGCAACAGTAACCCATAGTGAGACAGAGCTAGAGTGGGAAAAAAGGGGGGTGATGGGAGACAGGGTTTCATAAGGACAGTTGGGGCACTTCAGAAGACTGATCCTCCTACATATGCAGGTAGCTCTGAGCGCTGTGCTAAACCAATTCAGACTCATAATTAAGTACAATCATGTCCAAAAGGATGACTGTTTCACAGTCTAAAGGCCAAGGTTTGTTTCAACAATTGTTCCTAGAGACACAATGAAAGCATTGAACAGTCTAGAAGCTTTCCACAGCCCCCCCCCCCCCCCCAAACATGCATATTAAACATGTGACTAGAAAGACATTTAACTTACTCGAGGAAAAGTGTTAATTAATCTAACTAAAAAGCTGGGAGGACTAAGTGAATCCTTCTTAACTCTGATAGTCCTATCACAGTTCATACTTTATCAGTGAGAGACTATCGTGTATTATAATAATATTAATATAAATCCAGAATTCCAAGGAAATACCAGACATTTCCTTGGCAGCGAGGAAAGCACATATCCACTGTACTGAGAGAATAAATAGGTCCTGTTGCTAAGTGCTCACTAATACACTTTCCAAAAAAGTGTGTGTGTGTGTGTGGGGGGGGGAGATCTCACGCACAATTCTTGCTACCTCACACACTATCGAAACAGCTTCTAGTGTCAGTCTGAAAGAATACACCCTCACATTTTTCAAATAGCAATGCATTTGCCCAAAACCACAATGCATGAATCCTAGGGTTGAGGTCTTTCAAAGCATTCTCTATTGAACTCCACCACAAAACCCCACCCAACCACCTAAACTGAACCAGATTTTTTGGAAAACTTTGAAATTGAAAGGGCCCCATCCCAATGTTAAAGTCAAAGATAAACTACAATGACTTATCCAGTGTTTTGTTTTAATTTTGGATTAAATAGAACTACGCCAGCATCACTTAAAATTGTTCACACAAAATATCACATGGATTGACTGAGGTCAGCACAACCTCTCGCGTGCTTATTGATGTGAGGAACTGTCAAAAGTTCTTACAAGGAAAATGTTTATGTTGCCCCAAAAAGCACTAAAGATGTTAAAGAAGTGTAGAGTAATAAAATATTCAATAAAACCAACACATGGCAAAAATGCAGCAATCAAGTGCTCTTATGAAGTGGCAAAGTGTTTAAGCCCACAACACCTCAGTATTTTTAATTAAGAAAAGGTTATGGCTTAGTAAAATGCTGCCTTGCTGGAAGCAAAGTGTTTGTGGAAATTATGCTTAGTGGAAAAGTGAATGCCTTTTCCTGAATCCTTTAATGATGGACCCATCCCTTCCTCTGCTGACAGGGAGGGAGACACTGGGGAATTTTTCACTGGCAGACCTAAGTTATTCTAATCAGACCTGCCTGAGTGTCTCTTCAGAAGTCATTGTCTCCTGGATAAGAGCAAACAACCAGGCAATGAAACTTCACATCCAGGCTTATCCTTAAATAAGCTTGCAGTTCAGACATACATAGACATCAAAGAGAATAATTTGCAAATTCCAACAGGTTGTTTCAGGGGTAAAACCGACATAAATATTACTTATATGCAATGCGTAAGAAAGTGCATATGAATTTAATTTCCACATTCTCAGATAAAAGTTCCAGGTTGCAAAGTATAAGGCAATGTAGCGCAATGTATCCAAGTAATGAGAAGTGGTGGAATTAAACACAATAAAGAAAAAGATCAGAAAATGGAGAATTATGAAGTAATCAAGCTGCTTAAGCTTCTCTGATAAGACAGGATGTGTGTAGCTGGGAGGTCAGAAGGCACCACTTCCTTTGAGGGAGCCTGGGAACCACAGCTCCCAGTCTCCAGTCATGAACCACAGAAGAGAAGGGACAGCAAACCAATATGTTCCCCCTAATGGTGTAACCTCTTTGTCAGATAGCACTCATATCCTCATAGATATGAACACTATCCTCTTGAGTCATTATACTTTTCTGTGCTTTCAATTCATCTGTAAAATGGCAAGACAATGGCTCCATCTGCCTGGCATGACAGCATGAGAGTTAAGACAGTATTTGCCTTCAAAATGGCACCATAAGAATTTAATAATCAGCCAAATCACTATGAATTCTTCAATGAGACTGCTGGAATACTCTCTGCACAGTCTCAGACAGTACTGTTTAAGGCATTCCGAAAGGGGGTAGAAGGATGAATGGATGGGAGGTAGAGACAATAACCTGAAAGCACCAGGGGGAGAGGAGGAATCTTGCTAAGCATTCCTTTCTAATCCACTATAAAGATACCAAAGAAAACACTAGCCCCAAGGTGCCGTGTACTAAGACAATAATATAATCTGTTTCTTTGCTATGGTCTGTCACTTAATATGTGCTTTGGCATGAGAGAATGCAACCACTTATTATTGAATTGGGTTCCTTTGAAAGTGTATTTCTTATCTGCTTGTATGTACTATGTATGTTTAACCCATCCAGAGAAAATCAAAAACTTCCTTATTTTTGCCTTCTATTTTGCCAAAAGTGAAACAATGTAGGCAGACAAACTCCACAGTATCTTGACATGACAAAGAGGGCAAGTCAAAGGTGCCCTCTTTATCATGCTTTAAGAGTCTGGGAGTTGCTACAGGGTCATAACAAAACACTCCCAATTTATATGATAACTCTGCTACTGAAGCCAAGGGCAATCCATTTATAACACGGGTCTCAGATAGCAGAGAACTTCCATATTTATTTTCATTCAGCTTGGCAGATCAGAGGGGAAAGAGCTGGTTGTAATCTGTGATCTGCCTCTGCCCTGATAGACAGAGGATGAGTAGCTAGAGCTAGGACAGCATGCAGTGAGAGAAAGAGCAGACACAGTTGCTGTTACTGTGTTACTGTGAGAGAGGCAACATGTGCTAGAGGGACTGTGGGCTACCGGATTCATTCCTCCACAAGCTTGTCTCTCACAGTATGGGGGCGACTGACTGCTCAATGGCAGCACCTGGCCCTATGCTTTCCCTTTGTCAAGATCTGACTTCACTGGATTACCATCACAACATCCACCAGCTGTCCTATATGCAGACCCCCCGCCCACACCCTCACTCCCTCCTAGCCAGCTTCTCTCAACCCATTCCCTACCCCCAGTCCAATTCCCCCAGCTGGATCTCCTCTGAATGACACCCCCTCAATCTGCCTAATTATCTTTCCTCTGTCCATACTGCTGTAGCACTCTTCAAGCAGGGTGGAGCTGAGGGGCCAAAGGCTGTTCAACTACACTTCCTGACTGCTCACCTAGAAATTACACTTTCAGTGACACTATGAACTCTTCATTGTCAAGTTCAAAACTCTGTGGCATTGTAAGATTGTGAAGAATATTTATTGTGTATCAAAGAGAAAAGCCTTCCAAAAATTTGTACTAAACCATTTGTAGATATGCTTTTAAATATAACTTTTAATAACATTAAATTTTACTGTATTATATCAAATAGTTAGAAATAATGGAAAATGGCAGTCGGTGCCAAGATCTCGAGCTCCACACAGACAATCAACCTATTAAAACTAATAACAGTGACTGATTTTTACTGAGTGACAGAAACAACTAAAACTGGCATTACAAAGTTGGTTACCTGAGAAGGAAACCACTATAATCAGAGACATATAAAGAAACAAACAAGATTTCATGCACTTTGAAGTTATGCTGTGAAAAACAAGACAGAGGATACATTGGTTTTGGAACAGTGTCTGGAACAGTAACAATGGCAACTGTCACAGACACTGTAATACAGTCACTTGAGAATCTGTTTTCCTGTAAGAACAACAAATAGCACAGTAGCTGGACAACAAGGAAGGGCAAGTGAACTTCTCTACATGAAGTGATGTGTCCTGTTCTATGGAACAGCTTTGCTTTCTATGAAAGTGCTTTCTGCTGTTTTTCTAAATTCCTTTCAAATGCCAAAGCACATATCTGCCTCTGCATTTTGTTTCTTTCCATTCTACACTGGCCTCACATTGCTGTGGCCTTTCTTCTCTGCCTTCCTAAACCCTGTTCTAGTTCTGGTGCCAGGTTACAGCCAGGTATCTGGTGGAAGAAAGGATCTTTTCTCCTATTTTGAATCTCCTGTTTCTGTAGGCTCCCAGGGGAAGGGGTGGGGTGGCTCCACTACTCATAGGACTGGTCTGACCACTCTCATGTGGCCATGCTCCACTCCACTGCTCTCCCATATTATGGGCCTTTTTCTACATTTGATGTCCCCTTCCATTGGAAAAAACAAAACAAAAAACAAATATCTCAACCTTGTCATTCTTAATGATTTTTGGTACTCTACCAACTTAGTAATTACACATTCACCGCTCCCACATCACTAACATATGAACACACTCATATACACAACACAAAGGATCAGAGGAACAAAAAAGGCAAACACAATCCCTGTGATGTAATTACACTTAATCTGGAGATTAATACACTTAGACCAAACACTGGGAGTGTTGTGTTGATTTTCACTCATAGTAGTTCAAAGTAAATTATGTGATCGTGAAATGAAGTTTAAAAAAATCGGTCCAAATAAAATTATACATTTACCCAATAAAAACAATCCTGGCTATAGTTAATGATTGAAAAAATGTGGGTAGTGGTTACTAGTTTCACTTGCAGTTAAGTTACACATTGACTAATGTGTAATTACTTCTACTGGGAGTACAGGAACTTTATACAAGTGCAACGTAATGCACAAACATACACACAGTATATACATGTGTGGGGATGTGCTTTTGCCTTGAACAAGTCTATTCAGGGTATTGGATTAACTTAGGTCCATGCAGTACGGTAAAGTGCTACCATCTCCCATAAAAGAGTAAATTTACTGTTTTGGAAGGATACAGCTGGCAAACAAGGAGTTTCGTTTTAAAAGTATCTCCTCCATCTGACCCCCCTCAGGCATTTTTCCTGAAGTATAGGGTTTTTTTCTTTCCTTTAAAATGACCCCAGGGCAGGACACTGTAGACTATTTAACTTGACTATTGTAATAGCCTCCTCATTTGAAAAACAAAAGCTTTGACAAAAGATGCAAAACCTCTAAACTGCAGGAATAGGCAGGACATTAAGACAATTAGTTAAAAAAAAACAATTTAAAATTTTCTAAAGCTATTTAAGGAATTTAAATAAATAGAAATTGCTTTAAAGCTGAGGCTACATTGAATAAAAAAAAATTGAGCCAAACACACAAAGAAACGCTCCTTTGGCAATGTGCAGCAAGATGTTGTGATTTATGACTGAATGAGCTCCTTAACAGGTGCAAGAGATGAGTGTGTCGTCCATGCATTTCCAGACTTGTTGATGCTCATCTGTGCAGGTCTAATCAATTTGTTCTATCTTTCACCACTGTTATGTGGGCGTTATTATCTAGACAATAGGTAATAACAGGGGCATTTCTCGCTCCTTGTTTAAGACAGAGAAAAAACACCGGAAATCTGCCAGGTTATACACAAAACTGTTGGTTTCGAGCATTGGCAAATGGTAGCTATCGCCCTTTGCGCTGGTAGGTTTTTTAAAAAAAAAATGTTGCACTTACATGCATCGAGAAGGTGAATCTAGGCATGTCCCTCCATTTTCACATGGCCTGTGTTGATCCACGCAACGGATTCCTGTGGAAATCAAAGAAAGATGTTAAAAAACAACTTTAGTAGTTGTCTACAAATCATCATAACCTAATTTACATAACTAATCAAAACTCGCTGATAGTGATTTCTAGACAACAGTCCTTTGCCACTTGTTACATCTTGTAGACACACCCGTACATGTCCACTAAAAGAAGATACATTTCTGCGTTTCCTTGATAGATATGCATGCTAAAGTACCGAGTTGCTTGTGCTTAAAAAATTATTTGTTTAGGAGAGAACATGTTTTGGTATTCAGTTAAAGTTTAAACCACACATACAAAAAAAGTTAATCAAATATTCTAAATTCCTTCTGCGCACTCTGGGTTTTGTCACCTTGCCATCAGACCTTTCCCACATAGTTAAACTAACTTTCCTGCAGGTTCCGAATTTCTATGTTTATCTATACAGCAATGAGTGGTTTAATCACACGAACACCAGCTATTTTACACATGATGCGCTAACCCGAATCTGCTACAACGACCTGTTGCCGCTGTCGTGCCAAAATGTGATTGTCGGTATTTAAACCGCTGACTTGACTTATTGACCTATAATCTATCAAACACGTCTTTCCTGAATAATATTGAATCATTTTGAGGTAGTGTGTATTTCTGTTTGATTATAATGCAGAACACAAAGTGAGTACAACTATTTATAAACAACGATAACAGACATAAATACCACGTAAAAACAACGACATTTTTTTGTGAAAGACGAGAAAACAACTAAAATTCCAAATAACTACCAAATAAATAGACGAACAAAAAGGATAAAAAGAGAAACTTATTAGTACATATTAGTACTCACTGGTAGCCTAGATAATCAAGGATAACCTCATTATTTGGAACTGGACGGTGGCTCGGCTGTCCAGACAAGTCCAGTCTAGCCTACCGGTGGGTATAAATCTAAACTGTGAACTCAGGTATTAAAAGTGCAAGATGACTTACCTTCACAGACATGCATAAACAATAAAAATGACAAAAGAATCCATGGAATATTCCCTTCCATTTCGGTGGAAAAGTTTCCAGCGTTTGAAGTATTTTTTTAGTAGAAATACATCCTTTGTTAAGTTCACATGAAAAGCTCCAAAATCGATGGGTTCTTTTTCATAAAGTCAGCCGGAAAACGTAGCGTTAGATCCTAATCCCGTAATATCCTCCGCAGCTCGGCCACGGCTGCTGTGATTCTCCTCTCACCTCCTAAAACTTTTGAAAAAAGTTTTGCTTCCCGATCTGTCCCAGCGTTTGGGATTACTCCGCCTCTCCGCTCTCGCTCTCTCTCTCTCTCTCTCTCCCCTTCTGTCTATCTTTCGATCCCAGCCCCCCCCCCCCCCCCCCCCCCCCCACCCCGCGCGCGCACACACACACACACACCAACTGTAGTATTGTCTTTTTTTTTTTCTTTTTTTTTTTTTTTTTACATACTAAGCTATTGGAGGCAGTACAACGATGATCAGGACTTCTTGCAGCAGTTCAATGAGGTCTGGACTAAAACTATAAACAGTAGAGAACTTTCCTGGCATGTTTGACATTTTGTACTGACAGACCTTACACAACTGCAACTGTGCGAATAACCCCTTCAATTTTGAAATCAACACTATCTTCTGAAAAGTGTTAATCTATGATTTTGTTTCTCCTAAAGGTCCTAGACAAACACGGGACTGTATTTTTACAGACATAAGGAGGCTGGTGGACTTTACACAGTCTATATGTTTTCTTTTTCTTTTCTTTCTTTTTTTCCTTTTTTGCATCCTGATAGTATTCCATAAAACAGGCTGATGCACTTTGGGATTAAGTATAGTGCTCTGGTACTATATATAAATGCATAAATGCATGCACTCCAAATCAAATATTTGTTCCACATCCAAATCGTAAACAACAAAATGTAAAACTCCCACATTACGTGCATTAAGATGGAGTCTCTGTAATATGGCAGCAGACCATAATGTGTCTAATCATGTGCAAACTTACTTGTTTGTTTTTGTGTTTAGAGTTGATGAACTGTAGATAAGACAGTGAATAGTGTTTACATGGTAGCACACCGATAGACAGTAGGCATTCCTGTTATGCCTTTGGCCAGCGTAATGAACTGAGCTCTCACTCTCATTGCAGCTCTCTCAATTTAGCCAGCATCTCTTCAGTCTATGGCAGTGCACTCATTTTCTGCAGCCAGTGTATAGTACCTCAGTTGTTCTTTTGCACAGAGTGGAGCTGGTTGCTTGCAGAGACAATAGCCTTGATTTGAATCATAAAAGCAGTCCAGCATTATGACACAGTTTCTCTCTGCAGGGGAGGGTACCACACTAATATTCAAGCACACTGCCCTACACCACCATCTCCCCCTCGTCATCACCCTACTCCTGCTTCTGATCTTGAATAAATTACAGGAATTGGTAGAGCCATGAGTGTAGCATAGTGGTTTGGAGTGAAATTTGTGAGCTGCAGTGTGACGTAATCTATAGGGGGTCAGTCAAAAGACCTTGTTAAGCCTCACAGACACCTGCTTCATTAGGCAACGACCGTGGGATGAAAGTTTGGCAGTTCAAAGTTTTCAATAGCTGGATTCAGCGTTTTGTACACAATGGCTTAGTCTTATATTCTTAATTAGCACATAGACATTGTTTTAACCGGCTGAAATTCCCCTTTTGAAACTCCCCCAATTATCCAGTATTACAACTGGTAATTTATATTTCTGGCTGAGCCTCCAGCAACAAGAGCAAACTAGATAGAAAAACAGAGGAAAGTGTAACGGAGTTCATATATTTTTCAAGTGGGTGTAATAACCTGTGTTTTTATGTTTTCATCTGGCTGTGAAATGTTTCTTTCAACTCTACAGTTGTAGTAGACAGACTCCCAACTTACTATGCCAGGTGTTGACAGTATTTTGACTGGCTTCCAGTTGGAAGAAATCCCAGGGAGAGATTTTTCATTGTGCTCAGGGTCAGGCAGTTGTATTTACAGTTTGCTGCTATCTGTGAACTCAGAGTCTACAAATGCCTCATGTACTTCACTATGCTGAAAAACTGAGGGACTTCTTTCCCATGAAATTAGCTGTTGGCTTCTTAATACCTAATAATACTTTCACTACAAAACATAATGTGGTGAGTTGGTTACCTATCAAAATAATACTTGAATAAAATAAAACAATGAATAATTACTAAATATTTTAACGTGATCTAAGTTGAAGATCATAATCTTTTTTGTTTCCTTGAAGAACACACAACTAGTTATAATAACTCTTAACAACACAAACACTTAATTTAATAGAAAAATGTGCAACAATTGCTTTTATTATTCTAATGATTTTCAAGTATTTCGTCTTTCATTGAAAATTAATTGATATGGAGTTTAGACCTGCCTTAGCCAACTTTGAAGGAGAGTTGTGTTAAAATGGTTTGTTTGAGAAGATTACAATAAACACCACTTGAGTTCCGAAAACAAAGACACTCTCTCACTGATCCCATTAATGGAGAAATGGATGTCCCAGTTCTTCCTTCTGGAAATATGAACGACCCTTTATTGTTTTAAAGATGAAAGAGAAAATGGAACTTTTATTTGAACAACAATTTTAATGAATTCTAGCTCATCCTAGACCCTTTTCTTGTCGTGTCGGTGTCACACTCCGCCTCTCTACTCAAGCACACACATGCACAAAGGCACTCATAAACAGAACAAACAACTCAGTGTTTTTGTTTGTATTCGGTAGAAATTGTGAGAGTGGAAACCCTGGTGACAAAGTTCTCGCACAGGACTCAGGGGGAATCTCCAATCACACAAACAAAGATGTGACAGGTCAAGATTTATAACTTTGTTCTCTGTTGGCGAAAGAGCGAGATTTCTCTTTGAACTGTGTTAGCACTGCTTATAGTTAATAAAGCTAAATCTGAAGAATCAGCAGTAATACACTTAATTAGGAGAAATTAATATACACATTTATTTTAAAACCAATCTTTAGTGGCATATTTCTGCTTTTGTATACTCAGCTGTACAAAGTATTGAGTAATTCCTCCCTTTGAGCATTTAAGAACCTTGGATACCTGGAACTATTGTGACACACACTGCCAACAGAGAAGCCTTTATTCACAATTACATATGAATAATACTGTTCGTTTGCAGTGTCAGCTGACCAAATGTAGCTAAGTGAAGACCACCCGTACGCAAAAAGCAAAAAGATATGCTCACGTTATCTATTAGTTTGACGTGCAAAATGAATATTTATTGAAATGATTATTATTTTTTTTTTAAAAATCAAACACACAAAACAGTATCTTTCATTGTATTTCTTTGTTCTCCAGTAAGAAACTAATTTGGACATGTAAGCTGATACATAATGTCTATGGACAGCTACAGTAATGACATCAATAGAAGTTAACAGCAGTCAGTGAAGAAAAGAGGTCTTGGAAGACTTACGCTCAAGAACCACCGCGCTGCACAAAGTTGGAAAGCAACCTGAGCTACAAATGATACGATCAGATGATTTTGCATATTTGCCACACTCCTTTAACATCTCTGTGGATGGTTGCACAGACAACAAAAATATTCCTGTGCTGGCGTTGACCAAAAAACCTTCCGCAACATTGTTAGGATGAACAGTTTTAAAAGATCAGTTAGCACTACATAAGGCATTAAAAGACAAATGCATACTAACAGGAAGACATGCTAAAAGCTGACAAGTGACTCAAAGATGAAAAATACATGACATAGAAGCAAAGTTAAAAAGACATACTATACTTTCAGCCAAAAAAAAAAACAACCCCAAATTTGAGTGATCAGTCAGTTTAGGCAATCGAATCCAGTAGTAAAGATTGAGCCTAAAAATTAGATAGACAAAGGTAGGTGAAGTCACACACACGAAGATGGTAACACAAGAAGTGCAATGCAGGAACGTTTGAGACATGGCATAAAAACAATTACAATAGACATAGGTGACACACTGGGGCGGGGCAGGTAATGATAGATAAAGCACGAGGGCAGGAAGTGGAGAATTTTATGTGAGATACTCATTATATATACAAAATTAAATTAAATTGGTAATGAAGTTCTTCTTTTGCTCTTCCCCCTCCACCAACTAAACAAACAAAAAAGTTTTCATCAGTCATCAAAAGCAAGGGTCACTTTTGGTCAGTGGGTGTATTCAGTGAAGGTTTAAATGATCAAATGTTTGTCTATATTTCTGCTTTGCCTTTCGACAGTTTTTAACGTGGTCAGCTACCATCATCCTTTCATACTCGGTGGCCATTCATGACAAGCACACTCCATGTGATAGGAGTGCTAACAGGCAGTGTGTGTGGACACAGGGGACGTGATGACTTTACCACCCAGACCAGACTGATTTATGTGGGAAAAGCCCAAAGAGCACCCACAAAGAGTGTGGGGAGGATTAGAAACCCCTCTACAAAACTGGTCACGGCCAATCAGCAGCTGAGACCCCCTACAGACAGACGTCGGGGCCAATTGTAGTACAGGATTCAGGCTTTTGATCTGAATCTTGATTTTATTATTGCTTGATAATTGCATGATATCTTTATCTGTAAGGGTTACTTCATCTTAAACTTGAGCTGGCTTCTGAAGATTAAAGAGACACTTGAGACAGGCAGTGTTTATGAAGACAGTAATAAAACTCTGGATTTCCTTTAGTTTTCCAGGATTCTGCGCTGCTTTATAGCTCTGCCATTTTTAATTTGTTGTATCAGATTTTTAGCACAGGAAGAAATCAGCCAAGTACTCCCATTCTGTGCTAATATCCCGGGAGTTATTCTGACTTCTATATTACTTGTAATCTAGTTACTTAATAACAGTCATTTATATTTTTTCTTCTTTTTTATATTGATTGCCATTGTGTTCTCATGTCAAAATGTTTAGCTCCCTCCCTTAATCTAATGTATTTCAAACATTTTTACAACCACTTGGTTTTGTTTTTTGGCTCTCTCCATATACAAGACATCTTGCTTGCTTACATTACACGCCTCTAGTCCACGATTTAATAATTTTCCAACAACCACTCATAAAAAAAGAGGTTATTCCCTGTGTCCTCTTTCACCCTGATTCTATTCTTCTTATTCCTTCCACCCACTCTCTGACATATGCACACAGAGTGGCTTAAAGGTTGGAGCTTTTTGCCTAAAGTAAACATACGTCAATGATGGATCTTTCACTGGATTGTGGGAAAAAGTGTTTGACTTTCACACAAGCTCTCTAAACGGCTATTAAATCCCGTATGTGTACACATGTTTTGTTTCTGCAGAGAACAGGACAGACAGAAAGAACGAAGGAGAATTTTTACTTATGGTAGTCTTTTGTTCTCTGAAACACGTTTCTTTGTAAAATTGTTCTCCAGTAGGACAAAACACAGAGAACTTATAGGATTTGTCTGAATAATATCTTCCAAGATCAGGATTCTTTGTCACTAATCATAATAAGAGAGTTTTTGTCCCTTTCCTGTCTCTGTAGGCATTTACATCCACACAGCAGTCTGCAATAGATACTGATGTGGAGGAATGTGTTTCAGACGTAGCTGGAGACTGACCAGCTGGAGGAATTCGGAGCACTATGACTGCGCTTCCGTGTGAAATAGCTACTTAAGACCACTGTGAGCAGCTGCTGGACAGTGTCCCCCTTCCCCTTCCTTCTTCCCCCCTCTCTTAACCCCCTCTTCCAGATCCTTTCTCCCTCCATGAGGCTGTAAATCTTAAAGAAGAACGGAGGTGTTGGGGACTTGCTGAAAGGGTTCCAGGGATGATCGTGGGGTTTAGTGCAAAAGGTCAGGTCTGTATTAGTGAGCCCTGGTGCCGAGACTTTGGGCTGATATCCACTGATGACCTGACACACACGACCAGAGCACTGTCCACCATGAATCTTCACTCTGTTGTCAGGATTTATTGATCTGGTGCAAGGAAGAGGGCACTGAAGGCCTGCTGCAACAAGTGGGATTATCTTAACGAAAGGCTGAGGGTCATTTCAGCCATTTTACAAAACCATGTTCAAATCCATGTAATCTGACAAGTAAAGCAGAAAATAACCTGAGTTTTTATGCAGAATCGATGTGGTGACAGCCTTGAAAAGTGTTTCGTGTGGCATATGCTGCGACAAATATGTCAAATAAAAGACATATTGAGAAAAATGACTGAATTATAACTGCAACTGATCCCACATTAGCCTCTGAAAACCAGAAGAGAAAGACGTGGAGGGGTCCCCTGGTCTCTGTTCATCCTCTATCCCTCCTGAGTCAATTGTTGGGGAAGCATGGTGTCAACCCTGCGCCATCAATCACCTCCTTTCAGAGGAGGGCAGACAAGGCGGGGACCCGCCCCCCAGGACAGGGGGGTGGAAGTTCTCATGCCCTCCCCGCCTCCTGAAGCCCTGCGCCCCTACAGACAGAACTCCGACAGCTGGTTTGGCCATTAGGAGTAGGCCGAGACCTGAGGGCCCCCGCACAGCAGCAACAGCTGCCAGCCCACTGCCCCCAATCACCCTACCAACACAGCTCTATAAAATCTGTATTAGAAGACCAATATATATTCATGCCTTTGCATCCTTTCACAAAATGGTGACGCCATATGTCATAATCAATATAACTTGATCAATTTCAGAAAAAAAAAGAAAAAAACAAAATGTTGGTAATTTTCCTGGGTACATGATTTTGCTAATTCTATTCGTTTAAGGAAACATATTCATTAGTAGTGCAAACATTTCTGCCCTTTGGAAATTTAAAGAGAATGGGGAATGCAACAGTTAATATCAGAACATTTTGTGGTCAATTGCCTATTTATTATACATTTATCATGCATATGTTTGATTCCATCCATTTTTGATGCATTTTTGTCATTTGCAGGGATATGGGACACTGGTGTTTGGAGCTGGAGCCTGCCCAAGCTGGCAGTAGGCAGCGATATTACTGACGTGTGCTGTATTATCAACTGCTTCTTGATAGAATGCACTTAAATTCTGTGTGGTATAATTTTCTCCTTTGAAGATACTAAAACCAAGCCAAGCACCAAATTTATTAAACATATTTGTCCAGCCAGTTCATCATGCAGGCTTCATCATCAAAGCTCAATCCTTTTTTCCAACAATGGAATCACTACAAGGTAATATTTACCAGGTTGAGACTTTGTTTATACTACAAATATGTCTGTGTATATGTGATTTTGGAAAGAGCTTTCATTTGAAGATTGCTGTTTGCAAATGTGTGCTGATTGCGCTAAATGGGTGAGTGCACTCAGTCTTCTGAATTAACGTGTGTGTTCCAGGAGTGAGAGAAAGAGAAGAGACTAGAGCGTTAGAAGAGATTACGCCACACTCCCTCAGGATGCTTGTTACTCATGCACTACTGGCAGCCGAGTGGTTCCCACACTTACACACTGAGGTGAAAGAGGCTGCACCCACAGCCCTACCTGTGCCTTTTCATGTTCCAGCAGAGCCTTCCTGAGCCAGGATCTTCCTTAAGAAAAGAACAGGGAGAAAACACTAAACCTGCCTAGTGCGCAATGAAAACAGCAGCCAGTGAGTAACATTTCTAGTTTGCCACTAACGTATAATTACAACCAGATAGAACTAGAATGAGATAATTAGCCTGTAGCTTCTTACCCTCCTGCCCCCTGTTCCCCCCAACCCCATATATCATCTATCACATGCTGCAGACACAAATGCACAATATAGCCTTAAACAAGTAGTTTTTGCTAAAACCCCCCAAATCAGAATCCAACAGTCTTAATCAGAAAACCTACTGGCATTACTTCCATTCCTATGTTGTTGTCCAAGGTCTTGAAACTGAACTTTACAGTTTTGGTTTTATGAGTTTTATGAGACCTAGTTTATCATGGTTGCTTCTACAGCATGATGCTGATGCACCAGCAACTGACTTGCTGCCAATATCAACAGGGCTATTTGCTTTGTTGGCCAAGCAGTCTCTGATCGCCAGACCATGATGGAAGCCCCTGGCCCTTTTGTCCAAGTCTACTGAAGTGGTGTGAGATTACATATGAGATCATAACTCCCATCATCTTCATCTTTGTCACATTGTGTTGACTGGGGAGCAAAACTAGACCAAATGAAAGATTTCACACTTGCACGCTGCAACAGCTGCTGAACTTTATTAAAAGTGGCTGCCTAAGCTCTTGGGTATTCATAGGGAGTAGAAAGCAAGCATCGAGTCAAGATAGGGGATGAAGTCTGGAAATGGATTTAAAGGTGCATGGACATTCCTTTCGCACTCTGTGTCTGGTTTAGGGACACACTTGAATGATAAGAAAGGTAGTACAAAAATAAGACAGGGCAGTGAAGTGTCTGGGGTCAATACAGCTTAAGTGCTGTGAGGGTGAAGGATAGCTATCCCGCTATAGGAAGATAACTTGCAGAGAACTGTTGTGTACTCTCTGGTTTCTTTCAAACACACCATAAATAATTGCTGAGATAGAATCATCATAATAATCTGTTAAAACCATTGTTGTCACAGCCTCTTTAAGTGTGGGTTATTGAGATAGACTCCTGAAATATACCTGTGAATTAAAACCATGTTATCTTTTTAATAATATTGGGATTTCAATTCAAGTTATTGGTATCATGTTACCTTTATTCTTTTGCTTTCAAGTTTGAAAGAACAAGTAGGCCATTTCAGAAAAGCTTGGTTGTGGTTCAGTGAAAGGAGTGGTGATGGCAGTAGACATTCCACACCACAACATGTAGGGCCAGAGGAAAGAGGAAAGAGGGCTTGCAGTAATTCCACTTTTATTAAAACATATTGAAGAAAAACATATTGAAGAAAAACAGCATGCCAGTCTGTGGCAGGGGGAGGAGAAAATAAGCATGACAGCTGGATCAAACATCCGTCTCGCTATCTAGAAGCTTGTGCTCGTAAGCTTTTATGAATGTTTCATCTTTTTGCTCTCAGTGCTGTGATCCCTCTTTTCTTCCTTCCCACTCATCTTCTTCAACTCCATCCACTGTTCTTCAAATAGCTGTCCAGACACTACTGATCAACCCACTCTCTCCCTTCATTTTGTTTTAACCCACTCATCCTCCACCCACTCAGTCAAGTTCGTTCCGCCAACTCTATTTCCTCTCTTGTGGCCTTTCTATCAATTCCATGACAAATGTTTTGCTGTCTGGAACCATCTTCTAAAACATTTTTTTTCTTTACTAGTGTTACTAGTTGGATACCAGGCTGTGTAGAGCAAATTTATCCTAACTCACAACTACATCATTACTGAGGCTGGCAATTTTACAACTATGCTTCTGGCCACACTAACCCCAATGACCTGGTCACTGTCTCCCCAGCAACAAATGAAGGCAGTGTGATAATGCATGACAGAGGAGGTTTCACCTCAGGCTGACCTGATTACTGGGCCTGGGGCAGACACCATCAGCCTGTCACAAATAACGGACATGTTCAATTCCTCTGTTCATGCCATTTAGTTATCTTCCAGTATTCATTGCCTGCTTATGGTATGCGGCCCCCCAATTTTTCTAAGCCATCTGGCATTTCTAAAGGCATGCTATGAGGTCAAGAAGATATTATGCATAACTTTCTTGTGCTGGATTATCCAGCATCCTGGCACAAACTTTTAGTCATCTTCCCAGGACTCTTTGGAGGAAAAAGGCAATCTAGACAATCCAGACATTCCAGAGTCTTGTTGTGTTCTCTTCTACTCTCTAATTTAGAAGCAGCTGTTAGGCTCTGCAAGCCCTCCACCACCAAAGCTGGGTTGGGAGGTGGGAGTTGGCGTGAATATGGAGAACTAATGGCGACTGTCACACTTTCCTGGGCTGTGGTTCTGACTGTCATCAAAGCAATTGTAGAAGGGAGGGTGGACAGCAGATTACAGGACAGAGAGTGATAACTACAGGCCTCACCAGTGAAAACAGACGTCACCTATTCGACTCTTCATATTTGTTCCAGAAACAACAATAATTTATTTATTTATTTTACATTTATATTTGGAATGTTTGGCTTTTTTTTTTTAGGATCTAAGCTACGTTTTAAGATCCTTGAACTTCTGTCTGTGCTGCTCACATGTAAATGGTGTAATTATGCGGAGTAATTACACCATCAGCAAAGTAAAGGGTCTTTCTGGCAGTTTGGTGCGACGTGGGCACATGCTGCTATAGTGAAGAAAAGAAGATTTGCAACCACCCGTTGTTTGATAGAAAAAAGTCCTGTGATGACTGCATCGTGTGTCATGAGATCTCATCTCTTGGAGGCTTCTCACCATGCCATGGCATCCTGCCTACATGGCCATGAAAATAAAACTGTTTCTGGTGTGCCAGTGAAACTTTATAAATATGTGAGAAATTTGGAAAAAGATCTAACAAGTGGAAAATTAAATTAAAGTCTAAAATTAACTGTAAAATGTGTCATGTAAAATCATGATGTGGTCCTGTATTTGGAGCAGCTTTGTGTCTTTAGGTGTGCTTAGTGGCTGAGGTTCTCACACTCTGGAGAACATGTTGAGACACGAAGTCCCTGAGGGAGCCCAGATGTGGTCCACACTCTGCTCTGTACTAACCCCTAATTGCACTATTGGCTCCCTTATGGGACGTAATTACTAGGAAAATGTCTGCGTTTCAAACTGGTGGATGCCAGTTAATTTATTTTCCTTATCCTCGTGCCCAACGCACATGCACTTTGACATTGCACTTTGACAAAAACATGCCTTCAGATGTGCTACGACAGTAAAACAAGTACTATGTAATAAGCGGTATAGAATATGTTACTCACACATTTCCCAGTGTTTTGTCAGAGATGATTTTGCTTCACTTGGCCCACACCACTAAATTCTCTTATACATGCTGCATGTGTTTTTGTCATATACTGTGATTGGGCAATTGGTCCATATTGGAATTAAATCTATTTTTAGAATCTTGTGAATATATGGGACACAGACTTCTTCCTGCTGAGCAGTAAACTTTTCAGCTGGATTTCCCACATATACTGTATGAGAAGGGCCATCCTGGGGGTCCTGACTTGTGCTCCCATGAAAGTGCTGTTTCAACAGCTTGTTTTAATTCCCCTGTTTCCTGGAGTACAAACAGGGCGGAGGAAGCTCTAAAGCCCCTCACAGTACAATAAGAGCAGCCTCAGGGGCACACGAAGGAAGAGGGTCAACAGAATCACAGTGGGGCTTGAGGCATGGGAGTAAGGGGGTTGCAAATAAGGGCATGGAAGCCTACCCCCTCATGTAGGGAATTTCTGCCCTTTACATGGGATCTTACATAGGATATGTATATATGAATCAGATCTCATATAAAGGACAGAAATTCCCTATACATATAAAATCTCCCATTCTTCAGGAGTGAGCTTAACAAATAAGCAAGAGTTAAAGAAGTACAGAACTGTGGATCTGTTACAACTTCCTAACAGAACTAACCACTTTTTATTCACCACAATTAGGCACCATCACCCTTGTGGTTGCAGAAATCAAGGCTGAATGTACGAATGGAAAGCACTATTTAGAAAATGATTACATTTGACATTTACTGCAAAACATCAGCAAAACATTTGAAACCAGAAAGTATTTCCTGTGATTGTACTGAAGAGGCCTAGGTGATTAATGTATGGATTTCCTTGGATTTTCCCTCAGCACAACTCTTGCAAGATTAATTTTCCAGCATGTCATTTCTTGGAGTAGGGCTGAGTGGATGACTGATGGTAAAAGCACAAGACTTTGTAGGGGGGAAAAAGCAACTGACCTTGCATTTGCAATTCTACAAGGTTATGAACAATTTTCTCTTGCAGAGCGATTGAAATAGTAGAATAAGTTTAACCCTGACTGAGTTGACTGAACTCTTTGGACAGGTGGGGCTTCCATTGTTACACAGTCTGGATTTGGCATTATTTGGATGCTTTGTCTTTTCTACACACATGTGTGATTTATATAAGATCCACCCCTACTTTTACAAGGCTGCAACCTGTTTCATCTGTGTTCTACAGCGAACTGCAGCCCAAACATAGACTTGTTCAAAGCAACAAGAACTCCTAAAGTGACAGGCACTCAGGACACGCAATCCTCCTGATGACAGAAACACATGCTTTGTTTGTACCAAGGGCCGACTTTATGGCTTAGTCACTCAGCCTGGCACCTTGCAATATCTAATATTTTCCACTTTTCAGTCACGTCCAGCTCTTTACATTCATCCTTGTCTATGCCTCTCCTTCCTTTTCCAGATATATCAAAGCTAGGTCACTGCACTGAGGTGAGAGCAAATGACCTCTCAGTGTGCCTTAACTTAAATCTCCTGTTCCACATGCAGATGGCAGCTTGTATGTGTTTGTTTAGGCTGCTGAGTGAAGAGTGTGTGGGAAAAAAACTGCTCTCCACTTTTGGATCGATGAGGGGGAGATAAGAGTGCTCAGTGGCCTTCAGTGAATATGCATGAAAATCCTTTTACTTTGTGAGAACTTCGCTCCAGTTTAGAAACTTTTCCATATTATGATAAAAAAAAAATCTAACTTGCCCCACCCTTCACCCCAATCCCAACTTATCCTGGAGAACAGGTACCCATCTTGAAAAAAATTTACGTGTTAAAGAAAAACTCAGATGAGACAGAACATGCATACATACATGTTATGAAGTCAGTTATAGGAACATTGAAGTTGTGTGTCAGTATACAGATTTAGATGCTACACCAGAAAACTTAGGCCAGCAGATACAAAACAATACAATAAAAATACCAGAAACAACTTGAAGAGTTTGCTCCGCGTGGTTCCAAAAGTTCAGTTACAGTTCAATATCCATGTGTTTGGATTTTCACTCTTCCAACAGCATAGTTGTTTCAGAGCACCGTTGTGGAATATCTGTACAGCAATTTACATAAACCACCACCACTTTACATAATTTGATATGCACAGACAGATTAATAAAAGTGACTATTATTACTCACACAAATTCTAGTCCTGCACTAAAATTTCATCGAACGTAACAAAGATCAGCACAAGAAATAATTATATAGGTGCCAATTTTGTTTTTTCTCTCTCTAAATATATGACATTAAACTCTAACACTGAAAATGAGGATTTTCTCTTCAAAAAGCTATCTTTCCTCCCCTTTTTAAATTTTGACAGATTGATGCAGGCCGCAAGAATCCTGGAATTTTAGTGTCCCTGGTTTTTGGTTTTTTCCCATCAGTGCTTGTGCTTACCGTGGGAATCAAGGGCAGAGATAGGAGGATGTGGGAGAATACATACGCTCTGCTATTCAAACACATAACATTTAGAGGAAAAACGGTAGGGAAGGTGCCCAAAACTCCTCTTCTTCTTCTTCTTCTTCTTCTTCTTCTTCTTCTTCTTCTTCTTCTTCTTCTTCTTCTTCTTCTTCTTCTTCTCCTTCTTCTTCTTCTTCTTCTTCTTCTTTCTGTCCTTCTTTTTTCTCTTCTTCTTCTCCAAAGCTCTATCTTTAATAACAAGATAGAGCTGTACTGTACTTGTGTCAGCCTTCAGTGCCAGTGCATCTCTGGGAACTCAACGGTTGATTGTAGGATAAGATAGCAACCTGTCTATACATGATTTTCTATCAGCTTATCTTTATTACTCATCATGCTCAGTTTCTTAAAAACACTAATTCATTTTCTTGCATACCACTTACTGCCTGATGCTGTTGTTATACGATTCACCACTGTTGGTTCTCTGTCTGAATGTCACATATCATCCCTACACCCAGAGTAGAGTAATTCTCCCAGGGACTGGTTTTCAGCCTTGGCTTTGCTCTTCTCTCTGTATCGCAGAAATGAAGGTCTTCGCTCTCAGCATAATAGCAAATATATATCACCTTTAAAAGGCACACATTCCAGTCCTAGCACCATGGGAAAACACATCACATGAGCAGAACATTTTTGTGAGTGAGCACACTGTAGTTAAATCAAAGAAAAAAGGCTGTGAGTTGGTGAAGGGATTGGAGTAAAGAAACAGGACAAAAAAGACTTTGAAGCCTAAAATTGTGAACATGTCAACAGTGAGAAAAATAAATCCTGTCTTGTCTTTTAAATTAATATAGAAAGAAACTGAGTGAATAAAAAAGTCACACTGATAGCATATGCATAGTGAGTGTGTCAGTCTCTGTTCTGGTTCTCCTTTGTGGTGCCTGAAGAGGCCCTGTGTGTGGTCTGAGTGGTTCCTGTCTTCGAGGAGTGAACCAGTCTCAGACACTTCAGACTGCAGTCTCACACACACGCACACGCACGCACACACAGACACACAAGCGAGCACGGATGCACGCACACACACACACACATACACACAGTGATGAGTGCAAAGAGGGAGAGGTCCAATAAACAAGGCCTTTTTGATCCAGCCGCAGCCCAACAGCCTGCCAAGTTGCCTTTGTCTTAGAGAGGACACCACAGCCGTCACACAGACTGCTGTCTACCCACTGCTCTTAGCTGTGGTAAGGGGCATCATTCACATGCTGCTGTGCCAGAACCAGGACTGGAGAGAAAGAGAGACACACACACAGAGCTGAAGAAAGACAAAGCCCAAAGACAAATAGAGAAATAAAGTACGGAAAACAGTGTCTATGTCTACTGATTTATTGCACAACCAGATGTAAATGTCTGCATTTCAGCTGTTTTCATCACCCAGTGTTCTCAAACAGCTGCAGGCTGTTGTGCAACATTAAGGTGATTAGGTGGCAATGATTTTTCAGAGCTGTTGCACATGGTCTTCATCACTCATATGCCAATACAGTCCACTGATGTGGGGGAGCCATTGGGGGATTCAGATTGCAAGCCCTTGCAGAATATAAAAATGGAAAAGCCAAATCCAAGTAAATTTGATATTGGGGATAAGTGGAACCAGAATACTTGAGCTATTGTTTCTTTGTACAGAATAATTTTTTTTAAAAATGGAACCCATTCTTGTAATAAGACCCAAATGTTAAAGAAAAAAAAAACACTTCTTCGAATGTATAGAGTAGACTGTTTCCTATTACTTGTGAATGTGTTTCTCATTTTTATGTATTCTTAAGGTCCATCTTGAAGAAGGAATTGCAAATTACCTTAGGCTAGAGTAGTAAATTACTAACTGTGGTATGTAGCATTGTCCCTAAAAACAGTTCTCATTAATGAAATATTTTGTGACACAATAGGACTAACTTTTTGATGTTTCTCTCTGTTTTCTTTACAACAAAAAGTGAGTGAAATATCACTTTTTGAAGCTGTTTTTGTGAATTTTGCGAACTGTGAATTCAACCTGGGTAGTGAACACACCTTACCTACCTGATCCTGCAGCATTCATACAGTGAATCTGGCCTGCCTCTTCAGTTTCACGGAGCAATATAGTCAAAGTGTGATACTGGATACTGGAAAAAATGTTCAGGTAAAAATGTGTTTTATGCTCCCTTGAAGAAGCAGTGAGTTGGTAGAGGTTTACTTATCGTAATTAATCATTTTGTAGTGTTGGCCTTCTAATTTGGGTTTTGTGTGTGTTAGATCATCCTGTTCCTCTTTAGACAAGAGGAAACTCTAAACTGAGCCTTGGATCAGGTGTACCCACCATGCCCATTTCCCACAGTTGAGGCCCAGGCTGCAACAGCCAGATATCTGACACTAATCACCCATTAAAAGTATAATGCAGTTCTACGCCAGACTGGACAGAGCGACACTGGCAGCTGCAGCTACTATATCCAACTAATTCTAGAGCATAGCAAAGGCTTGTCGAGTAGACTGGACAATTTCTTTGGGTTTTTTTCTTATTCGAAACCTGTAATGGAAATTTGCTAAATAAGAATTTGAGTGAGTCAGACTGTAAGCACTAAAGACTATATGAAGAGAGACAACAGAGGTGCTTGTGAGATTATCAGTGGAATAGAATAATTGGAATTCAAAGTACAAGTTAATAGACCAGAATAAGGATGATTATTTGCTCTTTGCCATAGCATCGATTTTCTTCTTGAATGTTTACTTCATCTTCTTGCCTTTAGTGACTGTCTAAAGGCCTGACCTGATGCTGGTTTTTGCTTTGGTCACAGATTGGGATTGGGTTTAATAGCAAGCTAAAGACAGTGCCTTTCCATCGGCGTCTGCAAGAGGGGATCAACATTTAGATAGGGGTTTCAAGACAGTTATAACACAGCACCTGTTAGGGCTCAGCTCAGGCCAAGATTCTGTACGACCCTGCTGTGCAGCTGTGGGTCCAATCTGAACCTCAGCCAGGAACGCAGACCAGGACCGGCTCTCTCTCCTCCCACTGGCTTCTGATCTGACACCACACATAACAATGAAGCTCCTCTGTGAGTGCTTTGACTTCAGCAGGTCTGTAATCGAATGATATGGAATATGTTTGTGGTGATCTAGTAGACCCTGGAATGTAACTTGCACAATAAGGCCTGGTTTTAAAACTTTGTCATGGAGTTGCAGTATGAGGCAGCACAATTGTGTAACAGGCACAGTTTGTTTCAAAATATTCTGATGTTACAAGTTTTCCTTCTCACTGGAAATAAAGAGGAAGACTATGGGGAAAAAAGAGGAATCAAGAAAAAAAAAAAAGCAAATTAGAACTCTGACCAGGCCTCTGGGGACTACGTGTTTTGGACAGTTTAAATTACTATTGTAAATATCTCAAGTTAAACATACACTGAAGACATAGTGGTGAATTTTTTCCCACTCTCTTGAATGGAAAAATCTGTGCCCCCCAGCACCTCTCTCTTGGAATTCTGGTCTCTTGAGATAGGCAATATTAAAGAGGCTAATGTGACTAAAGGGCTCTGGGCTGTCCTTCTAGGGCTGCCTGCTTTCAATGTCCATTTATAACTAGATTGGTCCAAATAAGCAGAGGAAGCAAGAGCTGCACTTTCCCACAGTACTGCGAGGGGACAACATGACTACTCCTTTATAGTTCATGACTGCATGGAAACTGCACTCCCACTAAGAGCTCGGAATGGGTGGACTGGTGGACCGTAGCAGCCCAGATAACACAGCTTGACCAACACAGAATCTGATTTGCTAACTTGAAACCAACCATGCACACTGATAGCAACAGTGCTGGACAGAATCATGCGAGGAGCCATCGCTTCAAGCATAAGATTCCTTTTCCATTCCACAAAAATCCTTTTTTAGTTCTATGCAAAAAATAAAATATACAATTTTACAACATTGCTATGTATTGTGGGGTTTCAGGTATGCAGACGACTGTTTCAAATGTGTTTTGTAATTATTGTGAGTACATATAGACTGAAGAAATTGTTTACATTGAGTTCAGTCACTTTCTTAAAATTCAGTTAAATGCTGATGATTGTACCCAGGTGCATGATAGCTTTCTTGTGCAGGTAACAAAATCTGCTCACCACCTGCCACGACCCAATTGTGCCAAGAAATGCTCTCTAAGACAAAGCCTGGCTGACCTCCACATCAGTACATCTTATGTTCCCTTACTCAACATGACTCCACTGAGATGCCTCATCTGCATGCCTGTGTCTTTGAACCCCCTTTTGTGCTTTTTCTGCAGCAGGTCCATTTTGTGGGTATCTGATTTCTTATGCTACAGCTTGAGACCTGTGGCTGGACTGTGACACTTTCGTTCTGGTTTTTAAAACTTCTGTAGCCATACACTCTGGAGGTTGTGACCTCTGTATGTGTGTGAGTGACAGGAAGGAACAGAGTCTTTTAAGAGGATTTACTGTGAATTAGCACGCTGATTTGATGCTCTTTTTCATTGTGCTCTGTTGTGACGAGGACAGACTAGCCTGGCCCCTTTACAGATGGGTAGATTACATTTCACTGACTTTTTAAAAGCCGTGCACTCAACTGATATTTTTTTGGCAATGTCACTGGTCAGCTGTCACATCTGTCAAATTCATTTTTTTGAAGGAACATTTTAGGAATATGGAAATTCAAAAACTTGCATCATTTTTTCCAAATTTATCTTCTGTGTTTACCGACACATGGTACACTAACTTCACAGACATCAGTCATTCACAAGGATGGATTATCTGCTCACATTTGATATCCCAAACATAGAAAAGACGGTGAAAAGCTGAACCAAAGCAACCTTTCTTGTGCTTTCAAATTTTCACCAAGCTCAGACTGAACAAAGGAGCACAATGGTTGCTCAATGGTGAAGTGAGCCAGCTCTCTCTAATCAGTTTGGAGGGCAGCTGTCTAGCAAAGACTTGACAGTTACCATCCAGCTGGCTCAGACTCTGGGAACCAGTGAGAAAGGCTAAGATGCACTTTGCACCATTATAAGCATACTTTGTCTCTGTCTTAGTTGTTTTATTATTATTTTATTTTTTTTTACTTTCTTATTCTTCACACTATCTCTTTCTCTTTTTCCTCGAACACACAAAAAAGTAGCAAGATCACACTAGCGTTTTTGACTTTTACCCCCTGGTTAAACTATAATCTGTGGTTTTGTTCCAGGACTTCTTCCAGTATTTACAGCGTCATGTGGTTCAAGTTTCCCACATTATAGGGAACTGCATGTGGTGTGGGCTGCATGTGCAGTTTCCTGCAGATTAACTTTGTATGCCTCCCTCGTTACTGTGACAGACTGAATCAGGCTAATGTAAATAAGCATTCCTAACTTTCAACAAACCTATGGCCCCCTGAAAACCAAAAGCCCCTCTTGGTTGAAAGTGAGAGAATTCCATCAGGAGATCTAAACTTCCCTCTCTCCCAGATCTCAGGCTTGCCTTCCCACAGACGCCCGAGGCTCAATGACTTTGACTTCCCACATTTAAGAGTGTCTAAAAAAAGCATCTTTAAATTGCAACCATGAGCTGTGTCTCTTTCCCTCCTCCCACACACATGTTCTTACAATCTTGATGAGGGTCTTAAACGCAAGGGAAATTCTAATCTCCAGTGAAAAGTGTATTTCCTATTCCACCTATCATTTCTTCATACACAACACAGCAATAACTACTGTTGATCTGGGGGATGCATGCAAGAAAACAAGGAAGTGAAGAAGAAAGAAAAGGTGTGCTTAGACAGGAAACCTTCTGTCTCACTTCACCAAGATGGCAGTGGTCTGTTTCTAAAGAATCTAAGAGTTTTACTCCTCCACACAATGAACTCACTTCCTGTCATTATTTACTGGGTGCCAAAAACTTGACCAACCGCGTCACACAGCATAAGAGAAGAAAAAGAAACTGAACTTTGTATATGTAGCTTGTTAAAGAGATTGAATATATATTTTTCAAAGTTTAGCTGTCAGTGTGTAAGTAATTAATCTTACTGTGAAAAATTTAAAACTCTTTGTAAATGTATCTACTCTGCAAGCTTTATCTTGCTCTGTGAGTTTTTCTTAGGCATGATAGTGTAGTTTGGAACTTGATCTCTGTGAGATAGTCTGTTAACACTCATCCCTTCAGAGATAGAGGGGGAATAGAGTGTTGAAGGTGTGTTATTGTTGCACTTTCAGCAAAACTATGCAGGCTCATTCAGGGGGCCTGTATGATAAAGCTGGCATAAAATAGATTATACCACAACCAAAGTCTTATCATGCATACCACGGAGTAGGCCCACATCAGGGTTCATGAAAGCATCTACAAGCTTTCATAGTTATCACCAGCAGAAAGTAAAGAGCTGAGGTTGGAGATTTCATGGTCAACAGCAAGGCCAATGTGCACCTGGAGAGGGTTGCAGTAACAGATTCAGCGTGAAATGCATAAGCACATTTAGTCATGTGCTGCACTAAAGGACATATTCAAGAAGTTTACTTGAATAGTTTTTCTTTTTACGTCTACTTAACAACTGCTTAAGACCTCTATTCTTCTACAATTTAGAGAGAAACATTGAGCTTTTTATTTAGCTACATTTACCTGCCAGCTTTCAATTCTACAATAGAAAAAATGATGATGTATTGAAATTAGCTACACCATGACAAGCTGCAACAATGTGTTAGACTGCGACAGGCTGGTGACCTGTTCAGCGTGTACCCGCCTCTTGCCCTATGACAGCTGGGATAGCACCCCCACACCCACCCACCTCCCACCCCAGCCCTCACATCCCTCTCAACATCACCCTGAAGAAGAATATGGAGCGATAGATTGGTGGTAATAAGATATAAATATAGATAAATTACATTTTTCCAAAATTGATGTTATGTTGTTATGGTTGTTATGTTATGTACTGAATGTGAATTTGTACAACTATTAGATGTAAAATTCATCTAAGGGCATATTTTCTCAATTGCTATCAGATGTTGAATCCCAGCATTGCTTGATATGTTATCTGGCTCTGCTGTTTATAGATTTCTTTTCCCCTTGAAATAAGATAAAAAGAAGTTATCAGTGACTTTGTTGTGGGTGAAAAAGTAAGCACTTTGATGGATATTTAAATTTACTTTTCCTATTGAAAGTCTGTGAAAGCTTAGTTTGTGGTCAGAGCAAAACTGTCACCAGTCAAGCATTATGTCACACATCACTGCTGCTAAAAGCCCCTGTTTCATCTCACAGACTGCTTTCAAAAACATACAACTCTATGAGGGTCTTAGCCAAACAGAAATATTTAATAAAGTCTGTCATGGTCCATGATTCACAATCCAAATGGCCCTTAGTGACCCTTTTATCTTTCCCCCTCAAGTCATTCATTGACACACACTGTAAAATAATGACAAATCCATGAGAGAGAACTAATTAGGTGTAAATGTTCCCAGTCTTTTCTACGTCTTGATTGCTTAATGAACATGATTATCGCCAATCAGTCTGGGGAAAGCAAATAAGTGTGTTGACAAATTCTACATGAACTCACTGAAAGAATATTAGTGTACTCTATACTGCTGTCATTATAAAACTTGCAGGTTAACAAAGCTATCATCGCTGATTTGTAGGGCCACATACAATTACAGACAAGTCAAAAATGATAGATAGATTGAGTCTGTACTCTTCCTAGCCCTCGTATTGCCAAACTTGCATTTGTATACTAATTTCTGGGTCACCCCTGCAGACAAAGAAAAAGAAAATATGAACAGAAATGGATAATAACCTCAGAGTCTTGGCCCGTTTTAGAAGATATGTGAGAGAAACACTTCTCCAGGGTCTCTCCCATGCCATTATCCCATTTCCCTTCTCCCCTTGCTGAATAGGACAATAACTGTAAATGGCAGCTACATAAAGCTTGCACCAGTACAGAAGTTCAATCTGTTACAGTGAAAGGGTTAGTCAGACCCACTTTTTGCAATAGGTCACAGATATGGATGTTTAGTCATGGCCACAATGATGGTTTGGTGTAAGGTTTTCAAATCCTGATGCAATGAATATTCAGAGTACAGTCACACACTCAGGCATGCAGACAAGCTCACACCCCTCCTTCTCAGTTCCCTGACATAAAGGC
This sequence comes from Maylandia zebra, assembly GCF_041146795.1. NCBI lineage: Eukaryota > Metazoa > Chordata > Actinopteri > Cichliformes > Cichlidae > Maylandia > Maylandia zebra. Next base: position 26,245,253 of record NC_135170.1, read on the forward strand.
CAAAAACAACTATACACGTCCTCTCTAGGGTTTCATTAGATGGAAAAACATAAAAGATAAATAAATGAACTAACCCCAAAATTGTTGTGCTTGCGTGGGAGACTTCAAAATGCTCCAAAATAGTGTTCCGTAAGGCCAGAAGAATGAGGGTCTGCAACATTTCACCATACATGGGCTTGTTCTCAGTTCTCAATTCTCTGTCAAAACCGTCCACCACAGTCACTGCGGTGACCAGGCTCCTGCCACAGACTGCTGGGGATTGTGCATGTTTTTTGTGGGGTTTTTTTCTTTTTTTTTTGGGGGGGGGGTGCTTTTGTTCTGAAGTTCTCTTTTGTGTTTAAAAACACTTTGTACACATACAGCCACATTTGAGCACATGTGTAAGCTTTTTTTGACTCTCTTGAATAGCATGATTGTCACTGTGTCTGTTCCTGGGGTTCTACTGACTGAAGTGGCTCCTGATAGACACAGATAGCTGTGATGAGGAATGGCCATGTTTCTGTTGTAGGACGGATAGACGGACAGACAGATGCACACAGACAAACACACACACACACACACATACACACACACACACACACACAAGGAAAAAGGAAGTAGTGATATGAAAAGACAAACAGCAGCAGGTTGCACATGCATCAGTTTCTTGATAACAGGAGTAAATGTTTAAGGAGTAACTTCAGGAGTCATTTATGGGAGGCTGAGAGACTCCCACAAGTCAGACCTTTTAGACGTTAGAATGACTCACACACACACATACACATGCACACATAGACCCACACACAATGATCAAGTTCAGACACAGCTGTTTTCATCACCTCAGACTTGCTGTGGTGTCATCGTACGTCCTGTATAATCCACTTTTTCTGTTTGTTTGAATTTATGTGCATGCAATGCATGTATTTCTTTGCGTGTGCATACATGACTATACATGCAGATCAGTGCTTTTGCAATCACAATGGACCCTCTTTGAAAGCTGTGTTTATTCTTCAATAAGCAACAGATGAATCCAAGTGACACAAAAATATATAGTGCCAAAGCCAGCTAAAATACTCATCCTGCTCAAGAGAATCAGTAGTGATAATCCTGTATTCAGGGACCTTCTGACCTCCAGACTTTTAGTAGTGTCGGCACGTAGCAGTAACTGTCAGCCCTGCATCTATGGGAGATCTGTGTTTAATTTGCAAAAGCCAGCCTTGCCAGAGCACAGAGAGAGTGAGAATGAAGGAGACAGAAGGAGCTGGGGAAATAAAGCCAGTACTTTTGTCTGTGTATTTAAATGTTGAGAGAACATTTCTGAATGTGTTTTTGAACACTGAAAAGGGTGAGTTGGGAAATCTCTGCAATATGCGCATAAGATGCATAGAGACACTTTGAGACTTTTAGTGGTTGTAGTGTTATAAAAGAAATGTGCAAGTGGCTGTTTCAGTATGTGTGAAAGAAAGACGGGGAGTTACTGCAAAACTGCATAATTAATAGTCTGTGTATGTCTGCCGATTACATTGGCACAGGTCTGTGCCCACAAGCTTGGGAGAATCCTTTGCTATCCAAGATTACCCAATTGCAAGAACAACCTATTACAAACAGACATCGTAGCAATCATCAGGAGCTGCTTGTAGCAAAACCATGCACAGACAGAACAACTTACCCTCATGGAGGGTTTTTATGTTGAAATTATTGCTTTACTCTCAGTTCCTTGGATTGTGTGTACAGACTTGTGCAAGTGGGTGTGTAGAACTGGAAACTGTGGATGAAACTGACAGATAACGGTAATTTCTGTCAAGTTTTTCTGGTTCTGCTCAGTCACTGGGACTGTCAAGCTGAGGCATGCCCTTTTCCTTCCACCCTGGGAACCAAAACACTGAAGCTCGCTTGCCTAAGTGCCTGGCTGCTCTTACTGGGAGCTGTTCCCATCCTACTCATCTGTTTATTATTTTCCTGTGAGGGCTTGTGTAGTAAGAGGAGCAAGAAAGGGGGAGGTGGGGATCATATTGGAGGGAATATTCACTCATGTTTCATTGAGAATACCTCTAGAGATTGAGATGACAGATTTTTGAATACGAACAAGCCATAAAAATATCAGGAACCTGGCAAACATGTTCTGTCCAAAAGATTTGGTTAACAACTCTGATCGTGTAATAGTAAGCATTCCTTTTACTAGGTTTGGATTTAATGAAAAGTGGCTTTGTGAGGTAGTCCACTAGTTGGCTATGAACAAGAAAATGAGAACCCCTAACCTCAAGAACCAAGACAATGAAAACATACAGGAATGTCCCTGTTTGTACTATGTCGTCCTCCCCTGTTTCCAAGATTTGGCTGCAAGTTTCAACACCTAGTATTTCTACATGACTGATGAACATTGCTCATTCGTCACACTTGAGGTCACATTGACAGTTAGGTTACGTGAGCGAAACCCACAACAGCCAGACAGTCGCAAACACAGATGCATTTGTCTATTTGTATGATCAGCATAAGTAGAATTGAGTTGCTAGCTGTGCAATGAGCTGTTTCCACTCCTGCCCCGAGGGCTCCTGGATGGAGTTTCACCATCAGCTGTGGGTTTTGTGTGCTGCAGCGAGTGGGCACTGGGTACATCCAACCTCTGACCTCCCCCCAGCCTCAGGAGAAGAGGGCTTTTTCCTGAGAAAGGGAAGACCCTCTTTCTGGTCCCACACTGTCCACTCAAAGTCACATTCCAAGGGATGCTTTTCCCACCATGAACCAAACATGTTACTCTGTTCATTTTTGAAAAAATGCCAAGGGAGTGGGCGATCACTTGAGTTGGGTCCTGCCCAGTACTCATGGCAGACTTGACCTTTGGCAAATACCACAGTTAGGCCATTCTCCATAGGTCAGGGAAAATATGGAGAGGGCCCTGATCTAGGTGAAAGGTCTGGTCCTTCTAATTTGATATAGAAACATTTAATTATAATCTGGTTGAAGACATTTGGGTCTTCTGGGATTTTCGTGACCAAATTCCTGTACAGGACCTAAGCACAAATGAACACTAACAATAGAGATCCACAGTGAAAAGTATTTGTGCCCTTCCAGATTTTTTTTCACAAACATTTGTCATATTTGTCACGCTCACATGTTTCAGATGATCAAACAAATATTAGAGAAAGATTAACCAAGTAAATGTAAAATGCAGTTTTTGAAATATGATTTCCTTTATGCCTAATAACCTGTTGTGGCACCCTTGGCAGGAAGAACTGCAGTCAAGCATCTGCAGTAACTGCCAATGAGTCTTTCACATCTCTGTGGAGGAATTCTAGCTCACTCTTCTTTAATTCAGCCACATTGGTGGGGTTTCAAGCATAAACAGCCAGTTTACGGTCATGTCAGATAATCTCCGACTAGGCCAATCAAAACTTTCATTGTTTTAAGATTTTTTTTATGTGTCTCTGATCATTGCCCCAAGCCTGCTTCAGATTCACTGCACAAACTGATGGCTGGTCATTCTTCACGATTTTCTGGTAGAGAGCAGAATTCATAGTTCCATTAGTTAAAGCAAGTCATCCAGGTCCTGAAGCAGCAAAACATCCTGTGACCAGATCACACTAATACTGCTCTGTTTGACTGTTGGTGTGAGTTCTTTTTATGAAATGCTGTATTAGTTTCACATCAGATGTAATCAGTGCAAGCCTTTCAAAAAGTTCAACTTTTGTGTCACCAGTCCCCAGAATATTTTCCCAAAAAGTTGTGGGGCTCTTCAAGCTGTTTGGTAGGCCAGTGACTCCTGATAAGGTTCCCCACTGTTCCAAGTTCTAGCTGTTTTACTTTTTTTTCTCACATTGCCATGTGAGGAGTGTTGGGTCTGCCATAATCACACATTTGTCAGTATTGCTGTAATGTAACTAATGTAACTATTACTGCACTAAATTCAGTAATAACATTACAGTTACAACCTGCTTCTGTGCTCTTGTGCTACATTCACTTGTTTTCAGCTTCAGCTCTTTGCAAGCATCTGTACAGACAGCATGCTAATTCAAAGCTAGCCAAGAACCCACAATGATAATAAATCTGAGTCCATTGCCAACCTCAGCACAGCAGCCAGACCCTGAACTTCAACAGGTAACAAAAGCAATGATGAACAGTCAGTCTGCAGCTTCCATTTCTAGCTGTTCATGTTTCTAGAGTGGAATCGGTTTGTGCTTGTATGTAAATACTAAAAGAAAGATCCTAGAGCTTATATTATTGACTGGTAATTATGAGACAGTGTGTTTCAAGTCATTTTATGAAATAATGAGAAAGTAATGTAACTATTAGTGCAATAAAATACTATAACATAGTGTATTGCTTTTAAAAAAAAGTTATGACTGATCTTAGCAGTCCATCCACATCTTAAGGATAAAGGACTCTCTTTCGAGGTTGCCAATGTTCAGATTTTGGACAGAGAGGACAGATGGTTTGAAAGAGGAGTGAAAGAAGCCATCTATGTCCACTGTGAGCGACCATCTTTGAACAGAGGCGGTGGTTTGCGACACCAACTGTCTGCCATCTATAATCCAGTTTTGAGTTCCCTCCCCAGACGCCTTAACGCCCACTCACATCCTGGGCCATCTGACCTCAGGAAATCGCATGATAAGGTGGGCCAGGTTTCACAATGAGCTCATCCAAAACCCTGGCTGATTGGGACCCACACCCATTTTCACACCTTGGCTCAGGTGATTAGAGAATCATCAGGGGGTCCTTTTGTCCCTCTTTGGGGGGGATACTCCCACTGGGTTTAAATCTGGGACTCTCTGCCATTTGACCTTAGAACTGAAGAAGCTTCTCGGATGAGAGGTGAAACGTCTTCAAGCAACTTAAAGAAGTCCAGATGCTTTTCTTTGCAAGCTCCTTTGACTACGATGACCTGGATGACTGAGAACCTTCACAGACTTATGAGTGATCTGTTTTCTTTTTCCCCTAACAAATCAAATCATAATTTAAACAACTATATTTTGTATTTATTCGGATTATTCAGAAGAAACAGAAATACCCCACACAGCTTTCTCAAGTTAGTTTTAACTCAGGCCCTAAATATATACAAAATATAAACAAATGTAAAGGATATAGGGAAAGTTATTCAAATTTAGTAATTTATTTATAAACTTTATTTATAAGGACATGTTATATGCTGCTATTATGTGCAGGATGAGTGATTAGTCTTTGAATAGCACTACTGTAGCATACAGAAAGGTTTAGAAATTTAACATAGCCTACATTCAGCCAATGCCACAGTAGTATCTCCCATGCAATTTAGTGAATTTCAAGTATTTACCAGCATGGAGATCTCTTTACCCTTGGCTCTCACAAGCAGCTGTCTAGCTATACATCCATTTTTGACAGCTTTTCCAGTTCAGGGGATTCTTTTCCAGTATAAAAATTTACACCCACACTCATGAGCAATTTAGAATTATTAATTAAGAAGACATACAGATTCTAACCCAGAACTTTCTTAAGGCCACCATACTAACATCTCCTCTACTGTCCATCTATCTAATTTATTCATGCAACTGATGTCACTGCACTATTAAGTTTGCAAAGTTAGATAACGAACATTGAACTAAGCTGAGCTTCACAGCAGTGTCTGTTCTGTAATAAATAAGTTATTACATCCAGTTAAGCTAACCTCTTTGCTCCCTACCCTCTCCTAATTTAGTCCATGATAAATATTATACTTAAGTGGAATTTATAGTTCAGCAGGGAGAGTGCATTCCCAGTCTGTTGGCAGTCCAGATACCTGCAGAGAACTGCACCCCTTTTGCGGTTTTGCCATCCCAAGTGAACTCCATTGTTGCTCTTTTACTCATTACAGCCCAGTAAGTATTTGGCAAATGACTACATAATCTGCTTCTAGCATTATGCAGAAACAATTATGAAAATACCCAAATCCAACTGTGAAAGAAATATTTTAAGTTTAGTCTGGCACAAAGCTGAGATGCCTTTTTTTTTAACCTGTGATATTTAAAATGAACATGTGTTTTATTTTCATTATCAAAAGATTTTTTTCACAACACATATACACTATCAACATTATGACCACCTCCCTCTGCCTGAAGGCTTGAAGTTTACAGGGAGAGCAGTTGCAGTCGCACATATTGTCCTTGTTTTGAAATACGAGGCCCTTCCCAATAAGATTTTAAATATTTAATACTGAAAACTGCGAACTATTTATTTCTGAAAGTGACATTTGAAAATCTAAAAAGTGCTAGCTTTATACATACAAATTTATGTTGTATATATATTTTGGGTTTCAGTGATACTGCCTTAAATTCTGTGTAAATTTTCCTTGTCCAGAGCATTTCTGAGCAGGTTCTGTTGAAGGCATTTTGTTTTGATTCATGCTCATGTAGCTACCTTTACCTGCACTATAAGCTTGAACAAGAGTACTTCTCCCTCAGGGGTGCCCTTTACAGTGCAACACTTCCCCCCCAGCAACCGCAACCAGGCTTTTCACATACAAGCGAAGTTAATGTGTGTGAGGTCTCTCTGTTAGAGCCTCAGGGAGATACACATCATCTAGTAGATTAGATAGAAAGAATGTGAAAGCAAGAAAACAAATCAGAGAGAAGAAGAGAGCTGTGGTGTGATTTTCTTTGCTTAGAGTTAGGAGGAGAAATAATTTAAAATCCAAAAATGAGGAAGCAGGGGAAGCAGAAGAAAGTCATTGAAAGTATCTGTTAATAACAGACACACTGAGAGAGAGACAGAAATGGAGAGGGAGTCCGGCCAAATGACAGAGGCGTGTTTGTATTCTGATTAGACTGAGCCAAATGGAGGTGGCTACACCAGTGGAGATAACAACAAAGACATCTCTTCACTCGGCACAAAGCTATGAACATCTTTTCACGGTCAATCGGAGGAGGCATTCTTTTGTTTTGATAAAATAAATAAATAAATCAAATCGGGGGGGTGTGTGGGGGGGGTGAGGAGAATCAGTCTTGCTGGAGCCATAAATGCCACACAAAGAAGACTGTTCATCTCATCTTAAATGAAGGAGATGATCACATGCCTATTGGTTCTGCATTCTGTGAGCATGTTCCATATGCTTAAGTGAGGGACTTTTTTAAACTATGTTATAATTAGGTTCTTATGAACTTGGATTTTGAATGTCTATTCACTCTCACCGTTGCTGCCAAAATGTGATGCACTCAAGCTGAATAAACAATGATCTGGCCTCTTTGGGTTAAGACAGGCTTCCTGGCGTGGGTGTGCCTGAACCCTTTTAGGTTTCTCATCTTTGGCGACAGTAAATAGATCATACCCATGGCAGGGCTGATCAGAGAGGCTGGGATACAGCCAGGGTTGCCAGGCAAGGGAAAACTTCAACAGCAATAGATTCTCTGATGAGGTAACTGTATCACACAGAGAGTAAGGACTAAGGGCTATCTGTGTAGTCTTCTTTCCATCTGACTCATCCATGCATGCACATGAACATCCACTAAACTCTGGCTGCCAGAGGCATAAGGGGAAACACAACCATCCTTGAGAAACAAATTAAAAGCATCCGATGGTTGGAAATATTCCCTCCTCTGTGTTGGTTGAACCAGAAAGCAAAGCCTGTTGTTATTTTTCTGTAAATTAAAAATATAAATGCTTCACAGCATGAAATTCCCAGACACTAAATTAAAACGCAGAGTAAGAGAAACAGGAAGATGTAGTGAGAGATTATAACTTAGAGAAAGAAACAGGAGTTGTCTAAAAAGTATGAAAAGAGAGATTTGTTAATCTACCTGGTCATACTGGTGATTGTGCTTTTGTTCATTTCTCTTTGGACTCATGCTTCTTGCCTTGTCTTGCCCTCTCAAACAGGAGTTTCTGGTTTTGAGTAAGATTTGTGCAATGACGCCAGTGGCTTTGCTGTCAGGCTTATCTTATGGAATATTACACCAGGCTGACCTCACTGTCCAAAAAAAAAAAAAGCTGATCGTGTTACCCCAGCTCAGATTACATCATCTTTAAGCCCCGCACAATCAACCACCATCCCCTTGTTTAAGATGTATAATGCCTGTACACAGATTGAACCCTCTAATCACAGGACGGCAGTCTGTCAAACTGGTAATTTTGAGAATATGAACAAAGCAGAACAATACGACTTGGTAGTAGGCAAACTGAGTCGTGGTCTGGAAATTCCTGACAGAGTGTTTATGTTCTGGAAGAGCTGTGGTGAAAGTGGACAACACTAATGTTATAATGACTGTGACAATAGGAGTTCTGTGTCTGTAAAACAATTTGTATGGCGAGGGCCAAGATTTTTTTTTTATTCTAAATAATCCTGAATGACCTTGAAAACAAGCTCTACTCAGAATGTGAGATAATGACGCCCTCTCCAAGTGACCCATGTTGAGTCTGTAAGAGGTCATTGCACAGTGGAGCTATCGAGGACAGTGGAAAGGGGAGCCAGACAGTGTGGCTCAGATATAACGAAAGGAAAGAGAAAGGGAATGTCAGAAATCAAGAAGTGACAGAAAACAAGGGAGATGGAGAAGAGGTTGTGTTTTTTGTTTCTCTCTGTGGATTATGCTGCCCTAATGAACCCAGCTACCAAAAGTCAGCCACAGGGCAACTAGGGCTTCTCCTGTTTTTATTATATGAAGACAGATAGTTCCCCTCAGACCTCACTTCAACTTTAAGGATAGTTATGTGCCCCATGTGGCTACATCTCCATTCACAGCCTCGTTCACCCTATGCAGCCTCGTTCCAGGTTTTCTCGACCACTTAAACCCATTTCTCCCATAAGCATTAAACCTTTAAGAACTGTTGCTTTAACTTAAATTTTGTCTAATGTCTACTGCGCACCAGTAAAGCAGTTTCTGACTCCTTTGAACAAATTGCAAATTCTTGGTTGATATGATGATGTTCAATTGTTTCCTGTACACACAGGTTGTGTTGTTTAAAATGAAATAAATTGCAACAATTTGTGAGGAGGAGGAGCTTGCTCAGATAAACTTTTATGAGGACAGCAGCCTCCTGTGAAAAAGGAAGACGAGTAAGGATGTGTGCAAGGAGAAGACAACAGAGCACAGAAAGATGCAGAAGAGTACAAAGTATAGTTATGGCATACACAGTTAATCTCTCAATTATACCTTTCTGTTCCTATGGAAATTAATGCAGCCGTTTTTATTATTTTTTCTGTAATATTATTCACAGATAGTCAAAATGTTTTTAAATAGAAATTGGAGTAAAAATAGAAGTTGGATAATCCTAGCTGACCTGGGATGAAACTGAAGCACCCTGTCTAGACGTCAGCATGACTTTGAGTAGCATCCCACGGCTCTGTCTCTTTCCCTTTCTCTTTGCCTTTTTGCACTTCCCTTCTCTTCCTGTCTGCCCTCATTTTCACAGCTTGGTTCTCACAAATTTCTGCCCTTTGCATCTATCTTTTCTTTTTGATCTTTGACTCTCTGTTTTCTTATTACTGTCGGTTTCAGGCTTAGGTGTGGTTATTTGGTGGTGATGATGACAGTGAAAGCTGGATGTGGTAAAATGCCCATGCAGACAGATTGAAAAGAATGTATCCCACTAACATGCCAAAGATAACTACTGAGGTTCTCCTTCTTTCATTCAGCTGTTTGTACTCATATATTTTCTGTCCGAAAATGCAAGTGGTTGACTGCTAAGTACACATCAAGGCTGCATAAGGGCAGAGCCAGAGTATGTTTACAGGCTCAGAAATTGTGACAGGGTTACAATTAAGGGAAGACCTAACCACATTGCATTACCCTCATTATATTGCAATGACATTCTCAATTGTGAAACAAAGGTACAAAACAATGGTTTAATAAGACCTCTTGTTTAATGAGACTTTGCTTTAACTCTTGTGTTCATTCAGTTAGTAAATAGGTCTTCCATTCAGGTCTAGGCACCCTAATTCTCATTTTCCCAAGTGCGACACACACCACCCCCTGCCATTAGCCTTCGGTGTCCCACATTGGGTCTTGGCATCCCCCTGAACATTCAGAACATACAGACTCCTCCCCCAACCTCCTCAGATTCCCTATTCCCCTTCCCCTCCAACCCCTGTACACACACCCATTTGATTGTGATTGACAGTGTCTTTGTTCCATTGTGCAGAGCTGTCGCCTCTGATGAAGACACATACACAGAGCCGAGGCACTGCACTCATTGTACACTGTGCAGAAATTACAGGTCTGCAACCAGTTGCACTGTCCGTGCATTCAGACTAGGTGTGCGTAAACAGCTTTGTGCATGGAAGGTCATAGCAAAATGTGATAGGGCAGAGTGCGTAGGAAGAATGGCTAGACTGCTTTGGCCATACTGCAGGCCTCATCCACTGTGGACCAGGACCAGGGGGTCCAGGCCTGATAGGCTAAGAGGGCCAGCTGGAGAGGGAGGCTCGGGGCTGCGCAAAATGTGTCTGAGGTTGTCAATAGTTTTCACCCCTCCTCAGGGATGGGAACCAGGTCACATTCTCTCACACGGCACAAAGCCGGGTGTGTGTGTGAGAGGGTTGGAGGTTCAAGGGAGGGGTTTTGATGGGGAGCAGGCCATGACCTCTTTATATCCATCAACAGATCACTATCTTGGCCCATAGACATGGTCTTATAACACATTCACATGCATGCAAACACATGCTAATTTTTGTGCATGAGCACAGACAATTTGTCTCACTGACAAAAATTTAAGTGTGTGCTCAAAAATTGGCCTTATGCAGGAGTTTTTGTTTTGACCTGTGTATGAAATTAAAAAATGATTTTTGAACACATTCTCTTATTATATTTTTTTCAACCAGTATTTTCAAAATATCCATAGGGTTTAACCTTGATACATTTATTACTAATAGATAAATTGTTACAAATATAGCTAGTGAAAAATAAGTGTAATGGCCAGTTTCTCAAACTAATTTAATTAAATATTGTCCTACTTGTCTGTCTCAAGTAGATACCAGTTCCTGGACAACTTCAGCTGCTTCTCAGCAGTAGGAAAACACAGGTGAAGTAAATTTCACTGCACCAGATGTCTCAGTAAACCATACTGGTGAGCCAGAAAGCACAATGTCAGGACCCCAGAACTACTTCAGGCAAATGGAATATTTTGTTGAAAACTGTGCTTTTGTGTGAATAATACTGTAAAAATCAGTGCATGTCCCGTGTAATCCACAGGTTCGGAATCAGGGTAAAACAGTGAAATGCCGCCCCCTTGTGGTGTCGACTGAGTCTGTCAGACAGAGAGCTTTCAAAGTCAAAGTGGTCACGTTTTTTGTTATTTGTGTTCTTAAAAAAACATTCAGAGTAAATCAGAATTCACTTTATTTTTTCCATTAATTTGCTTGGTAAAAGTATCTGATCCAGCCCTTTGTAAAACCCAAACCAAAACAAACAAACATTCAGTTTATCAAAGATTAGAAATATGATTCAACAGCAGTTATGACCATGAGAACATTATATTAAGGTGAACATAAAATTAAGGGCACTGAAGAACAAAAGATGAAATATTTATATATATATTTATCATATATTCTGACTCTGTCTTATATGTCATTACTCTGATGAGTAATGAAACAATACCTAGGTTGCAACTTATGGTATTGTGATTGTGATATTTATTATAATTTTATGGTTTCTCTCATCATCTTAATTTATTTCTTGTGCTTTGACATCTGTCCATGTGTTTCAATCTTAAGTTCCATCTTTACGTTTTCATTTAACAACATATATATCCAACAACTTACAAAGCAGCTGTTCAGTTCTTGTCATACTACCCAGACTCTGGCATGAGTTCCTCGTCATATTATATATACAATAATCCAATGTGTGTGTTGTTTGTATGTCTGTGTTGTGGTGTATGCATGTTTCTGTGTCAGTACATGAGGTCACCCTATATATAACATTTCTGTGACAAACTTGTGCAGCTGTGCATGTTGTCTTGAGAAGCTTATTGTGGCTCTGTCTTTAAACTAAAAGGTGGCTCTTCTCTCCAGGTTACTTGCTCTAGTCTAGTCTGTTCAGGAAACCTCCGTTCAACAAACTGGGAGGTTAAAGTTAAGTGACAGAATTACACACTCCATCTTCAGTTAGGTGAGATGGTGCGTCTACGCAGGCAGCTGCACGTCAAACACTTGAGGATGCTCATGGTGATGTGCATGAGAGGGCCGAAATTGAAGAGTAGATTGTAGAATGTGTTTACAGACAGGCCTCCAGTCTCATCGGCATATTTCAGGGCCACAATGGGTGTGTAGAGGCTGTTGGTCAGATTCCTGAAGCGTGGGTTGTTTGACTCAATAACCTTTTTAGTGCACTGGAAAAGATAAGAAGCAACAGAACATTTTAACGGCTGCACGCAGAACATCAACACAAATTCCTGAACTGGGTTCAGTGTAGGAGTTAGAAACCAATTCTTTTACCTTAGCTATGTCATCTGGTGTTTGGCCCATGGCCTCAAATATATCTATTGATGATGGGAGGTAAACGTCTTTAAAATAACGAACTGTGTCAGCATCCGCACCCGGATACTCCATCTTAGCCACATCCTCCATCATTTTCGTTTCAAATTCAGTGTGCACTGGGCCAGGCTCAATCATGGACAACCTGGGGTAAGTTAGATACAGTGTGATCAGTGGGGATGGTATTTTCAGTAGAAAATAAAGACACATGTGAAGGAAGACTAGCGGAAAGAGGGTAATCTACCTGATATTGAACTTCATCAGTTGCACAGCCAAACTCTCACAGAAGCCCTCCATTGCAAACTTAGAAGCAGTGTAAACATCGTTGAATACCACACCTGATTAAAGAACAACAAGAGGAGATAAAGAAGCTCAATGCACCGTAGAATGAGATTTCAAAGTACTCAATCAAGAATAGAAATCACTCACTTGATTTACAGATAAAGGACTAGGGTTAAAAAAAAGTAGCAGGCAGGACAACACAAGTGTCAGACATTATGCAAGCTAATTCAGCAGTTTATCAGAAAGCGTCCAACCTGCTTTGCTGGAGTCCACCATTATGCTACTTCAAACAAGTTAAAACAAACACTAAAAATTCTTTGCAAGAACTTGCAGTTTGACTCAAATTACTGTAAGTTGTCAGAGCTTTACTGGAAATGTGAAACAGAGACCAACGAATAATAATATTAATATAATAAGGAATTTTAAAAAATCATTTAAATTACCTAACAGTTTCATCTACGAAATCTACAGATATAACTTCAAACCATAAAGATAAAATTGCTGTTAACTTTCCTTTTGGATAAAACAATGTCAGCTTATACCAAGCTAAAATTTTGGAACACGTGCAGAGTGTTTTGCAAGTCATTATGAGTGATTATGGAGACTGTTGACTGTTTAATCGTCAAAATGTATATTCAATATGTTCTCTTTTGATATGCAGGAATCCAGTAAGCCTTATACCAACCAAAGTTGCCAGATTTAGAACCTACATGTAGCTTAATAGATTACAATAAACGGTCTATTACATGGTTTATTGTAATTTGTCATTCTCAAAATGTTTTTGACGTTCAGTTAGAATAGCACTACAAATTTTCTTATGCATAACTAATTATACTCATACCCTGAAGACCCATGACGCTGCTCATGACGATAATGTGCCCTGAACGCCTCTTCTTCATGTCTGGCATCACTTCTTTGATCATACGAACCACTCCAAAGAAGTTGGTCTCAAATACTTTTTTCATCTCCTCAATGCTGATGCTTTCCACAGGTCCAAGCAAGCCCACACCTGCATTGTTGACTGGCAGGAAACAGACACACAGATAATGCATTGTCCATAAATGCAATGATCAAAAAACAAAAACAAACAGAAATAGAGCAATATTTGACTTTATTACTTCATTAGACCATTTGTTAGTTAGTTGTTGGTTTTATGTCTGTGAAGGTTCTCAGTCATCCAGGTCATCGTAGTCAAAGGAGCTTGTAAAGAAAAGCGTCTGGACTTCTTTAAGTTGCTTGAAGACGTTTCACCTCTCATCCGAGAAGCTTCTTCAGTTCTAAGGTCAAATGGCAGAGAGTCCCAGATTGACCTTAGAACTGAAGAAGCTTCTCGGATGAGAGGTGAAACGTCTTCAAGCAACTTAAAGAAGTCCAGACGCTTTTCTTTACAAGCTCCTTTGATAAAGCTGGTTTTACTTGATACTGCCACCAGATGTCAGTATGTGACAACAACATGAAGGTCTGACGTAACACCAGGCTGAAGAGCCTTTGGGTCTTGAGTAATTAGGCGAAAGGGGATTTAATGCTGGATTTAGACTAAGATGGAGACAGGTTTATAAATAGATACTTTATCCAGGCTAAAGGTTTAAGGACCATAAGCGAAAAGCGTTACGTATTCAGAAGATCTGGTAAAATGGACTTTACTGCACTATAAAATTACTTGATAAATTCTGGATCACACATTGTGAGATTTTAGTTGTGAGGATTACTATTCAGAAAAATAAAGTATTGCAGCTGCACAGTGCTGTAAGCTTAGCTTCAGCTATCTTTCTCTCGGGTTATTAATGTGGTAGCCCATTCAGTTTTGGTCCATAATCTTTCTGACCACTGGAATTTTAAGACTCAGACTCCTCCCTCCACATACTCTAAGTGTCAACTGCGCAGTGCAACTACTGTTTAAAATATTTGTTTCACAAATAATCAAAGCCTTTGTCCTGAACTGTTGTTATAACTTTAGCAATAGCACAGGGCTTTACTTTTTATAAATGCATGTATATTATTATCATTCCCACTGCACTTTATGTTCATATTGTAACCATCTGTACATATTATAGTGTTTTTGCATACATCTCTAATTCTTGAGCTGCTGTAAACAGTTGAATTTCCCCAGTGTGTGATTAAATAAAATCTATGTCTATGATATTATAAATAGCATAGACTTTCTATTGAATACGCAAAACTATAAAATGAAGCAGAACGATAGTGTTCCATCATATGTTAAAAAAATAATTCTGTGTATAAACTCTTGTAAAACACATAATAAAAAAACAAACATACACTTATCCAAGGACAGAGAATCGATCATCATGACCTGCTTTTTAAAGAGATATACACTTTGTGTCCCACTCACTCAGAATATCAATATGGCGGTCCTTAACGTTATTGACGCACTGCCTGACGGACTCATCGCTACACACATCTAATGGAAGCAACGTCAAGGTCTTTCCATATACGTCTCCAGCTGCCTCCACCAACTTGTCCTTCTTCTTCAGGTCCCGCATCGTGGCAATGACTGATAGGGAGACACAGAGAACTGTATGGAGATAATGTGGCTTCAGACTTTGCAAAAATAGATATGATAGCGGAAAAGTGTCATGTAACACAACTTGAAGAGGCAAAGAAATGTTTAGGAATGTGAGGAGCACTTAAAATTATCAGTACTGGAATAGTTTATTATTTTAAGATATTAATGCCTTTACACATTTTTCTGACTATCACTGTTGCATTTAATATGAAAGTATTAATGCAATCATTATATTTTTAATGCTGAGGAAGTGACAGAGGACTCAAGTGACGTTACTAAATTAACTTTTTTTCTTGGACAAACACACCAGTGTAAAAACAAACAAGCACCCACACATGCTCAGATAGTGACACTCAGACGTGTGGGTCAGAGTTCCTGGAAAAGACCACGCCTGTTAGTTTACAGGGGACAGAATTGATTTCCTCTGAACTTTACCCGCTGGGGAACATTAACCTACATAAAGCGGAGGAATCTACCATGACCAACAACAATGAATATAAGCGCCGCTGACTTGGCTTCCACAGCTTCTTCCTTTTTGTGTGCTCTGCTTACACTTGGCAGACTGGCGTTATGTAACTGAGAAAACAGAGGCACTGGTGTTGCACAATGGCAATAGGCAGGAATAAACAACCTCTTATTCAAATTTTCACCTAAGTCTACCTGTTGTCATTGGCAGACAAAAGCAAATCCTCACCTTATTCTCATGTGAACAGAGATGAGGTTGGATAAGTAATCAGATTTGGACCACTTTGCTGTGGAGGCTTGGACTGCTGTGCAGTGTTACTGATGCAACATGATGTATAACAATGTCTATCTATCTGTCTGTCTGTGTGTCTGTCATATATGCTCTACGCATAAACAACATCTTATGAAGAGTAATTGGGTCTACTTGAGACCAGGGTGTCCAGGAAGGGTTTCAAGGAAGCAACAGAAAGCTTTGCGTTTTGATTGAGACATGAACAAGAGGTCTATTGTTCTAAATGCTCCTGAAG
Organism: Maylandia zebra; assembly: GCF_041146795.1. Classification (NCBI taxonomy): domain Eukaryota; kingdom Metazoa; phylum Chordata; class Actinopteri; order Cichliformes; family Cichlidae; genus Maylandia; species Maylandia zebra. Next base: position 26,261,442 of record NC_135170.1, read on the forward strand.
GAATTACAACTGGGCAGCTTAACTATTCTTGAATGAACCACACTGCAAACACAGGGGTATTTTAAGGCCGCCTCTGAATTTCATCCATGTCACTGCAACTAATTCCTACTTTATGCACAACGCAATATTTAATCTCGGCTGGATTTCCTAAGGAATAGAGCAGATCAATGCAATCGCCAAGATGTGGCCTTATTGAAAGCAGGTCACACTGTTCAAACCAAACGAGTGTTGGGAGGGAGGGAGGTTTTGTTTTCCTCATCTATTTCGCAGTAATAAATCCCATCATATCCCAGTGGCCCCTAACAAGAGACAGAGAAAAAAACAAAACAAAATAAAAAAACAAGGTTTACTGAACCCTGTCCAGTTGTTCATACCATGTTAATAATGACAATTCTAACTGTCCATAACCTGTCAAAGTAAGAAAGGGCTGACTGTAGCTTTATGGCAAATTATACAGTTTAGAGTCATAGCTAAAAACAAAATCTGGTCACAAGGCTCTTGGTACAAACCCCTCTAACATAATTCTGTCTGAGGCTCCACAGATTGACACAGGAGGATTTTTTTATTCAGTTCTAATTCCTCCAGTGACATTAATAATAGCTGGGAAGCAGGAGAGGACCAACAGTGTCAAAGTGTGAAACCTTAACTCCACTGCCTACCAATGAAGACTTCAAACAAGGCCCTTGCTTTAGAGTGAACCCTCGCTTGTACAGGTCTCAAACTTTGTCCCCCTTTCAACACTCGCTCCAGTGAGGGGACTATGGGCACATTAGACACGGCACTAAACCGGAGCAGGCGGTCTACAATTCACTGCAATAAAAGGGGGCTTTGTGCTGGAGAAGTCACTTGAAAGAGAACTGACAAGACCTCTTTTATGAATCCTGCCTGGCAAGCGGCATCCTTGCAGAGCCCTACCCTGGAAACTGCGCTTTCAGATGATAATAGTCGAGTCAAAGGGGCGACTGAATCCCAGTGCTTACAAAGGGATATGGATCCGATATTACAGGGGTTAGCATTTTAATTTAACCCACGCTAGATCACGTATGAGCGTTTAGACGGAGCGTTGCGCATGAAACTTGATCAAACTTTATGCGTAAAGGAAGCTTGCAGCGTGTTGCAGGGAAAAATAAGCACGAAATTGTATTTCAAGCGAACCACAATATTGCAGGCTTGTTACAAACAGGTCCGATCAAACAAACAATGTAGAAGAAAGCGCATTTACCATGGTAACGACTCTTTTCATCTTTGGCCAGGATGACGGCAATTCGTAACCCGATGCCGGAGGAGCAGCCGGTGATCAGCACAACTTTCTGCCCACTGTTCGCCATGATTTGTCCGTATACGCGCAGTGTTTTTCAGGGGTCTTCTGCTCCAGATGGTCCCAGCCGAGGGAGCTACCGATAACCGAACTTTAAAAAACTAAAGCCGATCATGCAGCCACAGCAGCCATGTGAGCGCCTAATTCAGTCACATGTTTCATAAAAATCAGTAAACACACCCCCCCCCCCTCAAAAAAAGACGTGATACCGCAAACACCCCTTGCAGTTACTTGATAGGTGCCGACTGCCCTAGAAAAAGTAGCCTAGTTAATTTCCTTAAAAATGTGTGGACGTGCACGCGCGTGCGTGGAGGGGGCAGTGCTTATTTGATTTCTGAGTTGGTGACCCCAGCAACTGTAACAGTAATCATGGAGTTAATCGTCACAATGCTCCAGATAAAACCTTGATCAGGGCTTTTTCAATAAGTTGCCTATCCTATGATTCAACACTGTAATACGTTAATTTAATTAGAATCTACTTAGCATAAACTAAAAATAAGCTAAAGCACACTATTTAAACGGGCTTTTAAAATAACAGGTCCACATATAGCTTCACACACAGACACACGGAGAAATACACACACATATACTCTCCAGCTTTAGGTTATTTATAAAACATTCCAACCTTTGCTGAAATTTAGTTTGAAAGGTATTTACTTAATGCTCTGCGTTCCACTGACACCTAGTGGTAAGGTAGGCGCAGAGCACTGAAATAGCACCGAGGCTTTCTGAACTCATCGTGCCCGCACAAAATAACATAAACAATGTTAACTGCGATATTGTTGTCCATTCAGGTAATAAGGCTATTAAAAACATAGGAAGAATATTCAGAGTTTGTTTTTCAGCAGTGCTGTTACCGAATGGCTGTTATGTTGACCAGTGGACTCTGTTCTTGGCTCATGTTGTGAGGGGTCAAAGGTGCTCTGATAAGACCTCAAATGAAACTTGCTTCTTTTTTCTGATGAAATACTGTAGTGCAGTACTCAGCGTCTGTCATGTTTGGGCCTGTTGCTAAATGTGATGCAAGCACGTGCAAACTGTTACACTGAAAAAGGAATGATTCTCACACAATGGTAGAAGAGTAAACATTTATGCTTTTTGATCAAAGTTTTGACTGGTTGTTCAGGAAGATGGTATATGATTGGGGAAGAGTGCACACATAAAATTAGTGAATTAGTGTTTGTAATACGTCTGTTCAGAGGTTAATGTCGTTTTGTTTGGTTGATTAGTTAAGGGTCATTATTTGATGTCAGCTGCATTTGTTAATGTCAAGAAAGATTTGTCAGCTGTGATAGTCAGAAGAAGAGATGCTGAGAAATGGTCATTTGGTGTCATTCTGTGCTGCTTTATATGGTATGACATATATGGTGGATGCTTCTAGCCCTTGCTCTAAAGAGTAATCTAAGGTAATTATCCATCCATCCATTCTCTTCTGCTTATCCATACCAGGATCACGGGGGCTGGAGCCTATTTTAAAGTGACTAATAAGTGAATAAGCTATTGAAAGTAATCAGTATTTCACATACTTCCACTTACAATTCTTATGGTTACATTTCCCTTTTACAAAAGTCTTTGCATTTATTTAACTACTATGTGGACCTGGATGGTGTAAACTTGTAGCTGCCTGTAGCTGCTTGTTTCCCCAGTATTGCTGGTTCAGCTAAGAAATAGAATTAGCATTTTTCCATTGACAACAATTATTAAATACATGAAAACATGACATTAGGGATTGCTACTGTATTTAAATAAATCAAACAAGAACCTTAATTCAACATGATAATTAAGGGCTTTTGGCACCTATTGGCACTCAGTAGCATTTTTTTTTGGTTTAGTCCTTACACGATTCGCACTGCTGAAATAGAACAATTTACCCATTTTTACACAATTTTACACTTTTTTGGCAAATCCTGTCAAAGTTAATCTGACTGATTCAAAAGCAGGTGTGAAGTGCCATGTTTTCTTTTAGCTCCCTGTTCCCACTGCTGCAAAGCACACCACAGCTTGATGTTTTCACCACCACACTTCAACAACAGATGATATTAGACAATGATGTGCAGTGCCTGGTTTTAAGCAAATGTAATGTTTTGAGGTCTGCCCAGATCAACATTTCACTCACTGGACAAAAGAAATGTCATCTGTGTCATCTGTCAAATGCTTTCAAATGCTATTTTGGAAATATATCTTGAGGCCTTCTGCTCAGGGACTGTTCAACCGTAAAGGCCAGACTGGTTAAATTCAGCTAACCTTGTTGAGGTGCTGGCATGTTCTTCCAGGTCCTGAAGCTCTTTGAGAGTGATTTTTGCGTTCTTGGTCACCTCCCAGTTTGCCCTTTTACTCAATACAGCAGGACAACTAGTAGCTTCAAACCTCATCCATTACTGAGGCTACTGCGCTACAAATAATACTTAAGAAATGCTTCTGAATTCCTGGTTTTATTTGCTTTACCCTGATCTATTCGTTTCTTTCTAAATTATTTAGTTTGAAACAGGTGGGCTCCAGTAAAGCTGTATATACATCATGAGGATATTTAAAGCAAACAGGATGCACCCAACTACAGACCAGAGTGCCACAGCAAAAAGTATAAAAACATCTACATATGAGAGATTTTCTTTTTTTTCTCTTTAATAAATTTCTAATCCTTTCTATAAACAAAATTGCACTATTATCATGAGTTCATAAGAGTACATTGGGAAAATGCCAATTATATTCATTTAAAATGATAGTGGAAGGGGTCTGAATGCTTTCTGTGACTGTTCTATTCAAAATTAGAACACACAGTACAAAAGTGATTGTCATAGACTTCTAGTCATCACTGCTTGTGATAAAGACCATATTTTGCTGACAACACAGAGCAGACTTTCAGCCTACACTGATTGAGACCCAGTTTTTTTCTTGCTGTCTCACAAAGCTAATGACAGCTTATTTAAAACCTAATTGTCACAGTGAAAACAGAAATTAAAATTAGATCATTAAAGTAACAGAATTTGCATTGTCAGATAAACCAGACTTTTACAACAGCAGGTGTTTCAGTGTAAATTAAGGTTATATACTTGGTTATACTCGATCATTTGGCTTACTGATATTTAAGTGCCAGAACAGATCAGTAAAACCATAAGCAACCAAAAGTAGTAATATATGAAAAAAAAAAAGCCTATATATTATTCATGGTTCTGCAAAATAAGAAAAAAACTGTGCAATTATTAGCAACAAATTAATGACCTTTTATATTATTTATGGCCCATTGAGGCCTGAGCATATATATAATATATAAAATTGAATAAAACATCACTCAGACCTTAGGAGAAACTAGTCTTAAAGCAAGAGTCGTCTTCACAAAAATAAGTCACCACATAGGCTACTCATTAAAATACATGGACTTTCCAAAATGCATTATTTTTATGTTACAAATCAAATTCAGTGAAGCATATATATGGTTCCTTGTCTGTTTATGATATATATAAATGTGTATATTAAAACTACCTGCAGAAACTACAGGAAAATAAATACATATAAGTTTAAAGGAACATTTATTTATGAACATTTTCCTTGATTCACTCTCATAAATATAACACACAGATCAAAATGCAAAGTACAAAAACATTTATACTTTTCTTTAAAGCTTTAAGTTAGTTCACTGAACTGAGCACACACATATAGTCTAATACAGGCTGAGCTATTCTATGACATAGCACTTGATGGGATGGCTTCCATAAAAGAGCCAGGTAGACAGCTGCAAAAGAAAATTAAGTGGATTTTTGGGTCAGTGTCCAGCCAAATTTAAAAGAAAACAGTGAAGTGTAGATCTTCTTACAACCAAAATATATTAAGATCGAAATTGTAAATACATAACAAGAACTAAAAAATAGCATTATAACTACTGGTGGTACCCCTTATTGTCTTTTTTATACATAATTAAATCAAGGTGAAATTAGTTACAAATAGTGAATTATAATAGTGAAGTGATAAGACCTAAAGAAAAATAAACACCAATATATGCAAAATAATTAGGATTTCTTTTTAATTAAACAGATGATAAAGTCAAAAAACATACAAAATCCCCTAATTTCCTTCGGGATTAAGAAAGTATTCTGATTCTGATTCTGATAACATACTCCACTATTTCTTGCTTGAAAATATCTATAAATAGGTTACATTTTGCATTGGATCCCTGCATAGTGATACACGAAGTTGTGGCAACATTTAATACACTATTGACTACTACGTTCTACATTCACAATATCTTTTTTGTTCTTTTATTTTTTACAAAAAAACATTGCCTTCTTGATACATCTGCTGCACATCTAAAAACTCTACCATCAGTTGTGCTAGTTTTAGGTCAACGATTGAATTTTTCTGCCACAAATTTCCTTAATTTATATAAATTGCTTTCCTTTATATAAATCCAACACAAACAACACCTATCTCAACATTAACTATATGATGCATGGGTTTCATCAAGTTACCACAGTTTGATAATAGGTAGGGGTATTGGGAGTAAAACCCAAATTCTTGCCCATTATTGATGGTTGGATGCAAGAAAACAAACATGGTTCCTGACCAATTAAACTGCCATTAAAGGTGGTTGTTAGGGGGGGAAAGTGTCCCGCATCTGTTAAAATCATTTGTCTATATTTTTTATTTGTTATTTTTCTTATGGAGTCAGTTGTGCTCCTCTGAGAGAGCCCAGATGATCATCTGCCACTGGATACAAGAAGAACTGTACAAGAAAAATTAATGTAAATGTAAATTGCTGGAGTAATGCCTGGACATTCCTCGCATGCTTTTTCTTGTGCCTCTGGACAAAATGGGCAGGTGTAGATGCAGAAAAGGAGGTGTACTGGACAGTCAGTGATGTCCGTCAGCCTCTGAGCTATTTGTGTGGAATGTCAGAGGACTGAGGTGCTAAGACAAAGAAGGAATTAGGAGAGACAAAGGGGAAGGTATAATGCAAGCCCATGCGTGCGTTTCCATGCCATAGGCTTTCTCTGCTTTAAATGCCTTGTTGTAAACCCTCCTCCTCATTTAACCTCAAATGTTCTCCTCTCCACCTTCTCTTCTGCACATCTATACTTGTATGCCTGCAGCATCAAATCCTCATTTCAAGCAGAATGGTTTTCATTATACTTGCTGAGAACCTTTCACCTCACTCAGACACCTCTGAGCACAGCTGTGCCCTAAAGACCCAAATCATCTCTAACCTCATTGCCAAAGTCCAAGTCATGAAAATGGCACTCCTATTCCCTCTAACCCTAACTTTTATAGCTTAATAGTCAATTTCCTGTATACAGACTTTAAGGATACATGAACAGATGCTCCTTGAGCTTCCACTGTTTTTCCAGCTGACAGTATAAAGTTTTCCTCCTTCATAATTGAACATACATTTAGTGATTAGAGACACTGTTCTAAATGTACAGTGAAATTTAAAACTTGTTATAACAAATTAATAGCAAAGCATTTAAACATTTTCCTCTCATTTTTTTAATTTTATGCTTAAAATGTACATTTCTTTCTCTCAGTAATATTTCACGACTTCACATCAAACAGTACCAGGCGTACTTTAATCGTTTTAACCCTCTGTTAGTTGTATCTCAGTGCAGTAACATTAAAAACAAGACAGCTCTGGCTGATGCTCCTGAATGGATAATGGACTCTAGCTGTTTGAAAAGGTCTAGAGGACTGGAATGTTTGCTACAGGTCAGGAGTGGCGCTTTCTGCTCTTTTGTGTCCAGTCTGCAGAGGAGGTGTGGAATGCAAACTTCATGAGAACAGAGGCGAAGAAAGAGAAGAAGGGAAAGAGAAGCTAGGGGTCGATGCACGGGAGGGAGACTCGAAGAGGGGAAGAATGGGTGCAAAGAAAGCAGTGATAGTGTTTGTGGGCTTCTGGGGCAAAAAAAGTGTTAATTGAAGTGCTAAAAGAAAAGCTCACAGGCTGCACCAGAAGAAGAGTTCAAGTTGCTGCTGTAACAGATCACTCAATGAACATACAATGAACAACCTTGACAGCAATTCTAAAAACAAAGTCACAACTCTAAGCACAAAAAATGCCCTTTTTTATAACAGCTCACGATTCTGCATAATTTGGACATCAGCATTCAATATTCAAAGATCAAAAAAAATTGGTTCACAACCCTTTTTTGTGTGGCTACATAAAAAAAGAAACATTTACTATGGCCCTTAATTTCTTTGCATAAATTAAAGGAAAACATTGTCATGCACCTACAGGTTAGTAAAAGGACGGTCAAAAAAGAAAGCAAAGACAAACAACAGCATGGTGCCAGCTGCATCTGATTCTTGCCAAGAAAGTACACAGATGGATCCCTGCGAGGGCTGTTCACTCTTCCACTGTGGAACCATACTGTAACTCTTTAGACCAAATAATTTGCTGATTTTAAATGTCCTCATGGACTGTGGATGACTGCAGCTTTCCAGATATGTGTGGAAGAATTTCATTTGGTGTTGAAATTTTCTTTTTACCGTACCAATTTTCCTCTTAATTACTTTTCTGTCTCGAGAAGAAAGCACAATCATGGTGGCACGGCATAGACAAGGATACACAGGAGGGTAAGCATGAGTGTGGCCATTGGTTCAGCTCATTTAGCCTATTTGTTTGAGCAGCTCATTTAACAGACATGGTCCTTAAATGTTAATTAGTTTAGTCCCCCCCTCCCATCTCTAATGTTTATAATTATCACCAGACTGGCGTTTTTCCTTTAGTTGCCAGCCAAATGCAAAAGTGAAAATTTCCACATACTTCCTTAGAGTCAGAGGAACAATGTGGAAACTGTCACTATAGCAGGATTTGGTAAAGAGCTGTGTAGAGTAGAGTTATATGTTTAATGAAGCAATCCTGCATCCATTCGTTGTTGCAAAAGAACCCACTATGTGATGATTTGGTATGTAATTGCGGTTATGTGAACACTCTTATGTAAGAGCACATGCTGTCTGATATATTGAAGTCCTATCATCAGCAGACAGTGGGTGGCACGCTCACGTATCTCTTGGGATGCGTTGACAGATCAGGGGTTTTACAGCCTTTGACAGATTAACCTACATTTTTCTCCACAAATAGAGGAAACGTCAGTTGATCGGATAGGGATGTCAGTTGTTTGTTTTTCTTGTGAACTCGCCAACATCCAACCACATCTTTCATTGTTTTAACTAAGAGCACCGAATCCGCATTGCTTCTCTGTGTAATTTGTATTACAGACAGATGTTAGCAGTCTGCAGAGAAAAATGCAACACTTTTTGTCCAAGGCTTAGTCATAATTCTTTCATAAGTAATGGTAATTAAGTCATAGTGGATTAGTTACCACAGTGGCTAAAGTGAATAACATTGTTTTTATATCATTCGTAAATGAATGACACTGAAAGCCCATAAGGAAATAATGTTGTGAGATCCGAGATGCTCTGTAATTCAACTTTTTCATAATGACTGCATACTAGAAAAAAATACTTTAAAAGTATCTTTGATCATAAATCATATTTTGGCATTTTGAGAGAGTCAGTTGTTGTTTCCTTCTGAAAACATACATATTTCTGTTCCTGATTATTGGCCTCTTGTCTTGTTATAGCAAGTTCTCCAACACTGGGAGCAGACAGATCTTACTGAAATCTCGTCTTTGTATCTCTAGTATGTAATACTAAGTGTTCATGTGCTCATCTTGTGGATTACTTGGGTTTTGCAGTAGAGTCTAATACATGATAACAACAGATTTCTTAACTTCCACTCTCTCTGTGATAATGTAATAAAAAACACTGGACAGTTATTTATCAGCAAAGAGTGACCTGCAGAGGGAGAAAGAGTTGCTTTCAGTCTGTCACATGCCTTTAACTTTACACTCCACTACTGTGTTTATAATTTGATCATTTCCAGGAAATAAAAATGTAGAAACAGGAATGTCAGTGATGAAAACTAAAACAGAAACAGATTCTTCATTTGTTTGTTTGTTTTTTCTTCTTCATTTCTTGCCAAACTTCATCTCCAATTTCCTACTTTTAAACTAATAAATGCACACCAAAAAAAAGTCTCTGTGTTTCCTCGTGAGTTGTAATTTGTAGAAAAAGTGGCTCCAGTAGTTCAGGATAAAGAGAATAACTGATTTGGGAGTTCTTTTAAACATCTGTGTGTTTATTGTAAATTTCTTGAAAAGGTAAATCTATTTAAATCATCAGGCTGTTTTATGGATTCTGCTTCATTGAAGATGAGAAAATGCTGCAATGAGTCAAAAGGATCAACCTAATTTTAGTTATCACATTATATGAATAATTATAAATTATGCTTGAGTCCCAATTTTCAATTCACGTAGTAAAAATTAATGTCATGTTTTTTTGTTTGTTTGTTTTGAATAAAGGAGAAACTGTAACTTCTTTTGTCCATCGTTATGTGATTTTAAGTTACACAGGACAAAGGTACATAGCACACGCTCTAAAAGTATTTCTCACTCAAAGTTCAGACTACCTATTAGACTCTTAGTAACTATCTGCTAAAAGCTACCAGGAATGTGGCCCTAAATCAGGCTAAAGCTAAACTTGTACTGTGGGAGGTCAGGGAGACTGTTGTTTACCTAACAAATCAACATCAGTGTGTCCAGTCATCTGTTTCTGTCAACGCTCCTCTAATCTCTTGCTACCACTAGTTTTCTGTACTCTTTCTAATTAGGCCCACACTTATTCCCACAATTTGGACTATTTCACTTTGAGGAAATTCAGGAAATACATTTATATTTCATATTCCTAAAGGTTTTCTTATTTTAAAGAACTTGAAGGAAGATTATTAAATGATAACAAACTTTAATGATACTGAACTTAACAGTTTGAATTTATTTATTTAACCATTAAGAAAAAAAAGAACATATTCTGGATTCAGATCATAGGTCAATGATGTTGAATAATTTGGGGCTTAGCATTTGGCTTGGACTGAAATGATATGGAAACGCTCTGTTGGAAAATGACTGAGTTGAGGCCTTCTACATTCTGTGGTTAGAGGCTCTTTTCCCTTGAGATATTATGACTTGGCTCATTTTGTCTTTAATATTCTCTGGGATTTCATCTCCCAGTTATTTTTACAAAAGCCTTCTGTAGCTTGGATTCTAGAATCATTATCTTTGGTAATATTCCAATTAGACAAGGCCTTCACAAGTCTTATCTTAAAGCATGCCTCAACTGAATACAGTTGTCTTGGAATTAATTAGATTTTTGGCAGAATGTATTCAGCTCCCAGAAGTGATGATCGCTACACGTTTGAGCTCAGATGACTGGGAAAGATGTCACCTATACCTAAGACATTTCTTCTCATTCCTCTTAGCAGCGTTAAACAGAAATTACTTCTTGATATTTTAAGTCAGATTAACTGGCATTTAAAAATTGCAAAAAAGTGAGACAATGTGGATGTTTATGTTTTGTGCAGATAGAGCCCTGCTATTTTCTCGTGGGTTTGACTAAATTAGAGACATCTACTATGGGATAGCCACTAAAATTAAAGTTAGGACCCGCCCAGCCCCTTTTATTAATTTCTAAAATGATGACTCTGAGCTGTGGTGGGCTCATTCTCTGAGTTCATTCAGCCAATAAACAAACAGTGTTCAAGCAAAATAACAATAATGAAATACTGACATTTACATATATTAAAAAAGATATTACCATCAACATGAGCATTAGTAGGGTCATTGTTACGTAAAATAAAAATACGAAAAATTCCAGTGATCCGTTTTTAAAAATCTTGTATCTAATTGACCCAGGTGTCATCCTGTTCTAATTTAGTTCTGCAAAAAAAATCTATATGACAAGTTACCAGGTAAATTTGTTGTACTTTACACGCTGTCTGTGGGTAATGACAACCTCTCAGAAGTGGGAACTGACAAATTACGCGAGTAATAAACGTGATTTATGATGGAGTCCCTGGAGGCGCACCGCGCAGCCATGCGACGCAGTGCACCGTCCTGTGGGAGGGACAAGGCGGAGGAGGAGAACAGGGAGGGAAGGAGTGATGGCGAGAGGGAGAAATTGAATTAGAGGAGCAGAGCGAACCTCAGAGAAGACACCACAACAAAACTTCTCAACAGTCAAGCAAGTGGAGCTGCACACTGGCTTGTCTCCTTTTCTTCGCGCATGGCTGCCTAGTTCCAGCAGCAACAACGCCTGCAGTCTAAAGTTTTGGGTCTGGAAACAGGTCCCCGCATTGAAAGATGGACCATTTAATAAGGACCTGGTCGCGCTGGAGACTAACACTGTTTCTGTTTGTTCTGCTTCATGTAACAACGACACAAGCGGGTAAAGTATTTAGCTGGACACTCAAATGTACAATACAGATCATTGAAAATGCAAAAATGTTTTTTATGCCCCCTTATAGACTTTTCTGTTGTCTGATTGACGCTTTGTCCCCTTCATCTAAGTTTCCCTGACTATTTTTAAAGACTCTTTTATTGATAACTTGGCCTTTAGCCAACACAAAGTTATTAGCGCAGATCTTCACACCTTCATCTTAGATTCAGTTTGGTTCCTGGTGTGTTAGACTCATTTAAATCTTTGCAAATGGTTTGTTGATGCTGCTACGTGTTCTACAGAGTCGCTTCGGGCTGGGATTAAAATTGCAAGCTGACTCAAATGACTTTTAGAAGTTGTCGGAATGCTTGAGAGGTGTGCAGATGATTGTAATATAACCCCTTCTTGCATATGACAGATTAATTATCCGCCTCATTGCACTGGGAGGGTATTTAGCAGCTTCCTCAGCTTTTCCTGTTCTTGTTGCATTTTAATCAAAGATATTTCCAAGATTTGAATTGGGCTATGTCCTTCATGCGTCAGGTGTAAATCAGCGATTTAAGGAGATGTGTGATGTCATGTTTGAGTTTGCTTGTGACCGGCGTCGGTTTACTGTGAAAGAGGGTTTGACGTTGGCTTGCGAATGGCTGAAACACTGCAAGTGGGCAGATTAAAATTCCTTCCATGGATCTGTTTAATGCACACAGATCTTAAATTAATGCACATATCACTACTGCCTTCCTGATTCTGGTACACTTTTATAGTGATGTATTTTATTGCAGACTTGAATCTCAGATCACATTTGCACAGTAACTGATATGACCCACTTCCACTATGGTGGAATGTAATCATTGGACACATTTTCCAGTTATCCACCTGCAAAAAAGAAGACATCTGGTGACTATCAAACAGCTGTATCTGTCTGTCACAGTGTCCAGGCCTTCACATTTGTTGCACTTTCAAAAATAAATAAATAAAAACCAGCCATTGATGCAGCCATTTTAAGAGTTGCTTGTTGCCGACATGGCAAGTAGCTCACTTCTAATTGTCACCCACGCAGGTCTCTGGCACAAGTATCATTAACTGATGCAGACTACTTCTTTACAAGAGTTGCAGTTTACAGATTTGGTGATGAAGGGATTTTGTGGTCTTTCCAAAGTAGTTACACATATTTTGTTGTCAGTCTTGGTTTTTTGGCTTCACCTACTTTTATGACTGGCAAGATTTTTGGAATTCATTGGCTCAAACAACATCAAGAGAGGAGGAAGTGAGCCAATAGACACAAGTGGCATTCAGGCGGCACAGCGGTTGTCCATGGTGTCCATTGCTTTCTATTGAGGATCTGTGAAGTGAGAGCCTCACATGATTAAAAGAGTGAATAGGACATATGGTGGTACAGATATGACAGTCTTAGATATGCACATGTGGCTGATAATGTGTGTGTCTTGTGCCTGTGAATTTAAGCATGCATGTGTGTGTGTGTGTGTGTGTGTGTGTGTGTGTGTGTGTGTGTGTGTGTGTGTGTGTGTTTGTTGTGTGTACTGCAGTTCAAGAATGTTTTCCCATATGCTTTCTGTGTGTGTTCGGGAGATGAGAGAGTACTTTGTAGTCATGTTTGCTAACAGGAAGTGCGATGTTCTTGGACATGTGCATGGTTCATTTCTTTTAGAATCCTCTGTTGTGCTGCCTCGATGTGTTTCTGCTCAGTTTTGTTTTCTTTGTTTTCTTTTTTTAGTCCGCTCAAAGTCTGGGTGTATGGGATATTTGTTTTTATTTTATGTGCCTTATCACATCATTTACATCATCTTGCTCCTCTTGCTTTTGCCTGTGATAGGGGGCAAATTGTGCATACAGCCCCCTCACTGTGTCCCGTTTGATTCAGTCTTCTTGCCGATCCTTCACCAGACTCCCAAAGGATGGCAGCAAAGCTTGTTCGCCTTTGATCCAGCAACAAATTACTGGCAAATAAAAACACATGAAAAAAGGCTGCTGCATTTATCAGCATAGAGAATGAGAAAAGAGGCATTACAGCTCTAGTGTTAGTTCCTGCGAAATGAGTTCAAGCTATTCTAATTGAATCATTAAACATGAGAAGTGTTAGATATGCTGATATCTGTCCTTACTTGCTGATGCTGCAAGTATCACATCAAAACTGCTTCTCTGACATTGTGATGAAGCAGACTGTTTGGAATTCCCCCAAGTGTTTAATCTTTAGATATGATGCCTATACGCTTTGTGGCGCCAAACCTCAATCTATAGTATTCAATGGACATCTGGCTTCCAGAAACTCCCTTCCCCTCAGGCTTCTATGACTCTGAGTTCCTGATCACTGGATGCTCCAAGCAGCTTTTTGGGAGACTAGCTGGAACGGCTTCCTGTGGACTGTCATTTGCTTTAATATCCACATTTCTGAACTTCAGAAAAGTTATTTCAAAGTCATCCATCACGTGCACCATCTCTGAATAATCGTTAAGAGTTCCTATCAAAGTCATTTAAAACCATGTACAACCACTAACATTGCAGTAATCTTGGTCTCTGAGTTCCACTTATACTGTTTCTCTGGAGCAAAAATGAAATAGTCATGTCTGTACCTGTATTACACATAGTTTGTGAATATTTTATTTTATAATACTGTGTTCTGCTTTGATTTTAGAAACCCTGTTGCTCTCCATAAAGCTGCCTTAATGTTATGTATCAAAGTCTAGATGACAGCTTGCGTTTGAAACTAAAATGGGCTTGGTCATGCATAGATGTGCATGTTTTTTCCTCACTATTGCCCAGGGCTTGATGATTTGAATCAACAAGGACCATTGTGAGCCTTGCAGTAGATAATGGCTTTACATTAGTGAAAGAAAGTCCTGACAAGCCTAGTAGTATAAATGTGTGTGTTTCTATGTATGTTTGTGTGTATTGCCTGTCCAGTTATGGGCCTTCATGGGCAGGTGTTTTCTCTATGGGCCAAACAGCTTTTGGCCTGTTAGCCTGTCGTGCTGTGAGCAAACATGAGCAAAACAAACTGTGGAGACTGAAGAATGTGGTACTGATGTGAACTGGAGCAAAATGTGTAACTGGATTCCACCATTTAGTGTCAACACAAAAAGTATTACTGATGTGGGCATTAGCCCAAACAACCACATATGCCCAGTGACCTACATTGACAATCAGCAATGTTGTTGTAATATTTGTTTCCGTTCACCTGTTTGGATCATTTTGAGCGTAGACTTGAGATAGATCAAGTTCTTATTATGAAGAGAGCATATGATAGATACCTGGTTTACATAATACAGAACACTTAATATTCAATTAGGTTGTCCTGTTTACTCACATCCTTGCTTTGATTGACCCCATTAATAGGACTTCCTAACTCGTTACCCCTGAGAAAATGATTAACAAAAATTCCCAGCCACCATCTGTGCAACTGCTGACTTGACACGCTCCTAAACTGTCAGTGATAACCAAAAGCAGATCTATAAACACAACAAATTCAGTGTAATAAATATCTCTGCATTTTTATGCACTGCAGGCTTTCAAAATAATACTTTGACTTGACTCCGACCACACCCATCATATTGACAAAATCCGGTCAAAGACATACAGACAGGCATTGAAGCTTCTGCCAAAAAACCAAAATGACAATGACGTTCCCCACCCCCAAGGTGTATCTTAGAGCAAATTTTGCCATGATGACACTGTGAAACACACTTTCTTAGACAGTCACATGCTGTGGAAAAAAAGCACTTAAGTTGGCTTGGCAGGGTAACAATATTTATCCATACATCTGATAAGGAGGACTTTGGGTGTTTGTTTCTGGTGCCCTTTACTAAAAAGTCTCTTTGTGGGCTGTTACATATTTCTCTTCATAGTCAACCTTTATTTTTGTCACCAGTGTGATGACTTTATCTTGCCCACAGACAAGCAGCCAGACAGACAGACATAATCCTATCACCCACAACATTTAAACCATTGCCATGTTGTATAAATGACACAGATCATCTTGTTCAAATGCAGTAGTCTTCTGCAAAACCTTGAGTCCTTGGTCCTGGCATTCGTGTGGGATACTCTCACCTACACATTGCTCCAGACCAAACACAACCCCAAAGGCAAAGGCATTCTCTCAAAACAGCAGCTTCCCCAGCATTAAACAGCGCACCCTCCACAACTCAAAAATGGCACAGGGACAGCTTGAGGAACACAACAAAAAGCCCAAGGCACTGATCCAGCCTCCAGAATCCCCGGATCCTAAGCTCAGAGAGATTCAGCTGAATGTGCCAGAACAAGCCTGATCCACACATGCACACAGATCTCTAAAGATCCTTTGACTATGACTGATGATTTAATGGCACGAGAGATATTTAGTCAATACTAGGTTATTGTGGCCTCAGTATATAAGCAATGTCCAAAGAACGAAAAAAATGCTTTTGCAGTAGTTTGCACAAATGTATTCTTGTGCTTCAGTTACTTTTATTTATAAGCAAACGAGTAAAGTGTTTGACACAGTAATTAATTTAGTGAGAGAGAAACTGTTACAAAGGCAGTGTTCCAAAGTGCTTTTCTCTTCCTCTGGGAATGTTAAAGCTAGAACTGAGCTATAAACAGTTTTTGTCTATTCTGCTGTGACTAGGTGTGCAGACAGTTTATTATTCTTTTTCTGTGCTTGCGTGTCTCTTCTGCATGCATTAGCTCTCTGCAGCTCAGAGAGTTCCTGTCCACACACAGTCGTGACCCAGACAAAAGGTCACACCAAGTCTTAATTAGATTAAAGGCCATTTTTCTTGCAGCCACGGGGGAAAATGTGTCTGGATTTATTCGACCGCTGTGTCTGTCATCATTTTCAATACCATTCAATATTTTACAACATTTCCCATTTTCTGAAGAAATTCTGTCACAACAGCAGATTTTGTGGTGAGTTGGATTTTAATAAATAGATTTTAGATGGATTTCATATACCCATCTAAAAAGAATAATTCACTGCCTGTGTATTTCAGCTTCATGTGCACATGTTTTCTGTCTCATTTGTTATAAGCTACATCTGAAAAGTATTTCAGTCTTTAAATGTGAGATTCTCTTCCTCCACTCATCTCAGGGTGTGGCCCAAGATACTATGGGAAGTTCTTATTGCTGAGATTTCTTCCTGGCTGCATTTCTTTTTAAAAGTCCCCAGTTTCAGGATTCAGTACTTTTTGACAGAGTAGTGTGTGTGTGAGGGGTATTTTCAGGGATGGTTGTGAGCGTAGGTGGTATGAGTCACGGAGAATGTCTTTGGAGACATTTGCTTTTCAAACACAGAGAACACATTATGTCTATCTACGACTGAAGTGGTGCTAAGTTGTATGACCGCAGGCGATGGAGAGATTATGTCAAGTGTCACACAGCCAGAGAAGGCACAGAGAGATGTGGATTGTTTGGCTGTATTTACATGGGAACTCTGAGTTGGACTGCAGAGCTTTTTACTATGAGGAAAACTGTGCCTGTCATTCTTGTGGGGCAGACATGGTGTTCTCAAAGATAAAAGTACAAACAAAAAAACAGACTGACAAGTGTCTTACGGCATTGAACTGTATGCATTTATATGGATGATTGTGTATCATCATATGGTGTTCAGTGCATGTTAGCTGTGAGTATTCTCAAAAAATGCCTGGTGTCTGTGCAATTGCTGGACATTTCAGCCCTTTTCCAAACAGTCTGACCTTTTGGCGTGATTGGAAAACATTCTGAGTCATCAGTCCTTTGAGAATTTCTGATGCTGTTTCACAGCACATTCAGCCAAATGGTGGGGACCGTTTTGTTTATCAGTAGCCCGTACCAGATGTTCTCTTTTATGCTCAGCTACTCTTCCCAAGTTTCTGTAGAATTAACATAATTTGAAGGGTGAGGTAAGGGCACGAATACTGCAAAGCATAATGAGATGCGAGCAGAACCTGTTCAGACAGTCAGTGCTGCAGGATAGGTAAGGAGGATGCAAGAACTGACACAACTCAAGGTGACATAAGAGACTCCAAAGCAGGGAATAGATAACATTCTTTCACTGATCCAGACTTCATTTGGCAATCTTCCACCACTCTTAGTTCTTCCTTTTATGCCAGATAAGGTGTGAGGTGAAATAGGGATAGTCATCCTTAAATCTATCAAGCTGTAACAGCAGTGAAAGTTTGATTGATTTAAGGACATAGGAAGTCAGGACAGTGACTTCCTATGCCCTCTGAGTCAGCTTACCAAACAGATCCATGGCCATTTCTTTTCTCTTTCTTTCAGTGTAGCCCATTAAATTGATGGATGGATCCTTTTCGAAGGAGTTCCTGCTGCTTGTCTCAGAGTTTTCCCCGTGACATTGTTGTGTTTTCCCACTTTTCTTTGTTATCTTGTGAAAGACAGAGGTCAAGAGTCTCCTGTCAGTCCATACTTAAAAAAATGCTTGGAATTGGTCAACAGCTTTAAAGCTCATAGTGATTAGAGGAAAAAAAATCTTCTATGACTCAGTAGTTGCATTATTAAATGAATCTGTGGATGGTAATTTAACAATTGTGCTCAAAAGCAAATTATATTAGCTTACATTGGTCATTTTGTCAGGTGCTGGTCTAAATTCTGCTGACAGAATGTTACAAATCCTCTATAATTAAAACCACAAGACTTTAGTTTAAAACATTATTCAGACTGTTCCAAACATCATTGCCTCATGACCTCGCATCCTCAGACAGAGGAACATTGTGTGTATACTGGATTTGGACTTACGTTTGCAAAGGAAATTGATTTGCAGTCAGGAATCAAACAAGGCCACACCAGAGCAATGAAGAACTCTCTTGGGATTAGACAGAGAATCTACCAATTCAATGAAATACAAACATTAAGGATTAGATCCCAGACATGAGGAGAAGTCCAAAGTAAACTTTTGTTAGAAATAAAGACAGAAATGTAAACGCTTAACTATTTAGTGAGAATTTAGCTGGATGAAAAAAGGGGACTCTAGAGTGCTACGTCTTTTGCTTCTCCATAGGCAGTCAACAGAGAGTTTTTGGTCATCCATCCATCTGACCATCAATTTGCACCATGGTGTGGTGGTTATAGGTTGTCATTGATGTCGCGTGGCAAAATGTTTTGGTTTTGGCTTTACTAGTTGGCTGTTCTGTACATGGATTCACTTTGGCTTTCTATCACAGTCCAAAGACACGTTAGGCTACTTGGTGGTTCTGGATTGGTCATTAGAATGAATGTGAGGATGAATTGTTTTCTGGCATCATATGGTCGGCTGGTTGCATGTTTAAGGTTCAGCGTGCCCTATCTCTTCTCCTGACAGCTGTGATTGGCTCCTGCAACCCTGAACTGCACATGCAGTTAAGAAAATTCCTAGTTTTTTTTTTTTTTGGTGACTTGCTTATATTAAGTGTCACAAAGGTGAACTGATTATAACAAGTTCATTTTGGTAGCAAATTTAACCAGCAGGACAGCGCATATAATTTTTTATTGATCACATCTCAATAATAATTCAAAGAGTCTTGCTATGCTTTTCCTACCCATCTGTTTATTGCCTCTCTCAGCACCTGATCCTGTAATATACGTAATATGTGCTTAATTTATTATGTCACTCTTCTCTGCCTAATTATACTCACGAGTTCAAATTAAAAAACATGTTTTTCTAATATTTCTTTCAAAGTAAGCAAAATCTTTAGAAGGAAAGCTGAGCTTAGTAAATATCAAATTTATAAATTAAAGGTACAACTAAATGCATTTTTTTTGTGTATTTTCAATAGTAACTATGGCTATAGATGTTAGTGTGCAGGGATTGGTAGAAGAGAAGCTGTGTGTTGTAATGAAGTCATTTAATAAGTTTCAGTATAAATGTATTTTTGCAGGGAATAAATAAATAAATAAATTGATTAAAGCATTATTACGTGTGTAATGCTACATGTAAGGATTACATACATAAATACACTGCCATTAGCCATTTGTCATTATTTTTCAACCTGATGGTTGTACGCAGCAAAGAGACATACAAGATAATATGAAATTAATACAATTATAGTGTTAACTCAGGTACCTCTAACATATCTCTGTGATACTATTGTTGATAATTTTGAGGTATTGAGGAAAACTCTTAAAACGTTGCACAGTGAAAATAACAAGAACTAACACAGCCTCCCTAAAGATATGAGAATATGAGAAACTGAAAACCACAACCAGAAATTTGCAACAGGAAGGAATGCCAGTCCTCAATCAGGTTATAAGTGTGGGCAGTGTGTGGGAGTAAAACAGTGCAAAGTTTCTGTTGAAAGAAGATAGGACCTTCTGTAACTACTTAATTTACAAAGCTTGTTTAAAACTGCGCATAAATGCAAAATTTAATCTTTGAGATCTTAAACACTTTTAGATCTGTCCTTTTTGTTTTACATTGTTCAAGCCTGGCTACTAGCTTTACAACCCTGTTGCCATGCTGGCTTTCTGAGAGGGTGAGCTCCCAGAGCTTATTTGAATAAAGGATGTATGCTATGCAAATAAATAATGGCATAAAATGTAACACAGTGTTTTTTTCGGTAAGCACTGTCTGGACAACAGTAAACTCATTCCATATGTTTAATTAACAAGGAGATAAAAGGAGAGTTCTGTTCGAGGGACAAGAGCTTCAGGAGGCAATTTGGGTTTAGGATCCTCATTTCAGATGCCTGGAATGCTAAGTGCTGAGTGGCTCTCTCTAGCAGCTGGTGGGGGACTGGCTGCACACAAAGCTCTGATCCTGTCTAATGCTCATAGCAGCATTTTATCAGCGGAACATCTAAAATTACACGAACAGCATACAGCACAGGCTCATTATAATGAGAGAGACTTAATACTGGAGTACATTTCATATCCGTCAGGCCAAAAGTTGCTCTGCTTATTGCAAATAAGTATAATTTAATGATATATGCGTTTACATGAAAACAAATTCTTACTTTCAAGATTTTTCTTGCTTGATGTAGTAATGAAGTTTAGTCCATTTAGATTTCAACAGCTTTGGAATGAGTCATTTTACTGTGATCAGGTACCGTCATGGTATTAATTTGATTTCTTTGTCTATTGTTCAGATAAGTGCAAAGGGAATTTCATGGGAATAAAAGAAGTGTCACCCCGTTACCATAGATGTTACATTTTTCAGGAAAAAAATTAATATTAAAATTAGATATCTTACTTAAATATGTTTAAGTAATGAATCACTGATGAACTAATTTAAACCAGTGAATTGTTCAGTGTGATAAACAAGATGGGGGGCATATTGCTGCTAGCTGCTGCAGGGTGAGTGGTGTGCAGGTGTCAGCTGCCAGGTGTGCTAGAGCAGGATTATGGTTAGGCTTTGTACTACCCCAGTCCTATAATAACACCCACAGTAGTCTGGCCACCTGCCGCCACATCTCAGAGGAGCTTTTCTCTTCCGACTCCTAGGAAGCAGGAAGGCTCCACACTTTCAAACAAGCTTCCAGCCTCATTAAACCCTGCCTTTCAGCTTGGTAGCAACCAGCACTTAACTCAGCCAGACACAAAAGTGCTGTCACACTGGCAGAATTTAAGTTTTAAAGTGACAAGCAAAAACACAACCTCCACTCAGCATGTTTATTATAGTTCTTTATACAAGAATACAGAAATAAAGCTAAAATATGGAAGTCAGGCAAGTTAACATCACCTTGTTGAAAGAGAGAAAATTAGCTTCAGTTTATGAGAAACAAAAAAACCCACTAAATTGTTTTATCTGATGTAAAACTACAGACAGATGGCTAATTTATTTTCTTTTCTTTCACTTCCAGCTAATTCCATTGATGTTCTGCAAATGCTGAAGCTGTCAGAGAACATGGAGGGGGTGTCCTTGGAGGCTGGTCTCTGCACCAGCAGGAGAGACACAGAGGAGACAGACCTGGCCTACAGGATCAAAAAGATCCAGCTCAGTGCTCCCACCAAACAGCTCTTCCCTGGTAATGGGCTATTTTTTTTTCCTACAAGACCTTATACAGAGTAGTTTTTCAATGTAATATAAAGAAAGAAACTCCATGAGAAGTATGAACAAACTCCACGTACTGCTCCTCCTGGGCTGACGTCTTTCATTGGCAATAGTTTTTACCATTATTATTTCTACTCAGTTGTCACTATAGTGAGGGTGACGGGTCCCTGCTATGCTCTCTCTTGTATGACTTATCAACTCTCTCCTGTTGTCTCCTCTCTCCCTTCAGATACCACATTTCCTGAGAATTTCTCCCTGATGACTACCATGCGAGCTAAAGAGGGCTCCCAGTTTTTCCTGCTTTCGCTGTATGATGACCAGGGAGTACAACAGCTGGGGCTCGAAGTAGGCCGGTCACCTGTCTTCCTATATGAGGATCAGGACGGGCAGCCAGCACCAGAACTGTACCCCATTTTCAAGAAGGTCAACTTTGCTGATGGAAAGTGGGTAGTTTGAGGGCTGATATCTTCTACATAAGACCTATAAAAATTTAGAGTGAAGGTGATTTGTGTGTTTGGTAGATCAAACCAGCGCACCAGCATAAATACATAAATGATATTAACTGCATTTGCAATAACTTTCTTAATCCTTCAACAGACAAAGGTTAGCAGCTTGTTAAGTTTCCCTTTATCTTTGTTTCTTTCAGATGGCACCGGATAGCCTATAGTGTGGAGGATAAAACTGTGACCCTTTACTTGGATTGCAAGAAAGTAGAGACCGTTGAACTGCTGCGAGGGGACAATGCTGTAGTCAGCACAGAGGGTGTCACTGTGTTTGGGACACGGCTGCTGGATGAAGAAATATTTGAGGTAGGGCATTGTGAAAAAATAAAGCTCAAATCTAAATGTTTCTATAGTTTTTCAGGCAGTACAATTTTCTGTTTTTTTTTTATTTGTTTGTTTTGGGTTTTTTAGTATTCACTCAAGATTTCTGCACATCTGTTTAAGCAGACAAAAAATAAAAGTTTGAATAGATTATTTTTACGTTGGCTATGAATTGTTCCTCTAGTCTCCACATGCTAAAATATTCTTGGGCAAAACATTGCATCCCAGAGTTAGTTGAGGCAAACCATGCAGTCAATTCCTATCAAGTGTGCATTCTTTGTGCATTAATTTATTGAGGTATACAAATATCTAGTTTCACTGATATGCAATGCAATGCAGGGCACATTGAATGATCTGACAAGATGACCTTGTTTTCATTTGCATGAGTTGTTCGTGTTTATGAGCCTCTCGAACTTCTTAATGTTTTATACTAATACCAATTTAGCTCTTTATTGCCTAAGATGAGTCTATCTATCTATCTGTCTGTCTGCCATAATATAGCATTCATCAGCCTGTGAAACAGGACAACAAAATACAAACTTTAAAGTATAAACTGTAAAAAAAACCAACATTTTACAGAATAAAAAGGGGAAAATGCAGAAAGAATGGGATGACAGGGCACTAATGTTAATCAAGTGCTATTGAACAAAAAAAATATAAAAAGAAATGTGTTTCAGAGGAAGTAGCAAGGAGATATGACCAGTTTAATCAAGCCCACCTCAAATCCAATAATTATGCATTTCTTGAGGGGGGTTGCCAGCATATAACTACCTGAAACAGCTGGTGATTTAATCCTTGTTCACTTACAAAGATTTGTTCACATGTATCAATATGCATGGAAAAAAGGAGAAGCCAAAAAAGAAACCCATAACAAAAAAACTTGTGTTTTTTTTCCCCCTCTGTTTTGTCATAAATAATTCTGTGTGCTTTCCATAACAATACACAACCCCTGCCCCATTGTCATTCCCAATGAAGCTCCACTCTAAGTCTGTCATCCACAGCATAAAATAGAGATGGGCTCAAGCCCCTTCCCCTGCTATATCTCCAGGGCTTTGTCTCTATTCAGCGATTGAGCAAGAAAAAATTTAAAAAAGAGAAGGTATAAGATGTTAATTTTAGTAGAGGTATAAGTTATATAGTTGGGTTAATAAAATAGTTTTCCTTCTCCATCAGCGACACAGTCTGCAAAAAGGAAGACTGCATCTGAAATTATGAACATCCAGAGGAAGGGTTATTATAACTTCACTCTGTCTTTTTTTTTTTTGACCAATAGAAACAGATTACCTCATATATAATCAATAACTAATTCCTTAACCCTGTCCATACATTTTTTAATCTTTCCTGGGCAATAATCTAGTTGACCATCTCATGTTGTAAGTCACTCTTCCCTTCATACCCTTTCCTCTCAGGCATTCCAGTTGTTAAATTATTTTATATCCCCACTTCAGTTAAGAAATGTGTCTCCTTGTGGGCTCTATAAATTTCCCTGTTCAGAAGCAATGGAGACTGTTTAATCTCTGGCTTTGCTCCAAAAACACTCCCATGCTCTTATTCGTCTTCGTTTGTGAAAAGTTATGATGATGATACCAAATGTGTGGTGATGACTAATACTCTTCAGACCATCCTTAATCAGATCCATCCTTTACTTTAATACATGCAATTTTTGTGGTCACGTGTAAGGAAGTGTGCAATCAGCTTAGTCTATCAGAGTCTTTAAATCTTGTTTGCTGTAGAGCGTTAAGTAACCCAAAATAGTTTGTTCAACTTTATATTTTTGTTGATACAAGTGTCGATAAAAGACACATTTCTCACATATGTTATCTGATTATCAAAGTTGTACACCTTGGGTGAGGCTGGTGCCACAGGGGAAAAAAAATTAAGTAGGCTGACCTTTGGCCCTCTGTTCCCAGACCCTGGTTCTGGGGAGGAGGTCAGTGTTCCAGCCCAGTTTTCCCACCGTGGGAGCTCAGCGTGGGAGCATGGGGACTTTGGTCAGCCACTAATGTCTCTATTGCTTCCAGATTGCTTACAAATGACTGCAGAAGTTTTGCATTCATACCCTGCTCTTTATAGGAAAGCAAATTTTAGGTCTGACTGGACTCCTTTTTGGCTGCTATGTGCCCTGTTTGTATGTCTCCAACATGCTGACTGCGCAGATAAAATCCAGCCCACTATTTATTTGTTAGGAAATTCTTTCTGTCTCGCTTAGTACAGGAAATAAGAAATATTTTTGGCTCTGCTTGTAAGGCATGTTGAAACAAAGTTTGTCAAGCATATCTTTAAAGTTTAGCTTTATTGAAATGCATACATAGATTTACCATTAAAAAACTAGAGAAGTATTAATCAAAGTCTCTTTAAGTCAAAGTTAATTTTGTCTCGCTAATGACTCATAGCTGATGATAGTCAGATGTTTTTGGTTAGACGTGAGCATCTGTTAGTGTCAAAATGCAGTTTTATTGCAGTGAGATCGCTTATTATATTCTAGCTCCTTCACTCACACAAGATTATGACTCACACAAGAAATCTGATTAGGCGAAGGCTGGACAACTCCACAGAGAAGGCCTAGTTACTTATGATTTGGTGAAGATTATTGGCTATCTGGCACAACACACCCTATATGAGACAGCAGGGGGAAGTGGAGTGGACTTTTAAACATTAATGAGCCTGTGCCCACAGTGACATGTGTGACAACATGAAAGAAGATTGGGCGTCACTGGAAATTTGCAGGTTCAGCTGAGGTGTACTCCTTTTTCAACACGCCCTCACATAGCCTCTTTAGATGTCCTTGCCCCAATCTAAATGAATAATGGCAGCGTACACACAATTTGGTGCAACACTCACTTGCTGTGTTTTTCAAGAAGAGAGGGCTCCTGCTAGGCAAGAAAAACAGGAAAACTTGTCTGTGGAAGCATTTCCTTTGATCTTGAATTGAGATTGGATTAGATTGGATTAGCTCCTTTTTGCCTTCTCTCGCTCTCTCTCCATCTCCCTGCAGCTCTCACTCTCTCTCCCTCTCTCTCTCTATCACACCTTAGAGTGCAATAATTTTCTTTGCTTGACATGGGCTTTTGGCCAAAACAGGAAGAAAAAAGGGATAAATGGATAACAAATCCTTTCATGTTTAATACATTAAAGCATAAATGACTGTTTGAACAGTTCCTAGGATTACAGTTTTGTTCACGATGATCAAGGCTTTGCATAGACATGCGCTGCTGATTTGAGTTGTGCTGGAAGAAATATGAGGCGGTGGGTAAAGGAGAAGTGATGTGTTTAGATTTATTTCACCTCTGGCAGCTAAATCTTAATTAAAGAGATTACAATGGGGCTACAATTACCACAAAATCAAATGCTTAATCTAACTTAATTTATTATAAATGGTTGCCCAACTGTCCCTGGACACATTTCACCAGGCAGTATGTTTGCTATAGCGTGTCAGTTACATAGATTTGTATCACTAATTCAATCAAAACCTCATCAGCCACTGTCCTGTGGGGCTGGCAGCACTGTGTTTTTTTGTCAATTACTCTCTGATCCATGTCTCACAGAAATTAGCCCCGCAGCTCCTATTCTTTTACTATGAAGCTTGTGTTTGTTATTTTTGTATTTATTCATCCTTTAAAATGTTGTGATCTCAGCCAAAAAAATAGTTAAAATATAACATTTTCTTAAATATACTTTTATATAATTTTATTTAAACATTATTTTTGATATTTTTCTTGATAATATCTGTATCATGAGTATTCATTGGCATTATAAACTAATTAACCTTGTAAATTTTAGTACAAGAAGGACTGATGTGAAATATGATGTTGATAGAAGTTTACAGTTGTCTTGCGTTTAAGGCCGCTAAAGCCAAAAAAGGCTCTGGGTTCAGTGCTGCAGGGTACAGCCATGCTGTCTCTCTGTGTGTCTATATATACACTCTGGCATTGCCCACAGGGCAGGATGGTAGAGAGCTGCTTGACTGTTTCGTGCACACACTTGGGCCCCTCATGGGGTTATGGCCAAAAAGAGGTCCAATAGTCAGTAACAATTTTACTGTTGCTGACAGTTTGTGGCACTCCTTTACAACCCTCTGCTTTACATTTAGCTATGTAGCCAGATGTTCTCATAGCATCTGTCAAGTTGGAGTGTTTAATTTCTATTTTCTGTTCCATCCCAAATGTATTTTCAGCATGCAGTAGCAGCTGCATGATTTCTTTATTTTTGACTTTTTTTTTTTTTTATTTCAGGGAGATATTCAACAACTGCTGATTGTGGAGGACAGTGAGGCTGCTGCCAACTACTGTGTAAACTACATACCAGACTGTGACTCAGCTTTGCCCTATCACAGCCAAGCTCTGAACCTGCAGGAGGTCAGTACTGCCATTGAGAGGAGGTGATGCCTACTGGAAAAATGTTTGACACTTCAAACATTACAGTGAAGCCAAGCTTTTGGTGACCTTAAATAACCGTAGAATCCTGGCTTATGTTTTTGTCTGAACATGAAGGCCTGGAAATTTTAAAATGCTGTACATATTGTGTCATTGTCTTTTTTTCATACTAGCCCAACATTGTGTATTAACGCTTAAGCAGTATCGTGAAATTCTCCTTCTTGCCCTAATGGCAGGTCTCTCTGGCTGCCAAACACTTAATTCACAGCCAATCAGTTAAAGAAGCAAAAGCACACAGCTACATGTTTCAAAGGTTCTGAGGGCTTTTAAAAAGAGACTTGGACGATTACCACAGAATAGGGCAAGTAAGTGTATCTTCTTTTAAATACAGCCAGCAGTGGAGCAGTTCTATGGTCAGATGCTCTTTTGGCAAAATAGACAGTGCCAGAAGCCCATAACTCAAATATGATATAATAGCTCTTCCTTTCCTTAAGGGATGTATCTGTTATAGACATAAATTACTGTATATGTCTTTGGTGCTGTATGAAAGATAGAGATAAGATGAAAGGAAGGAAGCAGCTGTGTGTGTCGGTTTCATGAACCACACGCAATGTTTTCTGTGTTTGTCTATTTTTTGTGCATATGCCACATGAACATAGGTGAAAAAATTATGAGTGCACAACTTGTTGAGCCAAGCCACTGATGATCATGTAAGAACGGTTCATTAATGGGACTGTGTGTCCATTTCGATAGTCATCCAGCTGGCTTTTAAAGAGCTACAGCTGAGCAATGAACTCTTGAGTCCAGAATATGTCAGCATCTGTCACTTCACTGACCTACTTCCCATCATTCTCCCTTACACGCTGAGCTTGTTTAAAAGTGGCTCTAATTCATGTCGCTGATGTCTTTTACAGACTTTACCTACAACATCATTTTCAGGCAGGGGCCATTCCTAACACTGACATGTAACGGACGTCAGTCTGGAGCAGGGGTGGGCACTTAATTTTCCCAAGGGGCAACATGAGAGACTACGGCTGCTGTGGAGGGTGCAGTCCTTCACATTTGTTCACTTAGTAGAGAACACTTTTTGCATATAATTAACAAATTTGTAGCATTAAAGGCACTGTGACCTCTAAGCACACAAGTAAATATCAAGTAAATGTGTTTTGTTAGAATCTATATTTGTGTATTCCTTCTCATTTCATATTTTGTGTCAGGCTTTTATCAGCTCATTGGAACTTACAGTGGGCATCTGTAAGGGTGTCATGGGACCTGATTACATTTCTTGGCTTTCCTGAAGCAGGCTATTTCTATGATTTTCATTTACAGCAGTGTTTGTTTTTTTCTCCATCCTCCATCTATGTCCTCATCTTGCATTCTACTTTTTCATAAAAGACCTCCCAATATGGGTCTGTTGCCTTGATGCAAAGTGACCAGCCAGCTGAACCAAAGGAGGTCCCCAAAAAGGAGAAGAAAGGAAAAAAGGACAAAAAGAAGAGGGATAAAGACTCTAAAGGCAAACGTAGAAGGAAGGACAAGGGAGAGAGGGGATCCAGAAAGAAAAAACACGAAGAGGAAGCTCTGGAGGAAGGCTTCCTTAGAGTTTCCACAACACTGCCTCCATATCAAACCCAGGAAACTTTTCAGGCAACTAAGTTGCCAGAAATTAAGAGTATCCTAGAAACTACCATTCCAACTGATGTTTTCTACAAGACCTTCACGGAGATACCAACACATGAACCTGACTTCACAACTGAAGCCTCTACTTTCATACCTAGGACATTGCCTGTGTCAAAGGTTACCGAGGAGGTAGACAAATTTGCCTGTAGATGCTGTCCGTTCCAATCCCTCCCACTATTTGCAGCTCTAACCAATCACTCCCCTAATATTTAGAGAGCACCTCTTCCTCCTCTCACCTCCGCAATCACTTACCACCACTATGTATTTGTCTGTTTATAATTTGCACATAAACTAATTTGTCACACTCACACTGCTTCTGCTGCTGCAGCAGCCTCTCTCATGCTGTCACATGACTCTGATGTAGTCTGTCAATTAATAACACTGTAAACACTGTAATTAACTGCACACCTGTAAGCTTTTATCTTGGTTAACCAGTGTACTCCCATGTAATCCACCTGTTTTGCTAACATCCATGTGGTACAATGCAGTGTTTTTATTAGGCAGTGCATGGCACAGAGACATGCCCAGTGCCGCCTGGTTAATCTCTGCTCTGACTCACTTAAGTCTGTGTGCTTGCCTGCAGGAGGACACACCTGTAAGGGAACCAGTGGTGGAAGAGTATGAAGATGACCTTTTAGAAGACCTTTATCATAATCTCTCAGTTTCTACAGTAACAGTCGGCCCAAATGTTACTGAATATGAGGTAGGTTAAACGCAAACGCAAGAAATGTCTTCTGCACAGCATAGAAACACTGTGAGGTTATTTGGCTTTCACTACACCAGTCGCTAATAGTTTGTTATTCCTTAACAGATTCTTGAATATGAGGATTTCAAGAATGATACAGAGTTAGAGTATGAGGAGTATGAAATGTACGAGGATGGCTTTGACTTTGCAAAGCAGGAAAGGGCTCAGACATGGGATGGAGAGGTAAATCTCACAGTGACCTCATACATCAAGTGAGTGGTCATGCCTGTGTTAAGTGATTTCTGACAGTCCGCATCTTTTCATCTTTTACCCCTCCTCAGGGTAACCTCAGAGCAGAGAAAGGCCAGAAGGGAGAGCCAGCTATTCATGAACCGGTGAACTGTTACAGACTTTTAATGAATAGGCTAGTAGTTTGGCTATGAGTATGGAAAATAACTTGATACTCTCCATGTTTTTCTAGGGTACAATAGTGAAAGGACCCCCAGGGCTACCAGGGCCAGAGGTAAACAAATTCCACCTGAACTTTTCAGATGAGGTGCAAAATGCTGAGATTTTCAGTGTTAGACATTGTTATGCCTAACACTTGCACCTTAAGTTTTTGAACAGTAGTTAGTATGTAGAATTGATATGTATAGCCGATTATCGATTAAACGATTATTGCGTTTATGTAAGCAAATATGGACTAAATGTATCTTCCACAGGGGTCTCCTGGACCAGCTGGTCCAGTAGGACCTCCAGGACCCAGGGGAGATCCCGGTGACTTGGTGAGTGAGGTTTAGGACTTGGGTTCACTCATTAAATGTAGAGTGAATTAGTTTGACCTCAGTCTTTTCCATCACCTGTGAGACTCAACTCTGAATTTAACTGTGACCTTAATGTGAAACACATCCGCAGTATCAAGATGTCCTGGCTTGCTGAAATGAACCTGCAGGAGTTCAGGGATTCATTTTGGCTCACAAATGTTGTTGTCTATGATTCATCATAGAAAATATGCCAAATTACATACAGAGACACCAGCAGATGCTCTGTCATTTCCTAGTAGCAGAAAAAAAACAAATTGAGTGGATGAATAAATGCTACTGCAACCACAAAGGAAAATTATCTTGCAGTTTTAGAGATAGAGTCGCACCTGAATCTTAATGAAACAAAGGCAAACTGACAAGCAGCACTAACAACATTCCTCCACCTTAGTGTTCACCTTGGCTTGATCTTTTGAGGAACTGCATCTGAACAGTTATTTAGTATTACATTTATTCCTATCACAGGACAATTTGACACTTTTATAGAGATAGAATATTTACTGGATTATTTTAATAGCCTAATGTAAATGCAACAACCCTTCTTCTTCACAGATCTTTACTTATCACATATAATGCTTTTGGATAGCTTAACTTTTATTCTAAGTATTACAAATGAAGATGTGAAAAGCATTATGGTGATACTCTACTGATGTTTATGCTCCAGCGTTTTGCCATGCTTTGACATAGACTTTCACGGACAATATCTTTAACGCACTATATAACACTTACTCAAGTCCACTTTGTCGACATATACTTCAGCAAATCATTAACACTTATTTTATTGGCTATTCTCAACGTGTTGTTATAAGGAAAGTTATTTACCCTTGAGATCACACAATTGTAAATATTTCTAATTATGTGTTACTGTTGGAAATGGTTTAAAAATTCAAGACTAAAGGCAACTTTTGGAAAAATATCATTGATTTATTAAAATATTCATTCAGTAGTCAGAAAATATAAAACAACTCACACAATGTGTATACAGAATATAAAGTCTTGTGTTTGGATGTGCATGTGTGCGTTTGTGAGACAAGCTGTAGAAACAAAGCAACATTTATTTTTTCAAAGATTGGATTGTTTTCCTCTTCGTCTAGCTTCCAAGTGTTTCTCTTACTTTCTCCCAGTGATATGCTGCACACACCATAGAACTTTCATGATTTCACAGGACATCTTCTTGACTTGCATTGATTTCACAAGCTAAGTCACAACTGGATCTTGTGACATTTTAACCCCTAATCTTAAAAACAAAACCCATCCTCTTAAAATTCTCTCAATCTCTACTCTCTCAATCTTACTCACTCACTCACTGCCAAGCTATTTTTCTTCCCTTTCCTGTCTTCACTTTTCAGGGTCCCCCAGGACGGCCTGGTCTTTCCGGGGCTGATGGGATTCCAGGCCCTCCAGGAACACTGTTAATGCTACCAGTAAGACCTTAAACACACTGAAACATGCCCACACAAACGCACAAAGAGTACACTTTTTCCACATGTGGTGTAGTAGTAAGACCACAAGGGGGGGCTGTGTGACTGAACTAGCTTTATGCTTGGGAAATCTGCAGTGAGTAGTGACTTCTGCTTGTCATTGCCTCCAGTTTCAGTTTGGAGGTGATTCCCAGAAGGGGCCAGTGGTGTCCCCCCAGCAGGCCCAAGCACAAGCTATATTGCAACAGGCCAAGGTATAGTTCAAAGAAGCAAATTCACAATACAACATTACTGCATACTGAGATTTAGTTCTCCATCAGAATATTTTTTAGCATGTAGCAAGTCAGTAGGTACATTCTTTAGCTTACATAAAGCATAATGTTGTTTTTCTTTCAGATGTCACTCAGGGGGCCTCCAGGCCCGCTTGGTCTTACAGGGCGACCGGGCCCATTGGTATGAATCTCTCTCTCTGACCTTTATCAAATTTACATCATATCTCAAGGGCTCCTACGTCCTCTACCCCCAGCTTTAAACTCTATCTGACCAAGCTCAATCTCATGTCACTCTTTCCCACCCTAACCTCATCATTACGCTTGCTCGGTATATTTAAATTGAGAAATTTGTCTGTATTTCCAAAAAAAAAAAACCCAAAAAACAACCAAAAAAAACCCAAGAGATGGAAAAATGAAACAATTTTTAGATGATTTATTTTCAGTTCATTCTTAATTTTTTGGTTTGGGTCTATATTTGAGGAGTATGTTTGTATACATGTATATACATTTGAAAAAGTTGAGTTTCCCCTCTTTGTCATGTCATGCATGACCTTTTATTTCCCAGGGTGATCCAGGTTCCTCTGGGCTCAAAGGAGAACGTGGAGAAAGTGGCTCTGCTGTAAGACTAGACATAATTTTTACCTCACGCCTACCTTGGATTATAGCCTCTTTATCTTTTTTGTCATGGTATTGATTTCCATTTGTCCTCTTGCCTTCCTTTTAACACCTTTTCCTATTTGTCTTGCTCTCTTCATTTGTCATGAAGGGACCACGCGGGTTGCCAGGCTCCCCTGGAATTAATGGGAGGCCAGGCAAGAGGGTGAGATATCTTAAATATTGGACATTTAAGTGCTGAAAACATTTATGTCTACAGCTTGTGTAAAAAGTATATTGTAGCGTAGAGTGGCCTACGGTGAATCAGATCTGGATGTTGTATCTCATAGGGCCGTGCTGGAGCGGACGGTGGTCGTGGCGCTCCAGGTGAAACTGGCACAAAGGTGAGTTTTTTTGTAATTATACTGAACTGCCCTTCAAATGAGCTACACCCAGTACACACACATTTGGCTCTTCTACAATCTCATTTAGATTGTGTGTTTGTGTGAATGCTGCATTGTAATTTGTAGGACGATATTATTGTTGTTCCTGTTAACTTTACTTGAATTCATTGTCCTGTTTCCATGAACACAGTAACACACATGTTTAGGTGGCGAGGTCTTAAACAATAACAAACTATCTCCACTTGCAAGAGTAAGCCTTTAGGTGTCGAGTGTCCCCCAGCTTATTATACGTTACTGACAACAAGGCAACTCAATATATAAGAGCTGCAGGAAGCGCTTAGTAAATAACTCAGTCTTCCCTGATGTGTCTGACAGAACAGCAGAGTCTTTATCAGTCAAAGCAGCATTTTAGCAGACCTACAGCTAATCTTCACACTTTCTCTTCCCGATGCACAGTCTGAGCAGATGGGAGGCTCTGCCAGGGGAGACTTTCACTACAATTCTGCTAATGTTTACACATTACCATATGTGTGTGTTTCAGGGTTTAATGCAC
This sequence comes from Maylandia zebra, assembly GCF_041146795.1. NCBI lineage: Eukaryota > Metazoa > Chordata > Actinopteri > Cichliformes > Cichlidae > Maylandia > Maylandia zebra. Next base: position 26,294,605 of record NC_135170.1, read on the forward strand.
TTGGTTCTCTATTACTTTGCAGGGCGACAGGGGTTTTGACGGCCTCCCAGGTCTCCCAGGAAACAAGGGGCACAGAGTGAGTTACGTTTGGCTACTTGATACAGTCACTGTACTTCAAGCACTTAGTCATTCAGACACCAACATGATAACATAGCATGCATGAATACCTTACACATCGTATAGCAGATGTTTATTTCCATTATGTGACCGTAATGGTTGTTGTGACTTCTGTGATGACAGGGTGCACTAAAAAAAAGCATTCGCTATAAACAGAACATACCTAAACATCTTGAGGCTTGTCGCTAATGCTTTTTTCTTGTAGGGGGACAGAGGAAAGCCTGGTCCTCAGGGGCCTGTCGGGGAACCAGGAGAGAGGGTAAGTGTGCAATGCCTCTCAAAATTTAATTTCACGCTGAAAATAGTTTTTCTAATTTTTCTGTTATGGAAAGTTAAAGGGAAGGTCTTCACAGAGCATTAAATAAAACCATTTATTCAGTTAACCACGACATGTCGAAGCAGACTTCACAGTAGATGAAAGGTCTATATTATAACTTCCTGCTTTTTTTATTTCCGCTTGGCTAGCCTGAGTTCATTTGGTAACTACATTTGCAAAATACATTAAAAAGCTAGCTAATACAACCCTGCAATAGAATTGAAAATATGAAAGATAGAAGCTCTGTCAGGATAGTATCAATTTATGCAAGCTGGCGGGTAAGGTTTGAGAGGGCGGTCTATTAGTCTTTGCTCAAAGATAGTTGAGCCTTATCTGTCAGGCAGTGAATTTCTTTAATGAGCTATTTCCACAGATTATGTCTCTGGGGATATAAATGTATCCCTGCCTAAGGTTGAGTAAGAAAGGCACACAAAATCTGTGTCGAATGTGTGTCCTTCCTTTTATTTTAGGGATCTAATGGACCTGTTGGGCCACGAGGGCAACCAGGCGAACCTGTGAGTATCCACATACAGAAAAATTAAATGTGATATTGTTTATATATGTAGTTACACATCACAGCATGTCTCTAATGAAAATATTTATTTTGTAGCGTTCCTCGACGGGATAAATTCTTGATTCAAAGGATGCATTAATCTATGCATTAGTCTGTGCTTTAAACGCTCTTTAATACAGAAATAAAATAAAAAACTAGTAAAACAGAAACCGATTTCTCCAGCAAACCCAGAGGGGATTGCTGGTGATTACTTTATTTAGCAGCTGACTGAAGTTTCTGCCCAAAGCATACAGCAGAACTTACACAAGTATAAACTGTGCTGCTTGTATTTCTCATGTACAGAAACACTGAACAATATTTTGCAATACACAGCGCCTAGTTAAAAACACTAGGACAGTCACACCTTATTAAAGTAACACTGTCACAGGGTTCACCTTTGCATTATAAATGAAAAGGTCACTGAAAAAAGGCATCTCAAATACAAAGGTATAGCATTCTAGTTCTGTCATAGAGATTATACCTAGAGATTACTATAGGATCCCTGAAAGATTTTAACAGCACCACTGAAGAGGCTGTCGTTTTTGTGCATCTGCAGTGAACATTGGTTAATTGGTTATGAGTCACACTGTCTTTCTCCCCGTAGATGAGGTTAGGGCTCAGCAGGGTTCTGTCCCTCCAAATGGATCACTGAGTGCAGGAAGAAACGGAGCGCAGTAAGACATGTTGGAAAAACTGTGCTCAACTACAAAGTCGTAGGAGAGGAGAGGATTTAACTGTTGATGAGAGCGAGGAAGATAGAAAAAGTGACACAGTAAGAGACAAACACAAGACAGAAATTTGTTTGGTGGTGAATGAGATAAGAGAGATGGAGTGAGGAAAGTGGAAAGAGAGAGTAGGAGAGAGAAGAGATAAAATCCTGGCCCGAATGATTATATTTCCATATCAATCACTTCCCAGGAGATCACAGATGTGGCTTTGGAACAGGTGGCTTGGCCAGCCTACAAAGAGGAAGGCTGACAAAAACAGAGCACACAAACACACTCATGCTAACAGGCTAGCACAGTCTCCGTGGCTAGCACATACAAAGCAGATGCATGCACACACACACACCAAAGTGTATTATGTCTCTCCTTGTTTTTCTCCCTCTCCTTAGTTTTTATTCATGATTTAGTATTCCACTCTCATTCAGTCTCATCATGAATGCAGGCTAGCTGCTGACTATTTGCTGTGTTTTGTCTCCAGGGTCCTCGAGGTCTTGTTGGGCCAAGGGGGCCACCTGGCCCACCTGGGCAACCGGTAAGTCAACATCGACTGAATTACAGGATCAAAGCTATTCAGCTGCTTCAACTCTATAAAGGCCTCTCTATTGCATGAATCATCGATATGCAAGATGGACAAGAAAACTGTCGAACTATCTCCATATTTTGATCAAACTTTGACATTAAATTTGCTGTTTTCTAACATTTATTGACATGCATTTTTTGTCAGGGAATTCAAGGAACTGATGGAGTACCAGGGTCAAAGGGCAACCCGGTCAGTCACATCTTCTCAAACCTACTATTATGTACCAATGATTACTGGCTTTATTTACACTAGAAAAATCATAGCAACTTAGGTTTAACTGCTAATGGAAATATTAACCAGTCATGTGATGGTAAATGGCCTGTATTTGTATAGCGCTTTTCTAGTCCCTAAGGACCCCAAAGCGCTTTACACAACCTGTCATCCACCCATTCACACACACATTCACACACTGGTGATGGCAAGCTACAATGTAGCCACAGCCACCCTGGGGCGCACTGACAGAGGCGAGGCTGCCGGACACTGGCGCCACCGGGCCCTCTGACCACCACCAGTAGGCAACGGGTGAAGTGTCTTGCCCAAGGACACAACGACCGAGACTGTCCAAGCCGGGGCTCGAACCAGCAACCTTCCGATTACAAGGCGAACTCCCAACTCTTGAGCCACGATCGCCCCATGTGATGTCAGCATACAACCATTGGACCAAGATCATGTGAGGACAGACTGTATGATCACCAGGGTTTCTTGTTCTTAGGGTCCAATTGGAGAGATGGGGCCCCCAGGTCAACAGGGGAATCCTGGAGTGCAGGTATTTCATCATCAGAAAAGTTACTTTGAGAGTTAATCGCCTCAGTATTACACAGTTGGCATCGAGAATGCATTTTCTGTGCATGAAGACTTGTTTCTTTGCATTGTTACTCCATCTCACGGTTTACTTGCTCTTCTCTAGGTTTAAAAAGTATCTTTGGCCTTTTGGGCATATAAAAATTAATTATACATTTGCATGACTCAATAAAGGATTCAATATAAGAGGCTGTTTTGTTAGTTAACGAAAGGACTGTTTCAGTAGAAACAACATTTTGTACCCGACAGCAACAAAGTGTCATTTTAAAATGCTGTCAATGACATTACAGTCATGTAAAGAAGTGTTTGTCATATTTTCAGATAGATCCTATTATTATTCACGGCTCTTACATAAATGCACCATATTAAAACACACAGAGTCATGCAAATCTAGGCTCCCAGCCGTCTGCTAAACGCAACACTTAACTTGATTGATGCTTTGTTTTGGTGTAGGGCTTGCCTGGTCCTCAGGGTCCCATTGGATTGCCAGGAGAGAAGGTAGGGAGCATGTCTCTCACTTAATTTTAAAATTAAAGCTGTGCCCTTATGAACCCTGTCATCACACACTCAAAGGAGACAGGCTGAACAGGGGAGTATGACCAAGCCACTTCTGGCTCCCATTCAGGCAATGTGGAGCTAGACAAGAAATCAATACACAAGAAACACACACAGGCATAACAGACACCTGGGACAGTCTTGGGTGCTGCACATCATAAAGCCAGACTGATAAAAGAAATAATAAAGACTTGGTCACAAATACAATATGTAGCAGCAAAGTGGAAATTTTGTTCACTCAGTGATGAGTTGAGGTTTTATGCATCTGAAGCTTGACTCTAGTATTAATACCTCTTTATGTCCCATACAGGGTCCCCAGGGGAAACAAGGCATGCAGGGACTGCCAGGCATTGACGGACCTCCCGTAAGTAACACGCAAACCTGTGTCTGTGCACAACTTATATTCAGTATCAGAGTTTTCTACTGATGCACCAGTCACCATCAGCTGATGTACTGCAATCAGTTTAAACATAGCATTTATGTACAGATTTTAATAAATAAGCCTATTTATTAATTTTTAACAGTATCTAGACAAAGATACTAGCTTATGAAACAGAGAGTTGTTTACCCACTGCATCTGTTTCATTTTTAAGTTTAAATTCTAAAACTTCCTTTTTTTCCATTTTAAATCATCCTTTTTATATGTTTTTATTTTTTAATTTCTCTGTAAAGCACTTTGAATCACCTTGTTGTTGAATTGTGCAATATAAATAAACTTGCCTTGCAAATTAAGCAAACTGTGTATGCATACAGCTGTTTGTATGTAGACACACACACACACACACACAATGCAGAAAAGTAGGCAAGGATTAAATTGGCTAACCTACACTTTCTGTGGTTTGCCGGTAGGGGGACATAGGAGGCATTTTCTGAAATGGATCCAAGGATCCAAGGCAAGGCATTTTGAATAATAGTCATTTTACAGTGAAGCTTTTCTCATTTACAAGGATTAATTTTAGACGGAAGTCAAACACATTTTTATACATAATGGTTCTTGTATTACTTTTTTGCAAAACTTGGTGAGATATAATGGTGCTTCACTCTCAGCCCTGATGCAGCTTCCTGCTTTTCACTTTTCAAACAGAAATTCCTATGTTGAGGTGATATAATAATCATGTATTTTACTGATAAGTCAAACGGGTACTTTTGTTCCTGCTTAGGGTCACCCAGGAAGAGAGGGCCCCCCAGGAGAAAAAGGCATCCAAGTGGGTATCTGCATGTCTGAAGCTTGTCTATTGCGGTAATGGATCAAGATATCAAAATGCCAATGTCATATTTTTTTTTCCAAATCTACATCTGTGTATTAACATTAAGGCTTATCATTATGATCATTGTGTCCCTACAATGCCATCTTTATTATAAAAAAGCCTAAGTCCATTAGTGTAAGCAGCATGCACTCAGATTCATCCGCTTGTCTTGTTTCCTTTTTGTCTGACAAGAGAAAAAGTCACTGAGTGCATTGTTTATCCATATCTAATAAGAGAATTGCCTCTTTGCTGGCTACTTCTTATTTTAAAAAGAGTACTATAATAATGTTATATTTTCATGTAGGGTTTACCAGGGGCTCAGGGACCAGTTGGTTACCCAGGGATTCGGGGAGTAAAGGTGAGACAATGATGGACAAGCTACATGGTGACACATGGAGGGAGAGCACCTCAGTTCTCAAGGGGACTGCCAATAGACAAATGAGAAGCATTTGATGGATAGAACAAATGTTACATACAGTAGTAAAGTAGTCCATTTTGACTGACTATGCTTTTGAAAGAGTGGAATAAAATATGAAGTTGTCATAGAAAGGCTTTCTGCTTGGGTTTGGGTTTCTTAAATCCTCCAGGGGAAGCCCTTGTTGGATTTTTTACCATGAAATGAATGTAATGCCAATAACTGCTGGAAAATGGATCAATTTTATGTAAAGAGAAAATCAATAGTTGTTTTATTTTAAGTTGATTCATTTGTGATAATACAGGTGAGTTGCATAATATATAAAGTCCAGAGTTTTTTTCTTGAATGTTGGTTTCTTAGTTTTCTTAAACTGGATGTTTTTGTTTTTCAAAGGGAGCAGATGGAGTTCGAGGTCTAAAGGGGAGCAAAGGAGAGAAAGTGAGTGACATAGATTGTGAACTTCTCTTTTTCTGCTGATGCCCAAACAATGGATTGCAACTACAAGGACACTTGACAAATTTTATCGTTATGATGGTGTTTAAAGTCCAGTTATTACCACTTCACAATGAATGACAGGGAGAAGATGGCTTCCCTGGGTTCAAGGGTGACATGGGTGTCAAGGGAGACATGGTGAGAGTGACATCTAATAACAAGCCTCTATGTTGTTTTCTCTTAGTTATTGTCTTTTGACTAAGATACATTTTTCTTACTTGCTTTCTGCTCTCATTCATGACTTCAGGGTGATAATGGAGTTACAGGTCCTCGTGGAGAAGATGGACCAGAGGGATCAAAGGGTCAAGCTGGACCCATAGGAGATACTGGTGCTTCAGGGATATCTGGCGAGAAGGTGGAGCTATTAAAAAAAAAACAACAAACAAACATTTTTCTTCAAGATAGACAGCCAAAGAACAAAACTTGTATCTAACTGAGCAGCGAAGTTATGTATTAGTTTTGCTTAGTTTTCAGTTATTTAATGACAAACCTTTCCTATAAAATCACAGTTTAAAATTTCACAAAAATACTGAACATATGGATTTTAATGGCCTTACATTTATTACGACGCATTATACCCCAGTCCTGAGGCGAAATTGCCACTGCACCGGTGTACATGTATTAGCTATTAATCTTTATGTCATCACTTTATGCAGTAATACAGACATTGCTTGCTGGTTTGGCACAATAATAATGTGCAGTACATTATAAATATCTTGACTGGTTATGGGTTTTTCTATTTAATACTTGCCTTATTTCTTCCTTCTCAATTTTTTGTCTTTTCTCTCTCCAGGGTAACCTTGGAGTGCCCGGTTTGCCAGGATACCCAGGAAGACAAGGTCCTAAGGTGATTTAGTGTTGATGGGCTATTATGATCAGTTAATGTATCCCCTGGTCCTTTATCAGAGCTTTAAGAAGAAAGATGTGTGTCACTGGCTGGACTGTTTCCTGTCTGATTAAAAATAAAGGATGATGAATAGCATATTAAAAAAGGCTATTTTATTTATAGTTCATTAGTGACATCAATTCATTACATGTTGATGAATGGTGTGTTTAAGGCTGTGTTGAGCTCATGGATTAGATTTGCTTTAATTTGATACAGTAGTTAATTATAAGTTAATGAGACATTAGGGGTGATGTCTGATAAATGGAGGGCTGAGGCTGATTAACCTCTACTTGTGTCTCCAGGGATCACTTGGCTTCCCTGGTGTGGCCGGGGTCCCAGGAGAGAAAGGACGAAGGGTGAGAGCTATATGAACATTTTAATACACATTACATTCTGACTTTCACACGATTTGCATTTACATTTATTATGTAGGGGATATGTATTTGAAGTAACTGACTGATGAATACTTGTTACCCTTTACAATGCAGGGCCCAGCTGGTCAGCAAGGCACCGGTGGGCAAAGAGGTCCTACTGTGAGTACAGCTTTAGGTGCCCTGCCTACACACCATTTTATTTTAATATAGAAACCCAAGTATACTCAGTCTAATTATATATGGTATATCAATGTGATAACTTGTGACTCACACGGTTACATCACTACAATGTTGTCATATTACAACATATTTGTGTTCCACCTCCTGATAATTCATCAATGTGCTAATAAGCCTGCTGTTTGTTTTCCAATAGGGAGCCCACGGGGGAAGAGGAGGAAAGGGACCAACTGGAAAGCCTGGAGAAAAGGTACATGTAGTGTCATAAACAGAGATTATGTCCATGCACACATTTACACACACCTGGCTAACTCATAAAGTATGGATTAATGCTTTGACAAAGTGCAAACTGGTTGTTGCTTTGCAATTCTTGATGGCAGGCCATCTGGCATGCTACTGTCTAGAAGGGGATACTTCAATTTATACTCTCATCCTCAAAGAGCAATTTGGGAAAGCTAAAAATTTGTTGGCAGTCCGAAAACTAAAAATGTTTGAGTTGAGTTTGAGTCTAGCTATACATTCATTTGCCTTTTGCCTTTTTAATTTGTTAGGGTGCTGCTGGACAAGATGGTCCTCCAGGGTCCCCTGGAGAACAGGTAATGTTTTTAACTACTTCATAATAAATATGATACATTTAGCACCTTTTTTTTTGTGTGTGAAATCTTGGCATCATAGCTATGTTTTGATAACCTGCCTTATCTGTTAGGGTCCTCGAGGACCACAGGGAAGACACGGTGAACCAGGACCTAAAGGGCCTAATGTGAGTGGGCTACAATGTGTTTGTCCTTTGGTTTACTTTACCCAATATTTATATTGACCTTTGATGATTTGTTTATTATAGTCATATCAGAAAATTCTTCTTTTGCAGGGTCCACCTGGAAAGGATGGAATACCAGGCCATCCAGGTCAGAGGGGAGAACCAGTGAGTCACTTTTGATCTACTGTAAACAATTGATAAAAACACAATGCCTTTTGATAATCAATCATCATATAAAAGGATCAGCTCCCCTCAATTGTGACAGAGGGTCACAACTAGCACTTCTTTTTCTGTAGGGCTTCCAAGGAAAGAATGGGCCCCCAGGCCCCCCGGGTGTGGTTGGACCACAGGTAAGAAAATCAACAATTTTTAATTCAATTTTTAATAAACTGGTTGTTTTTCACAAATGACATCTACAATAACTACCTACCATCTGCTATGTGCTGTATGCTATGGTTGCTTTTAGGGCAAATCTGGTGAGACAGGACCAACAGGAGATAGAGGTCATCCAGGTGCACCAGGGCCACCAGGTGAGCATGGTTTACCAGGAACTGCCGGAAAAGAGGGTGCCAAGGTGAGTACTTTTCATCATGATGTTTGGCTCATAATCACCTACCAGTATTGCCTTATCACTGTTATATTAGATAAAGCCCAAAGACTCTCTCAGCACTGCCAGAATATCTCTTGGATCTCATCCTGTCCTCTAATTTTCTAATAAACAACACATGAAACCAGACAGTTTCGAGTGTATGATGGCCTATAAGTGATAAATGTTCTTCCTTGGTGTGACTGTCTGGTTGGTATATGAAGGCCAATTATTTGCTCTTTCTAGGGAGACCCAGGTCCATTAGGTGCCCCTGGGAAGAGTGGCCCTGTTGGGCTTAAAGGCTTCAGAGGGAGCAGAGGGACGCCTGGCCAAACAGTAACAAAAATTTTCATATACCTAATATCTATACTGTGCTGACTGCTAACAGCAATTGATGAGTCAGGTTTTTGCACTTAATTAGAGTACTTACATTTACTATAGGTACTCTAATTCATGTGATTGCCTTTAGATCCCAAGTTAAGAATTTTGCAAATTAAAGGTGTAAAAAGATTTGTTGTCCCAGGATTGTGAAGGCTGTTTGTTTCTGTGTCTCCAGGGTCCTGCAGGTTTGAAGGGGGGAGAAGGCCTACCAGGTGTCGCTGGACCTATTGTACGTCTAATTTGTTGAAATTGCTTTCCCATCCTATTCCCTGCTCCATTTTCTGCCGCTATGTTTTATAGAATACTAGGACATATGAAGCAGGAGGCTGTTTCCATGGTGACCAGTGATCGTGACCGTTGCGTTAAATCAAATAGTGAATCATGTGATATAGTTCTCTCACCTCGCTATCTCTTCTTTTTTCCAGGGTTCCACTGGAGAGAGGGGTCCCGCTGGGCCGGCTGGCGCTATTGGCCAGCCAGGACGCCCTGGCGGCATTGGTCCTGCTGGGCCGATGGGAGAGAAAGGCGAGCCAGTAAGATTTGGAACATTGCTAATTTTGTTTCTTACGCAACAATGTCCACTAACACGTATGGTACAATCACCTCCCACCACTGGGTAATAAGCAACGTGTGCTCTCACTTTGGAATGTGATATTATGAGCCAGAGAGCAGGAGAAAGGTAAAGAAGACAGTGAGAGGATATATAAGTGTGATCATGTCTGCTTTCCTGAAAGTGGGTTTTTTTTCCTGGTGTGACACATTAATCAATGTGTTGTGTTGCTTAATGAGAATAACAGTTATAATATATAATATAGATATATGCTGTTTTGCTATCTGTTTGCTAGGGAGAGAAAGGACCTCCAGGGCCAGCTGGGCGTGATGGAGAACTGGGACCAAGAGGGCTGCCAGGGGCTGCAGGACCTCCTGGGCCTCCAGGGGAGGATGGAGACAAGGTGTAGTGAACAGTTAACATTTGCAACCTTTGTTCTTGCTGATTTTTGGACTTAGTTTTTCATGTGTTTGCACTTACCTTGATAGGGAGAAACAGGAGTACCAGGCCAGAAGGGTAGCAAAGGAGACAAAGGGGAAGCTGTGAGTATGCGTTTTTAAGTATAAGCATGACTGTGAATCACCAGGAGGTGGGGGATAAAGGGTTATGAATGATTTGTCATAATTTAGAAAGCCTGAGCCTTTAATCGTGTTCTTCCATCAGTAAATATGTATTGAACTTTCAGTCCGCTCCTTTATAGGGACCCCCAGGACCTGTTGGAATTCAAGGACCTGTGGGTCAGCCAGGACTGCCGGTATGTGCCACAATTTAAAAACAATAAAAAAACCCATAAAGGTTGGCTTGAACTGTGCAATTGTGCAATGCGGACTTGTCTGCGTCTGTGTTTGTTTTAGGGTGCAGATGGTGAACCAGGTCCTCGTGGGCAGCAGGGCATGAATGGGGCAAAAGGAGATGAAGGACCTAGAGGCTTTAAGGGAGGATCTGGTCCTTCTGGACTACAGGTAAAAAAAAAAAAGCACTGAATTTCAAGAGTGACTATGTCTCCATAATTATAATAGAGTATTTCCTTTCCCTTCTCATGCCTATCACTATACTTCTTTGTAGGGAATGCCAGGACCACCAGGGGAGAAAGGAGAGAGTGGGCATGTTGGCTCAATGGTGAATACTGCACAGCAATCTCAGCACATACATCATTCATCTCATGTCCATTAGGTCCACTGCTGCTTTCAGGTTGCTTCTGACTCATCACTTCTCTGAGATCTTACATCATTATCTTTTTGACTACCCATAATCTTTTTCAGTATTAAACACTATTTCTCACTTCATCTAAAAACCTTTAAATATGTTTCTTTAATTTTTTCACTTTATCAAGAACAGTTTAATCTCTTTGAAAACTGTATCTGTATGTATGTATTTAGTAATGGGAAACAATTATTTACAAGAAAGATATTAGACCATAGGATCCGTAGCCTTTGCAAATAGTGTGTAAATTTACACTTTACACATTCACATGATATACATTTTTCCTCATCCATGATGAGGAAATTGGGCATTACAGTGGTGCAGTGGTTATCACTGTCACCTCACAGCAAGAAGGTTTGAATCCCAGTGCAAAGACATGCAATTATCTGAGTTATATTATTTGATGATTTTAAATTGGCTGTAGGTGTGAGTGCAAATTTCAGGCTGTCTAGCATGTCCAGCGTGTAACCCTCATCTCGTCCTATGACAGCTGGGATAGGCTTCAGCCCCCACTCTAGCCCCGAGTTGGATAAGTGGAGGAAAATGGTCTTATTAGCATTATTATGTGTGAGATTATAGAAGTTATTGCCCAGCTCATACAAATGAAACTGCTTTTTCTTGGTCCCAGCATTCCTTTTGACTTATTACTTTTGCATTTTCCCGCGGAACAACAAATACCATCCCCTTTCTGTGGGACTAAAAGGAGATGGAAAGACAAAGCTGGCAAGATTAGAATAATTCATTAAAAAATGCACCACTATTTAGTTCATTATGTTTTGTTACAATTTCTGTTTCTGGATAGATATACACAGCTGCACAAAAATAATAGAATATCTATGAGTATGATAGTTTTCTCCAGGACAATAAACATAAAAAGAATTAAAGAAAGAATAAGTGATGAAATTCAGTAAGTGTATAATAGAATATGTCTTTATTTTAGAGAGATGGCTCCAATGAAAAGATGTAATAGCTAAATGTTATTTTAGGATATACATTTTTTCTTTAAATTGCTTATTATGGGAAAAAAAAGACTTCTAATGAGACAACAAAGGAGGCAAAATTGTTTTATTTTTAAGATTCTGGTGTTTGTATTGCACAGTTTTAAGGTATCTGCAGTCAATAGTTGGTACACAGACGCCCCACCTGAGCTTTAATTAGTACTACCTATTTAGTTCATTAGCACCAGCTGTGCTGAATCTGCTGCTGCGGTTTAAACTTGTGAGTCACCCTTTCCTCTGCCGATAATCATTAACATTTACCACCCTGAAATTGGGGGATGTGTTGTTGCGTGGGGCTGGTTTTTCTGAGGTCAGTGATTAGTGCTGATGTTTTTACAAGAGGTAAGACTGATATCCAAAGAAAATCCAGTCTTGGCTTTTCCAGTTTATTGTGAGCCAAATGCACACAAATTAAAGAGGAGTCAACTACATCCTGAAATAAGGGTGTTCTGTCAAAGCTTGTGTAGGTTTTCTGTCTCCTTTCACTGTCGAAAGAAATGCACATTAGATTAAGTGGTGATTCTAAATTGGTTTTATTTATGGATGTGAGTGGGAATCACTGTATGTGTCCCTGCAATGGACTGGCAACCTTCCTAGGATGCCCAACACCTCCTGGCCAGTGATAGCTGAGCTCCAGCTGCTCTGGGACCTCATGTGGACAAGTGCTTAAGAAAATGCCTCCAGTAGTGTTCCCCTTAAAACATGCTTGAAAACCGTAATAGCTGACAAATTCCACCTTGGAGGAATTTATGAAAACCTAGCTATATTTGTGTTTTCCCAATAACAGACATTTTGATACGCAGGCAGTGTGACTTGTCATAACAGCAAAAGCACAAGTGAAACTAATAATGTTAACTACGGTTCCGCTCCAGGTAATGATCCCAGTAAGCCGTGTCAGAGAGCCAGCATGCACAATATCATAGCGAGCAAAAGATTTTAGTAGAGACATATCACAGCAGTGACATAATGACACGCTTAACAAATGAGCAATCCTTAAGACTTCTTATAGTCCCTCATTAGCTCCATAGCAGTCAATGTTATGCTGACAGGTCAGTCATTAAAATCTGGCATGTAAATTTGGGCATTTGGTTATATTTTATAAATAATTATTATTAGTTGAAAGAAAGCTATTTAAATGCATTAACCTGTAATATCGCTACATCATTTTTAATCTGTGATTTAAGGCCAAGATTGAAAAGTAGTAGTACCCAATAGACCTTGGCTTCATGTGTAAGAAAGATTATCCCAGGAAATGAATAGGTCATTCTGTATGTGAAAGAAAGAAATAAGATAAATAAAAACAGAAAAAGAAGCAGTGACAGAAAGGAGGCAGTGGAGCAATGGAGTGGAAGGAAGAGGCGGGGCTCTTATTGTGAGCAGGAAGACGGTGTGACAGCTGCTAATCAGATTAGCCTCAGCCTTGGCCGTCTAATGAGCATCCTCCTTTGTGACAGTCATCTCACAACGCTGTCAGCCATGAACACACGCTCAACAAGATTCTCTATAGCCCCTCTTCTCCACAGCCAGATTAGGGAGGGAATGCATTAAAATGGAACCAAAACAAGAGAGAGGGAGAGAAGAGAGATGCTGAGGACTCAGTGGGGAAGTTTCATTCATGTGTGAGTGCCGCGGATCACAGAATTCTTCCCCCTAATGCCGAAGTATTTCTCCACCAGAAGGATATGTGTTTCCTCTAGTCCCACATAGTCTCTCTCTGGGCAGATTGTCTGTCTTTCTGTTTCAGTGTCTTTGCAACACAAGGTTCCCTCCAAGACTTCAGAGTGATTCAGAGCGCGGCTCAGCATCTACTCAACTGAAACTGAAGCCGAGCACATTTAGGATTAATTGCTTGGCGCTCTCTTGAGCAACACAGAAGAGTCAAATCACATGCTGTCCCTGGTTTGAAGAATATGGTCTTGCACATCACAGGATAGATGTTTCTTATTAATAAGAGAGAATATGAGAGAGGATGTTTGGGGAATTTGAGAACGAATCGCAGCCTGTGTCATACTGAGGATAACTGTCTGACCTGTGTGGATGTCTTCACCGTGTCACTACGATAGCAATCATAGATACTTAGTTCCATTTCATAAACAATTCAACATGGACTTTAATTTAAAAGCACTAGCTAATGCACTACTTACATTCAGTTACATTCAGCTGCATTTCTGTTGTTATTATTATCGTTATAATTTTTAGTTAAACATGTCATTTCTGTCTTCACAGGGGCCTCCAGGACAGCCGGGTCCACGCGGTCCTCAAGGGCCAATTGGGGGAGAGGTAGTTTTTTCATTTTTTAAAATATCTTTTTTAATTACATACCTAGATATAAATACTGCACTATTATACTACATTTATTACAAAGGTAGTTTCAATAAACATAAAGAAAGAGACAACTATACATGTACAAAAAGTTCCATCACTTGCCCATAGTCTTGAAAAATCTCAAAGCACTCATTGTGGAGCATGATCTAAATTCATTTTTATTTCATCTAAACTGATTTTAATGTCAGAGGCATTTTCTCCTGAAAGTTGAAATCTTTTTTGGCTACAAAATTCTCTGATAGATTTTTGTTCAGGACTTAGTCTTAATGTTTATAAAGCTGTTCATATGCATGCAAAACATGGACTGGAAAATGCACAAAGTGAAGAAACAAGTGTTAAATTAGTTAAAACAATAAATGCACCAGCACAGTTTGCTTGATTTAGTAATGCTAATCAGCATAATCAGTATTACCAGATATTCTAATTTGTCTCTCGTGATGAATAGATGTGCATAACTTTTCATAATTACTCTGCCATGATCCTGTAACTTTTCAGATCATTTTCAGAGCTTTGAAAATATTTATTCTTTGTTCTTGATCTGGTCTTTAGGAAAATTAGTCATTAAGATTTCATTAGCATTTTTGTCATTTAATACATTTTAAAAGTAGAAAGTCTGTAAATACTGAAGTAACACACACCTTGTGCAAGCATTAAAATAACAGATACACAGTACTATCAAAAATACCAATGTAATAGCTCGTGCGGTGAAATACAAAGCACAATGCTTTGTATTTTCCAGCCCTTCATCTATACAGTCTCTTTTCAGCACTTCCTTCCACGCTGCCTTTGAAACTTGAATTATTAAATAGAATTAGGATATAATCCCTGGGAGAGAGTTATATTTACTGCTCTATGAATCATTAAGAAGTATTAGACTATTATCCTTGAGAGGCAGTTATATTTACCTCTAGTAATGGCCGTCCCTCTACAGCCTCTCATGCCAGTCAATTATTTAGCAGCAAGTTGCAGAAAGCATATGAGCCACACTTTTGCTTCATCACAGGAAGCTTGGAAATACAGCGGTGCAGAGGTGGTTGGATCCATAAATGGACGGTACATGGAATAGTGGGAAAGAGTGAAATGGGGGTGAGACAGCATGTGAGGAAAGCAGTTGACAGCAGGAGTTCAGTAGTAGTGCGTGGCTGTATTCAACTCCCAGGCTTGTGCACTCTACCAAAAACATGTTTTTTTCTGGGTTTGTCTCTAGACACAGGGCAAAGTACACTGACATATGTGTGTGCATAATAACATACTTGCACAAACAAACAAACCAAGTGATAGAAAGAGAGGAAATAGAATATCCACCCTCTGTGATTTAGACAATATCCACACAGCAAATCTGACAGTATTTTCTTGTGTTGTGAAAACTCTGTTCCAGTTTCTGCCTTCTGTGGGAAAACTGCTGACAAACAAACACAAAATACTGCAGAATGCTGCAAAAATTGATTTTCAAAAATCAGATGAATATTTGAAACTCACTCTTGTTTTATGATGCTGCAGTTCAAGCTGTTCTCTCTCCTCCTGCCACAGGGCCCACCTGGAATGCCTGGTGGAGTCGGACAGCCTGGACTTGTTGGAGAGAAGGTCAGCGTTTCCCATTAGTAAAGACACGTGTGTGCATATGCACATACAGTAGAATAGTAGTGGTTTGTGTGTGTGTAAACGTGAACTTGTGTGTATAGAGTGTTATCAATTTTTCCCTCACCATCAGGGTGATGATGGAGAAGCTGGAGACCCTGGACCAGCTGGAGAGCCTGGCATTGCTGTGAGTCACATTACCTTTATGCCATCTTCTGGTCTTTTTAAGTTCATTTTATCTTTCCTTAGGCTCCTTAACCTTTCAAGGATTGTCATTACATTTGCTGGTGTCTCAGGGTCCCAAAGGCGATGTCGGAGAAAAGGGGGATTCTGGTCCTCCCGGTGCAGCTGGCCCCCCTGGGCCCAGAGGAACACCAGGAGAAGACGGACCCAAAGGCAACCTTGTTAGTCTCTGCAGATCAGTGACATTTTATTGCTTTCTTGCTATTAGGCCGGCTAGTCCTTTAGTGCCACATATGATGCTTTTTTAACTCACTGCTTTTGCCTGTAGGGTCCTATTGGATTCCCTGGAGATGCAGGGCCCCCTGGTGAGCTTGGTGTCAAGGTCAGAGCTAATGTTTCTATTTACTGTCGTATTCTGGTTTTTTTTGTTGTTGTTGTTGATTTTTTTTAGTCTCTATTCTTACATTACATTGATTTGTTCAGGGAGTCGATGGTGCATCAGGACCTAAAGGAGATAGTGGAGATCCCGGCAAAGCAGTAAACAGCAATGTTTCTTTTAACATTCATTTTTTATAAGATTAATTGAAATCTTGTTCATTTGTTGACACAGTGACATTAAGTAAAGGTTGCCAGTTTCTTTCCAACTGATGGGAATTTCTTTTTCTTTTTTTCCCCTCTTATTTCTGCAGGGACCGCCAGGGGCTTCAGGAGAGCCTGGTCCTCCAGGACCACCTGGAAGGAGGGTAATCGTAGTTTACAGTATATATATTGTATATATATTTTTTTGCATGTATAGGTATATGAAGTGTTTATTTGCAGATAATACTCATGCTCATGCCATTCTCTGCTGTTTTTTTCAGGGCCATGTCGGTGCTGCAGGAAAAGAAGGAAAGCAAGGCATGAAGGGAGCTAAGGTAAGCTCAAAAAACAGTGATCTCTCTGAAGAATCCTTTTTTGATCTATTTTGCTATTGATGCCTTGCTCTTGCATCTGTCTCCTGGCTCTGTAGGGGACAAGTGGACCCCCGGGATCAGTGGGGAAGACAGGCCCAGTGGGACCCCAAGGACAGCCAGGAAGGTCTGGTCCAGAAGGGTTTCGAGGCATTCCAGGTCCAGCGGTATGTATATGGATGCAAAATTGTATTTTTATTCAAAGGTGGCATAATATTAGGAAACTGAAATTGACTTTGAATACCATACACATTGATATTTTGTGTGTGTGTTTTTTGCAGGGTGAACCAGGATTAAATGGACCGCTAGGGCAGACTGGACCACCAGGACCAATAGTAGGATTCTTATATGTGGCTAATATTTGAATCGGTTTTCATAAAATAATGAAAACAGAAAAAATTATATTTTGTACACTCTACATTACTGATGTAAATAATACATTTGACTGTGTAAACAGGGGCCACCAGGACTCCCAGGATTAAGAGGAGATCCTGGTAGCAAGGGCGATAAAGTGAGTGTTTAGCTTTCGACAGAGAGGCCGTTTTGCACCAGTCTAAATATAATGACACAGTGATGATGAACCATGTCTCTATTTGCAGGGTCATGGTGGGCTGATTGGTCTAATTGGCCCCCCGGGAGAACCAGGTGAGAAAGGAGACAGAGGCCTGCCAGGAAACCAGGGTGCACAAGGATCCAAAGGAGATGAGGTATATATGGTTGCAGCAAGGAACACCAATACATGCAGAACGTCAGTCTACAAACAAGATATGATAAATCTTTGCTTATATCCAGGGTATGAATGGTCCTCCTGGACCCACTGGCCCACCAGGACCACCTGGACTCGCAGTAAGTGTTACACAGCAGCCCTTAAGACAGTGTCCTCTTTTTCATCTACTGCATACATGTATAAATAATCGTTTTGAGTGGCCATACATGGTGGATCCTTAGATTTTGCTAAGGCCAAAACATTAGTATTTGCATGAGCATTTGTATGCAGCTATGTCAGTAAATTTTGTCTTGTTTATACTTTTTCGTAAAATAATTTGTACAAATGTAAAACACACCTCAACAAGCTTGAAATGCATAAATAATAAATAATAACTTATTATGACCCAACATAGCAGCTGGCTTGCAGATTATTGTTGCTATTGAGAAGGTGCCTGATTAGTATTTTGCAGTGCTTTCTTGAGTAATTAGATCATTTTCTAATCTTTAATAGCTGCTAAAAATTTATGTATGTTTTTAATACTAACATACTCATCATCTCCTCTCTTAGGGTGCAGCTGGCCAGAAAGGATCTAAGGGAGAAACGGTGAGCTAAGTAATTTCTCTTATTTATACATTGCTCTTCCTGTGTTCACACCTCTGCTTCGTAAGCAGCTGCTGGGAACATATGCTGGGGAAGAGAGAGAAAGTACCTTTGTTGGCTTAAATGTACCATGCTTCATAATCATAATACTCTGCTGTGTTTACGGCATGTCTTTGGAACTAAAAGCCTGCTGTACAGCCATGCTTGCCTTGTGTCTGATTTTTCCATTTTTCCATTTTAATAGGATTTGGCTCTGGTTTGTGTGATGTTATGAAAACTAGTATAGTGTGTCTTGAGAGTGAAGGCTTTGACCACAGCGTGCTGATGCACACAGCTGGATAATCCTTTAAAGCGGCATCCATATCTGGCCGGATAATGTCAGAATTTAGCCTAGAGGCCCTAGAGAGGCTACAGGTGAGACGTGATTGACATAAAGTTTTGTCCCCTTCTATTTCCCAGGGTGTCATTGGTCCCAGAGGAGATCCGGGTCCTGCTGGTCCCCCAGGACCTCCAGTGAGTACCTGCAATAATCCACTTTGTGACCTCAGTTCTGGTTTTATCCTCTTTCTTTTTATTTGACCCCTTTTTGACTCTGCTTCCCTTAGGGACTGCCTGCAACAATCATTGAGCCCCTTCCTATCATGGAAGGCAGGCGGAAGAGAAGAAGGCACTCGGAACGGACAAGAAGAGCAGCCCCACCTAGGGATGACAATATAGAATTGGACATGGAGGAGCCCCTCCAAGGAGACCAGCCTCTGGAGGAAGTTGAAGGAATGGAAGAAGTGTTTGCCACGCTGTCTTCTATGAAAAACGAAGTGGAGCTCATGAGACGGCCTCTTGGATCCTTTGAGAGCCCTGCTCGGACATGCAAAGAGCTCATGATGGTTCAACCGAAATACAAAGATGGTTAGCAAGAAATATGCTTAGTAATTAATGCTTCTTTCACCACTTGCTGCCAACAAATATTTAATCAGAGATCTACTTCAAAGAAAAGTGATGTGCATCTTCTTTAACCCTCACCCTTTTAAGTCAAGAGGCTGCTCACCATTTTGTTACCTTAGTTGTTTTCATTATATCAGCATTTGGTGTAATTGATTGATGCCATTATTCTGTGGGTTTTGCAGGTGACTACTGGATAGATCCTAACCAGGGGTGTAACAGAGACTCCATCAAGGTGTTCTGTAATTTCACTGCTGATGGACAGACCTGTCTCTTCCCTGACAAAAAGGCGGAGATGGTGAGTCTCCAGTCTCTTGATAGAAGTCTTTGAAATGCACAAATCAGACAACAAATTGCTCACTATATCCCTCGATCCTTATAATTTTGCACTACAAACAGTACTTGTGTTCTTCTTTGTATCTAGGTGAAATTAGCAGCATGGAACAAAGAGAAACCAGGAAGCTGGTACAGCCAATTCAGGAGAGGCAAGCAGGTACAACAAAAATAAACATATTATTAAACCTAACCAACCCCACCTCCTAGCATTAATCTCAAGTAGTTCCAAACGCCTGGCAGTTCTTTTCAGGTAAACTACTTATCCGAGCTGCTGTTGGGTAATTTACCTGAGTGATACTAATGTTTAGGATTATGTTCATGTGATTCTGTAGATGTACGTTTGTGTGTCCATCCAAGTGCACCTGGTTGCAAACATATTTTTGTGCTTCTCTGTAAATCTCTTTACTGTGTAATTTTATAATAATTTAGTAGATCACATGCAATGACATAGCTAATATGATATTGCCAGCCTTTGATTTCAGCAGTCAGAATGACTCACACAGTCACTGGCAGCTGTGTCTCATTGACTAGTATTCGTGGTCTCTCATGTGCACCTATTTAGAGGTCTCATAACCCTCTCAGATAATCACAGAGCTGCCAGTTGTAATTCACTGACTCATTCACACCAGGTCATTGGAATAGATTATTTTTTTCCTTCCCTTAATTCCATTGCTTTCTAATTTTCCTTCACTGTCATTTTCACCCTTGCACATGTAAATGCCTTCATTATAATTTGAAACTATTTAATAACAAGTTATTTTTTCCTAATCTCAGTGAGGTGCAGCCTTATTGTTGGGGTGAAAGTGGAGGGTTCCGTGTACTCTGTGAGATTTGAGTGATGTTTTGAACATTTTTTTTGCTTAGCTTGAACACTAATACCTGTGTATCTGTGGCATTCAGTTCTCCTACAATGACAGAGATGGGAACCCTGTTCATGTAGTTCAGCTGACCTTCCTGAAACTACTAAGTGCCACGGCCAAGCAGTCCTTCACTTATAACTGCCAGAACTCAGCAGGCTGGTTTGACAGCACTTCCCTCTCCTACCAGCATGCCCTCCGCTTCCGGGGGAGCAACGATGAGGAGCTGACACAAGCCAAAAGCCCTTTCATCAATGCAGTGCATGATGGATGCCAGGTCAGTACAGTGACAGTGCCAGGGAAAGGGACTAGCTGCACAAATGGGAATTAACCTTAATGAAGCTAATGTGTTTGTCAATTGTGTTGCTGTTGTCGGCTAGTGTTTGATTCAGTACATGGGTGACTACCAAATCAGTGACTTGAATTAGGATTAAGAGGAAAGTGGAGAGAGGTAGTAGTCGATTTAAACCGAGCAAATTCCATTAATTGCTTTCATTCTTCTCTTTCAGCTTCGCAAAGGTCAGGAAAAGACTGTCTTAGAGATTGACTCCCCCTCAGCAGAATTACTTCCTATTATAGATGTTGCTCCGGCAGACTTTGGCGGCAGCAACCAGAAGTTTGGATTCCAAGTTGGAAAAGTATGCTTCAATGGTTAACGCTTTGGCAACGACAAACCCATACATAGGCCTGCGCAGCAAGTTTTCAGCAAGAGAAACTAGGCTTTAACTGCTGCCCCAAACAATATTTATTATGTTATGATCCTGTATGTGGTGGGTTTTATTTAAGACTCTTCAACAGCCAATGACATGGTTTCTATGGCTTTCCAGCAGCGGGAATAATAGTAAGAAAGAAGATATGCAACAATGAGAACAAAGCACGTTTACCAAAGGGAATTATTTCAGTTAAATATATTTAATTTGTTCTTGTGTCTTTGTTTTTTTCCTCATTGTTTCACTATGCTGTAAATGATCCTCTTGAATTTCAAGGACTATGCCACTTGACCATGACCACTTTCACAAACAAGATGGATCTCTCCAATCACACAAAGGAATAGTCTGTATTTTACTGGTAATGGTCACTTGAGTGGTGCTTCGTATCTAATGTTTAACAAAGACTGAGACTGAAAAAAGTCAGAGATGTTGCCATTCTTGCATGCTTGGATTTTACTCTAAAGCCAATTGCATAGCAGTTGTGAACTAGCCTTGCATATTAATTACACAGAAGCACTATAATTAATTTCTTGTGTGCTGGAATGATAAATTATCCTTTTTACCCTTCAACTGCAGTTTGCTCAGTGAATTGCCTTGATTTGTATTCATTTGGTGTAGCTAGTTATTGAACTCGACACTTACTTGAACAAATAAGGTTGTTTCCTTGATTGGACTGCTTTTTGAGCCCATGTTTCTACAGACCAGAGTAGTGTGTAAGTCATCGTAATATTGTCCCTACTGTGGTATACTGTATACTTGCTGTGGCATACCTCAATACCTGGATTGAGGTAAGGCACAAATTGAGAATATGCTGTTTAAATGCTCTCTAGTCTGAACTGCAGTCCTTCAAACCACAAGACATTTCAAGCTTCTCTTAAAGGCTTTTAGAATTGCTGACACAACCTGTTTTCATTTTTCTGCCCTGCTCAGAGGTTTTTGTTTCTCTGTATTGTTCATATCTTGCTATCTGAACAAAGTGCATTGCTGTTCACTTGGAACAATTTGCTCTTCAGTGGTGCTAAATACGATTTTGTTATTTTTGTGTCACTATGTTGTTTGTTTGTTTGTTTGTTTGTATCTTTGGGCAGGATTATAGGACTAGAGAGTGAGAGGGTTACTGCTCTTTCAGCAGCATGAACCATCCTCAGAGGATGGGGACTAGTCTCCTGTTTTTTGCACATCTTCTGGCCAATTTCACAGGGCCTGTAAGAGGAGGTTAGGAACAATTCAGAACACTTAGGCTTTAAATGGAAAAACCAGCTTTAAACCAAATTTATATTTTGCTATTACAGTTAGATAGCAGCTTAATAGCCCCTAAAGTAGAAATTATAACATCAAAACTGGAGTTAATAATGTTGCAGAAGTAGATCCATCATACATTTTCCGTGGAGATTTTTTTTTTCAAAATCCTTTTTATTGTAGAGCTATGCATCAGAGATTGTCACGTCTCAGTAAAATTACCATGGGTGCACTTGTAGTGTCACAAGTGTAATTCCATTATTCACTGTCTGTGGAGCAGCTCTGGGATTTCGCTTTAGATAATGTTATTACTACAGTCTGTCTCTGTACGTTGGCTTAAACAGTCTTCTTTGAATTAACAAATGGAGCTGTGAAATATTACAGAAGTTAGATTTCTGTGCAAGTTTTATTAGTTTTTCCTTTAGCAAGTTACATTTTTTTAATCCTCCAAATACCTCCTGTAACATAATTAGTTGACTAATTGTATCTAGCATGGTTAATTTGCTCTGTTTTTTTTTCCTAACATTTATACAGTGCCATCATTAACGCCTCTCCTCCTGTCCCATCATGCACTGCCCCTCCTATGTATAGTGTTTGTTGTACTAATTTTATATACTGTACAGAACTTTATGAGCAATAGCCTGTTGTGTGAATGAAAAACGAATGCATTTGTCAAACGTTGGTGTCCAAATAAAAACAAACAAAAATAATTCAGATTTTTTTTTATTTGTTTGTTTATTTAGTTTTGTTTTCCTCTCCCAACCTGGCAAGCAGGTTAGAACAACGGCCATGATTACATGTCACTGTCTGCAATGACTGGTCAAAGTTTAATACATAAGACATGCTCTTCAATACAAACTAGTTCTGCAACATTCGCCTAACAAGCATTCAGTCAGAATCCTCACAGAGAAGATGCAATCTACTCTGATGTGTTCTCCAGTTCATTTATTTCAATTAGCGCTCTTTTGGTTCTCAAGAGGGAAGGTGGAGATCAGACAGAAAGGGAATGATGAAACAGTGGATAGCAGGAATAAGAGACGGGGTCAGTAAAGAAATAGACGATAAGCTGTGGAAATGTAATCATTTCTGTTAGAAAAGGGAGAGCTGTGAAAATGACTATTTATGTGAAATAGACTCAAATGATTAGTAAATTCTCACAGAATCATTCCAATACACAGCACTCACATATACACACACTCTAAAGCCCATTCTGTTGCTCACATTAGAGTACAAGTTTCTCATCCCCTTTGGGACCATTGTTCAAGGTTAGCATCAATGGCAGAATAAAGGTTACCATGTTTTTCTCCTTTCTGCTCTCTTCCACTCAATTGAATTTTAACCACACTAAGCTCTTGACCACGAAAGGTCATCTGTTGCCACTATCTCAGAATAATGATCAAGCAGAAGAGCAATGTGACTGTCAATATGGTATTTCCACAGTACTGTGCCCTTTTCTTTTGTCCACATTCCATCTTAGGGCCCACCACTCCTGTGACATTGTTTCCAAAATTTTGTTTCTGCTGTGTGCTAAGCCTTTGTTAGTGCTGTGCACAAATACCATCTCTGCTGATAGATGATAATGTTTCTGACATGCTGATATAGCCAAATAAATCCTCATAATTGCGATGTCAAATATGACAATCATTTGGAAACCACTGTGGTGTGTTTTTTACCATCACACACAGATGCACAGAGCATTGAGAGGAGCTCTTCATCCGACTGATCTGGGAGCTCAGCTCTGTGAAAGCGTGTGAGAATACCATGGAATTGCTCTTTCGTGTCAGGAAAATGGCATTTTAAGCATGCAGATATGAACATACCCAATACAAAGAGTGGTGCTTAAAGCTGGATGGGAAAACAACGTACCATGAAATACGGATTTTCTATTTCTTTTCAGACGTGTTTCATATTACCAATATCAAATTAAAAAAAAATACAATGCAAGATATAATGTTGAAAAGAAAGGTAAAACTGTATGTAAGCAATTGTTTTCTACAATTATAATTCTGCATAAGATTAGCAAACAAAAAAAACTAAAACAAAAACGAATTTATCTTTTTTTTTTTTTTCATATTGCTGACCATTGTTATACTGCTAAATGTTATACTGCTAAAGGCGCAATTTCCACAAGATGGTACAGTGGTGTTTTGTTTTTTAATTACGTTTGCACTCTAATCAAAAACCCTTACCCGTGTGATGCACAAAATATCACCTTGTAAGCTTTGGTCTTGGCTAGCTTTGCATTGCATCTACTCCATGAACAATCTGATAAGACCTATGAATGGTTGGAGCTGGTAGAAATGAGTTGACCCAGGTTTACATTTGTAACGCAGCTGCAAAATTCTTACATACCACATACTGGGAAAAAGAACATGATGGCATCTCCTGAACTATCCTTTTTGTCTCTGTTCTCTCTTATCTCGCTCCCTGTGGCTGCTACTCTCTTGCGCAGTGTCTCATTATTCTGGAGCTGAAAATGTTAGATATTTTTCTATTGTTTGTTGTCGGACTGTCTGGTCGTCCCGCTTTCTCCCTCTAGTTTTCCCTTCCCTCAGCTCCTCTCCTGTGACATTGATTCTAACTAAGCTGAACGTGTCACAAAGTCACAGTGAGAAATGAACAAATTAAACAGATGTTACGATTAATTAGAGAGAGTCAGTGGAAACATTTACATTTCTGGGAGAACGGGGACATATCCTTGGTCTCAATGCATCCAGCCAAATGCGGATGTTGTGTCACAGTAGATAACAGCAGACATTATTTTCCAACCCACTGATGTGTGTGCACGTGTGCATGCTGCTCTCAGTTTAGCATCTTGTACTGTACATTTGGTGGGGAATAACTTGGATCATTTCAAGCACGAGCATGGTCCTTCATGCATAGGCTTGGATGTGTGTGTCTGTGTGGGCATGTAAAAATCATGAGCATTTGCCGCTGAGCAGGGGTTCTCTTATTAGCGTGCATGCAGGCACCTCGCCTGCCAGGTCCCATCCACAGCTCCTTTATCTCATGAAGGGTTGGGGGAATCATTTCCACGGATGCCTTTTCCGTCAAGCGCTTATCAACAAAGCTAACATTAGTAAAGCAGTTTGAAAAAATGACTTGAAGGCGAGGGAGGGAAACAGAAATCCCTGGGCGAGTGGACAAACAGCTCAGTGATGATTCGGAAGCCCAAGGCCCTGTGTGTCTGAGAGTGTCAGATGATTATCTGGCAGACAGAGAGCCCAGATTTAAACACACAGCTTGAGAACACCCCCGCCACCTCCAGCACACACATCCTATTCGTAATTTTCCGTCTGCTGCAACTCTCAGCACCACCACGGCTAAATCCGCAAGCACTGCTACCGCCATGCCAGCCTCACTTAAGTTAACTTAGTCCTAAGTAAAAGGAAGACAACTTTTTTTGCTGGTCTTTCCTGACAGCCAAAGTAATCAGTGTGTCTTACTTACCAGATTGGGTGAAAGACAGAATGAGAGGTAGAGCAATGCAGAAAATCAGAAAGATGGGAGAAAAAGAGAGTGGTAGTCATTCACTAGACAGGCAAGAGTTGGATGAATTACTCAGAGCAATTTGAACATGAACAGATGTTCATAAATTCAAGGCAGACAGTGTTAATGAACAAACTTAGCCCTGATCAGAAAGACATGAGGAATAATCAGAGGGGGCTTGTATTCAGCTATGTTTCACATGCATGTGTGCTTCTGACTTGTTAGTGAGCAAGAGTAAGTGAGAGAGTGGTAGCAGCATTACCCCATCGCTCAATACAAAATGATTTTTTGCCATAACTCAGACAAGGCTGTGAGCAAAAGAGCGAAAAGGAAAGACAGAGACCGAATGATTCAGCTCTGAGAACACATTGGCTCAGACTTCAGTTGAAAAGCGAGGGAAACAAATTGTTTCCATTCACCTCAGTGAGTCCTGTCTCCTGTCTGTGGACCTGAATGCAAAGAAATCCTCCACCTCTTACTCAGTCACACCCCTTCCATCTTTCCCCCTCCTTTCCCTCTGTCTTCACTTCACTCACTGAGTGATCAATGCATCAGTAGTGGCACTAACAAGGTTGTTATTCTATCAGAGAGAATCAGAAGTGGCAGCATTTCATGGGCACCTGGACACTTTTCATAAATCTTGTAAAGCAGAAGTGAACTGCAAAGACAAAATACTCTGCTTGAAGTGTGCGGGTGCTAGACGCCATTCAATGGTAGGAAATAACATTTTCCCTGTTGGTTGTATAAACCTGCCAGTGGAATGTAATCTATATATTTATACCAGCTTATATTTATACTACCTAAATGGATAAGTCCAAGTAATCAATACTCTTTCTAGAAAGATAAACTGCATCATTTGCTCCTGGCTTGACAGCGCAACTGACAGCATTTGAATTATGCTTTCATGTGTTTAACAGTAATGAGTACAATTGGGCCTGACTTTGTCGCTCTTTAATAATTTAGAACTAACTGGAGACATGAAGCAATATTCTCAGACTACAATTGGGAATTAGTCTTCTTCCAGGCACTGTTTTTTTTACCCGTCTGTCTTACTCACTTACTCTGATTCCCTCTTTTCGCTACATAATCGAACACTAATGCTTAAAAGCCCCATGCTGTCTTTACTGTGCATACGAATGGAGTGTGTTGTTGGCTTTGGTTGCTACAGTGGGAATTCTTTGGTGCAAAAGCATCCAGGAAAAGTTGATAATGAATAGCATTTCTTTTTTTGGTGACAGAATCAGTGTCTGTTATAAATTACACTTTGCAATCTAAAGAAATCCATGAAGAATTCCAGCTTTTCGACAAAGTCTTCTGTAAATTC
Source organism: Maylandia zebra (assembly GCF_041146795.1). Classification (NCBI taxonomy): domain Eukaryota; kingdom Metazoa; phylum Chordata; class Actinopteri; order Cichliformes; family Cichlidae; genus Maylandia; species Maylandia zebra. The sequence continues at coordinate 26,321,557 of NC_135170.1, forward strand.
AACCCCTCAAACATTAGGTTATTTTTTATTTCATTACACATAGATAAAGGTTCCTGTCTTTGTTACTGATAAGTCCTGACCTGTTTCTCTGGGATATAGCTGACAAAGACATAGCAAACAGGCCAATGTTCAAATAAAAAACTCATGCTGGTGTTTCGCTTTCTTTCACTTTTTCTCGTATGAATGGAGCACAGACAGAGGTCTTTAGTTAAACCCCCAGCTCTCTATTCATTTCCTCCAGGGCACACCAAACAGAGGTTTCTAGTTACAGTAAGTCTCAAATGTCTGCTTGTTTCAGCATCTGATGAAAATGCAATGATGTTTTGATTGAATTCATTGCCTCCTGAATAAACCTACTCTTCTAATGCACAATGCTTCAATTTGAATTCTAATGAAGATCCAGGCTTCATTTATGCTCTGCGTACGGTATATCTTCTTTTTTATGTGCAAGTACAAGTATTACAGTCATGATGTAGACTGAATGTATCCTTGTGATATAGAGACTTTTGATGTGTTTCTTTGCTGCTGCAGTACTAATGAGAGACTAGGGGTTTCAGGTGCTGGTGCGCTGAGAGAGGAGGTGAGTGACAGGGCTCATGAATAGTGATGGCCGACAGCTGCTCATTAACCAAGAGACTGTCTGTCAGCCAGCAGACTGGAAAAGCAGCCCTTCCTCTATGTTTACACACACATTTGCACATAAACACACCAATATGAAAATACACACACATATGTGCAATCCTATGGGGATTTGGTGAACAACATGAGCACCACACAGACATCCACACAGTTCATATCCCCTTCATCTGGATCCCTTGTGCCTGCTGTCGAGTGGAGGCCAATCATGCCTTTCCCTCTGACAGCATGAGCACCGTGTGCTATTACCTGTATGCACCTACCACTCCCACTGGGGCAAGACCCTTGCTGAATATGGAAAAACCTTCTAGATGTAAATTCTGAATGAGGTCCAGAGTGCAAAAGGCACAAAAGATTACAGCTAAGGCAGAACAAGTGACATTCAGTACTTTTTATGCTGTTGTTATGAGGAATTGTGTGCTACCTCCAGAGTCTGTCTCTTTCATTTTAACAACTTAAAGTAAAAATTCCAAAGAAAGGTGACCTAGATATTGGACATACATTCATGTTTCATTACATTTCTAATGGTGACGTGCTGTTCTTCCAAATAATTCAGTCTTAAACATGTAATAATCTGAAACTGGAGCTCCTTGAAATCAGAAGGCAAACCCAGGAGGATACTGAAAGCATTATGTGATATATTACATGGCATGTCAAAAGTTAAGTAAGCTTTTTCATTTTCTTCTTTTAAAACAACATATCCCATTTCTGAAAGCTGTCAAGACATAAAAAATGAACACTTTTAAAAGAAAGTTTCTTTTTCTTCTTTCCTCACAGTTTCTTTAGCTTACTTGGTGGGAAAAAGAAATGCAGAGGGCAGCTGCTGATATTGTTTCTCTGTTCGGACAAAGCCAGAAGGCAAAAATCTGTCAAAAGCCTTACTACTAACTTTCTATCTATCAAAAAGTAAATAGCAAAACAGCTAAATAAGACACAGTCTTAAATCAGAGTTCCTGTCTCTGGATGTTCGCTTAACATTCATTACTACAATCAAAGATAGCAAAAGGCCCTGAGACCTCAGTGACACAGAAGTGAATGCTGAAGTTATTTATTAAGCATGACAAAATTATTAGAAATATAAAATAAATATTAACATCCACTGCCCTAATTCCACCCCTATCTATATATGTGTGGAGGTGTCCGTGTGCTGCAGCTTTTGTAATTATATTAGTTCCCAGAAACCATCCATTCACCCAAAATGCTAGTTCCTCCTCTTATTGTACAGGAGCTATAGCTGAATGATGACATCATTACTCAATGAGCACCACCCCACCCACACGGTCTCACTTCCAGAGTACTTCCAAGCCCATTATTCACCCGTCTCTATTCACCCAGTCACTTAAGCCCCTGTCACCATTTCATTCCTGGCCCTAATTCAAGCTTTTGTATCTCAACCATTCTTATAAACTAATTTGTGCATGTATAATAGTGTAGTCTTTGATCTTAGATATGCATGGCTTGCTTTCACACTCTGTGAGCTCTGAGGGTTTATAGTGGAAATCATGGAATTATTGTTTGTGTGGAAGTCAGTTGTTTACTCAGCCATTGCATAACTTTGTGTAATACGTGGCGTATGTTTCAAGCTTGACTGAGCTGATGCTTGATGTGTGAAAAACAAATATGGTGTGAAATGTGTTGATTTCAGTGCACTGATCCCTGTTTTGAACTTATTTTATTGGCACTGTCAGCTAAGACAATTAAACTCAACAAGCATGAAATGCTACCTGTCCTGGTAGAAAGGTGAAAAGAAATTACAACTACAAATAATCTGTCATTTAGAAAAATATGGGCCATGGAGTACTGGAAATGTATTATCTAATCAGTATTAGAGCTCTAAAAAGAACAAAAACAAAACTGACTATGCATAATAGTTGTGAAATTCAGTTAAAGCATTATTGACTAGATTGTATGATCAAATGAAAAGATGTCAGTAATATGTAAGGGGTGCTAATTCCTGCTGAAACCTCAGACAAACACATCACAAAAAACAGTTTAGTGAAAGCTTCAAACACAGTGCTCATTAAGTGAATGATTATAAAAGAAAATAAAAGAAGTCAATACATATTTTTCAGTCATCAAATGCCACTAGCATTAAATCTCAGATGTGCCGAGAGAGAGAACTTCAATGGTGTACATGTTGCTCTCTCTTTCATTTGGATAGCTATGCTCACAGTAACTGGCAACAGGACACACGCTGGACTCAAATGCTTTCAAAGGACTTGGCAGTTACAGTCTACTTAGAACCATGTTCAAAAACAGGTTTTTTCAAAGAACAGACAGGCGGATAAAGGACAAAATCACAAGAGCTAAGACAATCATAATGTAACAGGTAAACTAATGTAGGCTACAGACATTTTGGCAGAACTGCACAGAAATAACAGAGATTATCTGGCAATGAAAACATCTGGATTGGGCATTATGTTTCATAATTGTTTAGATTCATTCACATTTCATACACTGTGTTGCAATATAACTAGATATACTATAATAATATAATATTTGAAAAGTTTTGAATATTACAATTAGTCTACACTCAATAACCTAGAACCACAAAATAATGACATTTTTATACTGATCCACTTGAGGGTAACGGGGTGGGCTGCAGCCTAGCTGTCATGGTGTGTAAAGTTGAGTTACCCTCTGGAAAGGTCTCCAGTCTATCACAGCACTAACAAAGAGACAGATAACTGTTCACACCTATAGCCAATTTACAATAACCCATTAACCTAGCATGCACATGGTTAGATCATGGGTGATAGCCAGCAAATGTAGGGAGAATTCATGCAGGGAGAACACGCCAACTCCACAAAGCATGACCCCAGTTGACCAGATTCAAGTCCAGGACTGTCTTGTGGTGAAGCTACAGTGCTAACAACTGCGCAACTGTTCTACCCTAAAATTAAATTTCAAAAGCTAGAATCTCAGCTTTAAGTATTCAGATCTTTAATTTAGTGGAAATTCATTTTGCAGCACTTAAAGCTTCCCAGAGACTCAGCTGGCTTTACAAATGCGTATTAATCACATTCATCTTTAACGGATCATGCCGAGCTTTTCAGACAAGAATAGAACCATCTATAAACTGTCCACAGATGTTCAATGGGGTTTTAATGTGAACTGTGGCTTGGTTAATTACCAAAAGTTAGAGATTTGTCCCTAAAGTCACTAAAGTATTACTTTATCTGTATGTTGTAGCTGTGTTTTCAGGTTATGTACACTCTGGAGCAAGTTTTCTTCAAGGACATTTTTGTATTTTTCTACATTTATTCTCCTTTATTAAGGTAATGTAATGTTATTAGCAGTGCTCTAAAAGATCAGTTTCTAACTGGCTAGACCAAAGAATATTTCTCTCCATGCTCTGAGTTTGTTTTAGGAACTTCCAGCGGTTTGTCATATGCTTTCAACTCAGGGTGGCTTCTTTCTGCTTTGTCATAAAGGCCTGGTTTACTGAAGTGGATGGTATTTATGAAGTCCTTTAAGAGAGATCAGTGGATTCTTGGTCATCTCTCTGGCCACCTCCAGCCATGCTGGTTTTAAAACTGCTCCCCTCTCATAATTATTGAGTGCTCTTTGATTCTAGGAGCACATCTGATATCTCTGCGTTACTGTGTTGAGCCAGGACCAACTTTGCGACTGATCAGTTGCTGTGTTTTAACCTAGTTATAAAATAATAAAAAGCCACTTTTTCCCCCATTCAGAAGGAACCAAATCATAAACTTTAAAAAGATTTTCTTTAATAGTTTTCTTGTAGTAGAAAATTTGAGGGCAAATATAACTGCCTTATTCAGGATTAATTGTGGCCAAATCATTCATTTTGTCTCGGTTAGACTCGCTTAGGTGCTCTTGATTATTAATTAGCAAAGATATCTAAAATTATGTTTTTACTTTGACATTTCCCCTGGTGAATGGCTGAATACCATTCACCAGGGGAAATAAGAATTTTATTCATTTACATTTTTATAACACAATCAAGTTTTTTATAAGAGCTGTGAATATTTTCTTACACTAGTGTGCATTTTGTGTTGAGAATCACTCTTACCTGGCCATCATGATGCTTTCACTCAGTTCTAATAATCATGCATCAATGATAGAATAAATTAATTTACTTTGAAAGGTTATTTGTGACACATACTACGTTACTCTACTTTCATGACTAATTCTTTTCTTTGTCCAAATGTCTCATGTTTATGCTTAGTACACACAAAACAGTACAGAAACTAAGTTGCATATACATTAATATTCAATTTCTGATCAAATAATGTATCTGCTGAACACTTCTTTAGATCTTTTGAGTAATTAGTACCTGCTTTCCGTGAGAGAGAAACTGCAAAAGACTGCTTAGTCCAATTTCAGTTTTATACTAAACATCTATTTAGATGGAAAACATTTTAAAATCACTTTCTCTGTATTCTTACAGCCCAAAGATTCAAAGCTGAGGAACAATAAGGGAGTAAGCTATAGATGACCATGCATGCAGCTGTATGCCAAGTTAAAATACTCTGATGGAATGCTCCTTTTGTTTGTAATCGATTGAGAGAGAAAGGCATCCACTGTGTAATTGTAGCCTCATTTGATCTCAAATAAACCATGCTGTCCTACACAAGGGAGAGAGCAGGGCAAGGATAAGCTGGAAACACCTTCATTACACCAAACACACACTCCAGCACACTTACTTCCTTGGCCTAACTCTTCCATGCACGTGCACATACACACACAAAAACACTCATTTGCACTTTCCTTTTAAATTATATCCGCCCTCACCTCCACCCCTCACTGCCTCCCCTGGTCTGTCTTTTTCTCCAATCTTGCTCTGTGTCTTATCTTCAATCAAACTCAACACACAGCTAGATAGAGGGTGTATGAACACACCAACACACACACACACACGCTCACTCTCTCCGCACATCTTGGAATGAGCCTGGGATTGATTCTAGTCACACAAGAGTGGGGCGAAATGAGCAGTCACTCTGAATAGGCAAAGGCGTCAAATAATACAGATATGAACGTCAGAGGGATAATTGAAGAAAGTGTTTTATATGTAAAAGACAGAGGAGGATGGAGTGGAATTGAATCTCAGAGAAAATGAGGAACTGGTTCTGGTCCCAGAAGACTGACTCACAATAAACCCAACTATTTCTGAAGAAAATAGGGTGTAATTAGACTGGTCAGGGGGTTCCACTGGGTCTAACACCATTCACATTCACTCTTTCTCTATCTCCCCTGCATTCACTCACGCTCTTCCCATTTCTTAGCCTCTTTTTAGCATCTCTAAGTCAAATGTCAGTATGTTCATGTGAGCCCAAGCTTCTTTTCTCTCTCACTGTTGCACTTCCTTTGTTATTTCTTTCATCCTGTCCTGTTCTTTTCTATGTGTACTTCCCTTTCCACCATTTTCAACCTTCTCTCCCTCTCTCTTCCTGCCTCCCTCCATCCGTCTATCCCTCCCCCACCCAGCAGGCGTGGAGCTACATCAGTAGAATTGATCAGATATTCCAGGCACATATGGACAGCACTGATGGGCATAAATCATGAGTATTTTGAAGTGCCCATGCAGGGCTCTTCAGACTGCTTATAGTGAGCAGCCAAAGCTCTGTGGAACCAGTGGATGAAATCCTCCTCTTCTAGCTCCATTTTCATGCCAAATTTCTTTCTTTTACTTTGCTTTCCAAAGTGTGTAACATCTTCCTCAGCAGACTTCGAGACTCTTTTTCTATGTGTCTCTCATCCTATGTTAATACTGATGTAACCTCCAAGCCCTCCTTGTCTGAGCTGTGTGCATTCACAGCCTGAAAGATGGTCTCCTCCCTCACCCCGTCCCTTATATGCTACCTAACTTGGCAGCATTACAACAACCTGTTCCTATGGCAACAGGCTGGCCAGCAACAATAATCACTATTGTTTGAACATGTCGTGTTGTTTCAAGCGTTTTCCTGGTCACATGGTGAAAGGCGAGCAGATGATAATCAATACCTCCTTCTGAGCCATAAGGGGTTAACCTGCCCTTTCCTCCTCTCACAGACACACTGAGCACCACAGTAACACACTATGAAGACTTCCCATCTAACACGTCTTTGTAAAAGATTATTGGACAAAAACAATAATTAATCCTCCAAATAAATGCCAAACTTTCATTGTTCTGTTTTCCTATTTGCAAGTCTCATTATATACTAAAATTACCTCTGAATAAAATACAGCTAGTCAATATTGTACAGAGATGAAAACCACTACAAAATCAATTGACAGTCTCCATAATTGCAGGGGAGATTCCTGAAGCTTCCCATATGCATTTGTCTCCCTGTGTGTGGTCACAAACCACCGGGCAGCAGAAATAAATCTCCACGCTTTGCTCTGTCCTTGTTCCCTCTCTCTGCCTCTCTTCAGATGACTTGTCCTCTGTCTCCCTCTCTCTCTCTCTCTCTCTCTCGCTTCAGGTTCCAGGTTATTGATTGGGACCCTACTGGAAGGTGCAGGGATAAGATAAATAAAGAGTCAGTGGCCATGAACAGCTCTCTCGCTCACCCTAACATGAAGGGAAGGATAATCATCTGCCAGGCTCGAGGAAGTGGTCATGTATTTTTTTCAGGCTACTTTCATGCAAAGTGCCTCAACTATTGCCTTCACCACAAGGATCCCCAGGGCCAACTGTAACATGCTCCTAAACCTACTAGATTCAGCAACAATTTAATGGCTTGTAGACTCAAGGTAGAACTTGTCGACTCAGTCGTATTATATTTTATGTATGAACTATAGTTCGTCAGTGAAACTCATTATAAGTCTATTCTTTAAAACTGAAATTAAACAGACTGCAGCTACAAAGTTTATGGACATAAGCCTTAATGTACTGAGCATGCTAAACTACATAGCAGAAAAAAGCAGGTGCCTCTCTGTTTTATCTTATGTTATCAAAGGAGTGTGCAGGGCCTGAAGTTATTTTGCACAGATTATAACAGACCATTATCACTCAAAACCTCTATCAATCAAGGTGGATTTCAGTGAAATGCAGTAAGGATATTTGTCACACATCACTATGTAGCGCAAAACACTGCTATCTCCACGCAAATAGGTGGCACACAGGCATGTATAAAGTCATCTGTAAACACGAGCACACACAGTGGGGTAAATAACTGTCGGTATCTCTTGCAGCATCGAGAGCAGTGGCGCGAGTCTTCCCCTCAGATTTTGAAAGCCCTATCTGTATCAGGAACAGCAAACCGAAAAAGCAATTTGCTTTGTCACACAGAGACATGCTTGACTACACTGAATAATTGCACTGCAGCTCTGGAAAGAGCTGTTTTCCTTTTATCTAATGAAGGCCTTCAGGGGAAGGAGCACGGGACTATGTGTTTTATATCTGTATGTGTGTGCTTGAGGATGTGTGTGTGACTGTATGTACGTACAGGTGTGATATGCAATGTACGCGCTCAAGGACTATATACATATGTGGGCATTTAAAACTGCAGAATGGAAAGATAAGCAATTGTAGCAGATATAAGATATCCTTTGCTCTGGTTCTATACCATCCATTCTACCAGTGTATATATTCTACATGTCGTTTCTGCACAGTGTTCCCCTGCAATATAATGATTAATCAAATCTGCATCTTGCCTCTCGGCTGTGTCCAGTTCCACGCTTCAGGCACTTCACTTATTCAATATTGCAGAAGCAGACTGGAGAATAAGAACCCCTGTGACTGGCTTTAGAAACTAACTCCGGAGAAGTGCTGAATCCACACTCAGCTGCCTGTCGGCCTTCCTCTATGGAGCTTGGCAAAGCAGTGCAAAAGCTGGAGGGACAACTTCAGCCCACAACTACCACTCAGAGGACTGCAAGGAGCCCTAGTGATGCAAGCAGAAGGGAAAAAGTGAACCTTTCCATCCCCTTCATTTCTATATTTTTCACCATAAATGTAGCAGAATCAGATGATAAAACATATCAGTGGGAGGAGAAAAGCAAAAAGAAGGAAAAAGATTACAAAAAATAGAGTGGAATATAAGCGCCGTCTCTGATTTCTCTGATGATTGCATTCAGGAGAAAGGTTTGTGAATCGCCACAATGGCTCTACAACATTTGCACCACTGTGAAACTGTAATTAAGTCATCAGCGACAGTTTGGAGTCTTTGACATCATAATGAGGCTGAATGTGCGCAGTTCGTGCTCTGTGGATAAGCTGCTGTAATCACTTCTATCTGCTTAATTATGTAAAACCATTTTTCTATCCTACTAATGTCTAGGTCTTTATCTCTTCCTCTCTCCCTCTCAATCTCTATCTCTGCCTCATATTTTGAAAATAATGTACAAGAAAATCGTAAAAATGCAGTAGAAAAGGACACACATCCTTGGACTTATCAACCTGAGGCACATATTTGGGTCTTAATGGATGCTGGAAAATAGAGTACAGTGGATGTTGGAAAATAGAGTACAGTGGCAAATGAGTAATAAAAATGGGCACTGAAGGATTTATACTAGCTGGAGCTACTTTAAAAATGAGCACAAAGCCCTGACCACTTATTGGTGGAGGAGCTTATTGTTACCCCTCCTAAGTACTGATCAGAAGAACAGTACAGCTCAAAAGAAATGTGCATGCAATTTTCATATCTTCTTTCTTTCAAGTTCACTTGTACACATTTCCTGCTTCACACTTATGGAAGTGAAGATGTGCGCTGGCTGCTGCGGGTTATTTGCAATGAAGTAAACATCATTCTTTCTGTCCCTAATGGAGAGAACCTGACTGTTCTCTTTTTTAGATAGACCCACATCAAAGCTCCCCTTCGGTAGTACATCAGAGATCACCATATCGCAGTGTACAAGCTCCACGCACACAAACACATGCTCACCCTTGAGAGTGTGGCAGTGGAGAGTGAAATCTTGTGATGCTTGGGAACTTTACCGCCAAGACAGGCTGCAAAGGGAGAAAAAACCCTAAATGCATGAAAAAACAGGAAGCTGCCACAGTTTCAATGGAGCAGAAAAAAAAAACAGCAGAGAAAAATGTCAACAACAAATAGCTGCTGGTTTCTATTGCCACAGGCGACATGGACTTTGGTTCTCTCATGTTTCTTTCCTCCCGCATTATGCATCATCTTTTCATCCAATTAAGCACAAATACAGGCAACAGAACAACTCAGGGAGCATCTCACTACTATTCACTCTGGGAGAGAAAAGCAGAGCAAAACAGAGGAAGACTTGTCAATGAAACAATGAACAACAAAAAGGATAGTACAAGATAAAACAATAGGAAGATTGTGCGTGTACATAGCTTTACTTAAGGATGGAACTCTTGGCAAACAATCCCTTTCTATGTTTGATAGGTCAGCCAGCGTCTCCTCTCATTTGTTATGTTGCTGTGAGTCTGTGCTGGGCAGCAACTCGCCGTTTTGATTCTGCAACATGAGCACACTGCCATACAGTTCTTCTAGATGGTGATTGATGATGTTTGCTGATTTATGGCGAGGCGCAGACAGGAAGAATGGCAAGGCCTCTTTGCAAAAAATCCAACTGAACCTGAGCTGTCCTTGTCTTCGTTGCCTTGGTTATGATCAGGTAGTGAAGTGAAGCAGCTTAAGATGAGTGTGAAAAGCCATGTTAAATTCTATCTTCAGGCAGACACTGAAGGTTTCACACCTCTCCCTTTGGGCACTCAGCCGAGAATTGCGTCGGGCACATTGCATTCTTAACCTTCTGTCCTACTGACTGCTTTAACTTTGCCATCATTTACGTGTTTCTCCTTATATTATTTGACATATCCTGATAAACCCAGGCTCTCTCCTAGGTTTATCAGGATATGAGAGAAAGATGAGATTTAGTAAGCTGTCATTGTTGTATTATTAATCTTTAAACATCAGGATAATAGATTTTATGACTTCACGTTGCCCTTTTCACCAAGCCTAGACTTCTGGAACTAGATATTTGAAAATTTCAAAGTCAGATTAACAACGATTTTCCCCTAGTGAAGTGAAAAGGAAAACTCAGCAGGCAGCTGAGTGTTAGCAGTGGCAGTCTTCGGTTGCACAAAGACACTGTACTTTTGGGACTGCTGAATAAGATGTTTCATGCTGTTTAGGCATTAGAGATTCATTAGGTAGTATGAATGTGAGATGCATGCTCTAGGAAGCTGTGCACTTTGCTTTTTTGTTGTTAGATATCTGTGTTATGTTTTCTGGAATGCCAGGGTTACACTATTTGTACTATTATCAACAAGCTGATGTTGTAGTGAAGTATCTTACATTGTTATTAATGTCTGCTCATACATTCTAAGCCAGATACTAAGAACTCCATAAACTCTACACTTTCCCACATGCCAGCTGAACATACTATATATAGACTAAAGATCTGGATACTTTGAAGGAGCACATGATCTTTCAGTTCTACTGCATAATAACTCAGCTGCAGTAGCAGCAGCAGTAACATTACAAAGATCAATGAAAACCACAAGCTCTGTTATGGGACAGACTCCAATGTTTTCTAGATGGATGGAGCCACTCATGTACTCCAACGTCACACAATCCAATTAGACTGTCTGTGTATGCCTGTGCTGCGCTCTGCAATTTAGTCACTCCCTGGGTCCATGCACCTGTCTTAGATTTACTAGAACCACAAACAAAGCGTAGTTACTCTTTCTCTAGCGCTTCTATACCACAGTTCATTCTCAGAGTATTCTTAATATTCTTCTTGCTTTCCAATTGTTTTAAGAGAGTCAAGTCTTGGAAATTGAAAATCTATATAATAATAGGCTTGGCAACGGTGGCTCAATATAAATGGCCCCATCTGCACAGCTGTGTTTCAATGCTTAAGAATGCTTTGACAAGCAAGATGCCTGCAGGCAGTCAGACACACTCGTGCAAACTCGTACTTGCACACACATACACCTAAGCACCAAGATGCCATGGTTGTTAAATATAGTCCTTAGGCCACTTTGAGTGTGTTCCATTATTGCAAATATTTTAGCAATGCACACACTAACTCGGAGAAAAGCACCTCAGGTAATCCTAGCTTGAACCACAAAGCATGAAATGCATTCACACAACCAATCAACTTTATTCTGATGAAATGTTTTGATAAGCTGGTTCGCCAGTACATCAAAGACAGCTTCCTACCAGTTTGCATTGCATCCACAGAGGATGCCATGTTGAATGCCCTCCTCCCTGTCTTCATACTGTCTGGAAAATAACAACACCTACCGGTAAATAGAAATTCCCCATGAAACTGACTGACAAATTAACCTCCCTGGGCGTGGATACTGGACATCCCAACAAAAAAATACCAGACAGTTGAGATCGCAAATCAAATCTTCTCAGCATTGAAGCTCCCTACAGTTGTGTATTCACCACCCCAAATTCATACTATAGAAGTACAACCGCACTGTCCAAATAAGGAGAGAACTCTACTCTTACAGATACAACACCAGATCAATCGACTGTTCAGTAAACAAAACTAAGGAGCTGACTGCTGGTTTTATAGAACAAAGAAGGTAAAGACACATTTCCCTCCATGAAGATGAGGGAGAGTAGGTCAACAGCTTTAGGTTCATGGCAATCAATATCACAGAAACCTGTGATGCTGATCACATAGTTCTTTTTATGAAAACTAAAAATGGCTAAATCAGCTATTCTGGTTATGTGAGGTGTCTGAGCAAAGCCTAAAGGATGCTATAAACAATATCTGGCAAGCAATATAGAGCTATCTGTCATACCACCAAACTTTTATCACAGCCTGTATTCTCCTCAGGCTGTGAGAATACATTATTCCTTCACCACAACAATATCACGACATTTCTTAATAATTATTTATTCATCCATGTAAATATATCTATTTGTTTTTTGTCAGTAGTATGAAAGAAGTTTGTACTTAACTTACACAATTCTATATTCCATGATCACAGTCAAATTGATCCCCGAATCTTGAATCAGTCAACTAATAAGATCATCACTGAGAGTAACCCTGGGATCATCATGGTTTTAGTGCTACATCTGCCTTATACAGAAACAGAGAGATCATGCCTGCTTGCCTGAGAAGACATATAGTGGCTCTGGAGGTCTCATTCTTCTTTCCCTTGGCCTTTTTGGCCTGACTTGAGGATAACAAGAGAAAAATAGTGCAATTGTTTGACAAATGGGTCATGCTTTGTTTGCATTTACCCAAGAAGCAGTCCCACAATTTTCCGAATGCCCCAGGACTGCAAAGTGTGACAGGGGATGGAGATGGAGTAGAGCAACCAGGAGAAGGGGTGAGTCTGTTAGTAGAGTGTACAGTATTTCCTCAGTAATAACAGTGGCACCCTGGCCAATGACTTATCACCAATTTTACACACTATGGCAATCTTGAGCTTCTCATGCTTTACTGTATGTATGAGCAAAGACAGCATCCAGAATGAAACACTAAAATACAATAACACTGGTGAAAAGAGCATGACTGGAAGGAGGAATCTTTCATGCATTCTTATGTTTGTCTTTCTCAGATATCACCATTGCCTTTCGCCCTCCTCTAGCTACTCATTTCACCTCCTTGTAGTTTTTCCTGCTGGGAAAATAGAGGGGTGTGCACTATGTCACTGAGGGCAGCAGCAGGGGTGGAGAAAGTCAACCCTCTCGCGAACCATACAGGGGCAAAAGGGATAGTAGAAACAACTCATCACAGTTGATATCCTTTATTTGAACTATTCTATGCTATTCTAGCTTTGGAAAGCTTTGAACTGCAGCCACGGGGTTTTGTTTTCAAGAGTAATGTTTTATGGAATTAACTACTGTGTCCTTAGAAGAAAAATAAATAAGAAACACAACAACACTGCCGTATTGTGTGGATTTGACAATGAAAATTATAAACAGGCATGTTTTATTCAGTAGCAATACACCTTTCGTTTCATGTCCTGCCTTTGCAGCTTTAGCTGTCTTTGGTCAGTCAAGAGATTCCAGAGCCACAGATGACACACTTTGCATTTACCTCAAAGACTTTTTAAGCCAGAACATCCTTAAGAGGTTAGGACAAGATGGAAGCAGAGGCTGAAATATATACTTTTTTTTTATACCCAAGAAAGCATCACCATCACCACAAACACAGCCTGTCACAGCTTACATGAACACACACCAAAGAAGCTGTGTGCACACCCATTCTATATTCACCTGGCTCGGACAATAGGTATTAAATGAATGTCAGCAGAATCACTCAATTATCTCTTAGATAATTATCTCTTAGATAATTGAGTGGATAAAGCTTGGAGCATTCATTATTTTAATTGTAATCGGAACAATAATAATCTTTATCATTTTCCTAAACCCAAGAGAAACCCTTTGTTTTGGCATGTTGTAATTGGATATACGTCAGAGCTGAATTGATGGTATTAATGTTGATCCAACAGCCTTTCTACCTATCAATCATAATGAGCAGGAAGACATTAATGCTAAATGTCGGATTCTTAAGGACCTATCTATCTATCTATCTATCTATCTATCTATCTATCTATCTATCTATCTATCTATCTATCTATCTATCTATCTATCTATCTATCTATCTATCTATCTATCTATTACACACACACACACACACACACACACACACACACACACACACACACACACACACACACACACAGGTGCACAGCCAACCTCGGCTGCATCAAAGAGTGGTACTTCGTTCTCTGGACTCGTGGCACGTAGACGTGCTGCTCCTAGTGTCGGCACCTTGCAAGCACAGCAGTCACCTTCCAACCTCTGGTCCCCCACCCCCCAAGCTCCTGGCGCTCAGTCGCAGTTATTTTGCAGGACGGAGGGGACCGCTGTCTGTTCACTTTGACTCATTACAGCATCTCAGGAGTTTGCGCTCTATTTCGCTCTCTCTCTTTCTCTCTCTCACCTCCTTTCTCTCCTTCTCAGAGATAGGAGGTTCAGCGTTCGCTTCCCGCAAAACTGTCTATGCTCCACAAAAGACACGCGACTGGTTGCTTTACCGAACCACATAGGGCTGCCTTGCGTCCCGGTGATGAGGCTGGTGGCGCACAGCCGATACAGCATTGAAGGAATCCCTCTGTATGTGAAGAAACCGCCCCAGTAACGATTAAAAAAAAAAACACGGAGGAACAGCTACCGGAACCGGTGTCGGCTGGGACGCGAACATTTCGACAAGAATGCATCTCTTCAGTGCCATGTTCCTACTTGTGATGTTAGCTGTCATGCCCGGTGAGGTAAGGACGCATGTATACGATGAATAAGCATTGCTCAAAAGTTCCTGAAGGACCTATTTACGAATCTCAAAATTGACATTATACCTGTGAACCAACGCTTTGATTGGAACAACATCGCAATTTCAAAGAAGGTAAAATATGTTAAACGACTGCGAAGACCTATTAATCCGAAAATATCGCAGTTCAGTCTGCAATCTATCATGCTACTGAAACATAGAGAGAAAGTTCAAGCATAACAATAAGAAGGGCTGTAACAGTCGATGGCATATCCACGTAAACTAGAGCCCTTACACATTAAAAAAAAAAGAATATCGTCATGCAATTTATGGTCACTGCCTTAAGGGAATGGTAAGAATACATAAAGTACCATCTTCCTCTGACAGTATAGTAATTGATTTGTCGGCGCTCTGATGCTTTTGATGCCCTGGAGGTCGTTGTTTACAGATCTTCCTATCAACCTCTACATCAGTGACAGAGGGGTCCCGGGGCTCACCGAGAATCAGATATTGCGCTGTTTAAGCGTCACGCAACGAAGTGTGATTTGTGGCCGTGAATGCAAGACATGAGTAATTACTATACTGTACCAAACCAGCGCCAACAAATGGTTGTAGTTTCTGGGGATGTGTGCCTGCTTGTGTGGCGTGCTCTCGTGTATGACACTCGAGAAAAGCCGTGCCCGTTTGGAAAAATGACGAGCTTTGATGTGACAGTTGTAAATTAAAGTGAAGGACGGTAAATCATTTGACCCAGAAAAGCTTTCGGCCAAGGCAAGAGCATTTGAACTTGCAGGGGTTCAGCTGGTCAACATACGTGCAGTGATGAGCATAACTCAGATGGATTAGAAAGTGTAACGTCTACAGAGAAGCCAGCTACAATTCTCCACATTTACTAGGATCACACAAACTAGCCAATGGTCCTTGTAGGTCAGCGCTGTTTATACCTTTAATAACAAACCAAGCTATATTCAGGACCGTGGACAGCGCTGTGTCGCGCCTGAGTCAATTTAGCACCGAAGACAGCGCCTCCTTATACGTTGGAGGTGAGTATCACCATTTGGCAAAGGCCATCTAGAGGCCTCGGGGTCTTGCAGATATAACACCAAAGATCAAATGACACGGAATATATGTGCATTTACAAGGTCAGTGAAATACTCGACGTTAAAATGGTATGAAAAATAACAGTGAATAATATGGCCGTCACTCATGGACAATAGAATTGCATCAGCTCTCTATTACATTGTCTTCGATTGCATTTCTTTTTCAGAATGGCTCTTTAGGTATTTGCAGTAAATGTATACTGTTAAACTAATGGACCTTTCATCTCAAACATGAGCACAGCCTGTTACTCCATTTAGCTGTCGATTATCATTGTAAAATGCAGTATATTGTTGGAACTGTTCAGATTCACTAATATTTCGCATTGCATTTGCATTAGCCATACATCACTCATTTATGTTTACCAGCCGAGTAAACAATTACAATTGACCTGTAAAAGGAGGGAAAGCTGTTGTGCGTTTTCAATTTATAGGAGATGAGTAGATGTGCCATACACCTGTTTGGTAGATTTAAAATAAATCATGTACAGCACAGCTGGTATTAGAGGAGAACTGTGTGTAACTCCTAGAGTGGTAACAACGTGCAAAACTCTAATTTATTTTCAAGCACAACCCCAGCATGAATAAACTTCCCTGATGCTTAATTATGGAGTAAAAACTGATATATTCTAATCCAAACCAAAAAAATTGGCCAAAATTGGAGGAAATTTGTAAATTACACAACTTTCTCTGTTCAACAAATACTCACACGGCATCACAGATGCACTTCAATAAATGGTAAACACTTGCAAATGTGATCCTGACAACGTAACTGATGATACAGTTTTATATCTCAACCTCTTCTTCAGTGGATTTATATAGTAGCTGCCTTTGGGGGACAATTTGTTGTAAGTGTTTACATTAAATATTGAACGGTTTGAAAGAAAATATGACACCACCCATCGTCTTAAGATTGCATTGCAAACATAAAGTATTGATGAATTCTTGCATATGTACTGCAACGGGGATAACACTCCAGCAGAGCTCATATCCACAGTAAGCTTCAGTCACAGTTTCAACACAGGCTTTTATGAAATATTTAGACAGCTTTAATGAGACAGATGCACTTGTTCGTTCACTGCGTGTGTTTGTTAAGTGCCCATAAAGCCCAGGGGTCCTTAGTGCCACTGATATAAATGGGCACCTGTTTGACCTTGGCACAGATGTCTTGCTATAATGTGCACACCAAGTGACGCATGACAGAATGCAGGTAAACTCAATCAAGAGCTAGGATTTACATCAATATGTGATACTGCATGTATTGTATACTTTGTTTGTTTCATCATTAACAAGATAGGGAGTGTAATGTATTGCAGCTTGGAAAATTACTCTAATGTAATACATTAAAAATAATGAATTATTGAATTGAAATAAAGATGAATAATAAGGTGACTTCTTCATCAATAGATATAACTTTAATGTTACAATCAAAGACTTGAGAAGAATACTATATTCCTGCTCGACAATCAAGCTCTTTTAAAAAGCATGCAAGGGGCCTGATGGGGATGTAATGTGTATTTTGTTCCAATTAAACAAATGATTTATTTGTTTCATTTTCTAGAGCGGCACAATTACTGGTTAAGGCGTAGTGATTGGTTCGTGTACTTTCTCTCTTAGGCTTTGGGGGCAAGGAAAATAAATAAATTGATAAATAAATAAATACAAACGCTTCTATCCCAGACGAGTGAGTGAGTGCCAGAGAAATGCCTTTATTGGTTTAAGATTCCTCACCTTGAAGCCTGCCGATAATAGTGTGGTTGAGACTGATGGAAATGAACACTTGCTTTGGTGTTTTGCCGTTGAGACACAAAGTGCATTGGGGGAGAAATCCTTGTTGTTCTCAAAGAGGGAGACAGGAGCCTGTGTAAGCAATTGGCTAGATTCTTCAGTAATTTTCTTGATCCCTTCTGTCGCCAGTGATCATGATAAACAACCAATTTGAAAATACTACCCTGTAAGACCTTGTTAAATTTTGTTTCCTCATTCTAGTTTGGTGTCATGATTGTAGGAGGAACTTGCCCAGCCAGGGCCAATTTATAGCTGAAAGGCGAGCAGTGTAACAGAACAAGCACTTGTAAATCAGGCTGCTGTTTAAAACATCATTTGGCACAAACATTCCGTTTATTTACATTCAGCTAATTATACAGTAGTTTAGCGATGCAGCATAAGTGTCAGAGAATCTAGATGCTTTTAGTAACACAAGTGCAAAAAACAGTAACGATAATGCTGTAAGCTGACCTAATGTAAAGCTGTTTACAGTGCTTCTACATGTGAGGACAAAAAGGACAGACCTTTGTTCATTCAGAGTCAGACAGGACAAAAAGCTTGGTTGGCGAATGTCCACATGAGACAGTTTTAAATAATCCACCACCCTGGCATTGACCCTTTGGAAAAAAATGGCTTTGCCTGGTGCCAGCTGAATGAGAGCAAAGCTACATGATCATAATAAAAACCCTTCCCTAGACACGAACGTGACAGAGCCATGTTAAATCTTCATCCTCGTCTCCACACCAAAAGCCTATTACAGTAGAAATCTAAGAGAAAAAAATTGTATGTCAGAAATATTTCTTTATAGAAATTCTCCCACTGCCATTATTATCAGAGAACCCACTAGGCAAAGGTTTATATAAATGTTGAGAAAACAGACGTGTAGCTGGATAATGTTCTAAGAATAGAGATGTGAATCTATGTTTTCCAGGAAGAAGGACACTAAGTAGCACGCTGGACTGAGTGTGCTCTGCCAAGCCGCATCATAACCTCCAACTAGAGAATTAAACAAATGAAAAGCTGCAGGAGCATGGGTGTAAATCTGCCAGCGAGAGGCAAAGACACAGCTGATAAAATCACCTTGCTGGACTAGACAGCTCCAGAGCTTGAACGAATTATTAACACTGCATGACCACACAAGCCCATGTAATTAGAAGGTCAAGCAGCAACAAAGATATATCTTCATACGCCAAGAGCATTACATAGTATTGGTGTAGCTTACACATAACTGATGAGTCAATTGACTCACTGCTAAAAAATGTGGTTTTAAAGACATATTTTGCGTTACATGGCAACAATATGTAAGTTTACTGTAAATTTCATCTGTTTCTTGAATAAAACACCACATAATTACCTATGTGAACTAATACCTGTGTTGCCTGTGACTCAGAAGCAATCATGTTTAGCATGATGTGGGTGAGTAAGTGAGCAGGCAGGGTTATATTAGCCTCTGTGCATCCACTTTCATGCGCTCCCCATCAATATACAAAGGTGCTGCTTCACAATCAGCCACAGATAATGAGGTTGCGTTATATCTGATTCACTGCTGCTTGGAGAGATTGAGTAGTATGTGCTTGTGTCATGACTGATTAGGGTAGGGCCTGAATTAGGGCACGATAATGATACCACATTGTGTGAGAGATTTGTTTTATAAAAGAGATACTGCTTAAGAAAGGGGCTGATGCACTGAGAGCTATCGAGCCTTTGTGCTGTCCACTGTTCACTCCCTCATCTTAATGTTTGATGTGCTTTCATGTAGCCTGCTGCTTAATCATCAGAGGCGTTTTTATGTGTGTGTGATCGCGTTTGCAGGGACAAATAATCTTCACAAGCACCGACACTGTATGGATTCACGACTAAGAACGGAAATCAGGACTTGAAGAGGTTATTTTTTTTGCTGTAAGACTTTTTTTTTTTTAAAAAACTTAAATTCAGTTTGACTCAGTTTCCATTGTAAGGTAAAGACCCCACAATAAAAAACCCCAGCAATTAGATGACCCCACTATGAGCAAATGAGTTGTAAAATTAAAGTTGAAAGTTGGGACAGCTGTGAATGATGCCGGTTATATTTAGATCAAGTAGTACTGTGCAGGGACAGATAAAGGAAGGTTATTGTGCTTTTTGAGTTCTTAATGATGATTTACCTGCTCTTCATCACTTTGTTCGCAACTCACTCCTGGGTGACTTAGGTTCTGATGATGCTGGGGAGTTTATTTGAGGTGTGTCTCAATGACAAAGTGAAACGGGTAGCTGATTTTACTACTGCGGTGCCTTGGATGAGCCTCACAGGCAGGCAGTGGTCTGCATGGTAATTGGTTAACGGGTGCACTGCTGAGTAGAGAAGCATGTGAGGTCAGTGGCCTGACTCTCAGACTAATACTGCCTCCCTGTCATGATTGCCTCCAGAGGTAGAGCTAGCACAAGCTTGGCCATACCTCTTCATATGGAATAACCTTTTTACATAGGTTATGTGTTTGTTTTGTTTGCTTTTGCAATTGCCAAACCAAAAAATAGGTTTTGTAAAACCTTCAACACACTTGGCAGACATTTAAATATTACTTGAAAAGGGGCTTGCCAGCATCAAATAGAACATTACAGTTTAGTTTCACTTTAAATGACCGCTTACTCATTCCGAGTCACAAACTGTCCACTACATTTGCTCAAGGCATGTGTGGGCCCTAAATGACCTCTATTGCTGTTTTCTGTCGTGTTGAAAATCCAGCAGCCTGCTGTCGTATAACAACCATTAGAATTCACATGGACCAAGCTGTCTGACTGGAGGACAGATTGCAATCACTATTAGAAAGCTTAGCTTTGTCATTTCTACATAAATGGTTGGTTAACCTGACATTTAACCAGCAATAACTGGATGATTAAAAAAAAAAAAATCATACAGGAGACCTAAAAAATATTTTGAAATTATGTCCCCCTCCTTGACTCCTGATCTCTCTTCTATAGCATTTACAATGTTTGACTCATGCATAAATAATTTCTCAAAACATTCTGGCTGCTAATATAACGCATAGGATGTTATTTGTATGCTTCCTGTCGACAGAGTATAGAAGCATCGGCTTGACTGGTGGGATGAATATCATCCCTATATCGCATTCTCTACCCCACTTTCTCTCTTTCCTTCTGTGTGAGTGTGCTCGAGGGTGCAGGACTCCCAGAGGTTTATGTCTGTGACTCTAAGCAAGAGTGACATTTCTCTGACAACACCCAGCACAGACACACATGCACCTCTACGCACACTCTTTCTTCTCGCAAATACACATTGTCTTTGTCTCCTTTTCTCTCTCGCCTTTGCGCTCTAGTTTCCAAGCATGTCAGCAATCGGATCCACAGTAGACAAAGAGCCAGACAATTCACAGAATCGATTCAAACAAACGTGGCTAAAGCTATTAAGGCTGCTGAAGTGCATGGTCTAAGTGACAGATGCTAATTAGTGCACAGACGTGCTTGATCATTTGGTCAGTGCTGAACACACAGCTGCCTGTAATAAGGATAACAACACATGTAGCCCTAGTAACAGTCACTATGGGAGTGACCCAGTGTTTTGGGGTGTACGTGAGTGTGGGTTTGTGTGTGCCAATCGGCTCTTTTTAAAAAAAAATTATTTATTTTTTTGCATTGCAGTAGGCACCTCCTGACCAGCTCTCTGTACGACCTTGCTTTCCCCTGCTCGATGAATCTTTTATGAGCCTGGCAATGTGGGTTTCTGTGTAGAAGATTGGAATATAAATATGGCTGTTGCGCCTAGAGCTCCTCTTCCCGCTCTGATACAAAAGCTTTCATAAGACTGAGCAGGTTGGGCAAGCTGCTACTTGAACGTTGCTCTTTACATTTCTTCACTTTTATTGGAAGAAACACATCAAGGAGCGTTGTGCATTCAAAAACACCAGTCACAGATTGTGCCTCTACCTGCTCGCTCATATCGTTAGGCAACATACAAACTTGTTTCTTTTAAAAGCGGTTGGTTTTCACGTCAGATTCTCAGTCGTGGATTTTGTTTTCCTTTTGAACGTCCTAGTTAATTGCTGACATCCATCGTATGAAGCAGAGAGCTGTAGCAGTAACTGACACTAAATGAGGGGTGATAAACAAGTGACAGAGTAAATGTTGGTTGAATTGCTCAAACTGTGCTATCCTTCGTCTTCTCTCTCATTTCCCTTTCATCTCCTCAGTTTTTCATCTCTTCCTGCTTCTACTTCTCGTGATCCCTGCTACCTTTGTTCCATCGAATCGTCTGCTCGCCGCCATGTGTGACTGTGACAGCATTGCCTCCCATGTTGAAAGCTAACTCAATTGCAGGGTGATCATTTTGGGTAATGAAGGATGAGAGCTATACAGCACAGTAGAGGAGGAAGTAGAAGGCAAGAGGAACCATTTAATCGATGTGTTTTCCACGTGGCACTGTCACAGCCACTCAGTAGGGCCATTGATGAGGGAGACTCACTTTCTCTGACTGCGCCAGGGCTTAAAGGCTCCAGTCAGGGAGGCGTGGGAGCCCAGCAGCGACCAGACACTGCTGCATATCAAGCAGGCTGGCAATGCTGCTCTTTGCAGCCCCACGGTGAGCAAGGTAGAAAGGTCCTTTGATAAAGACACTACATGCCGGAGAGGGGGCGATAACAAGATGATCCAGTGGAAGGAACTCCAGCTTGCATTACATTATGATAGCTGAGCCTAAACCCCCAGGATTTCTCCAACTCTATAAAACATACATGGACACATTAGTGCGCAGTACTGGATGTGAATGCAACATCTGGAAGTAGAGACCATGATGCAGCTAAAAACCAACACATGAATATATATTAACCAAGAACTATGATATGCACAGGACATTGGCTTATTTCATGACACTGCTGAATGTCCTGAAATAAGTAGGGTCATGGATAACACAATGCTAGATTAGAAAGCTCAGGTTTAGATAAGCCTGTTAGAGCAAAGCAACTTTTCATAACAAAAATGTTTTCATCTTTTTCTTTGGGTGCCTTGAAAAGCGCTATATAAATCCAATCCATTATTATTATTATTATTTTAAAAAAAAAATAATGGCAGTCTCAGAAACACGAAGATATCCTGCACAAAGGACAAAATGTACTTCAAGTACTGAAAAGAAAGCATCCTTTCCCCCCTCTTGTCCCTTAGCAATACTCTTGGAAATGCGTATGCATATTGCATCTAAATTATATTAAAGCTACTCTGTGTGTGTGTGTGTGTGTGTGTGTGTGTGTGTGTGTGTGTGTGTGTAGGAAAAAGTGTAGTTCCAAAAGCTAATCCACTATAACCGAGACCATATAGTGTGCATGCATACGTTTTTGCCACACAGGCACACACACTGTGGACAGATGCTGTGAACTAAAGCTGCTGTGTTGATCAGGGTTGGTGGGCAGTATCAGTACAAAGTGAAAGGATGTGAACTGAGTTTGAATTAGTGCCCAGTGGAGTAGCCGAGCAGGGCAGCATGGCTGGTAAGTGAGTGTGTGATAAAAAGAGAGAGAGAGAAACTGAAAAGACAGTGAAAGACAGAGTAGAGTTACTGAAAATGAAAACTCAGATTGTGAGCAGGGACAGAAGGAGAAATAGTCAGAGGGAGCCTTACGACTGTGTCTGCAGGGTTTTTATCTCTCGCATCTTGAACGAGAAGAGAATAATAATTAGAGGCCTACCACTTTGTCATTGTGATTTTATTCCCCTCACTGGCAACGACACTCTTTTGCAGATTGTCTTTAATTAGCTTCACATCGCTTAATCAATACGGCCATGACCATGACAAAACAATGACATGTGCATCCTGTCGCTTGGGAGGGGGAGGCACAGGAAGCAGCAGGATGAGTGTTGACAGACAAGATGCGACAAGAATGTGATGTAGAGTGGCATTTTTGTTGGAGGAGGGAAAAAAAGGCGCCATGCTCTGATAAAAACCTGCTCTCATGATGATTAGAGTCCACACTTGTTTGTCTACTTTTGAGTTTATGTGTGTGTGTGTGTGTGTGTGTGTGTGTGTGTGTGTGTGTGTGTGTGTGTGTGTGTGTCTGTGTGTCTGTGTGTGTGTGTGTGTGTGTGTGTGTGTGTGTGTGTGTGTGTGTGTGTGTGTGTGTGTAGATGAGCTGCATGATAACTATGTCTGTATCTCGTTGCATAACAAGGTGAGAAAAGCAAGCAGGTTGAAGTACTGCTGTGTATCAGGCAGCAGTGATAGTCATGTCAAACTATGAAATGGGATCTAATGCAGTATTTCTTGTTATATGGTATGAGCAGCAGAGCTGAGTGCTTTAGCCACACTAATGGTGATGTGATGAATAGGTATTCAGGAGAGGTCTCTCTCTTTACGCCTTAGTGCCTCAGGCTACCGGCCCTCTCGGCCCAGCTCTCATCTCTTACTCTTCTCAGTGAGAGTAACAGCTTGCAATGAGCTGGTGCAAGTATCTTCACAGAAGAATACATCTCACATGTCATCCACATTTTTCTACTTGGCATGTCAGGATCAATATCTGCAGCTGCCATACTTAAAATCAGGGCTAAACTTTTCCAAACAGCCCAGAAGGAGGGTATTACGTGTGAACTGTGGGACTCCTTTCAAAGTAAAACTAACCGATTTGTGCCCATACATAGTTTGATGAATTAAGAGGTCATTTAAAATGAGGAAAAAAAATCTAAGCATAAAGGATTTGGATTTTGGTAACTGCTTATAAGTGGAAATTATCAAGGAAATTAGAAAATGTAATTATTATTGACTGCATCTCGGAAGGGCCATCTTTAATCATAAGTCTTTCCTTTTCAAAATGACACAAACACTCAGTTGTTGTTCAGATGTGGGTCCTTGCACGGGTGTCGTTAAAATTTAAATGAATGATTTAGTCTATGAGGAGGAATAATATCACCAGAATTCTTTTCCCTGTTATTAGAAACTCCTTTGTTTAAAGGGTAGATCTTATTTTGAATGCATTTTACCCATGGCAATCAGCTAAAAGTCAACAATGGTTTGTCCAATGAGGATCGAGCAGTATAGGAGACTGCCATGTCCTAAAGACCACCAATGAAAGTAATTATGTTATTGATTAGCAAAGAAAGGTGGTGCTTGGTGCTGCATGAAATATTAGTGCAAAGAATGACCTTTCTCTTATCTTATCTGAACGCAGACATTCGCTCACGAGTTGCACTGCAGATCTTGCAGTGCCTTCATTGTGAAACGCAGGCTGTACAACATCTTGCATCAACAGAATTTCTGCAGACAAATCCACAAAGCTGCTTGTCTTTGTTTAGCACACAGACAAACTCACATAAATCCTGCAGTGTAATTCATATGTTTGAAGAAGAACTGACTAGAGACAGTAACATAGCAAATGCTACTACAGTTATTAGTTTACGGCTTTGTAACTGCTAAACATTACATCTGTTGCTGAGAGATCCAGACTAATGTCCCATGTGGTATAGCAGAAGACGTTATAACTACTCTTTACCATTAGGGCCTATCCACCCTCCTCCCACTATCACCTCCCCACTCACTTAACTCACCCAATCTTCTCATCTCACACTTGACTAACTCCACACAATATTACCGCTTTATAATATTTGTACAAACTTCTCATTTTTGCACCGCATTGCAGTTTGCTGATATTTTCCTGTCTGTTTGTTTGTGTAATCACTGAATGGATCAGTGGCTCCTCATTTTGATGTGCAGCACAGACACTGCAGATTATAGTATATGGCTGAAATCGGCAGGGAGTTGGAGGAAGGCAAAGGAAGAACACAGGCTATTACAGGACTGTTTATTCTAATAAGCCTTTTTTTTCAGGCTTTTTCTTCCCAACTCAAAAAAGTATAAAGTGACAAGCTAATTTGTTTATCTACAAGTTTCTGCTAACCTTTACCCTCATAATTCCATGTGGCTGTAAATGTAATATTCAGTTAGGGGCTGTTTGGGGATTTCTCTCTGCTGCACACTGGGCCTGTGTTGTACTAATAATGTCTCCCTAATTAAATGTTACAGCTTCTGTGAGCATTAATGACCTGAAGACAGAGGATACAAATGGAGGCTTCAATGTGAGCTCTGACAAAGAGGTTGGACACAAGACTGCAGGCTGGTTCTGTCCCTTAATTACTAATATACGGTACATAGCTGTTAGGTTCTGGTCATTGTTTGCTCCTTGTCTATGTCAAGCATGTTTTTTTCTTTTTTTAGTATCTGACTGTTGCAATCTCTCAGCAAACCAAAGTACAATTGGCAAGACCTCACCACTCCTCTCTGGTCCTGTTAGTTTCACTGTTGCAGACATGGCAGAAAACCGACAAAGATGTAAATTCATTACCTCAGGGAGCTTCAAAATACATCTTACACCCTTCTCCTTGTCTTGCTGTCTTTCTCTCTGCCTCTTATTAGCATCACAGTTTCCTTTATAACCTTTTTGTCTGTTTCCAGAGTTATCTTTGGCTTACTTTCCTTTTGTGTAACCGACCACTGTGCTTAGCTAATCACTGTGATACCTTCACTTTGTGACTTGGTGACATTTGTAAACAATGACTCAGACAAAGACCAAACACAGCCACTTTGTCCACTGGCTGTCTCTTTGGTCATCTAACAAGGTACTAGATACATGCTATCTAAGAATAGCTACCAGCTCTACTGCAAACACACATGAACAGAACATTAATGAAACAAAGCAGTTTGAAAGTAAAGTGATAAGATGGTGGAATAGCACTTATGCTGCATGCTAAAGCAGATTTGAAAATGCTCTTAAGACTAAACAGCAAAATTGTATATAGAGATTTGTAAATGTTATGTCAATTACATGTATTTTATCAACTGAAATGTCTTAAAGTGATTCAATATCTGAGGGTTTCTAACACTCGGAATAAGACAAGTTAAAATCTGGATGAAAAAAATCATTTTGTAAGTTCAGTAAAGGCTGTTTTGAAGAGGCAGGTAGCTATGGGGGGGCTGTCTCAATTAGGAGGATTTCTTTGAGCTTTTGTTACCTTTCTGTTGTGAAGAAGACTTCCAAATTGCTGTCAGTAATTACTCCATTTACAGTAATAGCTTTCGCTATGTTACAGAGAATCAATGATTAGCTGGGAGAAAAGGTCAATATGTGGCATGGGCTCTGCTGTTGGTCTGGTGTGTGGGACATTGGTAAACAGGTCACATATCCAGAAAATGACTACAGTATTACAGTATCTGTAAGTGTCAATGCATGTCTGCACGCATCTACATATGTGCAGTGGCTCTGTGTGTGTGTCTGGGTGGGGAGGGGGGCAATTTAACTGGGCGTATCAAGCCTCAGGAAGGGCTGCACTGAGTCACATTCAGCTGGTGATGAGGGCACGAGAAGGAGCAGAACATAGAGCCATGCTGGGCTGCAGAATGCATTGCTGCTGATTGCCACATGTAGTCCTTGTGTATTGGTTTGATCAAGGCTTTTCTTTTTCCAAGCCCAAAGCAAAATGTGGCACCCTGCTTGTGCCTGATTGAGCTATCTAAGATTCAACCAAACACATACAGCTTATCGTATCCTACAAATAATACTGTACAACCCCCCATAGACAGTTAGGATTGTAATCAAGGGAGCAATCAGGAGCAATCAGTTCTTCTGTGAATAAATTTGAATGCATGTTCCAGCAGTATATTCAGAAAGCTACCCGGTATATTATACAAGATTGTTTTTTTTTCATGTCATGTGTGCTGGGTAAAAGAGAAATACTGTCTGCGAGTTTGGCTTGGATTTAAATGCTTTACTCACTCTCTGCACAATAGTTCTTGAAATCTTACTGTAAGTTTGACCATTCTGTGAGCTCAGTCGAGAATATTAGAGGTTCAGGAGCCTGATATGTGTATTCAATCTTCAGTCTTGCTTTGTCTGTGGATGGATCTTCTTGCTTTCATTGTGATTTGATTAGATGGGATTTATGGGCTATATTGTAAAGACAGTAAATAAGCTCAGCAGTAAGGTATTGTGTTGGTGTCAATATAGCCATGCAGACACACTAACCAAATTAATTTCCTTTACTACATATTCCTACACCACAGGTGAGAAGAACAAATTCTCACCTGTTCATGACTTTTATTTTAGCTAAGCGCTTTTAGCCTGACGCTAATGCTGTCACGTTCCTTGTTTTATTTTACTTTAACCCGCATTGCACAGCTTAACCAGGACTGTCACGCAAGCACCATAAAAGGGTAATGCAGAAAAATTCACAGCTCAGTGGAGAAAAAGTGCTGTTGCTCATGGAAGTGGACACAAATGTGAAAAAGCCTTGACATACACAGGCAAAACTCGGCATGCATATGTGAACACACCCACACTTAAATCGAAACGTAGGAGGAACATAACAAATGGGCTGTACTGTAGCTCTCACGGGCAGTATGTACCTAAGGTTACCTAATTGTCATCAGATTAATTAAGCTTAAAAGTTACCCTGATGCAAGTTCAAGATTAACAGACTCCCATGCAAGGTCTGAATGCAAGCGTCATATATCCTGTCATTATTCATACTCATCATCGTCAGTCATCTCTGCGGTCAGATGATTGTTCACTACTTGAATTATTGACCATATTCTTCAGAAAAGGGCGTGTCCTCTGTACTTTATGCACGCAAGTCTTGAATTGTGTATACAGTCCTCACATGGTCTCTGTCACTACTGTAAAATGTAAAACGCCAGATGAATTTCCTTAATCAGAGGCCTGCAGGAGCAATTAATAGATTAATCATTCCATGTTGCAAATACCAGTGTGTCTGTTGGCCTGAACCTTGGGGTACAACCTATTTACGGGATTTAAATAGTTGCCATGGTAATGAGGTCACACTTTGTTTAAGCTGATTTTGATCTTGATACATTTAGAAGGAAGTGGGCCTCCGTGTCCATCAGCTAATTAATGAATTATGACTCAGAAAAATAGCCAGTATTCTTAGAGCCAGATGACTCCGCTATCGTTCAGCGCTCAGGCGGGGGCTTTATTTCTGCGAAGCCTTGCTACTTCAGTCATAACAGTTCTGCATCATGATGATAGAGGTCTGTGTAATTAGCTGAGGTGTAATTTGGTTCTGTGTTTTAGCTGTGAATCTGTAGCTGGCTGTGTATTTATGCTTGGTGACAATGTTGCTTGTGCTTGGTGCTTTCTGTTCCCTAGTATTGTAGTCTCACCCAAAGCTTGTCCCTATAGCCTCTGGACTTTGTAGCGCTCTACTGCCACCCATGGGTGTGCACAAGTGTTTCCATTTCTGTAGTTGGAGGGCAGCTTCACCATTTGAACTGATTAAAAATGCCCTTTATATCCACACCCACAGGCAAGAGCAGAATGGCCTTTTTTTTAGATGTTTATAATAACAACACAAGGCCATGTTGGTGTGACTGTGCTGCAAAGCTTCGCAACATGCATCCCTCCACAGTAATGTATGTATTGCCAGAACAAGAGTTAAACATCATGTGCATCTTTTCTCATTGCCCAAAAAGCAAAGAGAAACAAAAGGGAGACAGTGAGGGTTCTTAGAGGCTATATAACATTTACAGTGAAGAAGTACAAAAGGGAGGGACAAAAAACTGCAAACAATGACACAGCAGAGTTATGCAGAAAATTATGCTGGCCAATTATTCGAGTCAAAATGATATGGAATGGAATGGCAGTGAAAATTAATCAAAAAGGATTAAATTAATACAGGTTAAATGGCTGACTTCCTCTCTGGCTAATATTTAATAAAAGCTTGTTCCGCCAACAGACTTTGTGATTAGACAGTTGATTGGCAGAGGCTGGAATTCTTTGAAGTATAACAGATTGTCCTCATCGCCCATTTTTGCCATCATTTATTTAGTCCATCTAGTCACAAAAGATGGCATATGACCCATAGTCTGTGAAAGGAATTTTAAAGAGCTCAGTGGAAACATGATCTATACAGCAACCGCTAAAGCACCACTTATCAGCAGCGGACTTTGATTGAGTGATGCTTCAAAAAGCAAGATAAATGTGCAAAAGTCAAACGTCGGGGAAAAGATATGAGGCTGGATCTTACATGAGCCTCCTTCAATATTGTTAACCAGCACAATTAGCAGGCACGGAATCAATGTGGTTTTGTTACTGGCACTAAAAAAATCAGACTGAAGAATACATAATTGTGTACACTGCTAGTAGAAAATAGAGGGCTAAGAAAACTCCTCCCATGTGAAACTTGATGCATTTTTATTCAGCCATAATCTTTCATCTAAAAAAATATGCTCCTTAGAATGAATCATTTCTCTGTTTGAGGTTATGTATATCAAATCTACTTCAGTCGTACCGTTCTGCACACCAAAGCAGCCATCACAATAACCTTACAGGACTACACTATTTTTTGGCTAGTTTGACCTATTTGGACTATTACTTCTGAGAACATTATATGACAATGTCTGGGGCTCTGTTTAATTGCTGGAGCAGTACATAACTAGTACAGAATACTTCATGGCTGCTGACTGTAGATGGTTATATCAAAACTCTGGTCATTTTATTTAATTGAGCATAGCAATAGTTCAGGCAGGCCATTAAATCCAGCTCAGCCATAGACCTGTGTCAGCCTACACCAGCGGAAGGCTCAGTTGATACCCTTCTACTCATCTAATTGGCAAATCTCAGAAAGGACATGGTCTTTAGGTTGCTTTAGCCTTCTCACCATTACTGCATTTGCAGGCCACTCTGCAGCCCACCCACCACCACAGCTCCAACTTTTATGGCATATCTGACGTACCTAATGCCACATTTCTCATTCTGCTGGTTGCAGACGAGAGCCATGCTGCCAAATATAAATTACAGCTGATGGAAATAACAGTTTTCTTTGAACTGACCTAAATGATACCAATTTGGTTTATTTTGAGATCTGAAAATAGAAAGTTCAGAGCTTGAGCTTGATGCAAAGATGCGTCTGTGATTTAAAAAAAAAGACAAATTATAACTACTTTTATCTGTGTATGTCCTTTTATGTTTTGTGAAATTTTGAGTATGACATAGTGGAAAAACGGAAGCTGTATTGCCTTATTTTCATTCACAGGAGGGGATAAGAGTTTGTTTTTACTTTAGATTGGCATGATGCCAGTCTTTCTGATGATGGAAATTGTTGAGTAGGGGCTAGGAACAGCAATCTGTCAAAACATCCTTGGAAGTGTAGAGTAATGTGTGTGTTTTTACTTTCTCAGCATTTTCTGTGCTATCTTGCTATTGCATAATGCATTATTGAACTCTTATTCAGCAGCCAAACTGCACAAATTGGAGCCACAAAAAAACAAAAAAAACAAAAAGAAAACAAACAAAAAAAACAAGCAAAAACAAAATAAGACGCTCAGGCATCTTTCTTTGTTACCAGCTTTTCTTTGAGAAACCTGAGAAGATTGGCTCATTTGATTACGGAATAAAGACTCAGAGATGTCTGTATCTATACTTAAATCTTTGCTGCCACCCTGTGAATATGATCAATACTGCATGCTTTACAGATGATGTGTTCAAGGAAGCAAACAGTAAGGGAATTTGTAAAATATTGCTTCCCTCAACCTCCATATGTGAACAAAACCTTCTGAAATAAAATGAAACTAATCAAAAAGACTCAGCTCTAAAAAATATAATTACATTAGAGACCTGTATATGCACATTATAATCCAGAGATAAATATACAGATATAACTGGTTTGTTAGAAAACATAAAAGAAGCAAACTGTTATATTATTAATTTAATAATGAAAGATGAATACAAGAGTATATTTTTAAAATGCCCGTGGGCTCCATTAGAATAACCTTTTTAAGAAACAGGTGAAAGCATGTACGTGTATGTGCGCGCGGTCACGTGTGAATGCGTGCGTGTGCTATCATGCACATTACATTTTACCTTTCTCACTAAAACCTCTGTTAGACATGGAAAAGTGTGACTCTAAACAGTGCTGCCACATTCACCCTCATATCTCCTTGAAGAATTTTCATAAGGTGACAGCTACCTGCCAACAAATTCCGTGTTGCTCAATAACAACGACAGGCAGTGGCCATCACCTGCTGTATGTTGACGGCTCTTGTTTACAATTCCACTGGCTACCACAAGGGGTCAGTGTTGCCACATGTAGGGCACAAACAAGCACGACTTAGGCAATAGCAGGTGAGTTGAGGATGGCTGACGTGTTTTGATGGGGCTCAGAAAGCTGTCTCTTCTGATTATCACTTCACTGTACACCCCACACAGAAGAGCCCATATCATTCATCCAATGTGACTGCTTGAGAAAGGGAGCCCAGCCATGGCAGACAAAATGAATAAGTCAGCAGACCAGGAAGAAGGCAAGAAAAGGGGATGACCTGGCCGTTTTGCCTGAGCAAGCCATTCTGTCATCATTTAGGGCATAAAATGACACGGCCAGTCGTCAAATAACTTTCCAGTAATTGCTGTGAGCAGAGGCTTGAGACATGGTTCAATTTTCATACCGCTCCATCTGGTCCATTGTAGAGGTGAGCGGAAAATTCAAGCAGCTATGATCTCAAAGACAAAATGTTTCCACGAAATCGGTCTAGACTTCAGAACATGCTGGATGTCTGGCCTGACACAGGCTCAAACCAGACTTTCACCAAGGGAAATGACAGTAAAATGAGACAGAAACAGTTGGTAAGCTATCTGATACTGATTTACCTTCTGTTTGATCACAACAATAAAACTCTGCTACTTGAAAAGTAATCTAAGCATCATTTTTTCAGCAGGTCATCTCACAGCACCAGGATGAGTGAGAAAACGCAGGTTTATTATAACTTTAAGCCAAAATTCCAAGTTGGAAAAAAAAAGCAGTCCTCTTGCAGATGTTTGCAATTACACGACGTAACATCAGAGTAAATTAACACAGTGAGCATCAAGAAGTTAGTGTCATTAGATACTTTTCTTATCACTCCGACATTGATTCTTTAAAAGTACAAGCTACAGGCTAATTTAGGATATGTCATGAAGCAGAATGAAAGATGAGCTGTCAGAAGCAGCCGTGGGTTGGAGCACCTGCATCTCTCCCACATCATGTCTCCCACTTTGCCAAACCACCTGCCCATATTCACTGATGAGCCCTTAGCCAACCTTTTAATCTAAACACCCACCGGTCTACATTCTCAGTCCTGTCTTTAGTACAAACACGATGATGAAACTGCAGGATGGTCTCCTGTGCCTAACATTGCACTCAGTTGCCCTGGGCATTCACATGTCACTTAACATAGAGCACAGATCAGTCCTATGAAATCAGTCTCAGATCTCTCTGCTTAAGAAATAAGTGCACGCGCGCACACATCAAGATGTGAGTCATAAAAGAACAGGCAAATGTCAGCGAACGAGAGGGGAAGGAAAAAGAATGGATACATGCATGCAAAACAGGGCTGGAAAGAACAGAGGAAGGGCTGATTGGGAGGGGATGAGACGGAGAGGCAGCCAATGCGGAGCTCTGCATCTTGAGGAAGAGAGGAGGGGAGAGAGAGGGAGAGAGCTAAGAGGAGAGTAAGGAAGTGAGAGAGGTGGAAAGAGAGGGAGAGAGAGATGAGAGCGAGAATGTGGGGGAGGGAGGGAGAGGGTGAAGCTAAGGCAGTCACTCTGAGAGGGAAGGCTCCAGTGTGGTGCTTTTGGATGTGAGCTGCTCTCCTCTAACCAGCCTCTGCCCATCCCTTTGACTGAAACAGTGGTGTGTGGGTCTAGTAATTGTGCTGTACCAGCTGTGGGGGGTGCTGCTGCTGCTCAGGCTCAGGCACAAGCTGACTGGCTGGTTCCCTGGCTAGGTTGTCTGAGGCAGAGTGGGGTTGACTGGAGCTGAGGTCTAGGGAAGGGCAGGGCAGGGCTGGCTGTTGGGCCATTTGTGCCAGGGCCCCACAGGAAGCAAACATGAGCGTTCCTATGCTAAAGATCGGGGCAGTTCTCAGCACCATGGCCATGGTGACCAACTGGATGTCTCAGACTCTGCCCTCTCTGGTGGGACTCAACGGAACCACCATCTCCAGAGGGGGCACATCAGAAAGGATTGTCAGCGTGCGTATCAATTCTTTTTGCTTATTTGCAAGTGCGTGTGCAGTGTTTTTGTTTGAGCATGCTGTTGTGAATGTGAGAAAGAAAGCGAGAATGTGACAGATTAAAGAGAGTGACACAGCAGCAGACAGAGGGAGAAAGTGAAGACGCGAGTAAGAATAAAAGAGCCCACGTTGTGTTAACAGAGAGACGATGGAGACAGATACGCATGTGAGAACAAGGTTTCAGTGAAGCATGAATGATGCATATGTTTGTGGGAGAGTCATAAGTATAAGGATGCAGAATTGTTGGCTTGTGATTGTGAGTGATGGTGAGTGGCGGACAGTCTAAGTGTGGATGTTTGCAGGAGACCATATGTTTTTGCCAGGGTGACAGGAGGTAGAGAGCTGTCCTGACTGATGCTCAGGCTGATCCTATCTGTCAGTCACCTCCAGGGTGGGAAGGAGGTGATGAGGAACACCGAGAGGTTAATACAGTTTTACAGCTTTGAGTATGTCTTATTCCTCCCTTGCTATGTCTATCTTTAAGCATTTTAGATTGTTATCACCTCAAATTAAACACTGGCCTCATCCTGAAAGGTCATAAGGGCAATTAAGGTGTTTTATAAATAAAACAGCAGTTTATTTATTTATTTTGAATATTTTTTAGTGGTTAATGCTTGCATAATGTTGTACTCTCTTTCTCATGAGGTAACACAGACAATGAGACAGACAGGGAACAAACAAAAACAGAAAGAAAGAAATGAATGTAATATTTTCCGGATCATCTGCAGTAAGTGATCGCTTTTCCTCTATCCTGAGTGTCTTTCTATGGCAGCTTACCCATTAAGTAAATGTTCTGGTCTGTTCAAAAAGACAGAATGAAATTGAAAGTCCCAAGAGGTCTGTGACCATCTGGATGTGTGGTTTCGCATGCATATTGTGCATGACAGTGTTTGTGTGTTCAGACATGTACACACGGAATGTTTAGACATTCTTGTCTCAGGGGTGAAGGTCCATCTGTGGTAAGAAGAGTTTTAGGATGTAAAGTGGCTTGTTAAAACATAAATCTACCACTTTATGTCTTCCTAATGTAGCAGTGGTGTGCCAGTGGAAATGTTTCCCCTTTAAAGAACACTTTCAGACAGTAATATCTTTTTTTGAAAATGTCAAGCACCTGGAAAATTGCTTCAAACTGTTAATCTTTCAAACAACTTGCGCATATGTCGGGTAATTTAGAGCAGAACTCAAGGTAAGAAATGTTTGGATTATAAGTCTTTTATATTATTCTATTATTCCAGTTTTCCTTAGAGGTTATGGCTTAGTTAATCGCTGATTTCTTCTCTATACCAACTCATTCTGCTCAGGATCAGATGGGATAAAAATAAACATCGCCATGTTTATTTTCAATAAACTCTTTCCAAACAAGATTTGAGATCAGAAGCTTAATCATTTGCATTTCAAAAGACTGGATACAATAAAATACAATAAATAGTCATGAGTGGATATTTTCTTTGAGGCAGCCCTAATTCACTGCCAAAGGAGGAAAAATGTTGCTACTGAAGTTCATTTCATCAAAGTTTTAACAAAACTGATGAGCCCGTTTGATGGTGCCACAAATTATTACTGTGTAACAGTCTGTTGTGATGGGAAATGTCTTCTCTTTGAGACAGGGATAATCTCCGCTCATAAACAATGGCAGCAAATAAAACTTTAACGTAAAACCTTGCTTCAAAGTCCCGTCACTATTAATGAGACTTTTGCCTGTGATGATCTTAGAAGCAGTCATGACTCAGAAATTGTTTAGAGTTTGAATCAAAGACAATCTAGCTGTGGTCTTGTGACACTCTGGTGCTAACATGCCAGTAGCTGTTGCCTGCCTGCTTTCCACCCTGGCACCCATGCATGCTGCATTGCATATTCTCTAAGCTCAGAGCTATTTTCCAAGTCTGCTTCACTTGCTTTCTGTGCCTGTCTTCTAACCAGCTGATCCAAGAACACAGCTGACTGAATTCATGTGGGCCTTTCTGTGATGGCACTGAGCACAACACTGCCTGGGTGCTTGTACACATCTGTGTAGTGCAGAACCATGTTCCTTAATGAGCAGACGAGACCCTGGAAACACTTACACAGAAGAAGCGTGGCTATAAAGAATTGCTAAGACAAGTTAAAGCTATAAACCTGCCAGACAGAGTGTACACACTAAATCATCTTTTTTATTATGATAGCAAAATGATTTATTCATCTATAAAGAGTGTTATACATTTAAAAAGAAATGTTCTTAAAGTGCTGTGTGGACACACAGCAGATACCAGGGGTATATCTGATAAATTTCTGCACTTTTTTCCAATTATTTATCAAGTTCTGGTCAATGAGACATAAAGGCATGGATTAAAAATGAGTTTTAATTTCTTAGTATAGCATATATATCTTCTCTGTCTGACCGCAAGACAAACAAGTGACAAGTGCTACTCAAGTAAAAGAAGTAGCACGATGTTCAAAGCTGAAAACAGTGTCAAGGAGAGCACTTATTATCTCGGGCAGAGGTTTAGGAGAAATAATGAGACTTCCAAATTTGCCTTCCAAAAAGAGTAATTACCATAAACAACTACTGCAATTCAAACATTACCTGCTATAAATTGTGAGACACAAGATACACCAAGTCTCTAATGCAGTTTGGCGTTCTTCAGCTTAGTATGTTCAACCTACAAAAACTGTCGTTGAAAAAAAAAAAGAGCTGTCTGTCCTTAGTTATAGAAATAAAAGGACACATTCACAGTGCAAGACACATAATAAAAAAAGGCTTGTCCATGAATCGAACCCTGCTGTGCTCTAAGTTAAAGCTGAAAATCTGTTGAGATGAAAAATGCTTGCTTTTCTACATAATAATAATAATCACTGAATCTCTCAACACTTTCAGTGAACACAGCATAAGTCAAGGATAACTGTCTCATTATAGATAAAAATAAATAAATAAATACATGTATGTGTGCACAAGACTGGCATAGATAGGTTCCTCTCAATAAAACTGCAGCAGGGTGCCTGGATGTGTATGCATGTGGTGACGCTCCCTTTGATATCTAAATTAAGAAAGCTGTGAGGAAGAAGTCTGAATAAAATATTCTCACCATCAGAGGAGAGAATGGAACAACAAACGTCAGTGTACAAAGAGGCAGGACACAGAAACTGATTGGGGTCACGCAGCCTCTGTCAGGATGTGAGACCGTAAACTTTATCACTTCCACTGCGGAATCCAATAAAGTGTATTGTAAAAATTGATTCTCAGCTATGGATTAAAAATTAAATACGACTGCAGGCTTTTATTTGCACACTTTATTTTTTACATTCATTGTGCTGCTTTCGATTAAATTTATCTCAGTTGGGATTCTGACAAGTGTAATCTAACGTCAGGTTAATGGGATGCAGTGGGAACAGCGACAAGCTCAGCCAATCTATAAAAGATCATTTTCAATTGTTTTAAACTTTAATTAATTATGTGATCGTCTAGCATAAAGCATTGATCCCAGAAAAGGGAATCAGGGTTTTGACATGGTTCATTTGTCATTATAAGAGTATAATTCCACCCTGCAGGACTCACGCCTGTTGCAATTCCTCCATTTTTCAAAAGCAATTCTGTAATCCATATTTCTACCAATGAAACACTAACTGTGTTATAACAGTTTACACAGTGTTTTCTCACATAAGCCACCCTGGCACTCTCTTGCCTGTGTTTAGCACCAGACATGATAGAGCTATCTTGCATCGCTGCAACAGAAGAGCAGAATCCAAATGCTTTTCACTACGGCACCTGGCACGGCGCTGGCTGGAAAAAGTGTAGAGTTGCAGTTGCGCACTCATGCCGAGTGCCAGCGAGTGTCATTTTCTTTAACCTCTCCAAGAACCCCCCCTCTTCAAAAAACACTTGATGCATATGCCCACCCCCACTGTCACTCAAGTGCGAGGTGGATTGGAACGGGTTGTGGGTGCAGATGGAAAGCGAGCAGGACGCCACTGAGAAAGGCGGCAGTCATGAGGGTGATGGAGAAAGACGGAGAGAAAGGCAGTAGGGAGCCAAAATGAGGCAGTAGGGACAGGGCCATGATAAGTTTATGACTCATATTATTGACTGGCAACCATGCTGAGCTGATTGTGTTAATCACTTTCCTTGGGAGCAGAGGAGACCTGGGACTTCACTTGGTGTCTTTATTATTTTAAAGCCCAGCAGCTGGCTTTGGCATTAGGGATTTACTGATTGTTCATTTGAAGAGTGAATGTGTGCATTGACATGTTTATCTATATACACTCAATTATAGCAATAACTGGCAAATCTGAAAATGAGAACCGATTGTTTGGGTATAATATAGATAAAATCGAACACTGTGCAACAGAGACAGATGTCTAGTTTTTTGGGGACAAGTACTGATGGATGTTAATGCCTGGCATAAAGCATCATTCTGCTGACAGAGAGGAAAGGAAAGTAAAGCATTTTTTATGAAAGCTGGCACTGCTGGATGACAATGAAGGAAAGAAAAAGATTATTTAGGTAGAACTTCATATTTTATTTCCTGAATAAGAATTCCCCTTCTCAATGACGTCTAGATTTCATCTTCTTCTATGTCTTCTGTCTTTCTCCGTGTACAGCTCGACCTCTCCTCCTCTTCTTAACCTGTCCATCCTCGGTAGTGTTGCAATTTCTCAGCCGTGTTGACAGTTCACAGTGTAGTGGTCAGCTCTCTTCCATATCTCACAACTTGTGCCTGCCTCTGCCTGTTTGCCCCTTCTGCCTGCTGCTTATGAAAGTTATAATAGACTTCCCGTCATGCTCATAAAGTAGGGAGCTGTAGATTTATGATCTCATTTAACTCTGGCTTTACAGCAGCAAGCTCCAGGGTTGGTTTAATGAAACGCCAGAGGAAGTCCATCCTGCAAATCAGCAGTGATACCACCAGCTCAAATGTCTAATTGGATAATACCTCTAAACTTTGCTAATCATTAACAAAACCAAGCAGTCTTAGTTTCTTTGTGCTACAGAGAATCACTCAGATAATGGTTTAACTTAGTAAGTTTTTTTTGGTGGAATCAGCTCTGATTTCTCTGCAGCAGGAAACAGTGGAGAAGCATCTAATCTTCACTTATCTCAGCACAGATTCCCCTAAAGTTGTCAATCAGCATTGTAACTGAATACCGTTTAAACCAAGCTAGAGGAAATTAGAGCCACTTCTCTCTTCTCCGTCAGCCTTTCTGAAAGCACAACTTCTCCTTTTCTGCTTATGAAAGTAAGCTGTTCCTCCTTTGATCAGTTTTCCCTTGGGAGGATGGAAGTTTGTGGTTTGAAGATATGTTTGCAGCTGATGGTGATGGGACGTCATGCATCCAGGCTATCTGATATGAGGTCATGGAAATGGAGGAGACTCTGAGTTGGCACAAAGTGGGAAATCCAGAAATATTAACGAGTAATTTTCATTTTAGTGAGCAAACCCAATTGATTTTTAATTTCTCCAACCCTTTGTGGTTTCCTGTTGTTTTCATTGCTGCTGTCTTCGCCATTAATGGGCTTTTACATAGCAGCCATGTTACAGTTTCAAACCTGTCCATTACATATTTTATTTCATCCCATACATCTAATGGATAAATTTCTGGTATAGGGAGCTAAACGCCTTCCCTCCGCTGAAACCACCATCTGTGTCTGGGAGAAAAGGATCATCCTTTAAACCTTAGGTACTCCAGATAGCCGCACTGATAGCACGGCGACAGCTCAGGTTATGTTATCGTCACTACTCAAGTGTAGCAAACTAATACACGAGCTGCATACAGTATGCAAACATTACTCACACTCGTTTTCACTCTGCATATCTTGAACATAATTATGGATAAAGGAAGATATTGAGAAATTAGCCTTTTTCATTACTAATGAGATGTTTGCTAGACTACATAGTTTTGACTGTCTTAAATGAACCAATGTCAATGACCCATTCTGTAGAGATGCCTCATATTAATATCATATTAATACATTCCAAAACATATTTAAGTTTATGATGCTATGTTCAATGTGAGAGATCACTAGCTCTGATATAAAGATCCGTCTGGGCACAAAGCATATAAGGACAAGGCACATTTGCATTTAAGAATTACCTTTTCTCTCCTGCTCCCTAAACTGTCACTGTGATGAGAACGGTGAAGTTAGTGCTGAACGGATAGGTGGGTGGTAATGAAACTGGAAGTGATTCAAATAAGCTCTTAATTTCAGCTCAGCATTTATGAAACTTTAATGAACAGAAGAGAAGATTGGTTGCTGTGAAAGCTCTCTGGCTTGGAAAAGCACAGGAAGAGCACAGCGTGATATTAAACATGTTGGAAAATGAAGAAAGCATGATAATAGGCTGACATGGCTCTGATATTAAAAGAAGCTACTTTCAGCTGCTCCCTTACTCGCAAGGGGTCGCCACAGCAAGTAGCTCCACATGTTTTATTTGGCAAAGTTTTTACAGTAGATGCCTTTCTGACGAAACCCAACGTGCCTCTGATTTTATTTTGCTGAATTTCTACTGCCCGCTACGTAAGATTTCATTTGGGAAAGAAAAAAAAGTTGGTGCGACACCGACCGTGGCTCCCTTTGAAGCTGATAGCAATATGAAAAATTAATGCACACTTCTGCATCCACTGGCAAAAATCTAGCTAAGCCCAAAGTGAATATCTCGTGCATAAGCGGACAAGCCCTAGGTGTGTGGATATGCAGAATTATTTTACCAAAGACTGCAGACACCTTAAGAATTAGCAGCTTAAGTAGATTTTGCCGTTTGTATCTAGAAAACCTCCACCTGTTCACACTGCAGGGTACCAGTTTTAATGAAAGTGCTTGTAACCAGCTGTGACTTCACATTCTAGTATTTTACACACATTCACAGTATTATATCAGCCATTACATAGACTCTATAGTTGTGAAGTAAGCATGCATTACAGCTGCAGGAATTTCCAAACATAGCATCTTGAGGGTGTGGATCAGATGTGTAGTTGCATTTCAGTGTGATCCCACAATGTATGTATTATTCCACAAGAATGTATGTAAGTACTGTATGTTGAAGCATACTCATACTGATATACATAGACATTATGACAGAACAAGTTTTAGCACAGATGACCGCTCTCACACGCGAGAATAGCCACAGACTTCAGCACATACAGAAACCTGACAGTGAGTGAGACGTGAGCAGGGAAGTAGATGCTGAAAAAGATGCACCCCCCACCAAACACACCCACACCCACACACATACATACAAACTCCCTCATGCCATGGCAATGGCAGAATGAAACAGACCATCAGACAAAGATGAAAGGTTCTGCTGTGGCGACTGGCTCTTTTGTCTTAACTCTGGCTTTGGCTATTGTGCCTCTGTATCACCATATTATAGACTTTTGATGGTCGATTGCCTCGGAGAAGGAAGACTAATGATAAGAAAGGCACTGAGTGACAGAAAAAAGTGCAAGTCACTGCAGGGACTGGAAAATATGCAGCAAAACTGATAATACTGTAAAGATATTTTAACCAGTGTGCCAATACGTTCCACGGTGAGTCTTTC
The DNA here is from genome assembly GCF_041146795.1 of Maylandia zebra. Lineage (NCBI taxonomy): Eukaryota > Metazoa > Chordata > Actinopteri > Cichliformes > Cichlidae > Maylandia > Maylandia zebra. Next base: position 26,362,764 of record NC_135170.1, read on the forward strand.
ACATGGAAAGTAGAAATTCAGTCATCCTGAAATATAGCTAATATATCTATTTAATACTATATGAATAGAATATTTCTCCTTACTTAGCTTAATTAAATTTAGATGCAGTCATATAAATAATTCATGAGTCTATTTAATATGCATTGAATATAATGAAAAAGAGAAAATGTGATAAGAATTACGCGTAGAACTTTATTGTTGCTATTGGCACAGGATATTTAAGTCTCTCACATAGCTATAGTCTGTTTGCCATCCCTCGATTTAAAGTAAGTCAGATTTAAGATACGCTCTTTCTGCAACTGCAAGGGAAGAAGAAGGCAGTGAAAGAGGGAACAGAAAGAGTGGAGAGGGGGTGGAGTGCCAAGGGATTGGCAGGAATGACAAGATGTGACAGTGAGCACATTGGCTCGCAGGGTGGTTGCTACTTTACACTCCAATCACACAGTCCCCCTGTCCCCCAAGACATTTTAATCTGATCCCCCGACCCAAGGAGACGAGATCACAGCATAACACTGCTCAGAGGAAAGCAGGAGACAGGCACAGAGCTGAGACATAACATTTTATTTCTAGACTTTTCCGACCTCTTATATGGATGGGTCTTAATTGCATCTCCAAAACGGCTCTTTCTTGTCTTATTACAGCTTGCGTCATATGCTGGCTATGCTAGATGCAATGTAAATGAGCAAATCAGAATAGAAAAACCTTTGCGTAAATTGTGTAATGCATACATGTGTGATTGCAAGTGCACAGCGCTGCTTTTGATTGGATTAGACAGAGAGAGAGACATCCATCCTTTTAGCCTCTCCCCTCCTTCACTGGTAAGGGGCTGCATTATCGATCGTGAACAGCTCCATTTCCTTTCTGTGTCCAAACTTATTAGATGCTGTGCTTTTGTACAGCCTGTTCTGATCCCTTTTCCTTCCTCTTTTCTTTGAAATCCCCATTTTCCACCAATTTATCTTTGTCTTTCTTCATCCTCCACAAAATTCTTGCTCTGTCTTTGTCACGTCAATGTGTTCTCCATCCATTTGTGTATTTTCCACCAGTCTGTCTTGTCTTATCTTAATCGACACCCATTTCAGCTTTCACCCTCTCCATTATCTTCTAGATGACTCTTCTATCCTCTATCTCTCCCTGCTGGTGTCTTTTACTACTGTGACTACCAGCTCTGTCAGTCTCTTCATCTCCAGTTAAAACTGAAATTAAACTGCAAATGGTTTTGAATAGTTGGGGTGAGCAATTGTCATTAATTTTCTTAGGAGAGGATTCATTTCTGAAAGAGTCACAAAGAAAAAAGTAATGTAATAGAGAAATTATGACTTTGCAGCTAATTTATGGTGACAGAATAGGCTCAACCAATCATGATATAGGATGTATAAAAGAGTCTTTTATTTTCTTCAAAAGGCTTTATGCAACACTTTTAAGTATTAGATAAATTTATTGTCTTAGACACGTTTTATAAGGGTGGAACACTTTTCAGATTACCGTTGATGCGTGCTGGCAGAATAAAATATCTTGTCTGCCCTCATGCATTTTGAAAAGCCAATTTGGTAGTAGCACAGATAAACAACTGCAGACATAAACAACCATATTTTATTTTTTATTTTATGCCTGTAAGATATATGTGTCTCTGTATTTCTGCAGGCTCTATACCCAAGACCAGAGGAGGGCTGGGAGATCTACAGTTCAGCACAGGACGCAGATGGGAAGTGTATCTGTACCGTCGTTGCACCAGCCCAGAACATGTGTAACCGCGACCCACGCAGCAGGCAGCTTCGCCAGCTCATGGAGAAGGTGACAGCTGTCAATAACACACCCACACTGGGACACGAGTATTACCCACACAGACATGCAAGCACAAACTGCCACACTGGGCTCGTGTCTGACGCCGTCTGTCACATAAAGGCTGCTGAAGTGAACGGTTTTCCTTTACGCCGCAGTTGATCAGTTGTGCATATGAACACGACACCAGTCAGAAGACTGTTGTTGAGCAGCTGAGTACCTGAAAATTAATGAATTATGAATTGCTAATGAAAAATATCCAAAAACCAACCCATGTAATTGAATTCACTGAACCTTAGCCTTACAATGTTTCTATTATAAATATAAATTTATGAGATAGAAATTAATAAAATTAACTTTTAACAAGTCAGTGAAGATTACAAGTACTTTAGGTGGAGACTTGTAAATTAAATACTGTGTCACCAAATCTGGGTTGATTAGGACATTTCATTAGAGCTTTTGTGCTTACTTGTGATATTGATAGCATTTAATGATGTAGTGTGTATTATGAATGCAGTTTTCAACAGGCAGAGAATAAATCTAGGCATTATTTAGATGCAGTAAAGCATTACTGACTGACACGTAGAGCATGCTAATACCTAGTGCACAAACACAAACACACAACTAAGGTCAGGCAACAGGTAGGTTCATAAATGACCCGCAGAGGCTTGTTAAATATCCAGATCTACAGGCAGCACACCTGTCTCTTTTTATTTATTTAATTCATTTAATTTGTATTCATGTCTGTTTAAACAGTAGAAACCAGAGAAATGATGTTAAACACCTTTCAAGTACTTGATGGGCTATGGCAGAGTATCTTCGGTCTGCTCTCCAGTTCATTCATAGTACAGTTGATTTTTTTTCTTGGACAATCAAAACCAGTGAGTAGGTGAAAGAGAGGCTGGCTTCACCGAGTAACTGAAAGCCTAGGAGCAAAGAAGCAGAATGGAGGAGAGGAAAGACAGGAGGGGTTGACATTGATGTGGTCTCGTGAGGAGAGGTGGTGGTAAATTGAGATGCTGAATAAGCTCCGAGGCCCTGATGGATCAATGAGACACCTGAATTCACATATTGCATTCATTCTCATTGAAGTTTCCCTTTTCCCTTGACAGTCTCTGTCTGCTCCTGTTTAAAGCACACGTTCACACTAACAAAATCCACACTCATCCACACTTGAAACGAAGCATATTCCGACAGAAAAGGAAGAGCCTTGAACATAAAGAGACAAACTCAGTAAAACTGGTGAGAGAAGTTCACCTACACATTTGTGCGATGCAAAGTATATATTCCTTTATAGTCTCCATATTTGCTCTTACAGTGTGTGTGTGTGTGTGTGTAAAGAATAGATTTTTATATATATTAAAAGACTGCAAGTTCAGTTTTATAATAATGCACTATAAAAATGCACTAGTCTGTTTGCATGTTGATGTTTTTTCCCCCTCATTTTTGGTAAATATAATTCTTTGGGAACTGACAGGATTCAGTTCATTTTCATTCTGAACCTTTGGGAAAAAAATAACCTGGCAAAATGTATATGAAAAGTGCATATTATAAAATACTGTTTATATTTGGAAAACTTTAGATTAATTCTGAATGCAAAGCAAGTGCACATTAATACTATTTCCTCATCCCCCTCTTTTGTCTGAGTTTTTTCCTTTAATTCCTTTAATTCCATGTTCCAGCATGTAGAGGGCTGCTCGATTTTGGTGCCACCCATTTAACGAAAGTGAAGTCATTTTCGACATATAATTTTTGGTGTTGTACTTTGCATACAGTTCTTGAGCACTTATCTCACAGCCAGTTGCACCGGTGTTGTTAATCCAGGTTGGAGGATGACACATTTTATTAAAATAAGCTTGTAGTTTCTTATAGATTTTTTTTCTTCAGTAGCATGCCATTGTAAAATTATATTACATAGATCCCAGTGTGGTTTCTTTCAGTGGTTTCCCTTTTGACCTTTTATTTTTTGATTGTTTCCAAATATGTCCTGGAGTTCAGTATAAGCAAGGTGTCAGCTTTTTTCCCCGCTGGCCTCCTGCCCTGCATACAAGTACAAACACCCCTTTGTTGCTGACTGGCTGGAGTAGTGTTGCATGGATTGATCAAGTCAGTTTGTTTATTGCCCGTCTCCAGATTTTTATTTTTCACTGTTGTAACAAAGCAGCCTGCATTGATTAACAATAAGCGATTGATTAAATTAAAATAAATAAATGGCTTACAGTACTTTGCCATTTTTTTCCCCTTAGTGATTCAAATGAGTCATACAATCATATATAAATGCAGTCTTCTGAAAAACTAAGTACATTGCTTCTTTAGAAATGAAGAGGGTAAGTAGCAGACAAGTCCTTCTAATCAAATGCACTTGATTAATTGACCATCTAATGTGGACACCTCTATAACGGCAGAGGTAATTTCCTGGCCAGGTGTGTGTTAACACAATGCCATGGAGAAAAGACAAAGGAATGATCTCAAAGAAGCAAATATTGGTGAGAATGGCTCTAAGGCTCTTTCTAAACTATTTAAAGTCCATTATTCTACAATGAGAAAGATTATGCATGAGTGGAAAAGATAGTTGCCAATCTTCCCTCGAGTGGATATCACAACAAATTCACCCAATGTGATGTTCAGTGAAATGGCAAAAAACCCCGAGAGCTACATTTCAGACTCTACAGGCATCAGTTAGCATGTTAAATATTAACGCTCATGTAAGGCCACCTGTCTGAAAGCTAAACCTTGTCCAAAATGTGTCCATGCAACAAGACACCCAGCAGCAAATCTACAGCAGAACAACTAAAAACTGAAAGAATCAGTGTTTTGCAGTGGTCAAGTCAAAGTCCAGACATCGACCTGATTGAATTGCTGTGGTGGGTGAAATGCTCAAATGGAATTATGCAACATTGTAAAAAGAAAAAAAAGAAAAAACTAAATTTCTTGCATGCACACTACTTGTAAGACACTAGTTATTAGAACCAAACACTCCCATCTACTACTGTCCACAGCCCAGCTTGAGGACACCTGGGGTCAATGCTGTTTCAGCTGCACACAAGACGTTAGTTTAAAGACTACGTGTTATTCTCTGTGTATAAGCACATTATAGTTCCATGCCCACCAAGCATCCTCATTTGAACTCAGAGCATGCGGGTGAAATGTTTGATTGGACCAGATCCACAAAATCTCTATCTGACAAAGAAAGCCAAGGATACAATAACAATGTCAAAACAGCCCCTCTGTTCAAAGAATTTAAAGTAGCCTTGTGCAAAATCTCTATTCAGCTTTCTGTAAAGCCAGACAAAATGCCATTTAATGCAGAGCTGACCTGAAGAATACTGTGCAAGAGTGCTCACAACATACTTTTAAACACCTTATGGACTCTTTTAACCTCTCTATGTAACTGTGTTGAGGTAAAAAAAAAAAAAAAAAGTGATATGAGGCCAAAGTCAGCCATACACATAAAGACACTTTTTAGGATTTGTTACAAAGTGAGTCATCGCGCTGGACAAGAAGCAGATACACCTGTGACTGATTCATCTGAGCTGGTGAGTGTAGAGAGAATCTTATGTGACCAAAGGTAAGCATGAAATGCCACAACTCAGAGGACTGAGTGGTCCCAGCTGTCAACTGCCCTGGAGGGTGGTGACACTGCATTTGTTTAGAGTCCATCCTGCTGGAACATTTTACCCTTCCACATTCTTCCATCTAATGCACATGTAGTGCTGTAAAGCAACTTTTAATTAGTGAAGGGATATATTTTCTGACCAAATATAACCAGAACGGTTCATGAAGCACATGAGGAATGAACTGGTTGTAGAAAACAAGGGACACAAAGTAATTGAGTGGGTTGTCAGAGAGTAGGCAAGCAAAGCATTTGGTGCAAAGTAGAATTTGTTCCAAACGCTGACCTTTGAGAGCTTGGCCTGTTTTTTGTTTATGTTAGGAGTGATATGAGTAAGTATATTTTGCTTGCTTGGAGTTTTGATTGCGCATGTCATTGTGGGTGGGCGTCTGTTGCTGTGGGGAGTTGTACATATGTACCCATACGCCTCCAGTATACACGACAGCCCAGTAATATTTATCAATGTTCAACTGATTTCTGGCCAGTTCAGTGCATCGTGCAGGAGATGAGGGGGTGCATGAATCAGTAGGTTGGTTATGCAGAAACAGAGTGGGCTGTCAAAAGTGAATAAGCTGAGTACTTAGTAAAAATTAAACATAGTGCAAAACTGAGTGTTCAATAAACGCCTACTTAACAGCATGTTTGCTCCTCCACGAGGTTCGTTTAGTAACATTTCATAGGCATCCATTACCTTTTGCACGCTGTCATGATCATGAGCTTACTATCCTTATTTTCATAGCTGTAGCATTTTTATATGAGTGAAACTTGTTGACTTTCATTGCATGTTGAAAGTCATGTATAGCTGCGTTGTTTGTTTATTATCTCGACAGATTTGATAGGACTGTGCTGCTTTTTAACCTCCCCATGCTGCCAACTTTCTTTTTCATTACTTATTTTTATTAATATGTATATATATATATATATATGTATATATATATATATATATATATATATATATATATATATATATATATATATATATATATATATATATAAATTGACAGTAAATAAAAGCATATATAACTTTCTTCTGACCTGTAGTGTTTTTTATGTGCGATTTGCACACCTTCAGCTGTAGAAATGCCTGCCTTCCCTTGAAAATAAATAAAAGAAATGGAAAAGACCTTGTGGTGCTCAAATTGCCAAAACGCACATTTAAAAATGTTTAGCAGCACATTAAATGTATTAAAGTCCACAAATCACACAGTTAGCAGTTATAGACTAAATCCTACCCCTATATCACTTCTTTTGAAAAATGACACATTTTAATGTAATTTTGCCTCTGCACACCATTGCCATGGATTATAGACCAGATAGTGAAAATGTGATTAAAGTAGAGACATTCAGCTTTAATTTTGATTAGTTTTATTAGATTAGCTGCACATAGTCCCCCACTTTCAGAGACTCAGCTGAAAAGCTACATTCCCTCCCTTGAGATGCCCCACTAGGCATTTACTGCAGCCACCTTCATTAGCCATTTCTTTATGTGCCTTTCTGCAATCAGGCTTGTCTTGAGTAACTGAAAAGCAAGCTCTGTTGGATTGATTTCAGGTTAATAATTTGGCCAGTAAAGAATATCCTATTTCTTAACCTGGAGAAACTCTTGGGTTTCTTTTCCAATATGTTTTGGGTCTTGCATTAGGAAGTGCTATCTGACAATTTTGCACCATTTGGTTGAATCTGAGCTGAGCATATAGCCCTTTAAATTTTGCAATACATCCTACTACTTTTATCAGCAGTCACATCATCAATAAACACTAGTTGCCTTGTTCCACTGGTCAGCACGCATACCCATGTCACAACATTGCCTCCACCATGTTTGACAGACGGTAGGTAGATTTCTTTTTCTTTGCAGACCTTTGTAGGCTCTTTGAAATGTTTTCTGATAAAGCCAAGTCGAGCCTTCCTGTGTTTGATTGTACCAATTTTGTAACATTTTGTAAACCCTCTGTATTTCCTATCGTGAAGGCATTTCTTGATTGTAGAATGTGACAATGATGCAGCTACCTCTTCAAGAATTTTCTTAAATTTCATAGATTGTGAAGTTGTATTTCTTAACCATAGAAATAATATTGTCATCACTGTTGAATATTCCTGTCATCATAATTATTTAAACTGAGAGTTGTATGCCTAATTCTATATTCAGTGTGATTAGTGTACATTTTAAAGCCCATTCTTTATTTCAGTAATTTTTACAGCTTATGAATGAAACAGTACAGATTATGTAGTTTCAACCAACTTCTTTAACTTAACATATTTAAATTCAAAAACAGAGCCACCTCCACATTCTTCTTTGGCTGTAATATTTAACTTGGAATATGAACGAAATGGGAGCAGAAGTTTTTTTTTAGTTTTTTTTTTTTAGTATCTGCACACGAGTACTACAAAAAAGATGCCTACAGACAAGTAAAGGACAAGTTTATAGACATTTCACATTCACAGCTGAGGCCACAAAGTTTTCAGTTCACCCCACCTGTGTATCTGGAAAACCCATGCCAACCCCAAACTACGAAGGCAGGATTACAGCAGGACTTTTTTTTCTTGCCTGACTCATTTACTGCAATTTAAACTAAATAATGAACAACTGCAAAAATGAAACTTACAATAAATGATCTGTGATTGAGGTGTAAAATGAGAAAAAAAAACTCCTCCTCTAAGATAACCCGCGATCATTAGTGTCATTGTGGGTTTGTTTTTGTGACGCAGGTTCAGAACATCAGCCAGTCAATGGAGGTGCTGGACCTAAGGACGTACAGGGATCTACAGTATGTCAGAAACACAGAGAGTCTAATGAAAGTGGTAGATGGAAAGCTGAAGGTGGCCTCTGAAAATCCCCGCAGCCTCAATCCAAAGGGCTTTCAGGTAATTGGCTCTGTGTCTCCTCATGTACAGTGTGTGTGTTGGTGTTTATATGTGTGTATATTATTGTCAAGTGAATGCAGACACTGTTGATTTGGCACTGCTCGCCAAACTTATGCATTGCAATCTCTTTTGCTCTTCACAGACAATAAAATTTTGTATGACTCGCGATGCACTGCAGCATAAACATAGGTACACAAATTCATTTCCAGTCTTATATGAGTTCTTTTGTCATGCACAGAGAAATCCAAGTAAATCGCACACTCATGAGTGATTAAATTCTTGGACCTAGAAAAAGTATGGGGTTTTTTTATGGGGGGGAGGGGGGTTGCATTTGTCTCTTTGTATCCATTTGTTCTCTATCTTCAGTGAGCTTACTACTTGATATACTTAACATTCTGCTGTCTGCCTTTAGATAACAGGCACATACATTCACATTTATCTCTACCTTATCTGTCTACAAGCTAGGGCTTAGCTGCCATTATTAGTAAGCCTTTTTGTCTTCCTGTCAGCAGGCTGTCCTACTGGGGTTTTTTAACATTTCTCACACTCTTACAGATATTAGATGGACCATAAAATAGTTTGATTAAAAGATGGCTTGATAAATGATAAGTGTGCTTTACTGCTGGGTCCATACTGCAGCACAAGGACAAGCACGAATGCCTGTGTTTTGCTTTCAGTGTGTTTTATGAAAGCCATTCCAAAGAAGGTAATGAAGATGTTTATAAAATTAACCAATTCATCAGCACTGCCTGAGATGACTAAAATATGCAGAATGAAATGAGTTATATCTTCTGATCTATCTTAATTCAACAAAGAGGGGAAAAAGCTGGATTTGTCCAGACCAGGTTGGCTGATGAATGCGTGCAGCTTAAAGTTGCCGATGGCAGAGTGCGGGAGATTAACGAGAGTGAATTTTCTCTTCTTGAAAAAGTGAAAATGAGATTTATGATGTGGCGCCACAGGGCTGAGAGCTGCTCCATCACCAGATTTACGATAAACCTTAACAAGGAGGAAACAGTCCCTCCTGTGGCGGCCACACTTTATTGATACGCCCAATTCTCTCTTGAACCCACTTCTCTCCACGTAGGCAGCCAGGTTCTCCTGCAGCTTCCTGTACTCCTACGGACATGTTGTTCTTTTAACTTCTAAACACACGATGAGTCACAGTCCAAGTTTATTTACAACTAGCTCTGCAACTGCAGCAAGTAGGTGAAGTTTCATCACCCAAAACAGATCACAGGCGTTTGGCCAATTTGAATAGTGTTTCTCATATAGGTGGCTTTCCAATCCAAAATATTTTCAAAGGAAGTAAAACTGTATTTACAGACATGGAAAAACAAAATATTTGCTTTTTAAATAGATAAAATATTCCTTTTGTCCTTGAAAGAAGATAAAAGGACATCTAATTTCAGGGTATTGACATAAAATATTAAGAATAGACGTTGTACATCTCATTAAAAATCAAAGGTCTATAGTTTTGAACAGATAAACCAGAACCTAATGGAGACATAAGCTTTATGAACCACAAACACCAAGGGAAGATTGCACTCACTCCCATGTACTGACTATCACAGGGCAGTTGTGTCCCCTATCTTGACTATTCTCTAAGGGTGTAATCCTCTTCCCCCTTTTCTGTGATAACTATCACAGGAGTTAAAAGACAAGGTGACCCAGCTGCTCCCCCTGTTGCCAGTGCTGGAACAGTACAAGACTGATGCCAAGATGATCCTGCGTCTTCGGGAGGAAGTAAGGAATCTGTCCTTGGTGCTTATGGCTATCCAAGAGGAGATGGGGGCCTACGATTATGAGGAGCTGCGACAGAGAGTCCTGCTACTTGAAACCAGACTCCACTCCTGCATGCAGAAACTTGGTATATATGGAAACGATTGTGGGTGTTTGTATGTGGTCATTGTTACCCAATTAAAAATGTATTACCATATATCATTGCAGCATTTAATCAATTTGACAACAGTTGCACAGAACAGAATTAATGATTACACTAGGATCATCGCTGGTCAAAACTCTGTAGCATGTAGTTAACATTTCCACGTTGCTCTGATCTCAAATGATCTGCATAAATTGAGAAAAACTGGCCTAGAAAAATGGAATGAATAATAGATTGCATTTGTGTGTAATATGTTAGCTTAAACTGATGATTTTACAAAAACCCCACACATATAAACTGATGAGTTAACAAAAAAGACTGCAGTTACAGTTTAGCCCTTAGCTAATTTGCGTTTTATTATAGTTCATTTGAAAATGAACCAAGAGAATTTAAAAAAAAAAATAATGCTCACTTTTTGAGTACTGGGTAAAAACCAGGACAGTAAAACAACAATGGAAATATAAAAATGATGCCGCAAAGTCAGTCGGTGAACCAGTTTTTGTGTATTACAGATTTCAAAAAGCAAACACAAGATCGCATTGTGGAGAATCACAAATGAAAACAAGACAACAGAAGATGACTGCACAAAATATTTATCTACGCATTTATCTGAGATAATGATACAAATAGTACATTTTCTTAGTGTACAAAAATTTAAACTTCTACAGTGAAAACAATTGAACTGAACAATCTGAACCAAAACAAATGAAATGCCATATTTCAGATGAATTATAAAAGAAAACTAGTGTGATCTGATAGAGAAATCACCTGAGTGCATGTGCGTCTGTGTGGCCTCTTAGGTATGTAGGCATACATGCTTTCTTAATTCTTCTGCCTCTTTGACCTCCAGGCTGTGGGAAGCTCACTGGCGTCAGTAATCCCATCACAGTACGTGCATCAGGGTCAAGGTTCGGCTCCTGGATGACAGATACTATGATACCCAGTTCCGACAACAGAGTGAGTTTCTCAACTGCTGCATTTCACAAATACAGGAACACAGGATTATTATTATTATTATTATTATTATTATTATTGTTGTTGTTATTATTAGGATAACCAAGCAAAGAGGATAACCACAGTCAACCTTCTCAGTGAGGAAAAAAAAGAAGAAAATATGTGTCAGGGCAGTGCCACTATACGGCACTTCAGTGACTGATGCACTGTTTTCCATGAAAATGACTTCTCATGAGCTTTCAAGGGGGAGAGAGAGTGAGAAAAATGGGAATCCAAAGCTGTGCCACTGATGGATAGCGTATCTTTCCCTCCTCTCTGTCTTCCTCTGTCACTACAACTCCAGCTGATTAATCACTTCATCATCAGTGGAGAAATGAATGAGATGTTTGGGCAAAAGTTTTCCAAATCACTTGGGTAATTACCAGGAGTGTGCTCTGGACCCAAATGATATAGTAATGGGTTCAGCTGATCAGACATGACATGCAGTTTTGTACGGCCAGGCACATGGCAAGAAGCAGCAGGAAAGAGACAAGGGAAGAATAATATAGAAGATTAAGGGTGGTCTATGGTGACTGAGATGAAATGGTGGTGTTGGAAAAGTGGAAGACTGCATTATTAGCCATGTGTAGAAGAGAAGGGAAACTGATTAAGTTTAAGAGGAGAGATGAGCTTGGCCTTTTTCTTTCCTGCAATGAATCATAACAGCCTAAATAGGTGTTGTGGACAGAAAAGGTCAATTTTTGTGACTGAATGTCCTGATCTTTGTCTTTAATCACCTGGCTCAATCACTTCAATCTCTCCGAGTATTAATAGGCAGATACATTAGCAATGCCACATTAAGATCCGCAGCAATAATCATAATCATTCTGGGGAAATTTCATTGTTGCTCATGAGCCAAAGGCAAAGGAGGAAAAAATCGGAATGTGCAAGAGCTTTGCTTTACTCAATTTCTGTCTCCTACTCTATTCTAGAGACCCAAATTAGCAGGCATAGGAGAAACAACGCTTAATGCTCTATAATCTCCCCTCCTACATAATTCAGCCGCTGTGTCTCTTCACCATCAGCTCCTCCCATACCCTTCCTTTCTCCTCTGTGCATTTGAAAATACTTACTCTACAATGGAGAAGCAAGCAAAAGTGGGACAAGAAAGAAAAATTGCAGTAAGAGAATCAGAAAAAGCAGTAGATCGTAGCAAAGCTTTCCTTCAAATGTTCAAGAGAAAAATAACCATCTAAGCCAACTGCAGTTTAATTGAATCAATTAAAAGCTGAACTGTGCCTCAGTGAGAGCACTGAGGGAATGAGATGGGAAATGCAGCCAGAGAGGGGCCATGTCAGTGGAGAGATCCGCTGAGAGTGCTTGAGGAAAAAGATAGAGTTGCTAAATGGATTGATTTTCTGTAAATGTGGACTGGAAAGGGCAAGGAGCACAAGCAGTGGTTGACTGCAAAGCGCAGGCAACATCTTCACTCCCACATGCCTGGCAGATCAGTAGCTCTGCACACACATCGATGCATGCACAACTCAGAGAATCGATATACACACACACTCAAACAAGCACACTAAACATTCTTATTTTAGGCCATTGCAGCTACTGATAATGAACTGTGACTTACATTTTCTTACAGAAAGGTCAAGTTTAACACAACAATATTTTTCTCCAGTAATCTCGAGACCTTCTCATTAACTCATTTTTCTGACCTTTTTTTCCGATGTTATTCATTTTTCCTTTTTCCACAGGTGTGGTCCATGGACGGTTACTTCAAGGGACGTCGGGTCCTGGAATATCGCACAATGAATGATTTCATGAAGGGCCAGAACTTTGTGCAACACTTGCTGCCACACCCTTGGGCTGGCACTGGTCATGTGGTCTACAATGGTTCACTGTACTACAACAAGTACCAGAGCAACATTATCATCAAGTACCACTTCCGTTCTCGAAGTGTGCTGGTGCAGCGCAGTTTGAGTGGGGCCGGCTATAACAACACTTTTCCCTACTCCTGGGGTGGCTCCTCTGACATCGACCTGATGGCGGACGAGAATGGCCTATGGGCTGTTTACACCACCATCCCTAATGCTGGAAACATTGTCATCAGCCGCCTGGAGCCTCAGAGTCTGGAGGTGCTGCAGACTTGGGACACAGGCTTTCCTAAGCGCAGTGCTGGAGAGTCTTTTATGATCTGCGGCACACTATATGTCACCAACTCCCACCTGGCTGGTGCCAAGATCTATTTTGCTTATTACACCAACACATCAAGCTATGAGTACACAGACATCCCCTTCCACAATCAATACTCCCATATTTCCATGATGGACTATAACCCCAGGGAGAGGGTCCTTTATACCTGGAACAACGGACACCAGGTGCTGTACAATGTCACACTCTTCCAGGTTATTAAGACTTCTGGAGACTGAGGACCCTCAGACTGACTGATTTAAAAAATGCTGTGATTATTGTTCTGGGGTGTCAGAGGTGGGGGGCACAGACTATGGGAGGTGTGGGTTGGGGGCTTTAATGTATGGGTATAGGCTTGGATTTTTTTTTTTTAATGAATTTCAAACTTCATAGAGTGCTATTACTCACATTCTCAAAAAACCATCCGACAGTAAGGTCGGCAAAGATACAAAGACTGAGCGCTTCTCTCTCTTTTTTTCTTTCTGTGATGAGTAAGCATGGTTCTTTTTATTTGTGATGATAAATAAATATCCTCTTTACCATTTATGCTTTTGTATTTCATTGTCACTTTGATTTCAAAAACCTTAGATGAATTTTTGGAAGAGGTGAAAAATCTGTCTGAAAATGTGGTTTCAAACGTGAAAGGCTCAAATAGCAGTAACATTTCCTTTGTCTGTGTTGTTAATGTTCCTGTTATTTCCTTGAAGCCTAGCTCAGACAGATACAAAGCACAAAAGATGCATTTAGAATAATATTGAAGCTATTTTTCTAGCCTGAAATACTTAAACACACAAAATATGCCAAATGATACCATTTTAAACCAATTAAAATAATGCAATAATTATATCTACTCTATTCTACCAAATCACAAGATGATGAAAGGACAGCATGAGAATACTGACAAGACCATTTCTAAGGTTGCATTAAATTATAGGTCTGGAAAAATCACCAAAGATTTTCCATCTGAAAACAACAGAGCACAGCACTCTGTGAACGCAGGATAATAAAATTCAAACAGCGTTGAATTTAACTGCAACGGCAACCACTTACATTTCATTTTACCAAGGTGAATTGAAAGTGCAAGCAAAACATCTGATAAAAAGAGCAGATGGTGGTGCAAAGGGTCAAGAAGAATCCACAGCAAATGAAAGACAGAATGTAAAAGGTATTACATTAGAGATGACACTTCTTTGTTATTGCTGCTTGTCAGGCTCCAATCTGCTTTAATCTTGTTAGTCCCACAGCTCCTCTCAGATGCTTTCTGCAGAAAAATGATAAAATGCAAACCACACAGTAGCACACGGCTCGCATGAAATTCTCAACCTGCAGTCCTTTTATTGCAGCTTTGTCATTATTTACCACTGAAATATTTCAGAAGCCATACTGGCATTTTGTGCTGCATGGAGGAGACAACAGCCCGCTGTGCTTCATTTCTGTGCTTTCATCTATAAGGTTTGTGCATGCTTTGCAGGGGTTGTAACATAAAATAATATCGTAGATTCAACTTTTCTCTTCTTTGTAGTAACCATGGTGGATTTATCCTAGATGACCTTTCTATCAATAAGTGCTACGCTGAAGAGAACCCCGATGAGTTCATACACAGTAGCAGCTGACATTTAAAGCACAATGCAATAAAAAAAAAGGTACAAAGCATCTAACAGCATCAAACAGAAACAGTATTGACTGGGAAAAATAAAGGTTTTGGAGCTACCACAATATTACTTCACATGTAAAAGTAACTGGTTAACAAAGAAACAGATAAAAGTTAACAGAGACTGAATGTGCTCTTAACACAGGTCCACCACTCACTGCTCTCCCACTGCCCACACACACACACGCAACTGGTTTTAAAAAGCAGTGCAGCACATCCTGAATTTGCAAGAATATATACAACAGACCAAGACATCACCTATAGTATAAATAGAATTTCACCTTTTAAAAAACTTTATAGTTTATAGTTTCATAAGCACAAAATAGTATTTGAAGTTAGGCGTGACTGATTATGGCCATGAGTGGTAAAGACAGGACTGCATTTTCAAGCTAGCAAACGTTCTTGCTTTCTTCTTAACATAAAGAAAGCAAGGAAATAGTGACCCATACTAAACAGACAAATAAAGCCATGAGACTGGAAACAGGCACTCCTCTGAGAAATGTGAATGGAATATTTATCCATTCCACAAAATATGACATTTTTTAAGCAGTGGGGTTTTTTTTAAATTAATGTTTCTTCAAAAGAAACAGAGTTCAAAACAGATAAGAATCAAAAGAGAGCTTTGCAAGGACCAACATATGTGCTGTTGTGCCACCCAGTTCTCACACTTAGTGCCAGTCGGTGTGGCAATAACAAAGACAGAGATCAGGGGTATAAAGAATAGCACCAAATCATTATGTGGTGACCCCATTTGAGTATTGTATCATCATATCTGTGTCAGTCTAGATCATCTTCAGCTAAGGCCAGTTTGTCAGAGCACAAACCCCTGCTGCCAAGCAACAGTACTTATGTGCCATCTTTCCTCAGGATCATCTTAAGGATAAAAGACAGTAGGCTGAAAAAGGTGGTTGTGATTCAGGGCGTGTAAAAATGTACTGTAGTAAAAATTCAGAAGCGACATGTCAAATGTTTTTAAAAAATATATATGAGGGAAAAATATATTATAAGTTAGAGCAAGAGGTATTAGTTGAATAGATAAATTGAATTTAAAAAATAATAATTAGTGAAAGATGGTGATTTTGTGCTTATTAGCTAAATAAGTGTTTTTATTGTTCTATCAGAGTATGATGAATACAGTATGATGAATAAAGTGTGGATTCTCAGATTTAATATCTGAACAAAAATATTTCATCAACCCCTGTGAAACAGTTTTCTATTTGCAAGGCCTTCAATGTATTAATCATAAAAAATGCAAGCAATGACGCATGAAGTCTTAAACTCATGAATATCACCAACGTGTGATTTTCCTTCTTTCTGGTTATATGCGTAGCTTTTATATCAGTTATCTTCAGTTTTTATTTGTGTGTTAATCTTTCTACCTTTAGTTTTTTCTTCAGTAAAATGCTTGTTCAGTCAGGATGAGATTAGGGAACTACTGAAGAATATTGCACTTTCTAGCTTTATAATACTCCCTGCATTGCTTTAGTAGCATTTTGGGTGATTTTCTATGTGTAATGAGAAGAACTTTACTGGATTTTTGCTAAAGTGAAAAGCAGCTCTACACACTTCAGAATGTGTTCTGTTTAATTATGAATTAACACTAGTGACGCAGTGCTGACAAAAACTACAAATGTATGTGCATTACACCACATTTTGCAGGGGATCTTGTATTAATTCAAATTACATGCCATTCCAAAAGTGCAATGGAAGCAGAGATTGACCCTTCGTTGATTGTGGATGAGAAGGCACAGTACAGTTTATATTTAGCATTTAAGCTATGCCTTTATTGCTCCTCAAGCATGGGATACTGTCATGGAGTGATTATGATATAACAGAAGCATAAGAATTGACACATGTGCAACAGTACAAGGAAAAATCTTACGTAAAGCAAAAAACAGAATTTGTAAATTAGTACACGTTTAACAAGCTTGAAAGCATCTGGTATACTTTATTCTTCAACACAGCCTGAACAAAGCTCTTGGGCAGCTTTGTTGTAATTTCCTTAAGTAGTCATCTCGTTGGAATGTCCTTCAGGCTTCTTGAAGGATATTCAGAGTTCTTCTTTGAATGTTGGCTGCCTTTTGTTCTATTCTCTGTCAAGATGATCCTCACACGGCTTCAGTAATGTTGAGGTCCGGGCTCTGGGGAGACCACTGCATAGTTGATACTGTTCCATTGTGCATCTATCCAGGTATGCTTGTGCTGCATTGTCAGTTTGTTCAGGATTGTTGTTGTGCTGAAAAAAGAAGCCACTGCCAATCAGACAACGTGTTTGTGGATTAAAGTCTGATCCATAATGACCTTTTACCAGACCTCCTCTGTACATGTTGATGATGATCTGAAACAAAATCTTCCCATTTGGATTCATTGCTAAGCTTTTTTGGCTAAAAGCTATTTGGGAATCACATTGTTGATACAAAAATGCTATTTTATGACTGTCAGACTGTGATGTCTTTGACACTTCCTTTGAGTGATACATAGGTCAGCGTTAAAACAGTTTAACAAACAAAACACAATCCTCTTAAATGTCCTCAAATAAAAGGGCAGGACTGACAATCAGTATAATAAGTGAACCAATATTCAAGACCACTTTAAAACATTACAAGAACGTCTGCCTCATTGGAGGTGAAACATAAAGAAAGAAGTGCTGTACTGCACAGTACTGTAAATTGAATGATTGAATAAAATCATTTACCACCAATTTAAATTGTGGATTTAATTTAAAAATTCATAGTGACAATGTTTCAGATGTTAAATTGGGATTAGGGTTAAATTAATGGTTAAAATGTTTGAAATGACTTGCTGTGTTATTATTTCATCATTCCAGGCTGGACAGCAAAGTATAATTTTACAGCAAAGTTGTTGATTCATGTCATTTGTGGTAAAGTATGAAAGAAAGTTCATGTGGAAAGACCTTTAGCTATTTCTGCAGTTGCATTTTTCATTGTTGTTGGAGTCAGCTGTGACTTTGCACATTTTCTCATGGTGCAAAGTCACAGCTACAGGACCCCAGGAAAAACAAAACAACAAACTTTAAAATTAAAGTTTGCATGAATAATAACCAAGACAGAACGTATTAACCTACAGAAATCTCTCAGCATGAGCAGCTTCCATTAATGGAGAGCTGAAATCTAAAAAGAACAATAGGCGACAGAGTGGCTTTGCCGGTTTGATTTCCTTAAAGTGGTTATGAACATGCATTCGCACATGCAGTCGGACTGATTGAGTGCAGGTGGCAGCGACAGAACTGGCTTGATAGAGTGCATGGGGTGAGATTCATCGGCAGGAGCGGAGCTACAGAACAGCTCGAGAATTAAGAAGCAAAGCCAGTTCCAGTTTAATCACGCACCCATCCTCGAGAAGAAGGGTTTGTTTTGATGGAAACACAATCATCTTTGTGAGTGCAGCTGGTCCTGAGACACTCCTCTTTGATTAAACTTGAGAGTACATTTGCTTTCTGTCCCTTCTACTCATACAGTAGGTCATGCAGCAACTTCTGTCCTCTGAAAGGAAAACTTGCAAATCACCCCAGCCTTGTTTTATGCATCCTTTCACTGTAACCTTTTACATCACCTTCCTCATTAATTGTGCCCTCAGCCACACTTGGAACAACACCCCACCTCTTGTTCAGATTCACAGTAAACATTTCCTCTACACCCTGCCCCTTGAGGTGACACAGAAACGCTATGAACAGGGCTTTGAACATTTGTTTCCTCATGATTAAACATAACTTGCACTCAGTTTCCTAATTTTTTTCCACACTCCATATTCATGTTTGAACTCTAAAGGCAAGCAAAGGTGCCGGGGTGTCGAGATGGAATAATGGGTTAGCTGGAGAAGACGCTAATTTACTCTACTCACCTCTTTGGAGAACCTTCCTCATTAATGTCCTCTTTAATTGTGTTTTAAACTTCCATTGATTCAGCACTTGCATCCCTAATCTCATTAGGTGCTGTTTTATGAAGGAAGAACAGTAGATCCATTCTGGGCTGCAACCACGGGCGATTCCATTTTATAACCTGATGTCAGAACGCTGCACTCCTCGCTGAGGCAGTAAAGGTTTACCCTTGAACTGATTTTTTTTTTTTTATGTCTCTTTCCGTAATTACAGTAAGATGCTGTTGGAGAAAAGAGATGAAATTTTAGCTCTGGTGTGCCAGAAGGGAAAAGAAGTCAGGATACATAAATACAAACATCACAATGTAGCCACAAGCTGAGCAATAACAGGCTGGTAAGTCAATATAACTGAAAAAAGAAACTTTTAGAAAAAGGAAAACACTTTTCACCAGCTAAAAAAATGAAAGATGCTAAAGGAGCCACAAATCACATCCATATACAAAGGGAATTATTATATTACTTTTTCACCAGGTGGATTAAAATTGCAAAGATTTTAATGTACATATATTTCTCTTAATAAGTCACGATCACTGTCTAAATTAGATAGCAAATCTATTGTAATCAGGCCCACTGATGCACATATTGTAAGTCTCATATAAGCTATTTGCAGTTTTAGGATCGTGGAGTTAACTGGTTCACTGTTGCAGCTTCACATTAGTAGTATTTAACTGGTGAAATATGCATTGGCTTTTATTATGAATTTTACCAAGAAAATACAAGGTCATTGTTTGCAAATTTAGCGTGTTTTCCTGTAGTGAGTCTGCCAATCAACAAAACTGTAATGTCTTACAGCAAATTAGTTTTTCTTCCATTACTCCATGTAATGTTTAAGAGTCTTTTATGAAGAGCTTCAGGCAACAGGCTTTTTGAGCAAAGGTCACTCTCCCCCAAACTGTGTTTTTCAGACTCATTCCACATGCAGCATTAAATCCCAGAATGATGGAAAAAAAGGCCAATCTTTGTCTGCTTCATCCATTAAAGTGACAACACTTTGTTTTGCAGGTCCCAGAATTTATGATTAGTAGTATTAAACTGCATTTGCTTTTACCGCTGATAACTGCAGGTGACCCTGCTCTGTGATGTTTTAAGAGAGAGGGAACTTTTTGTTTAAATGGGCCATCAGTAATTGTGGAGGGCAGAATTTTACAAAAATATTTCAATCATTCTATTCAGTTGATATTTTTTGTCATGCATGTTGTTTGAAAGTTTTTGTAGTTCTTCAAAATTGTTCAAAGTTAGCCAAATTGGATAGAGAGGCTCTAGCCTCTTGGTCACTGCAAGCCTCACAGTTTTCACTCCTCAACAGTATCCTGTTCTTGAGGAGCAACAAAAGCATATTTTAAAAGCTAAAAATAGCCTCTGTACATAATCTGTATTCACATCGACCATCATCAGTTGCCTGGAATAGCACAATAGAGCCACTCCTATCTGCAATGCCAAGTTTCCTAAACATATACCACTGAACATCATAGCCAAATACGTAAACTTTCATTCTATACCCCCAAAGGATTTTACTCCTTATGTTCTGAGAGTTGAGAATTCTCCCTGCAAGATTTGTGCCCAGCACTTCAAAACCCTGTCATTATAGAGTACTTTGAGTAAGCTAATGACAAAACAAAAAAAAAACAATTCTCAATTTAAAAATAATACGTAAAATGTGGAAAACCTGAAAGTTTGAAGACTTCCTGAATCCTTCTGCTTACTTTAATAAAGTATGTGTAGCTTGTAGATACTGCAGGTGGTATCAGTATCTGCTCATTTGGTATTTCCTCAGCTAGGCCTATCAAACCTACATTGGTCTCTGACAGATACTGGATAATGTTTTTGCTTAGAATCACTGCAGAATAGTTGCAGTTTCAGGCAACCTGCTGGAACTGACGATTGCTGATGTCAATGCAGAATATCTACAGCATTTATATTTAGCAGCTAAGCTTTTATTTTGTTGCTGCCCAAGTACGGGAAACTGTCGAGGAATGATTATGATATTACAGAAATTCTCTTAAGCTTACATATTAGTGCTTCTGGTGGAGGTGAGTTTGAAGAAAGAAATCAGTTTCAGACTTGGTGCAAACAGTATGGGCACTTTCCTCTCAAAGCATTGCTCTATCAGGCCTGCAGTGTTCAAAACATGAAGGGATAACTGATATCCTTTTGAACATTATAAGGAGCTATTTTGAATAAATTCTCATTCTAAGGCACCAGCACAGACCAAAAGCTTTCATAAATTGCTTATAAAGTGTTACTAAAACATGAATCACTGGATATTTTCTCTGTTACGCAGGTTAAGCACTGCTTAGCCTACTTAAGTCAAGAAACCTCCCAGACTCTGAACATAACTTCAAAGCAGGATAATAGTCATAATGAGTGTTTTTAAACAATTTTTGTGTGTGTGTGTGTGTGTGTGTGTGTGTGTGTGTGTGTGTGTGTGTGTGTGTGTGTGTGTGTCCAATTCAGCTCATTTGAAATATTGCCCATTTAAAAAACTGCAGAGAAGATGGCAACATTTCTATTTTGATTCAGGAAGTATTATATTAAACATGTAAAGAATGGAAGTGGAGCTGTTATCAGCTAAAGATCTGAATCATTCTCACTTTTACAGCTTGCTAATTAACCAGGAAAATTCACAATATTGCCTTTGTTTTCTTCCTTTGGATTATGACAATTTGTTTGTAGTGCCAATAGACTCACTGCAAACTGAACTGAGAAATAGTGTTGAAATTGCAGTTATTTTCAGATATCAGACAGGCTTTATTTAATCTGTTTGGTAAATGGATGGTTCACAAATGAGAGCATTTTCAAAATTTTCTTTTTTGCATTAAACCAGCGGGAAACATTTTGACATGTGTTTAGTAAGTTATTATGTTTTAGTTTAGCGTTAATTGGTCCGACCTACTTAACACCATTGGGTTGTATCCCATTACCAAAATCAGTATAGGTAGGAGGTTTGTAATCTTATAAATGGGGGGAAAAACGCTCAGGTTTGTTTACTAGTATTTTTCACTGGCTGGAAGCTAATATTTAAACTGGATGGATGTGTTTATTAAAGTAGTTTCTGTTTTCAGACAGGGTGCAGATATATGAAACATGCTCAGAAATGCAGGGCTGCTCATGAGCAGCAATAGAATACAGGAAACATCAAATATGGCAGGCTAAATAAGAAAGTTCAGGCAAGGAAAGTAAAATGTTGTGAAGGAGACAGAGTGACATACAAAGTGAAATCTAGGTTAAGTGGGAAGACTGTCAGAGACCAGGCCTCATGTACTGTATGTCACGGAAATGAGATGCTGTTCTCTCCCCCAGAAGATCAAAAGATCTGTCTGAAGAGACAGAACTTTTTCCTCTTTCCTCTCTGTTCTGTGCAAATTACAGTTTTTAAAAAGAAGAAAAAAATGTGATCCATCAAAAAACACCAGAGCATGGCCATGAGACCTCCTTTTTATAAAAACCTGTAGTTGTAAGCCACAAATATACAGAACTATAGCTGGATCAAAGTGCTCCATTTCCAGGACCTCGCTCTTGTAAACTGGACTTCATAGGTTAATTTTTTTTAAAGTTAAATAGTTTTAATTGTGAATCAGAACAAGTTTGTCTCTATATGCATTATATTTGCTCTGTATTTTTTTTTCATAGTAGATACATGAACTAATATATTTTGACTTTGTGTGAAATACTACCAACTCACAACAGAACCTGTTGTTTTTAATTCACACCTGCCCCAACAGATGATTACAGATGACTTGCCTTCAGAGCAATCCATCTGACTGAACATCAGAGCAACACAATTATTACAAACATGCACAACATCTTGTACACACAAAGCACAATTTGACATTTTGACTTTGTGACATCTTTGTACTATAATACATGTCTCCTCTATTGGAGCATAAAACAATTTAGACAGCCTCTTTAAACCACTGAATACATTGTAAAGGTAAATATAATTCAGATGAGGAATTTTGTCAATGTGATGTAAACAAGATTAGTTCTCTTCACATAATTCATAAATTAACTATTATGGTTTGTGCAAGGAACTCAAAGGCAGGACGCGCTGGAGTTCAGTGTTTGTGATTTTAATGAACACATTCTAATTTACAATCCGTGAGTATTTACAGTAACTCCGAAAGATAAACAGCTACAAACAATGGAAGTTTTGAGTTTGATTTCCTTGCAGGTTAAAGTCCAGTTACCACCAAGCAAGCAAAGCTTCATTATTAAAAGAGCTGAGTTACATTACTGTATTTGTGTGGTCCAACAATACAGGAAAACTGGGGTTATATACTGTTGATAACTGTAGATGAACATCAGGTGGTTCAACACCTGAGAGAATGGCGAGACCATAACACAAGCATGATCTGATTCTCAGTAATATACGCACAAAAAATAAAATTATAATTTACAATTAGATACACAACATATATGACATATTATTGGATGTAGAGATTTTATGCTCTGGTGTTATTTTTTTATGTACGTTGCTGATTTTTTGATCCTTTATGTTTTGAGCACTATTGGTAGCTGCAAGTTACATCTGCTTGTTTGTAATACTACCATTTCTCAGCTCAAAATAGATATGTGGGAATTTGATTTTTTTTTACTCCTTATACGATCAGGATTAGCTGAAAATTTATTGTAAATCTCAAGTAATAGTTAGATTTACAATTATTAAAAATGTCATGACCCTTAAAAACTACATTTATATTGCTCTAATTGTGGCTGAGGTGTTATTGGTTGCCTCTTTAAATAGCGAATCTTTTTCTCGTGCCATTTTCTCTCTCCCTCTCTTCCTATCTCCCTCGCTCTGCCCGCAGTCTGTGTGTGTGTGTGTGTGTGTGTGTGCTGAATTTTCCTCCAGGTTGAGAAACATGTGAGTTCATATTGTTCCCATATAACTGTTGTATAATTCATGTATTTACAGAATATGTATTCAGTTCCAAACATCCAATAAATCTTCATAATGCACACACATTCATAAAATGATTTCCCAGTATTTCCCCACACATCCATTAAAACATAATCTATGTGTCCATGGACAGACTTCTGTCCCGAAGTTTGACATTTAATAACAGTTTAAGTATTCATTTATGTGGAGGAGCACAAATGACTCAGAGTGTATTCACTGAAGAAAGAAATCCATGAGGGTGGTTTCGTACTGGTGTAATTATTTCTCTTCAGCTTGCGTTTGAAAGAAAATCCCACAAACAAAATACCTGGGTTTTTTTTATAAATAAATATGCAGAGGCATTACAAAGTTTCCACCAGGGAATTGCTGCCTTTTCCTGCCTCCATTGCGGCACAACAGGGCCCTATCCTGACACCTCCAGAGCAGCACAAAGTAAAGGTAATTAAAAAACAGTCGCCTCAGCCCCACCCATCCGTAAACATTGCAGACTGCAACCATTGTGCCACATTAATATGCAAATTGGAGAAAGGGCTGCAATCAGGGTGCTTTACTGATCCAGTTATTAAATCAAATTTCCCCCAAACAGGCATCAGGAGCTGCTGAGGTAGTGAATGGGTTTTCCCTCTTTCTGCGCATAGTAATGAGCCTTTATCAATTTTACATTCATCACGGGGGTAGGGGAGATGGAGAAGGCGGTGCATGATGGCACCACCTCCCCTGTGGCAGGCCACCTCGCTCTGCAGTGGCAGTCATTCGCAGGGTAGTCCATCAGTACAGCAGCCATTGGACACAAGGGTACCAGGATCATCATATCATCTTGCCTCTCTCTCCTCTCAGTTCTTCTGGGACCGCATGCACAGCTACACACCGAGATGACATGATCGAATTTTTCAACGGCATCAACAGGTGATGTTACACAGCAGCCAGAATGCTGCAGTCTCCAAGGAACTGCAGTGTCAAACCACTAAATTTGCTGGTGATTGTAGCAGACTGCAATTCGGTGTGAATTACAAACAAATACACCGTGTGAGTTGAACACAGCATGTGAATGGACACTGACACAAAAAGTAGTCTCACTGGTGAGGCAGTGACACTTTGCTAGAGAAAATGAAGACGACAGGTTACTGTTGTTTCTTATGGCAAATGTGCACACACTGATAAAATGATCTTCCTTCAAACTCGTCTTCCTCAATATAAAAACACTGGCTTACAACAATCAAATCAGCGAAGATGAGAGCAGGTGAAATGACGGCTTCCTCCTGGGAGACGTGTGGGAACAATTGGATTGTTTCTCTTACGTGCCTTCTTTTATTTGTATCTGAAGTGACCTTGGGCAAAGACTAGAGTGTGGGGACATTAGCAAACCAGCAAGTATTGTTATAGCAATTACTAAGAAATCACTGGGCCACGGGGAGCAATTATGTGCTTTGTGTTTACAATCCAGCATAGGAGAGCGATGGGAGAAAAAAATGAAGAAGAGCAGGCACTGAAAAAATTGGGCTGTGGGCAAGTAGGAAAGCAAGAGCGCAGAATGAGGTAATAAAAAAGCAGTGTGCAGTGGCAGAAATGGGAGGAAGTCGGCAGTCAGGTGTGTGAGAGGATGGTGAGGAGGAAAGAAGAGGTATTTGAATGGTAGTGAAGTGGACACAGTGAAGTGTAAGTGTAACAACAGTAAGAGAGAAAAGTGGAGGGACAAAATAGCAAGTGACTCTAGAGTTTCTAGAGCCTGTGATAGCTTGGATTTCTTATACAGCATCTTGGTCCTTTGAGGCATAAATTTCAACTGTTTCTGTGTCACCATTGTAGCTGCGTACACTGCCAGATGTGAGCGGTAACGAGCTGGCCTGGCGACATGGTCAGGCTGAGTCTGGGGTTTGGCTGATAAGAATGACGGGGAGGAGGTCACTGAGCTCACTGTATTGAGACATAACCGTCGGTCAATTCAATTTCCTTAAGGACACAGGAGTCCAAGCTGCAATCAGAACATTTCATATCACAGTCAGGCTCCTCTTGCCCTTTCCCACAATCTCAGCAGAGAGGAGTTGGAGAAAGGAAGAATAATGAGAGAGGGAAAGAAAGAAAATAGGGGAAAAGTGTCAGAAGATAATTGTCGGGATGGGTGGGAAGTTTAGAGGTTACTGCAGTGGCCCAGAAAATCTTAATTTCCTGTCAGCGTTATTCTAACCAGTTATTAAGCTCTAGCTGACCTCAAGAGGAAACGAAGGGAGGAACATCAGAGAACACGTTCACAAACAAATTCAGTAAAGCCTGAGTGCTCAGACAAAAAGGCTAACACTGTCGGGATGTCGGGATCTGTAAAAGAGAAGAATCGGTCTCTCCCCAGCGCTTTCAGAGGAGAGGAGGAGCAGTATACATACAGGCCACCCAGAGGATCAAACAGCATGCTGACTGCAACAGAGGATTCTGCAACAAAGACACCAAACCACCCTCAGATGCAGATAAAGAAAGAGTGGAGGATGACTAGGAAGAGCTGAGGCAAGGACGACGTATACAAAGCAGAAATCTAAAATTGACTGGAGACTTTTAGGATGCCTGTGGACACCCACAGACCTGAAACAAAATCAAAGATGTAAAGTTTACATCATCTGCCTACTTAAAAACATGACCAAAATGTAGCCTTGTTTAAACTCCCAATTTTAGACAAACTTCACTTGAAATCTTTCAAATGGTCAAGCCTTTTTGTACTGATTCAGATGGTGTAATGAACCTTAGGACTAGGGCAGGGCAATATAGCCAAAAATATTTATCACGATATATATTTGAAAATTTGCGATAACGATATAACTGACGATATAATTAACGCGAGACAAAATACTTTACAACTCCACAACTTTATTAGTGCAAAAAAAAAAATCCCCCATCGATGTATTTTCACTTAAACAAGCAGCTGGTTTTTTATGTGCATTAAAGTTATATAAAACATTTACAGTGCAAATGCAAATTCCTTGCTGACAGTTTAACCAAAAGGCATTTCCAGTGGAAATTGGCCGACATATCCTCAGCATAACCATGTATAATATCCAAAACTTAAAAAGAGGTTATACACACACAATACGGTAATATTATGTTGAAGCACAGTACATATTACTTTGCGAGGCTCTTGACTCTGGTAGCCGTAATGCTCCAACAATCCATCAAGCGGTGCGACTTTGTAGCTTAGCAAAGTCGTACTAAAATATTTTTTGACAGATTTTTGAGCACCGTGTACCACATAAAATCGGTTCGGTAATAACGATGGATATGTGCTTTGGTGTGAATCTGATGGACGAAAGCCAAACCAGTTCCACACCACTGAAGTTGCACCATTTTTATAAACCAATTCTGGTTCATCTGTTTCATTTAACAATCTGCTTTCGCCCTTCTCATTCTCCGTCGCCGCCATGCTTTTTCCGCCATGTGCGTATGAAAACAAAGGCAGTGCACACGCTTGTTTTGCCCATATTCTATCGCAATATTTCATTTTCTTATCGTTGCCTAACATTATACCGGTATTACCGTGAACGGTATGATATGGCCCAGCCCTGCTTAGGACCACATTGCTATATGGGGTAACATTATGACTCATTTAAGCAGGGCTGAAGCAAAGAATCAGGATCATATCTCTCTAAACAATGAAGATATTGAAAAAAATTGATTCGTAATTGATTCACAGCAGAAAATGAAGTGTCTGAGTGTTGATTTGCTGACAACAAGAAAACCCAAGTCCGTACTGTGCCTGAACAATCACATACCATCACATATTAAAATAATGTGAGAGTTGATATTTAGTGAACAAGGGAAAATGACATAGTGTGCCCTTATTTTTCAATTATCTCAGTCTTATAGTAGTTTGTCTAACTGTATTTGCATAGATTAAATGGTGTGTGGGGGTGTGTGTATGTGTTTGTGTAAGAGGTAGGAAAAGAGGTTTGACTGGAGTAAGATTAAACCAGTTTGCTGTTACAATGGGCATTGTGTAAACATTTAAAAAAGAGAAATAACTTAATAAATACAACTGTTAGCTTTATTCATATGTAATCTCAATATTAGATGCTGTATTTGTATTTTTTGTCTGAGGAAAAATAATAGATGCTTAGGAGTCACGTTAACCCCTGTAGTCACTGGACTTACACCTCTGAAAACACTGAGTATGTGACCACCATTGAAATCGGTTTGTCAACAGTGAATCGTTTTAATTGACACTGGAAGTTTTCCTTTTCCGCCAAAAGTTTTTTGTTTTGTTTTGTTTTTATCATTATTACAAACTGCATTAACCCAGACAGAAAAAAGAGCAAACAACAGAGAAAAAAACAACAAAGCAGTCCTCCCAATCCAAACATGACACATCCACAAGTACAGGAAACAAAATACCCAGGCTCGCATAACAAAATCCCCATGTCAACTCAAAAGATACAACAAACCAAACCCAGTATGTTTTAGAGCAAAAATTACTCTGATTGACATTCTGTTAGATAAAAATCTTTTACAAAACTGAAAAGAGTCCCCAGACTTTTCCAGATGCCACTGTTTGTCTCCCTCTGAAACTGGAGGTTTTGATTAGCTGTATGTTATATAACCTTTTCACATTTTTGTGTTTTTACTTCTGTCCTAAAAGGATAGCTACAGCAACCCTGCAACTAATGACCAGTGATTCAGTAGACAGCTTTCCAACATTAGGTAATTAGCTCTGTTTAGCAAAGAACATCTTTACTGTTCCTCCAAATGGCAGGATTATGAACCCATTTAGACTGAATATACATAAATCATTGTTAGGGAAGAGCTTCTCACCAGTCACTATTCATTTGCTTGATAATGTAAATATCTAATCAGTCAATCACATAGAAGTAACTCAGTGCATTAAGGCATCTATAAATGGTCAAAATAACCTGCTAAAGTTAAATCCCAGCATCAGAAATGGGAAGAAATTGGTTCTTGGTGCAAGGCAGGCTGGTCCGAATATTTCTGAAATATTTCTAAAAGGTCAGAACTTATGCATAAAGTACATCAAACCATAAAGAACATAAAGAACATAAAAGCATGGATCTGTCTGGTCTTGTATCAACAGTTCAAGCTTCTGGTGGTTTTATGGTACTTCCAGAGGATAACAAGCACATCACACAGCTCAAATCATCTCAAACTGGTGTCTTGACACCATAACAATGAGTACACTGTACTCAAATGGCCTCGACAGTTACCAGATATAAATGTTATTCTGTAGTTTACAAACCAAAAGTTTGTTGAACTTTGAAGGGTAGCAGAGAAAATGGGTTCACACAAGTGGGTGGCTGAAATTATAGATGCATTAAAGAAACCAGATGCTGACAGAAGTATAAACAAGCGCTTTGTTGCAACAGCAAATTCATCAGCACTGAAAATGCAGAGCAAAGAGGAGAGGGATGAAGAGGTTGTGATGAGCAGCTGAGCAAAAGAAGAGCGGCTGATGAAATGATTAGAGTGTTTTGAAGTAGAAAAAGACAAGATATGGGATCATTATCAAGAGCCATGGAGCCAAATGCAATCACTGAGAATGTCTGCTTATTTACATTTATTCAAAAACTCAGCCTCTAGTGGTAAAAATCTGTAACAACATCAGTTGTTTCAGAATCATTTCCTCTCAAATATGTATTTTTTGTGCTGAAATGTACGTGGAACGTCTACCAACCCTCAGGACAGGCGTTCACTATGCAGATAACAAAAGGTTCAAAATTAGTCTTTTTAGATATTTCCCACTGATATACAGTTCTACAACTAGCTAATAATTCTACTTCGAACTATGTAGGACACCAAATGATTACAACTATGCAGTGCAATGTATTGCTAGTTGTTGCCACAGGAAAAAAAAAACTGAGGGAAAGACAGAGAGATGAGCAAGATTCAAGACAGCCAACTCTAATATTGTTTCACTGAAGAGAATCTCTTGAGTTTTATTACCAGACTTCAACAGCAGCTGAACTGCAAGGAGGCAAACATGCTGTTATCTGTTATGCTTCTATTTCACCCCATACCCCATCCTCTTTGCTCTCTTTGTCATCTTTTTTTTCCTCCCATATACAGTATGTGACATCTAACACGCTATTTCATCCCTACTTGGCAAGCCCTCTGACTGAGTGCCTTATTTGCTCTCTAATGTTGTCAGGAATGCAGCAACCCTTCCTCGGGTCATTGCTTGAGGTTGAACTTGTATCTCACTGCCTGACAGAAGGAAAGGAAGGCCAAATGGAAAGTAAAGAAAGGAACGGGGCTCTTTCATGCTCAATAGGAGGGGAGAATAGAGACAGAGAGAATGCAGAAGCAGAGCAAGGGGGTTGGGCAGGGATGGGCGGGTTGTGGGGGTTCACAGAAGAAGAGCTGCAATACTGAGGTTTTTAGCCAGAGAAAAGAGACAGCCAGTCTGTGAATACACAGCACTACCACAGTGGGTTCCCCACTCTTTTACAACCTTCCATCAGACTAAAATTTGGTACCTGACAGCAGCTGACAGCTTCTACAGCAGGAGGCAATACAGAAGACCACATGGCACATGCTGTTTATGCAGGTCTCTTGCATATGTATTGCATGTGCACATCCATGCATGAAATAGGGTTTATAGCTGCTGACGGGACTAGAGCTATCTGCAAACGTGATGTATAATTAGGACTTTATTTGCATCAAGCTTTATTTGATTTGAATTTCAAACTGACCCACACACACGACAGTAGTTCATATTGTGACTGCTTGTTTATGTGTTTGCCTTTTTCATGATTCAAGAGAATCATTGTGTGAGAACAATCAAACTTCACAATATGCTCTAGTTGCCATATCAAAGAAAAAACCCTCAACCTCTATTGTGAGGGTATTTGTGAGTGTTTGTTGCAGCCATAGTCCACTTGTTCCCTTGAGCCTGGATTATACCTCCAGCATCTTAGAGTGCATTAGTGTCAGGTCCAAGTCACATAAATTTTATGATCAGACCGTGAGCATGAGGTACTAGTGGACATATTGCATGCCTGCCTGTTTTTTGTGACCGCACTTGTCCAGGACTGAGGATTTAGATTACAATACCTTAGCTTCACATGCACGACAGATAGCCGACATCAAAAATGTCTAACCTGAATTACAAGGCTGTCTTTTTGTCTGTGTAGATTCTCAGTCATCCAGGTCATAGTAGCCTAAGGAGTTTGGAAAGAAAGCGACTGGACTTCTTAAAGTTTCTTAGAGATGTTTCACCTCTCACCCAAGAAGCTTGTTCACTTTTAAAACCAAATGGTGGCAAGTCATAGTTATTTAAGCTCTAGTGCGGGTTCCCTTAAGAGGGTCGTTGACCCTCTATCTTTGCTAATTTTCTATAAATTTTTAACTTGAAGATGTCAAATTGTGATTGCCTCGGGGTCTTTAAATTATTAGCAACAATACAATACAAATAGATAAATACTCAATTTGTAAATTGTTAAACTTCTGATAACTCTACTAGGTTTACATGAAATGATCAATAGATCAAATGCCACAGAGTTATACCACCACAGGCTAAAGACAGAAAAGTCTTCAATGACAACTGAAAGGTTAATTTTGCTGACTCACTGGTTATTTCAGACTCTCATGCCCATGGGGCTGTGCATAACTTCTAATAGCCTGGAGGTTTGCTTGACAAGGATTTGGAGCTAATTAGTGCTATGTTTATTGGCAGTTTGCATCAGAAACTATTCAATAAACTGCATTTTTCAGACAGTTTTGAGAGTTACTGCAGACAGTGAAGTTTAGATAAAGCTTATAAAGTCTAGCTGCTCTTGACAGTTTTCTTGTTTGACATTTTTTGTCCACAGCTGGTATTCTCAGTCTGTATCTTTGGCTGGCTTTTCCTGTGACTGACAGACAGACAGACAGATAGATTAAAGCAACTCCATTAAAAAAACATTCAGTCATAACCATAAATAAAATATAATCTAAATAATCTAAATAATCTGAGCAGGGCAGGGATAGCTCAGTAGGCAGAGTGTTCGCCCCATGATCGGAAAGTTGGGAGTTTAAATCCACCGAATGGCTATCCTCAGGTACCCTTGAGCAAGGTACCGTCTCTACACACTGCTCCCCAGGCGCTGGATAGGTAGTTGCCTACTACTTCAATGAGTGAATAGGTTAAACGCAGAGGACTAAGCAATTTCCTACAGGAATAAATTAAACATTATTATTATGAGATAAAAAAAACAAAAACAAAAAAACAAAAAACAGGATGAAGAGGATAAAAAAAAATTGGAGAAGGAGGGCAAATGTGTACAGGTGACTGATTTTTTTTTTAGTGGCGGGGAGAGTCCATTGCATGTGTGACCTCTAGACTCATGAGATGGTTGTCTGTGAAGGTTCTCAGTTATCCAGAACCTTCACATTTCTGGAGGCACAACGTAGATAAGCCACCTTCACAGGACAAGACTCGGCTGCCATCTGCATCTAAAAGACAAAGGTCACTCTTTCGAGAATGCCAACGTTTGCATTTTGGACAGAGAAGATAGATGGTTTGAAAGAGGAGTGAAAGAAGCCATCAATGTCCACTGAGAATGACCTTTGAAAAGAGGCGGTGGTTTACGACACCAAGTGTCGGCCATCTATAACCCAGTTTTGAGATCCCTTCCCAGACACCATAACAGCCACTCACACCCTGGGCCATTTGACCTCAGTATATCACATGATAAGGTGGGGCTAGGTTTCACAATGGGTTCCCCCGAAACTTTGGCTGATTGTGACCCACACCCGTTTTCACACCTTGCCTTGTGTTTTTAGGTAGGGGATCAATAGGAGGATCTTGGGGTCACTCCCATAGGGACTCTTCACCAATTGCTCATAGAACTGAAGAAGCTTCATGAGAATTGAAACATCTTCAAGGAAACTTGGGCTTGTTCTTGTTAGCATCCATGAGCTGGACATTCTTGGAGTAGCCAGTGATGTTCCACACTCCCCTCACACCTCTCTGCTGTTATTCTTCTACAGCTCACACTCCATTTTAGCCTGCATCAGACTCTCACTAAGTTCCTGTTGCATACACCTGAGGTTCTACTTGTCCCACTCCTTGAATGGTTGATATTTCTGTTTAAGCAGTTCCTTAATGTTACTGGTGACCAGGGTTTATTATTGGTCACTAGTAACACAGACTAACTCTACAGACTGGATCCAGAGAGTCTCTGTAGAGCTACAGTGGGGCAAAAAAGTATTTAGTCAGCCACCGATTGTGCAAGTTCTCCCACTTAAAATGATGACAGAGGTCAGTAATTTGCACCAGAGGTACACTTCAACTGTGAGAGACAGAATGTGAAAAAAAATCCATGAATTCACATGGTAGGATTTGTAAAGAATTTATTCGTAAATTAGGGTGGAAAATAAGTATTTGGTCACCTCAAACAAGGAAAATCTCTGGCTCTCACAGACCTGTAACGTCTTCTGTAAGAAGCTTTTCTGTCCCCCACTCGTTACCTGTATGAATGGCACCTGTTTGAACTCATCATCTGTATAAAAGACACCTGTCCACAGCCTCAAACAGTCAGACTCCAAACTCCGCCATGGCCAAGACCAAAGAGCTTTCGAAGGACACCAGGAAAAGTATTGTAGACCTGCACCAGACTGGGAAGAGTGAATCTACAATAGGCAAGCAGCTTGGTGTGAAAAAATCAACTGTGGGAGCAATCATCAGAAAATGGAAGACATACAAGACCACTGATAATCTCCCTCGATCTGGGGCTCCACGCAAGATCTCATCCCGTGGGGTCAAAATGATCATGAGAACGGTGAGCAAAGATCCCAGAACCACACGGGGGGACCTGGTGAATGACCTGCAGAGAGCTGGGACCAAAGTAACAAAGGTCACCATCAGTAACACACTACAACGGCAGGGAATCAAATCCCGCAGTGCCAGACGTGTTCCGCTGCTGAAGCCAGTGCATGTCCAGGCCCGTCTGAAGTTTGCCAGAGAGCACATGGATGATACAGCAGAGGATTGGGAGAATGTCATGTGGTCAGATGAAACCAAAGTAGAACTTTTTGGTATAAACTCAACTCGTCGTGTTTGGAGGAAGAAGAATACTGAGTTGCATCCCAAGAACACCATACCTACTGTGAAGCATGGGGGTGGAAACATCATGCTATGGGGCTGTTTTTCTGCCAAGGGGACAGGACGACTGATCCGTGTTAAGGACAGAATGAATGGGGCCATGTATCGTGAGATTTTGAGCCAAAACCTCCTTCCATCAGTGAGAACTTTGAAGATGAGACGAGGCTGGGTCTTCCAACATGACAATGATCCAAAACACACCGCCCGGGCAACAAAGGAGTGGCTCCGTAAGAAGCATTTGAAAGTCCTGGAGTGGCCTAGCCAGTCTCCAGACCTCAACCCCATAGAAAATCTGTGGCGGGAGTTGAAAGTCCGTGTTGCTCGGCGACAGCCCCAAAACATCACTGCTCTCGAGAAGATCTGCATGGAGGAATGGGCCAAAATACCAGCTACTGTGTGTGCAAACCTGGTAAAGACCTATAGTAAACGTTTGACCTCTGTTATTGCCAACAAAGGTTATGTTACAAAGTATTGAGTTGTATTTTTGTTATTGACCAAATACTTATTTTCCACCCTGATTTACGAATAAATTCTTTACAAATCCTACCATGTGGATTCATGGATTTTTTTTTCACATTCTGTCTCTCACAGTTGAAGTGTACCTCTGGTGCAAATTACTGACCTCTGTCATCATTT
Source organism: Maylandia zebra (assembly GCF_041146795.1). Taxonomy (NCBI): domain Eukaryota; kingdom Metazoa; phylum Chordata; class Actinopteri; order Cichliformes; family Cichlidae; genus Maylandia; species Maylandia zebra. The sequence goes on from NC_135170.1 coordinate 26,397,191, forward strand.
TAAGTGGGAGAACTTGCACAATCGGTGGCTGACTAAATACTTTTTTGCCCCACTGTAGTTTGTCACATCCAGGCTCAAAGGATTTGACAAGGAGGAGGGAGACCACACAGACACTTGGGAGGCTAGGAGATATTTTAATGGAATAAAGAAAAGAAACCCAAAAACAGATCGAGTGGTATGACTGCCATGGCTGAATGCACCATACCAGGACAAATGCTTGATCAGTCAAGCAGTATACACAAGAGTAAGGAGCAACTAAAGGAGCCAGCAGAGATTCATTCAGGCCTGCTCAGGTGTGCTGCATCTGAAATTGGGTCAGCTCCACCTACTAGACACCTGAAAGAGAGACAACAAAGTCAGCCCTATCATCACCCCCCCAAACTCATAGAACAGCGTTCTTACCCTGAGCCAAAGCGAAGTTAATTTAGTCCATGATAGTGTTCACCCAGCTATCAGTGTCGACATTTATGTTTTCATCCTGTGGCTCCAGCAGTCTGTGCACTTGAAACAGTCCCTGAGAGACTTGCTAGTCTCAGGAGATCATTTCCTGAATGAGCGGGTGATAACAGGAACCTCATTACACAGGGTTTATATGTGGGCTGGAAAAAAATCAGACTGTGATCTGATCTGCCAAGTGGTGGTAAAGCAGAGGCACAGTAAGCATCCTTCACATTAGCATAAAAAAACATCAAATGTCTTAATTTCTCTTGTGACATACTGTGCAAATACAGTCAGATGGCAGATGAGAGTGGTGTTATGGTGGTCTGGACTCTTGCAACGGTTTAATTTCACATTGAATTACATCATGTCCTATACTTTACTAGTCCCTAAGAACCCCAAAGCGCTTTACACATCCAGTCATCCACCCATTCACACACTGGTGATGGCAAGCTACATTGGAGCCACAGCCACCCTGGGGCGCACACCTTTTCACACCTTGCCTTGTGTGATTAGGTAGGGGATCAATAGGAGGATCTTGGGGTCACTGACAGAGGCAAGGCTGCCAGACACTGGCGCCACCGGGCCCTCTGACCACCACCAGCAGACAACGGGTGAAGTGTCTTGCCCAAGGACACAACGACCAAAACTGTCCAAGGCGGGGCTCAAACCAGCAACCTTCTGATTACAAGGCGAACTCCCAACTCTTGAGCCACGATCGATCATATCCCACCACATATCTGGTCCTTTACTGAGACAGAAGATCATCCCATATGCACACTAAGCTTTGCACATCATAATACTTGAAAATTGCACTCCAAAGCTGCGCACTGTCTCAGGAGCTATTTGGACCTCTCAGTACAGCACAATCTAATTCTCACAGACGGGATTCTCAGCCTGCTTTGTTGGTTGGCTTTTCCCATGCTGTGTCACAAATCTTACACATTTTTCTTTCTGTCTTCTCCAGATTAATAATGTTTCTAATATTGAACAGGAGAAGTCACTTAAATTTTTATTATCCTATATTACATATAGCCTTTGCAGTAAACTTCTGTGGAAGTACCTGCATTTTTTATTTCATCCATATATTCTTTTGCCCCTGTTAATTTGTATAAATACTGTATATAGTGGGAATGTGTCACATCTACATCAAAGAGGAAATACAAGCAATTTGTGTGATGCTGACAGCTAAATGTGAATGGGGAGCTATCATGATGAGTGAGAGATTGAGGTCATCCTGCATCCTGCATCCTGATCTTTGTTGAGGTCTTTCCAAAGGCTGTCACTTCATAAAGTGAAACAAGCTATTTAATCACCACTCTCCCACGCACATTTAAAAAAGAGGTGACATTACTGGGACAGACATCATAGAAAACAAAATTGTTCTTGACTACTCCCATAAAGCACAATGAGGTGAAAAAAAACAATCTTGTATTTGACCTCTGAACATCATTTGTCGTTAAGAGAGAAGATTGTACACTCTATGCATTTACAATTTAAATCTGACTAGGCAAAGAAAATCTCATTCAGTATGACAGGACTACTGGGGATTTTTCATTTGCTTTTTGCAGTATTTTCCAGCTAAAAACAGCACTACACACTTCACATAACAATTCGCCACACTATACCAACAAAAACTTTATGAGTGTACCACTACTGTCTCAGATTTCCAATTATAGACTGTGCTTTTGATTAACACCAAGACTTTAAATAGGTTTTGCCCTACTTTCTCTACATATAACAGTGTTGCTTACATATATATGCAAGAACACACTGATCCTGACAAAACAGCATCCCCACTAACAAGGGATAAAGTTATTCCGTGCTACTGCAGGTAATGTTTATATCCAATAAAACACAATCTTTGTCGAGAATCTGTATGACTTTGTTAAGATAATACTAATAAAAATTCTATTTCTTTGACACTTACCTAAAAAAAGAGTAGAAGAAAGAATAAGTGGCCAAAAGAGTTGAAGTCACATCATGACAAAATGGCTTTTTACAAATTATTTGGGCTTTACTTTTAAAAATCCACTTTTGTGTGGTATTGAATGCAGTTAAAGTGAATGAAAATAATGGAGAAAGTTAAAATAAGGAATTCTACACCTGTCAAGACAGGTTGCACCTAATCTTACATTTTCCACAAACCCTGCCCATGTACTGAGATATATAAAAAAGGTATACTATCTCTGCAAATGTAAAATAAGAGCTACAAAGAATATTCTTGGCAATGAAGCAGAACACAGACCACTTACCCAGCTTTCGGGGCATTTTGTTAAAAATTAAACTAGACATATATATCTATAATTGGGCTCTAGATCCCTTTTTGTTTGAAAGTACTATACTGCCAGACTCTCACTGAGTCAATTTGGGTGGGTATCAGCTGTGGTGTCAACAGGGAATAAAATGATAATGAAGCAAAAATACACCTGTTCAAACAAGAACCTCCAGGCAGCTAATATGGATATGTGATGTTAAGCTTCCATTTTATCTCATCTTAGCTTTTATAACGCCTGCTTCAACAGTGTCTACAAGATAATTTGGCAGACAAATATTGTTTGCTGTCGTTCCACGGAGGCTCATTTAAATTTCAATTTGGTGGCAACAGGAAGGAGGGAGAGAAGGATAAATGTAAGGTAGCAAGGGGCGAGGCAGCAAACGGTCCAATCACTCATAGATTACAGTCATTTGTCTCAGTCAGATGGGCATCGGTTCAATTGTTCTTTAACTGTTTCCTTTGACGCAGAGCAAGTATCGATTTATTTCTGTTTACACAATAAAAAAAGTTCTCCCACAAATGAATTCTATATATACATATATGTTCTGACTCTGTCAGAACTGATAAATGTGATGAACTGATAAATGTGATTCTTGAAGAGTTACAAAAACCGGCAAGCACAAAGACACAGATCTGGCCTCAAATAGTTCAAGATTGCAACGCTCACCCTGTCACACTGAAATGACAGCATTTGACAAGTGGTCATGTCAAAACGCACCGACCTCTTGGGTTTTACAGAAGCTGTCAAAGTCATTCAAAAAGAAAAAAAAAAAAACCCAACAACAAAAACACAGCTTTTCCCATTTCAGTAGGTATTGTGGGAACAAATAAAAGGTAAACAAAGGATGAAAAAGCAACAAAAAGGATTTGGGCTCCCTGGAGCTGGCTAAGCACTGCTGCTACAAGGATTGTCGTAGAGTAGGGCGAAGAGGGAGGCTGCTTTTTTTGTTTTGTTTTGGGGTTTTTTATTATGCATACTAACAAAAGAAAGAACAAGGAAAGCAGAGTTTATAAAAGAGTTGTGTAACTGCGTGCTGCAATTGTGCACAAAGCTTGTATTTGTTTGCGTGAAACATTGTGTGTACATGTGAGTATGCATTAGCATGAGGTGTGTATATATGCACCTAAATGGGTACGGGAATGAATGAGGAATCAGAGCAGAGGGAGAAAGCCAGGAGAAAAGAATTGCTGTAAATTAACTGTGAGAGCCAGCTAAATTGCTGACTCATATGGTGCCCAATTACACTGCAGGAAGGCTTGGTAACTGCCTTGGTCTGGGCTGCTGGTTAGGCTTTTCACAGAAATTTGTTATTTTGAGGATATTTGATGTCCTCTTCCCTAAAACAGCTACTGCAAATACAGAGCATGCTTATTGTGATACTGTGTAACAAAAACAAAACAAAACAAAACAAAAAAAACTGATAACAGAAGTACAACAAATGGACTTAAGTAAAACAATATATTATATTTTTACCATATATAGTTATATATACTAGTGCTATAAACAAGCACATTTTTTGAGATTGGCAAGTCTGATACAAAACAGCCAACACTACAGAAACTAATTGAAAATAAACTGAATTAAAAAGCAAAAAAAGTTAAACAAAAGATTTTCTAACTCATTTTCTGACTAATTTCAAAAGTTTTGCTCATGCTTGCCTGCTATGTTTGTCTACAATCCTGTTTTGTTGTTTGGACTTGTCATATAGTATGAAAGTAAAAAAATACAAAAACAAAAACAAAGCTATTAATGCAGCAATCTATACGGAAATGTTAAAGATTCCTTTTTTCATTGTAAAGAAAGGTCTGGCGTTCTCTCCAGAGACATCTGTACAGCTGAACAAATAGGTGTTCACACCTGTAGGGAAATGCAAGCATTTCTGGTTTTCTTCTATAATGATACTATAACTCCAGGGGAATCAGGAGGGGGTGTGCATACATATAAATATATAAATCACTGTTATGTTTGAAATTGTAAATAGCACTTCAAAATTCTCAATTAGTGCCAGCTCCAAGCAACATATAATTGGGTTTTGGAAGAGAACATAAAATACAAATATGGGGATTAGGTGTTATCAAAATAATAGATTGTATTGAAGCACAGAAATTCTATTTCAAGGTTTGGGGTTGACTGGATAAAAATATGGATATAATATGAACACACTATGGTCCAGGCAACAAAATAACATCAAGCGCAAAAGGTGAGTTGGAGTAAATTGCCATGGTAATAATGCTGCATTATAAGTCAAGCTGTAAAATTGGGCAACAGCCTCCACATATTGTCAGTGCAGTCAGATACCCGGGCTGTGTGCAGCCACCTAAGATGGAGACGAGTGTAATCTGTTGAATGAGACAAAGCTTTAAAATAAAACTCATTTCTTTCCCCTTGGCATTCTGCTTTGTCTGCAAAAATGAGGATTTGCAGTGACTTCTCCGACACTCAGGGCCACTGGTGAATGAAAAGAGTTATTATTCACATCAGAGTATAGTCTACACATACACACACACACACACACACACACACACACACACACACACACACACACACACACACACACACAGAGGCATACACAGGAAGACACATTCACCATCGTAGAGGGGTCCTTTTGCTGTTCTTGCTTATCCCTTTCTATTCTCCTTATTGGTCCTTTATGACTCCCTGGGCTGTGTGCTTGCAAGGGGTACAGCTCCACTTAACAGCCCCTGTATTTTCAGAAGACCCATAATGACAATTTTAAAAAGAAAACAAACCAAAACCAAAAAAGAAAAAATAAAAGCAATAACTCCAGACATGACAGAAGCAGGAATGAAATGAACACAATGAATAACAAAATGAGGTCACAGTAATTCAAATTTAAAAGTAGGTTGGCCAAATAAACTGCTGCTTAGTGTCTGCTCACTCAGGTTATAAAAAATATTACCAAAGTGTAAAGACCAAGTGTTTTTCCAATAATTATGTCTAAAATTACTTTAGGATGTTCATTATTATACTCAGATTGTATCTGGGAAAGATGATTTCAGGACAATTTTATATATAAGTCATTTATAAAATGTACTGTGAACTTTTAAATTCATCAGTTACTTACTTATAAATTTCACTCAATTAAGATAAGAAATATAGTGAAAAGCTATGCGGTGCTTTCTTTTGAAATTCACAAGCCAAAGAGATTTACCAGCGCAATCCAATACATTTTCCAAAATAACAAGTGCACTTCATTTGTGCAGCATAATTACAGAGTGTAGAATCCATTAATATTCTATACAGATTATTCACTAATCACCAGTCACCAGTTACCTAAATCATCTAAAGCTATATGGGATTTAAACTAAATTAGAGAAGGCCTATTACATGTAATTAACTTGAAATATGCTCAGTTATTTCTAGACATTACCACATATTTTCCGACACTGAAAACAATTGTAATGACCTCTATAGGTTTTTTTTGTATTTAAGATGTGAAATTATGCTTTTTGCAGACATTTTCTCATTTTCTCATGTCTACCTCTGCCAGTACGTGTCTTCTTCAACTGAAGAGGATAAAAAGAAAATGCTTATAACCTCAAAAAATGAAAAGAATAAAAACATGCTCTCTGTTTCAAGAAAAAGCTGCTCGCATGCATGTGTGGGTGCGTGTCTGTTCACGCACGTGTATGTATCTGGGGGAAAAGATGAGAATAATAGAAGAAAATATGGACTTTGAACGAAGAGAGCATGAAAAAGAGGGAATTTTGATCACCAACTGATATGATCTGGCTTATGCATTATGAATGATGCAGAAGAGGGTGACTGGCTCTCCAAACCATCTGCAAAAGTAGCAACAGTTAAGAAACTGGGGGGATGAAGAGATGAATTTGCATATGGGTTTATGGATTAATTCAAGGGATAGGCAGCAGTTACTTTCAGTAGGGGGTTGTTTAATTAATGTCAAGAGGTTTTTCAGATGTGCTACAATGATTCACATAATTTCAGTTGGACCATTAAGACAGCAGTCCAAACTCTCCGGGGAGTCAGACCACCCCCTACTCCATATCATGGATATTTCTGAGTGAGAACAGGGAAAAGTAGCATCACCACGGAAACCACAGATAGCGCAGATGAAACATATTGCCATGGGAACTGAAAACTATGTAATTATGCAAAAATATAGCAGATTAAACATATGATCAGTTTAAGAAAGTAAAGTTTTAATATGGCACAATTTCTAGACATGTTTTAGGGTATCTTTCCCCCTCCTTGCATTACCATTGTTATCGCAATGCATCCTGTTTGACATCCATAAGGTGCAAATGCGGGAGATAAAATGATGTATGTGGTATGGAACGGCAAGCAACTGCAGCGAAGCAGAAACTAGAATGTGTGCGTGTGCGTGTGTGTGTGTGTTTGTGTGTCTGCAATAAAAGAGAGAGAGTGGAAGGAAAAGTATGGGAGAGAAAAATACTGCACCCTCTTTGTCATAACATGATGGACCTTGCTGGAAACACAAACTGACAGCAGTGTTTAATTTCCTTGCAATATCGGAAAATTGAATGCAGTAGATAAACACTGACACGGCTTTACATCAACACTAAATGCTTATGATTAACCATCAGATCCTGCAAAAATATTCAATCATAATTCAAGCAAAACTTTTTAAAAACTAGAACACGATGTATATTATTCTATATTTGAATAAATAGGAATAAATAATAATGAATGAATGAATGACAAAAAATGGTCTGCTAATGTTTGTTTCATTTCTTTGTTGCCATCCACATGGCAATAAAGAAATGACAATAATTAAAAGATAAATAATAATCATACATGGATTGACTGTTCAATTAGTTGCCTCTGAACACTAAATTATAACATAAAGAGAGTGACTCCCTGAATGGAGACCTTCAAGCATTGGTCCTCCATCAATGCTAATTTTATTATACTAATTTCTCACCTTAAGGCAAACAGGTTTTGTTGCATTAATATCCTGCACAATCAACCAGCCGAAAAGCGGCCACAAACTAGTATACGCTTAATACCATTCCCAAGCTAATGGAGAGAGTTGTGTGAGGAAGAGTGTCCACCGTAAAATCATTGCCAAATAAAATATGCTGCTGATCAAGCATGTGATTCAGGACCTGGGTTAACAGCAACCCCCTACGGTGATGATGAGCATCATGTTGGGTGGAAGCTGTGCCGAAGCTGACTCAAGACAACGGTAAAGAAAAGGGTGTTTGGTTCAGGTCAGGACTGGGACAAAAAAAAATCAACCCTGGCACTTTTGGTCTCGATGGCCCAGATGAAAAAAAAACAAAACAGAGATGGTTCATTCATATAAGTCCAGATATTTGTTTAATTCCTCAAAGTAATGGTAAGGTTAAATAAAAAATAAATTAAAATCATAAATGTATTATTCAGGAAGAGGTCCGAGGAGGCGTGGAGGAGGGGCGAGTAAGACAGTGGAGCTCAGGCGAAAGGGGGCATGGACAAAGTGGGAGAACATCTTACAGCGGAAAGTAAACTGGACAAACATCATTGAGGCAAATTTCCATCATGTCCATTTCCTTGCTCAGGTTGTATATGATGCCTTACCAAGCCCAGCCAACATCCATGTGTGGGGCAAGAGTGACACACCAGCATGTCCGTTATGCTCTGGAAGGGGATCCTTACAACACTTGCTGAGTAGCTGTCCAAAGTCCCTTGCAGAAGGTCGCTAATGCTGGCGCCATGACCAGGTGGTGAAGGAGGTTGCAGAAGGTATAGGTAACCTATATGTAACGCATGCTTTGCACACTCTTGGGTTTCTCTTGATGAGCTTCATGGGGTACTCACATGAAATGGTTTTCCAACAGTCTTGAAGGAGTTCCCAGAGATGCTGAGCACTTCTTGGCCCTTTTGCCTTCCTTCTGCGCTCCATCTCATCCTAAAACATCTCGACATCTCGATGGGATGGCATGTTGCTGCAGGATGCTGTGGTAGCTGGTTCAGTGGGCCTTCAATTTTGAAAAAATCCCCAACAGTGTCACCAGCAAAGCATCCCCACACCCCACATCACACCTCCTCCAAAGCTTTACAGTAGGAACCATGCTTTTAGAGACCATCCGTTCACCTTTTCTGCGCTGCACAAAGACATGGCGGTGGAACCAAAAGATCTCAAATTTGCACTCATCAGACCAAAGCACAGATTTCCATTGGTCTAATGACCATTCCTTGCATTTCTTGGCGCAAACAAATATCTTCTGCTTGTTGTTTTTCCTAAGTAGTGGTTTCTTAACAGATATTTGACCAAAAAGGCCTGATTTGCCCAGTTTCCTCTGAACAGTTGATGTAGACACGTGTCTGCTAATGGAACTCTGTGTGGCATTTATCTGGCTGTAATCTGAGGTGCTGTTAACTTGGGATTTCTGAGGCTGGTGAGTCAGATGAAGTTATCCTCAGCAGCAGAGGTGACTCTTGGTCTTCCTTTCCTGGGACGGTCCTCATGTTTCATTATCCCCAGTTTCATTGTAGCACTTGATCATTTTTGAGACTGGACTTGGGGACACATCCCGAGTTTTAGCAATTTTTGACTGACTGACCTTCAGTTCTTAAAGTAATGATGGACTGTCATTTCTCTTTACTTAGTTGATTGGTTCTTGCCATAATATGAATTCTAAAAATTGTCACATAGGGCTGTCAGCTGTGTAACAACCAGACTTCTACACAATACAACTGACTGAAGTTATACTCTGTTGAACAGAGTGTAACTATAAGTACACTTTTGAAGGACTTACTCAGCACAATTCAAACTGGAACCGGAAAAATTGTATTCGGTGATGTACTCCTACACGGGACACCTTAAGCAGCTAATCAAGTTAGCCTGGATATGCTAGGGAGCTAAACGTAGTTTCTCATGGGAAGAAAGCAATAATGAGTTTGGACTGGCTGGTTGGCCGTGTTAGAATGAGGGGGCGGAGCCCTGAGCACAGCTCGACAGGTCTGCCATAGACAGACGTGGTGTCTTTGGAGCTTCCGTAGTTGGTCATGCCAAGGCGATTCCCATAGTAAAACACTGAGTGAAGTTAGAAAAAGAACTTTAATGCCAAAGTTGTCCAGAAACACAAAAAATACAGACGGTAAGAATGCAAACACTAAAATGAAGTGAGAAACCACAGAGTAAGGAAGCATGCAACCAAGAGGGAAAAGAGGGACTGTGGAAAACAAGGTGCACAGTAGCACACAGTACTGAGGACATTGCACAGGGTAAGAGAAGAACTGAGGTATAACTACACAAAAAGTAATGAGGGAAGCAGAACCAGGTGGGAGCACAGCTGGAAATTATAGACATAACTAGGCAAGGGAAGTAAACACAAAGAAAAAGCAGAAAACAACAGTGTGAATAATTCAGACCCTACACAGCGTTTGATATGTAAATAGATAATTTTATTTGCATTACACACAGATGCACTTTGCTTTAGCACCAGTGTCCCAGCACGGTCAGCTTTCAAGCTGTCTTCACACGCACGTCCTCCCTTCTGGTCTCCGATGTCACTATAAAGAAGGGAAGACCTTGTTAAATGAATCACCTCACCCTCCCTGGCACTGCCCCTTGAGCTCACTGCACCATGCCTCCCCTGCAGCTGAGCCAGGGACCACACGTCCACCACAAACAGTTAAAATAGGAAGACAGCAATTGAAGGAGGAATAAGGGTTAACTTGACTTGGGGAGAAAATAAGATCTAAACAGAAGCACATGGAAAGACAAAGGAAAACACCGATGAGACTCGAACTCTGAGGGCCACAACAAAAAGGGAACTAACTACGAGCAACCTGCATATCAACCGTAACCACAAAAATAGACACAATTTCTAAACACAGGGGATTAAACTAAAATAATCACTTGAGAATTAGCAAGTAAATACTAACTAGAACAAGTTAGTTGTGAGACATTATTGACAAGCTAAATATATACCACAAGATCACAAGGGAGGCAATACAGAATAACCAAAGCAAGCAATTTTATGAAAGAAGAAAAAACCCAAACATATGTCCTTCTCAAGATGCAGAAGAAACATTAACTCACAAAACTCAAACCCCAAAAAGAATAAATCAATGAAAAAACAGAAAGCTCTAGGTCAACGACCCTGGGACCATAACAGTCAGAGCATGTACCCCAAGATAAGAGATAAGATAAGATAAAACTTTATTAATCCCTCGGTTGGGTTCCTCTGGGAAATTTGGTTTCCAAAAGCACAGCACCGACAGAAGTTACTGAACGTGAGCAGAATATTATATATATACACATATATAAATACAGAGACATATATAAATAAAATACCGGTATATGAAAGCGATAAATAGAATAAACAGGAATAAGAATACAAGGAAATTGCACATTTCAAGAATTGAAGTCTATTGCACCGTTGACTATTAACAAAAGGTATTGCACAAAAAGTATTGCACAGTGAAGTGAAGAGAAGAGGCAGTACAGCTTAGTTGTTCCCCCCTCCTTTGTCCTCCTGTTTCCCCTCCCTCTCCCAGTTTGATGGCGTGTGGGACAAAGGAGTTTTTAAGTCTGTTGGTTCTTGTCTTTGGGAGAAGCAACCTGTCACTGAACAGACTCCTCTGGTTGTTTATGGCCATGTGCAGAGGATGCCCAGCATTGTCCATAATGTCCAGCAATTTTTTTTAGTGTCTTTTTCTCTGCCACTGATACCAGAGTGTCCAGCTTCATGCCGACCACAGAGCCAGCCAGCATAGAAAGTACTCCTGCGACCACTGACTGGTAAAACATCCTCAGGAGCTTCCTGCAGATGTTAAAAGACCTCAGCCTCCTGAGGAAGTACAGTCGGCTTTGGGCTTTTTTATACAGGTGCTCTGTGTTGCATGACCAGTCCAGTTTGTTGTCCACCCACAGCCCGAGGTACTTGTACTTGTTGACCACCCCCACCTCCTCCCCCTCTATCTGAACCGGCAGTGGACCTTCCCTGGACCCCCGGAAGTCCACAACCAGTTCCTTGGTTTTTGAGGTGTTGAGTTGCAGGTGGTTTGTGTGACTCCATGTGACGAAGTTCCTCACCAGACTTCTCCTCTTCCTGATTATCCCAGATACACCCCATGATGGCTGGGTCATCTGCAAACTTCTGAATAAGGCATAATTCAGACAGCACAGTTCCCTGTCGTGCTCCTGTGCTGCTGACCACAGTGTCAGACATGATGTCCTTCAGCCTGACGTACTGTGGTCTGTCAGTGAGGTAGTCTGAGATCCAAGCGACCAGGAAAAACTGCATCCGAATTAAAGGCACTGGAAAAGTCAAGAAACATGATCCTGACCGTGCCTTTTCCCCCGTCCAGGTGTGAGTGGGCTGTATGTAGGAGGTACAGGTGGGATCCTCCACTCCGACATCCGCCTTGTATGTGAACTGTAGTGGGTCCTGGGCATGTTGTACCTGTGGTTGGAGGAGGTTGAGGAAGAGCCGCTCTAGAGTCTTCATGAGTTGCTGGGTGTCAGAAGAGAAAGCTAAGACCAAGAAGAGACCCAATTTCTCTTCTGAAGTTGGGTGTCAAACGAGAAAGATGAGTACGTTGGATGAAGTGCTAAAGAGTATCCCCAGGAGGGAGAGACAGAGGAAAGAGAGGAGGAAGAGGAAGAAGGGAAGAAAAAGTAGGATAGTCAGGGAGATTGAAGAAAAGACAGTAGTATTGGGAAGCTAGAAAAATAGCAAAGATAGAGGTGGCAAAGGAAAAGGCTTATAGTAAGTTGTATGCGAAGCTGGACACCAAGGGAGGAGGAATGGACTATCAACTGCCTGGGCAGAGAGATTGAACTGGAAAGGATATGCAACAGGTCATGATGGTTAAGGATAGGCATGGAAGTACACTTCCATAATTTTGAAGTCTGAGAGCCTGAGGAATCGAGGTGTACTGGTACCAGTTGTTAAGAACCAGCCTGATATGCAGGCTACACTAGCTACAGACAAAGTTGATGAGCCATATGATCTGATGTGGGCAAGAATTACTGAAGCTATTTTAAGAACGGAGATGACAGCATTGTCAGGGTTTATAGACTAATAGTACTTTTTATAGTACTAAATTATGATTAGTGCTAATGTCATAAAGAAAAAAATATCTGAAATAAAAAGTCTGTCATCATTACATTAATCAGTTGCCATCTGTTTAGCTGCTATAAATATTAAAATATATAAATAATCTCTTCAGAGTTGACTTTACTGTTAATGCTACGGTTTGTCACAACAGTGATCTACTTTCTAAAACTACAAATGCAGGGAATTGTTCCAGCTGTTGATCCAAAATACTGAGGAAAATGGGTCTTTATACAGAGGTGCATATGGAAACACTTCAGTGATGCAGCTGAATGCCAAAATTTTCTCAGCCCAAACAGCCTTTCAGTAAGTTCTCTGATAAAAACCCAAACACACCCGTTTCTTCTTTTGCTGTGTGGACATTGTGAGTCCTACTCACACATCAGAAGTAAAGAATCCACTCACTCTGCTTTGAAAACACTCAAAAGCCCAACCCTTCCATGACTGTGTGTGAGTAATAGAGAGTCCATGTGATGAGAGGAAATTCACAGCTTGCCATTTATCCTCAGACAAAAGCTCTGGGAAGAATAAAAGCAAAATTGGAGTGCCTACTGAAGCTGTTGAGAGGGCCCCTAGCCGAGACACAAATTGCTTTCCTCCTTTGCTCTACACAGCCCTAACATGGTCGAGGCCTCGTACATCAATTACCAGCCACCTCAATGGAACATCTCTGCCACTGTAGTACCTTTTCTGGTTTAATGCCAAATGAGTGCTGCGCCTGCTGCACATCACAGAAGTCAAGCAGCCAATACGGAAAAGGCAGGTGCATTATAAATCAGCTGCCCATCCAGAGGAACTAAGTAGCTGTTGACAGGTGCCGGTAGTAGTAACAGAGAAAGCTGACAGCGGTTTGCGAACTGGAGTGTGGTGCAGCTTGCTGATTTTACATAATGCCTTCGGGCACTAATGATTACGTTTTGAAGGATTTTCAGCACCCAGCTTGCCAAGCAGTTTGGGTTTTATGATTTCTCTCTGTGTTCATTAGAATGTGAAGCCTCACTGCCCCCCTGCTTTGAACAAGCGTTGTGGTCTTACTCCAAATCCCCCATTCCCAGAGACATCTTTGTCCTGGCCAGTAGTCCATCAGAGTCCAACACAAGTGAGAAGGAGTGAGGAAGAGAGAGACTAAACTGAGACGAGGGAGCACAGCCATTTTGTCCAGCTTGCTACATCCCAAGCTTTCATCTCTTGCCTGGTTTCCTGCCAGATAAACCAGCAATCCCAAGACACAAGCTGGTCTGTCCTCGGCAGCTATTAAAAAAAACCTGATATGTGCTTGCTCTCTGCACTGGCATTTTTTCCTACAGCCATTTACTGAGTCCAGGTTCGGCCAAAAAAAGAGATGTTAAAGATATTAAAAATGTCTAATGTATAAGGCAGTTGGAAGTGCGTTGGGAGGTAATGATTGATGCCTCAGTGCTCTAACATTTATGCTAAGCCGGTTTCTATGTTTTTTGAAGAAAGCAGTAATGGTTCTTTGGGCCTCTGGGCAGCTACATCTCATGCCTGTATGTATCATAGATCCCTGCATGCCCACGTAAGAGCAAGATAATGGAAGGCCAGCCGGTCTGGTGGGATGACCAGAGGTGGGAGAACATACTGTAGCATAGACACTAACAGAGAAGCCAATTAGTAATTTCAGCATTTGCTTGTTTAACAAGCATGGTGCAGAGGTCTTTGTTAAATTAATATACAAATCTGAACTTGCCAAAAGCAGGTCGTTGTTGTTGTTATGAATCACATCACAGCCACTTTAAACATTCAGCCAGAAGACAAGGCACAAGGAAACATTTAAAAAGCTTAAAGGGAAAGGAAGATGGAAGACTTCCTCAAGAGATACCTATAGTGCAAGCTTTAAAAAAAAAAAAAAAAAAAGCACAGTTTAGGGATTTACGTTGTGGGATTTGATTTTATTCCTACACTAGAGACTTTTGTTTAATTGCTGTTCACATAGGAAATCACTCAGCCGTTGGGCAAATCAACAGTGCTCTCAAAATTCTGCAGACACACATACAGACTTTTACTCTCACACTATTGAGTTATACGGCTCTCATTCAGCTTTCTGATTCGGCTGAAACATAGCCCAAGGGGAAATGAATTTCTAAAATCCAAACAGTGTTCAATCTAATTGCCCTTTATTTTCTGAAAGCCACTACTGCACTGTTGTTCCTGCTAGTGTAGGGACATGATGGAGATATAATGAGAAAGAGCAAGATTACTATGCTGGACATGTTGCAAGAAAGACATTTAGCTAAAGGCAACGATGTAGGCCAAGACCGGGCCTAGCAGGAGGGAAAACATGCTGCTGACTCTAGTGGTCTAAACTGTTATTCCCACGCTAAATGCTAAATGTCACTGATGTTATTACACTCTCTGGAGCAGCATATATCTTTGTGCTGAAATAGGCAAATTCTCAAGTGGGACTGTGTTTGTAAATTGCGAGTTTGGTACCATTTTAAAGACAGTGTGGCATCTATTTAAGGGCTCTCACAATCAGTCATATTTCCCAAATGATCTGTAGCCACTGAAAAAGCATGACATGGTGTAAAATTTCAGCTGTAGAGCTGGTCGGATAGAGCCAGTACCTTTTTGTATGGACCTTCATATCTGACTTCTGGTTCTGTCAGTCTCTCTTTAACTGTCTTCCCATGCAAAAAACATTGTGTTTTACTGATAATAGTGCCTGCACTCATTTGTCTGACCTGTTGTTATACGTTGTAAACTCTGGTTCGTTAATCTTAAGATTTAGGCGTTCAAATTGATTGCCTTTTAAAAAGGGTGTATGTGTTACATGTACTGGTGTGACTCAAGTGAATAAATTGCAGATTATTCTCTTTAAATACTCACACATATACAGTTAGATATAATAAATCAAGATAAACACACAGTTCAAAGTCTGTAATATGCACATTTTGTGTTTCCCCTTTCTAAAACAAGTAACACTGCTCATGTGAATCTTTACCACAGTAGCGGTATCACTAAGAGGACAGTATGTCAGTTAAGTGTGACATTTTTTGGTACCATCATTTGTGGATGAGGTTCAAATGACAGAAAACTGACTTTTTCTGCTGAGTTGGCATTGCTTCCATATAAAAACTGACAAATCATCATGGTATCATAGTAGTTACATGTGATTACTGAAAACAATATATGCAGTGGTAGTCCAAGTATAAAGCATCAACACCAAAGTACTTCATGTTGGTTCTTGAGAACACCTATTAAAATATCTCTCTTAGAAACAAACATCAGTAGATTCTGGATCAAAATAGAGAGGATTTGGACAGATGGGTACAGCTTTATTGGGAACAGTCAGCATCCCTAGCAGACCCAAGGCATTATCAGTGTCAGAAGCCTGTTCAAGCATAAAAGCAACAGATAATCAATTTTTAACTGACTGTTTAAAAAAATCAAAAATAAATGACTACGACTTACTTATTTTACAAAAATACAGATATTGCTCATGCATGCAGAAATGCACGAGGTAAAATATCACTGTATATGTTAGTTAATTAATTGACTCATTTACTTTATGAGGGTGAGTTTAATACTTTTTGGTAATCTTATTTTGAAAAGCCTTTAGTCCCCAGAAGCATCCATCTTCAGAGTAGCCTGTAGGGGAAGTGCTGGTTCTGTCCCTCTCATTAAATATACTGGCTTAGGAGTGGAACAGTGGCTGTGTTTTTTTCTAAATTAGTTAATGCCCTTCCCTATTCAGGGGTTCAACATTTCTGGAGGCATCACTGGGATGTATGCAACATGTATGCCAAGAGCTAACCAAATTGACAGTCATCCTCCAAAATTATCCCAAGCGTGGAGGAAGGAGAAAATTCACGGCAAATCTTGGGGAGGAGCTGGAGCATGGGCTGCCTGTACTCTGAGGTGAAGCTAACTTACCATTAGAGCTAAAGCTAATATTAAAAGCTACCAGCACACCTGCTGTGACCTACTTTTTTTCTCTGGTGACAAAACAGGAAAATGGAGTCATCTAAACAAGAGAATTTGCAGTTGGAGGTGACAGAGGCACTATGCATGTTGTCCAGGGAGTGCCTTTTGGATTTGTGTGACTTTAACCATAGCCGGTCCAGAGCTTGAGCTGGTGGTTGAGAAAAAATAGGACAGCACTCATATCAATGATAAGCAGCCACCTTGAGTGGGAGAATTTAAAGGAATTGGAGGACAAAGGTACGTCTGAACTTCTTTGTCTTCAGGATAAGATTAATGAGTATTGCAAAATGCCAGACCCACTGGTTGCTGAGATTGTGCTCCAAACTACTGACCGAGCTAAAGAATTACAAAATGGACCGGTGCAGCACGAGCCTGTTCTTCACTTCAATAGAGAAGTGAAGAACAGGCTAAACTTTGTAAGGAAACTGAAGCTTTGCAGTTAAACTTGCAACTGTGAGCTTAGATAAACATTGCTGAAAGACGGCCGGCAGCCACTTAAACCTCTTCTTTATGGCATAAAGATTAAAATATCTGGCCAAATAGGGGAGCAAGGGCAGAGGGATTGCCTTACATTCTCTAGTTTGGCACACGAATTTAAAAATGGCTTGGTCAAAAGCTTTCCAGAAGTGGATATTGTAGATGCTGTGATAAGAGCGATGGCCCCTGGCATCTAGTTCTGTAGCTATCTTGAGGCAAAAATCTTCCCACATTAAGAAGAATTTGATGTCACAATCAGGAGAAGAGTGATACAGATCTGTACAAACAGCTGAGCTCTGAGGTCCAAGTTGTGAAAGAGATGATTTAAAATATTTATCCAAGCCCTTAACTTGAGGCAAAAGAGCTCATTTGCTTTATAAGACTTAAGTACAATTCTGAGCTGGTCCAAAACATGGTTTTTTTTTCATGCTGTGTTGTCAGGCTTGCAAAATGACAATATAAAGCATGATCTACAGCTATATCTTGAACTGACCAATGTCTCAGGTGTACTGTCACTGGAGAAATTTAATATTCCCTGTGCATGAAAGTGTGAGAAGCAGGACAAAAAGAAGATAATAATGCCAGCTCGTACTGCAGCCATCCATTCTGCACAGACCGACAGTACCACACCAAAGAATGAAAAATCCATTCAGCCAAATCACAGTAAGTATTGAGTGTTTAAGTAAGTATGTGTGGTAGCATTGAACACTGCTTGGCGGGCTGGTGTATGAGGGGAGGAAGACAAATGAGGCATAGCCCTTTAAATGAACAGGAGTCACTCCAGCAGGAAAGGGAGTCCCAATACAGTTCCTACTGTTGCATGGAAGGAGGTAAAGTAAAACTGTGCAAAAGTATGCTTTACTGCTCCAAATCATGTCAGGCAGAACACTAAACTCATCACAAAGATTATCATGCATAGGCGTTATGCAAGAAAACTCAAAACATCCCACCAAAACAAGAGAACTGTAAAGCCAAAGTAGAAGCCTAAACAGAACAATTATTGGCTCAAATGAGATCGGACTTATTGTTGAAACAATAAGTCCGACCTCTGTGCTGCACTAGATCAACAACAAGGATGAAAAATGCATGTCATAGCATACGCCTCCCACATGCTCACAGAGTCTTAGAAGAACTACCACCTACATTCCAGAAAACTGGAATTTCTGGGTTAAATGGGTTGTGACAGAGAGATTCAAGTATTATCCGATTGACTCATCTTGTACGGTCTACACCAACAATAATCCAGTCACTTATGTCTTATCATCAGCCAAGCTCAATGCAACATGCCACCTGGCTGAGTTGGTGGATTTTCACCTTACCATGAAATATTATCCAGGAAGATAAAATAGTAAAGCAGACAGATTGTCAAGAATGTCGGTTGATATTGGGACCATGATTAGGTAATGCATGGAGAAGAACGCACTAACATGATATGGTTCGTGCCTCTTGTAGCTCAATATGTACAAGTTGATGACCCAACACTTTTGACCATTTCAGCTGAAGGAATTTGTGCTGCCCAAAAAGAAGATCAATGCATTGGTAATGGTCCTTGACCTGCAGTCTGGCACAAAACCCAGAGGTCAGCAGCTGAGGTCTCTGACCAGGGAGACAAAATGACTGATACATGTATGGGATAGACTAAGACTGGACAGTGGTGGAGTTTTGAAATGCAAAACAGCAGTCAAAATTCAGCTGGTCCTGCCTGTGAAGTATAAAGAAACAGTATTGACAGCATCACATGATGAGATGGGACATCAGGGGATGGACCAGACATCCTCACTTATAGGAGACAGATTTTTCTGGCCACAGTGCAAAGGATATTGAGCATTCTTTCCCTGAGCTGCTCTTGCATAAAAAACAAAAAACCCAGGAAACAGACAGGAGCCTACTCACTAGCATAGTTACAACCCAACCCTTGGAACTAGTGTCTATTGATTTTGTACAGGTTGATAGATGCTTTGGGGGCTAAGAATACATATTGATTGTAATAGACCATTTCACACGGTTTGCTTGCCCTTATATAACAACATCTAAAACAGGCAACACAGTTGCTGACAAGCTTTTTAATGACTATGTTCTGAAGTCTGGCTTTCTACTGAGGATCCTGCATGATCCAGGAAGAGAATTTGAAAACTGGTTGTTTGCCCAGCTGTAAAAGAACTGTAGCATTGCAAGCTCCAGAACAGCACCATACAGTATCATGGTGAATGGAAATGGTCAGAGCATTTTAACAGGACACCCCTGCAGATGTTGAAAACATTCACTGAGAGGAAAGATTAAACTGGAAGGCGTAATTAAATAAGCTCATTTATGAATACAACAGCACAAGAAGTGACGTGACGGTTTTCACCCTTTTACTAGACCATGTTTTGATCAGAAATTTGACCCCTCATGGGGGAACAGGCAAGCTTCGTAGTCACTGGGATGACTGCATCTACAAAGTTGTGGTGAACAGAGATCTCCCAACTTAAGGGACAGCAGAATTTTGCACCGTAACCTTTTGCTTCTATGTAACCACTTACCTCTGGGGGTCCCACTCAAGGTGGTTTAGCCAAAAGAAAAGGACAGAAGAAAAGCTGGAAAAGATGCAGGTACTGTACTACAGTCTGAAAGCAGTAGCAACAACAAAGATGACTGGTACTGTTACATACCTTCACATGCTTCTCCAGCAGTACAGCCCCAGGAAAATGGAAACAGCAAGCAATCGTACATGTTCTGATGGCGTTCCACATCCTGAGCTGAAAAAAAAGTTTGAGAAGGATACAGATAAGGGTGAACCTGTGTTGATATTATGATCTAATGTTGGCAGTGTTTGCTTTATGTGTGACTCCTCCCACCAGAGGATGGCTGTGGTTTTTTTCCCTTTCTCTCATAGGAGGTGGACACCTGGGCGTGCCTGCTGAGTAGCTGGGTGGAGTCTCTTCCTGTCCTGGGATTGGATATTGGTTGATCACCTCCAGTACTTAACTACCTGGGCCCTATTTCAGGAAGCCGGTTTAGTGCAAACTCTGAGTAACCCTGAGTTAACGAAAACTCTGGGTTTTCGGTTTCACAAAGCGAGTTTAGATTAATTCTGAGTGAGTTACTATGACGACACACTCTGTGAAGCTAACCTGCCCCCTAGCAGGCTTACTTCAACTAACCCTGACCTTCTCCGCCTCTTTGTCAGAAACCTGACTGTAGGAAGTGTCAGACATGGTGTGCCCCTTCCTTGAAGAGCCAGTAGATGTTGAAGCCCAAATTCTCCGCAGAGCTCTCCGCCGGGAGAGAGTGATTAGAGCGCGTTCGGACATTTTATCATTTCCTGATGATTTTCTGTGTGAACGTTACCGTTTTTCAGCACAATCTATAATTCATTTGAATAACATCCTCAGGCCTAATATTGCTCATGTGACACATCGTGGACATTCTCTCAGTTCTGTACATATTATTTGTATCGCACTTCGGTTTTTTGCAAACGGGAGCTTTCTGTATAATATTGGTGACGCTGAGCACGTTTCCAAGGCTACCGTCTGTCGGGCAGTCAGGAATGTTACAGTTGCACTGAAACGTCTCCTGTACTCGTTTGTGGTGTTCCCCGGTCATAGACCCACAAGATTTATCAAAGAGGGATGCCACAAAATTGCAGGTATCAGGATGAACGAAACTTAATCCATGATGTGGTGATATTTGAACTACTACTTAAATTTTACATTTATTCTCACGGTTCCCAGGCGTGATTGGCTGTATAGATGGCACTCACATTCCAATCATTGCTCCTTCAGTAAATGAAGGAGACTATGTGAACAGGAAGTCTTTCCACAGCATTAATGTACAGGTACATAGTTCCCTGTAGCATTTCAAACTAACAAATTATTTCATTATAGTAATGGATGCTAATTTGTGTTCTCTGCACTGTGAAGATCATATGTGATGCTGCCAACATAGGCGTGAGAAGCCATTTTTGTTGATTGAGTTTTCTCCTGTTTTTCATTTAGAAAGTTAGGTAAGTGAATTGTCTTTTGTTTGGTTTTCATTTGTGTAGTAAAGCATAGGGACCATTAGGGAGTTTTGTTTGTTATTTTTGGCACTGCTCACTGCTGAAGCAAATAAATGGCTGCTTAGCATTTTAAAAGATACTATTGTTTGTGTTCTTGCTTTGGTGGAGCGGGAGTGGGCCAATTTCTTGTTGCGTTCAATACACGCCTAGACAAAGAACGTAACAGTTGGATAGTAAGGAAGGTTACACTAAACCCAGTCACCTGCACCAAGAACACACATGTACCCAGGAGGACATCATATTACAGATTAAGGCAGTCTTGGAGTGAGGGATGCAATCACCTGACTAGTTGGGAATGAATCAAGTGGCACTAAACAACCCCTTAGTTATGCTGAAATCGGCTTAGACTGCTGGGGGCTGGACTGCTAGGTGCATTTCTTCTTCACTTTCCATATATATCACTATTGCATTTTAACAATAATAATTCATTTTAAACTCTGGCTCTCTCCTGTATGTGTCTTTTGTCCTATTTCACTCTGCTCCCTTATCGTTCTCCTCATCCCCAAACTGTCACTGCAGATTACTGCACCACCCTGAGCCTGATTCTGCCAGAGGTTTCCTCCTGTTCAAAGGGAGTTTTTCTTTTCCACCGTCTCCAAGTACTTGCTCATAGGGGATGTTTGATTATTGAGGTTTATCTCTAACATTGCAAGCTCTTTACCCTACTATATAGATCGCCTTGAGCCGACAGCTTTTTGGGATTTATTGTTTAAAAAAAAAAGAAATTTAATTAAACTGAATTGAATTAAAATTTAAAGTGGGCTATTGGTAGAATAATGTCATTTTTTGTTGTGTTTACTTAATGCTTTAGATTAACATTAAACACAAAATCAGGGAGTATACATTTATTTTCACAGCGTAATTAACAGTAACTTATTAAAAATTAGTAAAATGTGTATATTATTCACCTCCTGACTGACTTCATTTAGTAAGTTAAGAAAGTTATTGGAATTTACAGTGTATGAAGAGATTCAGTGTAGCTTCAGTGAGTGTTATTACGCTTCAGTCTTGACATTTAATCCATGCTAATTTATCACTACAGCAGCCCACCCCAGCAGTAGTATCTGCTGGGGTCGGTGGGTGGTTTATTGCTTCATAGTGAACCTCTGGCACAGACACAGCAAGTGACAGGTTTTTCCTTTTATGCCTTTCCGTGTATGTACATGGAGGTGCATGTGTTGCCATGGGGTAAGGGGTGTATAAAAAATAAAGAATTGTCATAAAAGAAGCCATTGTCTAAACCATTTATAGCTGCCGGCCAAGTTTGCTGTTGTAAAGAGATACAGTAATGAATTTCTCCAGTGGTCTAGGGAACAAAAGAGCATTACAAAGATTCTTGAGAGGTTCATTAACATATTTGCTGCATTGAGGGACTAGTTGATGATCATATGTATAACCCCAATGTACACGTATTCATTACTTGCTTATAAAAGAAGCTTGCATCAAAAAGCCACACCTAGAAGCTGAATACATTCTGGGGTAAATCTGTCGTAAATAATATTTCCTCCGAATCATCGCCAGCTCTCAGGAGCATCTTCTGCATCTCCTTCGATAACAAAAAACAGATTATTTTATTTCATACCAGTTTTTCTCAAATGCCTGTGCATCACCGTGATTGATTTTCAGGTAATTCACTGAAGGAGGATGATCAAATGAGTGTCCCGTAACATGGTGCACCAACAGATTATAAAGGTGACAGTCTGTCTACAAACTTCCCTAGCTGTCACAAAAAGCATGCACTTCTTTAATAATGTGAATATTCCTAGAGAGAATTTAACTAATCCTTGCAAAGACAAATAACTGTGTCACTTCAGAGAAAGCTTTCCCTGAAAGACTGAAGTCAGATACGTAACTCTAGCATAAAAAAGAAAAACTTTTTTCCAATTGGTTTACAACTGAATGTAGAAGAAACCACACACTGTTAGAACTTCACAGTGATTTCCCTGCAGCTAATCTTGAGGATGGGAGTAAAAGTCAGTTATGTTGTATTTGAAGGCATTTTTTCCTTTACATATACTTTGTTTCAGCTTCCTTAGCCTTCCCTCGCTATTCTGTCTTCCTGCTCCCACACCCTGCTCTGGGCTCTCTGAGGCCCATGACCCATCACTTCTGCTAAGACCTCTAAGGGGCCATCCATCACTAGAGCAGCGTTGTAACCTGGGGATAGATTTCCTCTTCCCTTGCCCACTCATCAATCACAACAGGCTACTGTGCATACCCAAGCAGCTTGCGAAAGGTGGGAAAGGCCAAGCAATGTCATTCACTAAGCCAAAAAGGAACCTGCAATATAGAACAAAAAAGCATATATGCATCAAACCACTTTTTTTACATGTCAAAAATAAATAGACTAATCTTTCGATGAGGAAAAACTTGATCATACTTCTTAAGTATGCAAGTAAGCAACAGGCTATCTCTGTGTGTTTATGCATGATTAATTGTGAACATTAACTTCAATAAAAAGCTGAAGTTTAAACAGTAAATTCACCTAAAAGAGAGAATGTGCTGGAAAGTTTCTGGTCAGTAATCAGCAACTCTGTGTCAGCCGGCTTAAACAAAATAGTATCTTCACAGGTGCATCACTTACAGTTCACAAGAAGGTCACTCAAACATACAAGCAGTTTTTGAATCATACATCACTTACCTGAAGATGTTATCATGGGGGAAAACGAGAAACCATTGATCAATTGTGAATGAAGGTACTGGAGGGGGGGGGGGGGGTCACAGTGATGCAAAACAATGCAAGGAACAATTAAAGACTCCCATGAGAGCTTAGACGAAAGGGGAGCACTAATGTCTCACAATACACAGGAAAGAAGTGGTGATGCAACAGAGTAGAAAGAGCAAAAAAAAAAGGGGGGGGGGGGGAAATAGGAGAAAAGCAAAGTGCAGGCACCTACAAGAAGCCATGTTCCTTGTCACTGACACCTACACAAAGAGGATGCAGTGGTGGTTAAAGCTTTTGTAATGTCGATATAGCAAAGGCTGAGTACACTGGATGATGGGGTTGAGTCAGACAGTGCCAGGTGTCCTTTTGACATGGGCACCACTCCCCTAAATGAGTGGCTGAGAGAGCGAGTGCGGCTGTCACCAACACCCTTCCAATTAAAACCTCTAATTAATCAGAGCTATTTAAAGCAGCCCATTCATCCCCAATGGCGGGAAGCACGCTGACGAGAGGAAAGATAAACCGCACATCTTTGCTCTGATTTACCTTTTTTCTAAGCTGCCCGTTGGCATTATTGCTTTCTTTCCACAGCTATGATATGCAGCTGCTATGCACAGTTACAAATGTAAGAAATTGAATAACTGCATCTGGAGCAGGATATGTATTTTCTTTACCTTTTTCTTTTGAGGAATAATAGGTTGCTGTATTGTATGCTTGTACTGTTGACGATCATTAATATAAGTTAAGTAAATTATGTCTTTTCCCTGCAGTATACTGACAAACAAACAGGTGATGTGTGATTAAATGTCAGCATTGAGACATCATTAAAGATTTTTGATTAAAAATAAAAATCATAAAAACTGTTTTCATATTAGGATTATACATACTGATGTTCAGTGTTTGGTAAAGGTTGGAGCTTCTAAAAATTTACAGTGGAAGTTAAACTATAGGTTCAAGCTACTTAAGGGAAAAATATAGTTTGGACAAATAAAAATGCATCAAATTGTTAATCTACATATGTTTCAAATATAAAATTTTAAAAGTAACAAAAAATAGCACATCAGTGAGTTTACAATAAAGGTTTTCCACTTTTTCACATGCTGTTTATATAGTGCCCATGGTGATTCTTACTGAGACTGAGATCCTTATCCATGATGACGTCGCAGTGTGAGCGCTGAGCAATACCCCCCTTTGCACATACACTACACAAAGGTCAGATGTGTGGTTTAATGAATGCTTTGTCTTCATAATAGTTAGGGCGGAAGAAGAAGGTGATGGAGCAGGTGAAAGGGGGTTAAATTGAGTAGAAAATGATAAACATATATTTGTTTTCTGTTTATGACTCTAAAATGATCATAGTTCCTGTGGTTAATGACATGACAACGTAGCAAAAAGGTAAATTAACTACTTGAATCACAATTATACAATCAAATGGAAAATTCAGAAGATTCCCATGAAACACCCTTACTGCTTCTTTAGAAAATAAGAGGGTAAGAAGTAAGTGGTGCTAATCAAATGCACTTGATTAAAGCATCATCTGCATGTAGGACAGCCTCTATAAAAAGAGTTTTTGTGGGGGTTTTGGACTGGAGCATTTGGGTGTGTTAACTTAATGTCACAGTCTTACCAAGAGTGGAGACCCACTCTGAAATTGGGTCATGCAAACAGGACAATGATGTCAAGCACAGGAGCAAATCTATAACAGAAAGGCTGAAAAAGGAAAAGATTTTGCAATGTCAAACTCCAAACCTCAAAGTCAAAGACCAGACCTCAACCTGATTGAAATGCTGTGGCGGGTCCTTAAGAGAGCTGCGCATAAATGAAAGCCTGTAAACCTCAATGAGCCAAAGCAATGTTGTAAAGAGTAGCGGGCCAAAATTCTTCCACAATGATGTGAGAGACTGATATAGTCATACAGAAAATGATTACGTAAAGTTGCTGTTGCTAAAGTTGGTTCTACAAGCTACTAAAATCTATGTTTTGCACATGACTGCAAATGTAGCTAAATTACCAGAAAGCTACTGCAAAGGTAATTCTCCACTACAGATAGTGAAAATACATCACATGAGCATTTGAGAAAATAGCCCACTATTGTTTAAAATGTTCAGTATTTTCTGGTAACTAATAAATACGTATGAGTGCAAGTGACTGACAAGAAGAAAGAAGCGTGAAGCGTGGTAATTGGTTGTATAAAAGTAAGATGTCATTATGGTCTGTATGATAGAATTAGAGATGCTAGGTTTTTTTTGGGGGGGGGAGGGGGTTAAAGTTGGATTTCAATGTGGAACGAGGATGCTTTTTTCATTTCTAACCATTTGGGGGTTTTTTCTTATGCATAACACATTTTCCCACCAAATCAAAATTTCGAGCCTTATCAGTCAACATTTTAGTTCTCAGTATCATCTCAGCATCCATCTCAGTTATTCAATTTACAATAGATAAACTTGGAAAGCAAATTATTACAACGACAGTTCTCTAGTGGCATTGGGAAAGTGGAACTTAAGCCCATTTTTCACCATATGCTTGTAGCGCTGTGCCATAGTATCAAGTGTGATTGTGTACTTTGGTTTTTCGTTTTACATTTGATTCAATTAGTTTGTTTTACTACAGTTTTTAATTGTATGTACCTTCACATAGGTTGTATTTTCCTTAATGTTTAAGCTTTTCCCTATTTACATGCTTCTTTTTTTTTTTGTAGCATTTCTAATTTTGCTTGTGCTTTCACGTACTACATGCGCTTTCCCCAAAGCGTCAGCCACAGCAAAGTCCTTCTGGAGGGTCAGATCCAGACTGCTTTGTGTCACGTTGGAGATAATGGACAAATTTTGCATTCAGTTGGCACTTCAAGTAAAGAGGTTGACAATAGTTAGTGCCAAGGTGAAGAAACAGCAGAAAATGATCATGAAACATGTGGATAGAAATGGCTGGAGTCACATATACACACATGAGATGCAGAATTTCCTCAAGCTGAAACAATCATTTAATCACACTCAAAACTTTCTAGAAAATAAAAGGAAGCAACATATTGACACCCTTTATTTTCTCCCTGAAAAGAGCTCATTAGCTTCTCGTGCCGTCAATTGAGCTTCCCAGACAGAACTTCCTCTCACATTGAATACAGATCTCATCTCCTTGTCTTAGATTGAGACACTCAAACCCTAACCATAGCCATAACCCTCAGAATGTCAAACAAATTTAACCAAAAATATCTCATAATTAGATGAATTTTTAGTGAGCACTGAATGACCTGCAGGCATGATGCCTACCTGAAGGGATCAGTTCAGGGTGGAAGCATTGTCTCTAAATGAAAAGATTTCTATTTCCTACACCTGTACTATTTACTTTTTTTTACTGTTTGCATATTTATTTTTGAAAAAAAAAACATACATGTGTCAACTGCTTAGTCAAATGTCTCTCCAGACAAATTGCCTCCCTCAGTTAATCACCCCTATTTACATGTAAAATCTGAACTCTGCCTATTACCCATTAAGTACCTGTCAGTTTGACTGAGGAGCAATTAAACTGAATCACCCCATTACACAAATAAGTAGTAAGTAAGTGTTGGCCTCTGTTGTGTGTCCTCTAATTCAATTTAAAACAGTAATTCATACAACTTGGTATTAAGAACTCAAACACTTATTGAGTCTGGAAGCACATTAAATAATATGAAATGTAAATGGCTGAATCCTTTTCAGTCTGAAGATCTAAAATATATTCAGGGGAAGACAAAACTAGTGTGAGTAATTCAGGAGGTGAGGCAGAACTTGCATAACCATTTTATCATAAAAGAAGAAGAAGTGAGTTTTACTATTACCCCAAACCAAGTTTTCACTAATCTTGTGATTGATTTTGAAAACTAGAGATGGAAATAAGTAAGGCAGACCTGTTCCAGAGGAGTGGTTTTCAAATAAAACAGTGGGTAAGCACATGTTAGTGTTGACATAAATTAAGGTTCTCTGCTATTAGATTTAGAGTCTTAATAAATTTGAGTAACACTCAGGTTACCCTACCGCTGCATGTCAGTGAAAAGTTCTATTAAAGTAAAAATGAAATGCTTAAGTGAGTCAGGGCGAGTGTAATGTCTGAAAAAAAAAACATGTAAATGTAATTGTAAAAGCAAATTGAACCTTTCAGTAAATAAATAATAAAATTAATCAGATCCTACTGTTGAGATTTTTTTCTGGTGAGATCAGCAGAGGTGGCGGTCAAGATGAAGGTGGAAGTTAGAAAAATAAAAATGAAAGTACACAAATCAAAAACGCACCATCCACGTTTTAATCAAACATAAAAACTTATTTTACGTTTTGGAATGGAAAAAAAACCGCAGGCCATCATCCTGTGATTATGAACAACAGTAGCTGGAGATGGCGGAAGGTAGGTAACACAAACTGTTACCTATTTTTTATCCAAGACCCACAGTCATACAACAGTGTGGAAACAAGGGTTTTTGTTACATGATTGACACTGGAACCCAGAATGTGCAGAATTATTTTCACAAACACAGCCATATCCACACTCTACAGAGAAGTGAAGCTTACAGCTGAGCGTAGTTTGAATACAGTAAATAGAGTTGTATTGAAAAAAGGTCCATCCATTCATCCATCTTCTTCTGCTTGTCTGGGCCCGAGTCACGGAGGCAGCAGTTTAAACAGAGAAGCCCAGGTATCCCTCTCTCCGGCCACCACCTCCAGCTTGTCTGAAGGAGGCGTTCCAAGGCCAGCTGAGAGATATAATCTTTCCAGCATGTCCTGGGTCTGCCCTGGGACCTCCTCCTGGTGGGACATGCCCGGAACACCTCACCCAGGATGCACCTTTATCAGGTGCCCAAACCACCTCAAATGACTCCTTTCGATGTGGAGGAGCAGCGGCTCTACTCTGAGCCCCTCCCAGATGGCTGAATCCTCACCCTATCTCTAAGGGAGAGGCCAGCCACCCTTCGGAGAAAGCCCATTCCTCGAAAATGATTTATCACTGAGATTGATCACCTTGAAAAAAGGTGATAAATCACAATATACGTTACTGCAATACTTTGCCAACCTGAGAATTCAAAATCAATCTGATATCATAGTAAAGTATCTTAATGATATGGTACCCTGGGGTCTCGTGGTGATTCACACGTGTAATTTTGACCACAAATCCGATTCAGAAGGTTGCTAGGATCATTGTTCATTCTTTGTTACTTTTCTTAAAAGTAATGCAATATGTTACTTAATTACTTGCTTAATTACCAGCACACATACAATCTTTCTTGCCTTTGTTTTGAAACAACTTTAATCTCCACTTTTCAACTTCTCAAAATAGTATTTCGAGTTTAATCTTGAATTTTCAACTTTATTCTCAAAATAAACAAGAATATTTTTTAATGCTGCCTTAATGCTTTGTAAAATACAAACAAAGAATCGCAGTGAACAAAACAAAAAAACATGTTTTGTTTTTTTTAAAAAAGTGTTATAACCTAAAATTGTGACAGCAACATTCAAACCAAACAGGTAACGGTGCAGAGGAACAATGATGATCTGACTGAGGGAGGACAACTTTTAGTACACAGGGGCTGTCTGGGAATGAGTCATACATGGATTCAAGGCACCGGTGTTAGAGTAACTTTTTTTTTTAAAGTTACACATTGCATTTGTAGCACACTACTCCATAAAGTACTTTTGCATTACTTCATTATATGGCCTGGTGATTCTCAATTATCTGGTAATGATAAAAACCTTGAGTCAGAGTCCCACACATGTTCCTGTCGTCTGAGGACAGAGGCAGACTGTTCTTTTAGTGTTTAGGCATCAACACAAAGCCAGTATTCAGGCTAGAAACCCAAACAGCACTTAACAGCTACTGCCACAGCAATTCTACAGTATAAACAAGCACCGGCAGAAATGACGTTAGAAGCAGCATCACTGCTTTGTTAACTGTTTAAAATCACACTCTGATTGTCCTGCTGGGGCCTGCATACTCTCAGCTAAATTCTCTCTAGCTTTTGTATGCATCCCATCAGCAGACACCTGAAAAAAGTCAATGTTGTGTTAGCAACAGTTCCTTCTAACCTCGGTGCAGTTTTCACTTTATGTTCTTGTTATTTCATGAAAAAAGGACTAATATTCATGTCTCCATCCCTCAAAAGACCTCCAGCATTCACATTCGGTTAGCCTTTGAAACTCAAGTGGAGATAATTGGAAGTGTAACATGATTAATGATTTGAGTACAGTAATGTGTTGCAGCAAACATTCAATATGATTACACAAAACACTGCAAGACACAAGTAGAAACAATTAAGGAAAGACAAACACTGTGGGGGAAGGAACAAAAGCATGAAGTAAAACCAACAATAAGATCCATGACAACTAACTTACAAAATAAAGTGAGAATGAAAAAACAGAGAGGGACGCCACAAACACGACAAAGACACCTAAAATAACAACCGTGATATGTCTCTTGTATTAAATTATTATAAAATGTCATCTGTTAAAGGGAACTGACAGCTTGTAAGGAACTCTATGACTCATCATGTTTGGGTTTTATATTTTTTCTTTGTTGTGAACAGACTGCAGGAAGAAAAATGGGACGAGTATCTTTTAAAAAGACTGTGGTATACAGTCTGTTGAGATTTCAGGGGCTTTAAAAAAAAATATATATATATATATATATATATTTATATTTTTTTTTTTTTTTTTTTTTCAACACTGTGGTGGGGAAGTCGTATTGGAAGTCAGCTGGCATTTTGTGTTTCTGTGAAAGTAGGTGGGTCTGCTTGAACTCCTCACAGTGTCCTCTGCATACAGAATGAGTAAATTAGTATGTTGGGCTTGAACCATCTTAGAGTGAAGTTGTTTTATTTTTTGTTGTATCTCCAAAATCTCCAAAATGAACCTTTAACCAGGTAACAGGTGCCATAGCCACCTTTGCCCTTGACCTAGACTCATTTCAGTAAATACATCCACTATCAGCCAAATTCCTTGGATATGAGTACATGTGTCAGAACCTGCGGCACTCTTTGTTTAAATCATGTTCTTTGTCTATTGAGAATAAAAATGAAAACACTGAAAAAGAAAATTCCTTTTGTTTTCCACAGAAAAAAAAAGTGAATGGCATTTTTACACCCTGACCAACCTGAGAAGCTGAGCAGCGTTGTGGTTGTGAAGGCCGGAGGCGCTTCTGTTTAAAATGAAACTTAAAAAGAAAGTTATTCACTTCTGTTGGGATTTTAAAAAAATTGACGATGATATTAAAATTAGATTCGTTTTGGGGTCTTGTGGAGCCTCAGAGAGAATTACATGCCTCGGTATTACACTGATCAATATTTACTGGTTATACTCAAACAGGGTTTAGTCTAATGTTTAATAATTTATGTCTTAGTAATGAAGCTGACAACTTAGTCGAGGCAGTTTTGTGTTACTCCTAGCTCTGCTGGCTTGATGGTAGTGTTAAAATACTTTTGATTGGTGGAGCTTATTAAAAGCTCTTTGGGTCCACATATGCAGAAAAACAGTTACGGGGGGACAAGCTTCAACAGAATGGCTGTGAGAAGACAGAAGTTGTAAGCAGACAGAAAATTGGCCTCAAGCTGTGCCACAGGAATGAACATGAGGCAGTGATTAATCTGAGGGACATTTATTTATTTATCTACAGCAAAGCTACAATTACAAAGCAGTTGACTCTGACTCTGTTGTTTATTTGTGGATTTTTGTACATGTCACTTGAGTGAACCGGAAACGTTATTTACTTAGAGATTGTCCTGCTTATCTTGTAAATTGCCTTTTCAAATTTCTTAATGATGTAGTTTGATCATTCTCTCGTTGACCATGCGGAGCTGATGAAAAGCTTAAAGGTTATCCTGCATATTTGTCTTTATTTTCTCTAGTGACTCCTGAAAGATCTGTTTCTTAAATCTTTAATCACCTGTGGTGCAGAAGGGTAGAGAAATAATTGCTTATTTTGTAAACCACCGCAGTAAAATGGAACTGGTGTTTCACTTAGAGTGACACATAATGCAGTTACTGAATTCCTGCCAGGCAATGCTTGTTTGGAGCATTTATGCCAATAATCAGCCAAATAAAAGCATTGCTAATGGTGACCAGGTTGTTGTCGATTTGTTGATCACCACTAGAGCGTTAAAATGATGTCTGAGCGCTATTCATTTTCTACAATCTCTGATTCTGCAAGAACAAAAACAAATATTAGTTAAACACAGGCAATTCAAAAAACCATGGCACCACATAACTAGCGTTTGAAGTCCAACAGCTAGATTCATCTTTCCTGCTGGACATGTGTCAAAAGCAGCATTAATACACCAGGCACTGTTTATCAAGACAACATGTTTTTATGAGTCATTTTTTTCCCTCACATTTTTATAGTGAAATCCTTTGCAGTAGATTCTGATCTATTTTAATGTAAGGTTAAAGAAACATAGTCGATTTAAAAAAATGAAATGTGAGTATCCATATCCAACTGTGGGTATCGATAATGGATGCTCTTGGTCAGTCCCACATAGGAATAAAAGTGTTGTGTAAAAATGTTAAACTTGATGTGAAACGATTATAGACACATGAAATCAAAGATTACACTGAGTGAATATATTGAATAAGACTTGCCAGAGATCTCTTAGGAACTGCAATCTTGTACTGTGGTACATAACTTCCAGACAAAGTATCATCCTAGATTTTTTTTGGAATATGGATGTTCCAAAAACAGGAACAGCTTTGGTTATCAGGTTTCCCAACACATCAATAAATTATACAAAATTAGGTTGTGCCTGATATCTGCTTAAATAAATAAGTCTTTAAAGATTCAAATAAAATGAAACACATGAAAGCCACTGCCCAACTCTAACTCGGTTCATCCTTCAGGTAAGTTTGTTTTTCTGTCCAGAGAAACCGTTTAAATGTCTTCTCTTGTGTATCCTCCCCATTAACATCGCCACTGGGGTGAGACGAGAGGTACCAGGATGCAGTGTTGTCCCCACCGAGCTGTAGGTAGACGGAGAATGTTGGCTGGTTCCTGTTAGCCTTATTTAAAAGCTGACCTTTAATGCATCTTGAGAATAAAGGCTTTGCATACAAATAATGATCTTATTCCTCAGTCAGTCAGTCTCTCAGTTTGGCCACACCAAACTGATGCACTACCATTTCTGCCAGTGATTTTTTTTCCCATTTCTATCAAAATATGATGTATTATTCATTTAAACCTTGTTTTTAACTAAATTCACATTCATTGCATTTCACTTCACTTGTGTGGTATTGTGGATGAGGTGATACGAAAGTGGGGCACATGCCAATTTTGGGTTATTTAATTAGTCATTATAAACATTATGGTTTTTGAAGCCAGTGCAATTTAATCAGGTATGCAAATGCATGGCCTATATTGAAAACATAATTATGCAGAAGAGAGTAGATGGCAGGTCTATGACACAAGTTGCATCACTTAAGAAATGATGCAACAATGCCACCTACTGAGAATGAGCTGCATGTAATCAGTTAAGAGTGTGAGACATATCAATGCATTCTGGGCCTTATTTCTTAAAGCAGGTATTGGGATTTTGTCTTTTGTAGTTTGTTGCAACACCATCTCAATTTTTATTCCTAAGAAAATGCAGCTAAATTCCTATAATTGTTACATTATATATAATTCAGATTTTTCTAGGTCATCCATGTAGATGGATTGCCTTGTTATTAGATAAAAAAGAAAAATATTATCTTATATGACCAGATATGTTTTATTTTTTTCTCCAACTTCAGAAATGACATAACCACTTCAAACTCTGAAATGTGCTTAACATTTATTAAATCTTGAAAAAAAGAGAGAGAGAGAAAATACTTTATATGCAAAAATGGTATATACACATTGCTTTTAACCAGAAAGGCACCAAAGACACATAAGCAGTTACTTGGATAAGTAATGCTGCTAGCTGGCTTCATGACAACATAAAAAAGACATTGTATGACAAATTAAAGTGTGAAAAAGCAACATTATCGGCCATAAAATTAGCTTTCAGTTTTCTCTCTAAAAAGTACGATTTTTTTTATTTTTTATTTGAATGGTTAAAATCGCTAATAAGACAATAGTGGTGTTGCAATAGCTAAAAATATATATTACTTATTACATAAATACAATAGTCTTAATGAAATACATTTTATTTACTCCCTTTTGTGGCTACAAACTGTCCACTATGTGTGCAAGCAAAAAAGAAGAACATGAAAACATCCTTAATACAAAGTACAACTTCTTTCAAACATGAACGTTTGCGCATCTGCAATAAATTATTTTTCTCTATAATTTCAGGATGTAACCATGAGAAAAGAATAGGTCCTGCATATCCTTATTACTGCTAAAGGTCTGAAATTAACTTAAGTGAGAATGATATGACTGTGATTGTCTGAACATTAAAGTGTTTGTATGGTTGTTTGAATCTGCTATGATGGGAGAGCCGTTCTCAACTTCTGGTGCTACACACAGCTAAAAACTAAAAGTAAGTATTCTCCCACAAATGAAATTCACCACCCGGTGACACTCAAGCACTATCGAGGGTAGAGAGTGACATGCTTGAAGCAAATAAAAACTCGCAGTGGAGCAGACTGCAATGAGCCATAGGAGGTCAGGTTTTTAACTGAAAAGGTAAACAGGAGAAGTAACTTCCTCCTAAATATTAATGGTGTTAACACCCAGTGTAAAGATGGCAGCAGCACTCCTCCTCCTTCCTCTCACACTCAGAAACTAATGCCTCACTAGTCTGTGGAATGAGACAAGCACTTGTACTATTAATGGTGCCTGAAAATGACTTTTAAAAAACAACAACAACAAAAATGACAACTGTATATTGTGATGCAAGACTAGAAAATAAAATGTCTTAGTGGTTCAGGTGGCTTAGGTAACTGGGATGGGGAAAAAATGTCATTGAAGCCATGATGAGCACACTGGTAGCACCATTCTTCTTCTTCTTCTTATATGGTGCACCTCTTTCAGTCAAAACACGTCATCTGCATATTTCTGGTAGTCTTGTCCATTAGTGCTGTCTTCTTTATGATCAGTCCAATAGGAAGAATTGCATACAGTTTTTTTTTTTTTTTAAATGTTAAGTGTTTCACTTATTTAGAGTGATGGTAACATAAGATGTAGGTATGTAGCCTTCATCTCCATTGTTCCTACGGACACGGGTCCAACCATCCCCTTTGTCCTCCTCTACCACAGCCAGCACCTCCCCTTCCTGCATAGCGATGGTCCCTTCACTGGCACCTGAAAAAGAAAAACAGGCTACAAATAATTTCATATACCGATGTGCTGACACAAACCTTGCTCAGTCAAATCAGAGGGGAAAAAAATGGATTCATAATTTTATGACTGACTTCTTATTTTGTGGTATAATTATGCTACAACCTACAGGTAGAATTTCAAAAGCCAAGCCAGCACTATAATTTTACTGTCATATAACATTCTGTAGCCATAATGAAAACTTAGAATAAAATTGTCA
This sequence comes from Maylandia zebra, assembly GCF_041146795.1. Taxonomy (NCBI): domain Eukaryota; kingdom Metazoa; phylum Chordata; class Actinopteri; order Cichliformes; family Cichlidae; genus Maylandia; species Maylandia zebra. The sequence goes on from NC_135170.1 coordinate 26,432,553, forward strand.
TTGTACATGTACAACAAAATTGTGGGTGTGCCACACCAACTGTGCTGGAATGAAATATAAACAGTAGACAGCAGGAATAAATAGCAAACAGGAGAAATATATTCGAAAAAAATAAGAGAAATGCACACATTGGAAAACAAAATAGTTGCAAAGTGCTTGGAAGTAGTGCAAAGAAAAGACTAAAAGCCAGAGTGATGGGGGTTACTCTGACCATGGCTGAGATTGGTGAGGTGGGTGGGCAGGGGTGGGGGCAATATTGTTTATTGACAGTCTGAATGGCCCAGGGGAAGAAGCCGTTCGTGACTCTGGAGGTGTGGGACCTGATTGACCTGAGGCGCTGACCAGAGGGCAGTAGGGTGCAAAGGGTCACCTGTGATGACAAAGGTTTTTCTGAGATAGACGGATCTGGCGATGGCCTCCAGTGTTGGCAGAGGGCAGTCAATTATTTTTTTGGGCCAGTGTTAATTATCCTCGGTGCAGCCTTCCTGTTCTCAGTAGTGGCCCCTGCGTACCAAACACCCAGGCAGTAGGAGAGCATGCTCTCCACTGAGGAGCGGTAGAAGGCCAGTACCAGCTTCTGGTCCAGGTTATTCTTTCTCAGGACATGGAGGAAGTGCAACTACTGTCGGGCCTTCTTTACCAGGCCGTTGGTGTTGTGGGTCCAGGTGAGATCAGCGGAGATGTGGGTGACCAGAAACCTGAAGGTGGAGTCCAATTCCACCCGTTCTCTATTTATAAAGAGAGGGAAGTGGACCTGTCTGTGTCTCATTATAAGTTCTTTTGTATTGAGGACGTTCAGCTTCAGGTTATTTTCCAGTGTTGACTGACTATGGGTGGGTAGGGTGGGCAGATCAGCTGACAGCTCACCTGATACCCTTCACACATGCAGTTAGATTTACAAAAAAAAAAAAAAAAAAAAAAAAAAAAAAAAAAAAAAAAGAAAGAACAAAAAACACTTTGCAAACCACATCCACCTCATATTCTTCTTTCATGTCGTTTCTGACTTAATCGGTGTCATGTCTGCTGTCATTAAGGCTCGCTTTCTTCACTAAGCGAGCCTTTCTGCTGTTCTTGTTGCCTCCAATTTTCCATATATGAACATGGAAGTCTGGAGACATCTCAGAACAGAGCACAAATATTACAACCAAATTCTAAAAATAAAAAAATAAAAACTTAGGATGCTGTGTTAAATGTAAAAACAAACAGAATGCAAGGTTTTGAAAATCTCACAGATCCATATTTTATTCACAAGACAGAGGGAGCAAAAAAGGGTGTAAAGTCATATTTAAAAAGAACATTTGGTAACTGATTAGGTTATTTGGCAAAAGGTCACTAACATGATTGAGTATTTAAAAAAAAAAAAAAAAAAAAAAAAAAAAGACATCCTTGCGAGATGATGCAAGACAATTTTAAAGGACATCTACTACAACGGCGTAACTTTGTAGTAGAAGAGTCTGGATGTTCAACTGTGATGCCTACAGTCGGAAAAATATGACCAAGACAACCCGGGATTATTGAACAGCAGACAATAACAGGAGACAAAAGTCCAGCAACTACACTCTCAAGTTCCCCGATTCTTACAGACACTGTTGTTAAAAGAAGATGTGACGCTACACAGTGCTAAACTTAGCTCAGCTCCAACGTTTAGGTGCCATCAAATTCAAAATAACTTTTTAAAATGATAATTTTCTCAGTTTAAACATATTATATGCTTTCTCTATTCTGTTGTGAATAAAATATGGGTTTATGAGATTTGCAAACCACTGCATTTTGTTTTATTTGCGTTTTACAAAACATCCCAACATTTATTGAAAATGGGTTGTAAAGTACACCTCGCAGGAGAATAAAAATCTTAGACTGTAGTGGTTCTTACTAAACAGTGAGAAATAATATTTCCATAACTCAGCTTTTTAGGAATGCAACTCTTGTAATCACACATCCTAGCATACAGCATCGACTCACTATGCCTCATTTTGAACAACAACAATAAGTCAATGAGTCCATTAGTTAAAAAAATAAATAAATAATAATGAGTGTATTACATACCAGGGAAGTTGTACATGGCTGTGCATTTCCCGATAGGAGCAGCTAGGTCTTCATCCTCAAAGTCATCATCAAACTCAGCATAAATGGCTTGGGAAGGATCAGGAGTGCTTTCATCGGAGTAAGCTCCATCAGGGCTGGAAAGAAAATAGACAGGCTTCCTGTACAGAGTAGACAACAAGCCTGTGTTTTAAAGTAATGTCTACAAGCAAAATGTAATCCTACCTGTGTACATCATTAGCTCCATTATTGTTAAATGAGTGGGCTTTATAGCGCAGCGTGTCTCCTCGACCTCCAGCTTCAGCAAGCCATGTCTACTCAAGAGAACGGTCCCCCCAAAAAAAGCAGAAATTTCCATCAATCCATTATTCTACCATTTGTGTGACTACATGCTTTAAAAACTTTTAATTGGTTAGAAGAAAAGGCTGGAAACCTATTGACCTAATAGTTTATTAGAAATAACATATATGGGTCACATCATTTGACAGCAGCAGAGAGCTAGATTACCTCATATTTGCTCTGCTCTCCTCTGAGCCGCTCTATATTCTGGGATGTCTGGTTGATTTGGGATGCCAGGCTGGCGGGGTCTCCCATTTGAGGATTTTTCTCATAAACATCTTTCATCTTTCCCAGCGCTTCACTGAAAAGAGAGAAAAAAAAGAGAGCGATAGACAGAGAGAGGGGAACAAAGGAAGAAGAGGGAAAGTGACTTTCAGTAGAAATCAGTTCCCTGCAGACCTCAGGAGTGGATAAACACACAGAGACACGGCACAGTTGTGTACTCTGCATGGATATTATATCCACTTTCCCAGTGGAGAAGTTCTAACAGAGATGGTTATTAATACACAGAAGGATCCGCACATGTCTGTCTAATAGACACACACCTCTGATCAACTTCCTTTTGCAACTCTTTGCAGATTTCATCCAGTTTCTGTTGTAACCTTTTTCTGCGCTGCTCCGGAGGGAGGTGGGCAAAGTCCTCTGTCACTGTAGGCTGCAAGAGGGTACAGGAAGGGGGGGGGGGGGGGGGGGGGGTGTTAGCACTGAATGTCTTCTTACACTTTCATAATGACAGTTACCGTGGTGTGAGAACTGGACAACTGCAGAGGAAGCCTGTGGTTTGTGTTCAGCTCAGGAGACGTCAAACTAAAAACCATTTCAGCTCTTTGAGTTTCATGTTTGTTCGGTTTTGAACTGGCATAAAGCCAATGAAGTACAGAACATCAGTGAGCTGAACACAAAACCATCACCCATGGACCAATAACCGCATTCCAATAACTTCGTACAGTCCCATCTCTTATCATCTTCACATTAAAAAAAAAATAGTCTTGATTTACATGTGTGACACAGAAAAGTGCACGATTGGGGCTATTCGGAAAACAGGGTTACTGATTGCTCAGTGTTTCTATGTGCCACCAAGCATTCCTCCCTTCCTCCACCACCAGGTGGCCACCTCTTCAATACAGGCTTAAGAGGACAAGTCCTAGACCACATTACCTTATGCAGGATGCGGCATATTGAGGCCGTTTAGGGCAAAAACCAGCAGAAACTCATGAAGTTCCTGCTGGAAACTTCATAACTTTCTGCTGGTTGAGAAGGGAAACTACAGAGAATTTACAATGAATGTGAAGGGAAATTACAATGAAACGAGCCATTGTAAAGAAAAGGTGGCTACTTTTTACGAGTCAAACACCTCCACACCCCAGCTTTGTTTCCTGTATTACCATTATCCTCTCTGGAGTAAACTTCTGAGGGGGAAAAAAGAAAGAGCATGTGTACATAAAAATGGTGAAATAACCTTAAAGTGGGTTTCTTGCTTTTTACTTTTTACCTTGAAATGAATTTTAATTACATTTTTATATACATAAACATTAAAAATCAGACTAAGTTTAATACAGCATGTTCATGTCCTAAAAATATAAATCAAATTATTCATTACAGGAATTCAGTGACTCTTGCAGAGGCATGAACACAGGATGATGTGTAAGCCCTTATGAGTGAACGTCTCCTGGCACCCGAACCGTCTTCTGTGGTGACTCACCGATCTCCTGAGTGTCCGGAAGGAAGAGATTCTGGGTTTGACTGTCTTATTGATCTCCTTCAAACAGTACGACAGGGGGTCCCGGCCAAACTTGGGGGAAGGGGGTCCGTTAGGTGAAGGGGCAGGGGGAGTGGAGAAAGGAGCGAGCACTGGAGAGGACAGCTGGTGTGGGAAATGAGCAAAGTACCAGCACCCAAGATAAGATAAGGTATACAGACATAGATTGGTGTATTGGGGAAGGAGGAGGGAAGAATAATTGAAAAGAAGAAGGGGAAGACAAGAACAACAAGATGACAAGGGAAAGAAAAAGACACCGTCAACACCTTAAAGCACACCACAAAGCAAGGAAGACAACACTGAAGCCAACCCAGCACATGAGCCCAATAAGCATGAAAGCAAAAAACACTCTCATAAACACAAACATCAAGTAATAATTACAAAAAAATAAATAAATCCCAAAACACTAAGATTACACAGCAAAACAACCAACCACAGCTCCCACATTGGTGCCACAGCAACCCTGCAGCCAAGTTCAAGCCCAGCTGATGGGCAGCCTGAGCTCCAGTGAGGAACTGGCTGAAGAAAGCCTGCGAGGTTAAATTACTTTGCATTTTTTACAGCTTTAATTGTTTATTAGTAATAGCAGTAATATAATCATTCATAATAACAACATATTTACTACCCAGTTTCAATGCTAACAATAACAAGACCGAGGTTTCTAACTATGGACTGGATATGATTTCTCTCAATACACCCAATAGGCTATGGTTACTGGCTTGCTGAGTATCTATAGACAGTGGTCAATGTGTTTTTCCAATTTGGCTGTAATTCAGTTACACTGAAAATAGAATTTCGTCTCATCACAAAATAACTAAGAAAAATGTTTGATTCGCAACTAAATATGTTTAAAGTTTAACCAGCACTATTAGAAGTCTGACCTATATAGACAGAAAATATCAACTCACATACCAGAACAGTAGCTATAAATAGCCTGCTTAATTACCGCAGTGGGATTCTGCACATAGATTTTTTTTTTGGGGGGGGGGCGCCTAATGAGTGCCCTCTGTGACCTATTAGAAAGAGGTTAAACTGCAAACATGTCTGGGTGAACTAGACGCTGAGGTGTACATAAATGTAGTAAGGTGGGTGGGGGTCTATTAGCTAAATTACACAGGAGGCTGATGGCTTCTAGTCTCCAATAATGAACGTCTAAGAGAACCACACACAGTTTCTTGTGTAAATACGGTGAGCTAGAAGTACATTGTTATTATATGAACATCTACCGAGTAGGTGCCGCTTTTCTTCAGGGTTACGGGGGCCTAAATACAGGAGAGGAGTTAAGAACGGGAATGTTTAGGAGCTAGACATAAACCAAGAGCTCACTCAAGCCGATATATTCAGCCTCCTATTCACACGGCCGAGTCCTAATTGGGAGAGCATGACTGATGACACAGAGCACTGTGCCACACACATACACAGAGCGGGAAAAGTGCACAGCCAGTAAGACATGCAGAGAGTAGAGGGGTGCTGAACAAGCAAACACTGCAGGGAAGAAAGAAGGGATCATTTAGAGCTAGGACTGGAGGTGGGGGACCATTAGCTTGTTAGTGGTCAGCCACTCATATCGCCGGCTTAATTTTGGACCATAGCAAAAGTGCTCCATTGAGATAAGATTTACAATGTAGCGCAGCTCTCTTGCTCCAAACACAAAGTCATACGCAAGAACATAAATGTCAATGAAAACATTCAGGTCATAAACGTGCGACTGTAACTGGTCGGGGGTTTTTTTTTACCTACAAAATGTGGTATCATTCTGAAGTTGGCACAAAGATTTTATTGTGATGCAACACATAATGGCAGGTTCTGCACAGTATAATAGAAGCAGTGTGTTTGTGGATGCCTATAGAGAAAAATTCAATGTTGTTTGGGTCCCGTGCTGATGAAAGCACAAGCACAGCAGAATGCTGCCTGCTAGTTGACCTATTGGAAACCAGGGATAGGGAGGGTGTGCGTGGACGAGGTTTATACGCTGACAGCCAGTCATAGAGTCATGCAAAAGACCTTTTCCAGAAGTGTTGGGGTGTGTGAGAGTTCCCATATAACTCAGTGGCAGAGGGTCATGCAATATTATTCTGAGCATTAAAGGTAAGAAGGGTGTGTATGTGTGTGTTGCAAGTGTGTGCAGCTGCAACCACAGGTCCACCAGGGGTGCTCTCTGTAGGGGATTTCCTGGCTCTGCCATGCAAGGAGTCACACACTAATCTGCCTGATTGCCAACCTGAAGACTCACTGATTCATTGAAAAATTTCAAAAAGTACAATAAAGGACATCTGTGTGAGTGTGAGTCCATGTCATTAGGCTAAATTAGCCTAATGTTGCACTCTATAGTAAAATCTCCTACCTTACTTCGCTTGCTGAAAAGCCAAAAGTTATTGGTCTTCTTCTTCCATGGGTCAACGGAGACTTTAGGTGTACCGAGGCTACTGTCCGAAGAGGCTCGATTGATCCCCTGACTGTAGTCCTCAAACTCCAAATCTCCCGGACGCTCAAAGCCCGACTTATTCTGCTCTATTACAATCATGGAGTCCTGCATTAAATGCAATTATGGATAAGAGCAATTAAGAGCTATCGTCAAGCAGATTTAAGGCTAAAACGAATTAGCTGTACAAAGCCATGCTTCACATTAATATCCGTTCTTTTCTCCTTTTTTTTTTTTCCGAGATCCACTCACATTCTTCTCATTAACATTAGTTCCGGCTTTAGTAATGCCTTCCAGGCACTTGCCAATGATGGGCATCACATGCTTCTCTGTGTCTGAGAACAAGACGTAGCCTTGTGCCAACTTCTGTATTCGCCTCTCATCCAAATCCTGCAATTTCTAGTGAATACAAATTAACAGTTATTTACAAACAATGCCATTATTAGAGATAAAACAAAGCACAATAGATAGCAGCTAAAAATGTGTATTTTAAAAAAGGAAAGATCAGGTTTATACTAAAATATTGAAATCATATACATATTTATCTGAAACAAAATAAACAAGCTGTAGCTGTTTATGATTTTCAAATAGCTTTAAAGCATAACTTTGACATACATCATTTTTTAAATTTCTGATTCATTCATAATAACTAATACGCGTTACCAGTAGAATTTCTACTAAAACCGAAAATAATGATGGTGGTAGGTGGTCATTTTGCAATAGATAATTGACTTACATTGAAAATGAGAGGCATGTCACTAAAATAGAATTGGTTCTGTTCTTTGTTGTATTTCTGGAGCTGAGCAGCATAGTCGTTCTTACACTCGTCTGCTACGTGTGCTCTCATGTGAGCTTGCTGTTTGGCCTGAAATCATGCACAAATAAAAACAGGTTAACAAAGCGCATCTAGTATTACTTTGGACGATGTCAAATAGGATATGGATATTCAACATGTTTCCCGTTTACTTTTTCAACATCAGCTTTTGTGGCATTGATGTCTTGATCTGTCTTTTCTGCATACTGTGCTGCACGCTCTGCTTCTCTCCACTCTCTCTCAAAGCGCTTCTTACTCTGGTGTGGATGGAGGAAAGAAACAGAAAGAAAAGCAAGAACATTACATTCAGTTCATTTAGTAAAGAATTAACTCTTAAGAGGTTACACAACTTTAAGCAAAGGACATGGCAGGTTTGACGGAAAACAGGTCTTGTAGTGCGAGGCGGTATTACCAAAAAATTGTATCTCTGTAATACTTAAGATTCTGGCCCTCTGACCTACTTTAACACATTACTTCAATTTTATTTTGTATTACACAAGTGCGCCTTTATATTGGTTTACAGCTACAAGTAAAATGTAAATAAGGTACACACATTTAACTGCTCTTTAACACAATTATCAGTTGGTCACATGGCAGCAATTCAGTGCATTCAGGCATGATCGTGATGGCCTGGTGAAGGTCAAAGCACAATGGGGAAGAGAGGTGATTTAAGTGACTTTGAACGTGGCGTGGTTGTTGGTGCCAAATAGACTGGTTTGAGTATTTCAGAAAATGCTGATCTACTGGGGTTTTCCCCTCACACAAGTATCTCTGGTGTTTACAAAGAAAGATCCAAAAAAAGAAAGAAAAAGAGAAAAATAGCCAGTGAGCAGTAGTTCCCTGGGCCAAAATGCCTTGTTGATGCCAGAGGTCAGAGTAGAATGGCCAGACTGCTTCGGGTTGATAGGCAGGCAAGTAACTGAAATGATCACCAAAGCACAGAGAAAAGCTTCCCGGAATGCACAGCATGTCAAAGCTTGGAGCTGACGGAGTACAGAAATAGAAAACCACACCGGTTATCACTCTTGTCAGCTACAAACAGGAAACTGAGACTGCTATTCAGCACCCTTAGTACCAACTGAGTACAATTAGCACTATGGCACCATTCAAACACCACAGCCTACCTGAGTATTGTAACTGACCACAGTGTGCCCATGTCGAGATGGCTGCTTCTAGTAGGGTGACTCGCTATCTCACAAAGCCTCAATTATCTCAATCACAGACACCAGGATGTCAATCCAACGGAGCATTTTGGGATGTGGTGAAATGGGAGATTTGTATTATGATTGCGCAGCTGACAAATCAACTATGTGATGCTATCATGTCAATAAGGACCATAATTTCTTAAGAATGTCTCCAGCTCCTTGTTTAATCTATTCCCAAAAGACTTCTGAGGGGAAGTCCGTTCCGAGGGGAAAGATTAATCCAAACTAGAAAAGGGGAACTAATAAAGTGGTCAGTGAGTGTATCACGAAAAAGAAATAAAACACAAAAAACCAAAAACAAAACAATGAATTCATCTGCAATAAAGATCTGTTTGGTACAGGAAGTCCTCAACAGGCTGCTTGGTAACCTTTCGCAATATGCCACTGCTAGGCCTCACATGCATTAATTCAAGTCACTGAACTGGACCTCGCTGCCCTGAATGTGCTGCTGGTAGTTTTGGACCATTCAGTGTTGGTTTACATGGGTTCCCTCTCAATGCCAGCACAGCTTGTCCAGTGACCAATGTAATAATAGTACACAGTTTCTTGAAATGCCACAGTAGCGTGTTTTTACTTTTCACCTTTATAGTGGTACTTGAAAAAAAATATGCTTTAATTTATGATGTCAGTGCTGCATACCAGTTTGTCCAGTATGCAGCACAGCAGTGGAGATTCAAAAGTAGGCTTGCTTTCCACTCTGTTCATCTGATTTTACTATAGACAAATGTAGTCACCTGACTGAGCACACAGAATCTAGAACCATTCACTTTATCTTTCATTTTTTGCACTCAAGTCAAACATTCCAGTTTTGGTTATAGAGAAATCTTTTTTTTTCTTTTTTTTTGGTGGTACTTTAAATGTTAACATGCATTGTAGAAATGACTTGTGTGCTGTGTTCATCAACCTTTAAATTCTAAGAGTAAACTTACACTGTCAAGCTGCTTGTAGGTGCTCTCCAAACTCTGCTGGGCCTTCTTGGCATCCATCAGATACTGCAGACATCCATAAAAATAGAGTGAGAGGAGGGTCAGATGACAAAAAGAGAGACAGCCATGTGCAGGGGCAGACAAAATAAACAATGACTGCCTAAAGCCACACAGCACAACAGACAAGAAAACAAATACCAGTGTGTCTGTTTGAGACATCACGTCTTCAGTAGAAGCCTGTACATGGCTGCTCTGTTCTATCAGGAAAAAGCCAAAGCATTCCTCAGAGAAATGGCACACCACCACTCAGACCATGCCTCCCTCAGGAGACTCTAAGTGAGGCTTCTTTCCTGCCACAGCAGTAAGATCTCTGCATCTCCACTCCTCCTTATCACTGTTTGTTGTATATTCTAAAGAAAAACCCCATTTGGCATGTTGTCAGAATGTTGACGACTATGGTGTAATAGGCACATACACAGTGAGTTCTAGGTGTTTTCATTTACGTCATTTACATAACGGGGGCTTCCAGTGTCACACAGTATGACTCAAACCAGGAAGTAAACAACAAAACTGTTAAAACAGCATGGAAGTGAAACAAAAGTGGCCTAGTACAAGACAGTTAACCATCTGCAGGTAAAGAGTGGTATGAATGGGACTGTGGGAAACGAGACCAACTAAAATGAAAACATCACAGATTCTCTTTGTTGCCACAGATTAGAACTTTAAAGACTCTAACCCTCATCCATTTCATATCGAGCTCACCGTCTTTCGTTCCTGCTTAAAATCTTGCAGGTACTTGGTAAGATCGATGCAAATGTTCATCATCAAGTTCTCTGCAATTAGCTCTCTCTGCCCCGCATAATCGTTCATCTCTGTCAGGATGTCCAAAAATGCCTGGTAGCTGGACAACCTATTATTTAAAGAGGTGGAGAAAGGAAAGGGTGGAGAAAGAATGACACTGTGATGAGGCAGCTGATAAGATGACAAACAGACAGGTTAAAAGAGAAGTTTGCAGTGGACCACGGCACGATAAGAAGTTTATAGCTTCCTTATTCCTGCTTCCTTCTAAAGGAATTTAAATGGCAACGAAAACAGCAATGCACTACTGCGTGGATAACAACACCAACTAACTGCTTGGATAACAGGGGGAAATGAAGGGAAAACCTTTAGTTTCAGATAGCAAATGAACTTAGGGGCTGCACCAAAGTCCAGGATTATTTTTAACTATAGATAATGCAAAGATATCCTAGTAGATACCACAAATAAAAACATATAAATATAAATAAGGGAGCTCTTCTATAAGAACAATCCTGCAACATAACCAACAACAACTCACCTGCATTCAGGCTCATCTTTGCTGCTTCGTTTTTGGTTATACTTCTTTGAAAGGTTCCTGTGAACAGTGACAGATCATTAACAATCTGAAATGGGGAAAGGGCTGAAACGGCAGATGGCAATAGAAGACAACTCGCTGACTTAAAATGTTCTTATGTAACCATTTGATTTGTTTCCACACCATAGGATCAACAACAGCAGTCCACTATGAACATATTTAAATAGCTGTTCTTCCTCCTTTCACTCTCCTTCTGACCACTTCCTGTCTATCATGCGCCAGTCTGCTCCCGCTTCCTCTCCTTTCCAGCAAAGCTCAGCACTACAACAGATGGGGGCCTACAAACTGGGAAACAACCGGGAGAGGAAGGACTATGTAAGAAAGGCCACAGGAGAGAGAGAGGAGAAAGATACAGGGACAACAAGCTACAGCTGGAGAATCGAGCTAGTGTTTCACACACAAGTTAGATTCAGTCCCGCAGTGGTCATAAGACCAACAAGCATTTCATAAACAGCCTTTTAACAGGCACCCATGCAAACACAAAAGGACACATATGCTGCAAGCTGCTTTGAGCAACACACTTGTACACAATTCTTTGTGGCAGTTGGGCAACAACAACGTGAAAAACAGAGGAGGAGAGAGAAAAAACAAAAACAGGCCTACCTCAGTTGTTTGGCATAGTTTTGCTCAATCTCTGTCCTCTCCTTCGCAAATTTCACATACTTCTCTACCAGCTCCAGGCCAGACTGTGTGTGCTTTTCAATGATGTCATATTGGTCCTGGTGGAAGGAGCACAACACAAATAAGGAAAAGACAAAACACAGTGAAATACCAAACATGTGTTGAATTCTAGGTAATGACCGGGATGTTGCACTGGTGGACTTTGAGGTCACCAAATTACATCTTAAGCAGGGGGGAATAAAACAAAAACACATCAAGGTTTGTTCTCGCATGCTAGGTCCCAAGAATGCTCGCCACATGTGCACAAGATATTGGCAACCGTTTCTTAACTTCCGCTAGGCTTTAAATCATGGGGGACCTGCGTTTTTCTTACGAGGGGGAGAGAACTGTCAGAAGGACACAGAGGTCATGCTTCTCAGGCATTAAAGAAGGAGGTGCTTTTCTCTTCCTTATGTGGTCAGACTGTGTGGAGTGAATAGCAACGTGACGCCCGATTCCTTAGAAAAAATTTTTTTCATGCCAGTTCCATTTACAGCCGAATTTGCTGACTTCTCCTCATCATTATGCAGTATGACTGAGGCATATATGGTTTCTGTTCCTCTTTCACTGCTTTCTTTAAAACACCTTCAAGCTCTGACAAGCCTACTAAGAGTGAGAAACAATGCTGAAGACTTGAAGCGGAGGCATGTTGAAAGGGGATTCCTGACGTGTTGAGCCACGTTATTCTACACCCTTCCCGCTCTTCAGGTGAAACAAAAGAGTTAAAGTCCACATAAATGAGATGGCATTTAACCTAACTACAGTACACAGTTCAAAGTTAAGAGTAAGGCCTGCAATCCAGCGCTACAATAATGCCTAGCCAGTAGGCACTTTGGGGGTTTTAATTAAGGGTCAATAATTGTGTAACTGTAGTAGAGAAAAGGAGTGAAGTAGGCAGGATTAGTGTATTGCTGAAAATGTTTCCCACTTAAAGGTAAGCGATGACAATTTCTGCATGATTTAAAATGAAAGATTATTGATGTGGAGTAGAGTGCAGTAATAATAATTCTTTTACTATATGAATACATTTGGATTTGCAGCATATTATGATTTACCACACAGTTTTTGGATAACAGTAAACTAGCCTCACATGATTCCTGGATCACAAAGTTAGCGCATGTGACAATTTCTCCTAAATTACTCGTACCAGCCACTTAAAACCAAATCGCCCTAAATGAGTGATTCCTCCATCAGGCCCCAGTTAGATTCATAACTGGAGATGTGTCAAAGTGCAAACCAAATACCAGGAATACACCAATTACAAAATTCAACTCATGTTTAAAATAGCATTTTTCTTTTTAGTTTTTGCTGACATTTCCTCCCCATTTTGGGAACTGAAGTAAAATAGACCTCATTACACCATCTCTGAACATTTACCAAGCACCAAGTTTTTATGACACAAGAGATAAAAGTCAGCCACTGCCACTTATAAATGTCACGCCCAAGACACTTATTTGGTAAATATATTAGCTCACGTCTATCAAAATCTGTTTACACGTGAAGTAACCAAGAAGCTAGAGGCAACAGGAATAATAACACAACTGAAAGCCATATTATTCAGTCGGGAACTTGTAGGAATAACTACATGTGTACGAACTAAAAAGCACAGTAAGTTATGAGCTTACAATACCTGTTAGCACCCATTCAACTTAGTCCTGAGGCCTGACCTAATGCTGTTTTCAAACTCATAAGCTTGATTTAGTCTTCTGCAGGAAGCATCCTAACTTACGATGTAACTGGAAACCCCTCTTATCCACAACATTCCACGCCACTCAAGTCACTGCAGGCTGTGTCAACCCGACGTGCAATGACATTTCTCAAGAGGTGCAAATCAGGTTACGGCATAGGGTTAAAAGGGGTTTCCAGTTACGATGTAGACTTCCCACTGAAGCATAAATCAGGCATTGGTAGCCCCCAAGAGAGATGATCAGAGGCTTTAAATAATGTCCAAGACTGGACAACAGCTGGTTAGTCAAAATGCATTAATGCAGTCCCTTCGACTTGTAGGCAGGTTACTTCCGACATATTACAATTACAAATTAATCACTCTGATTGGTTTATTTTTTAGATTGTTAGTTTCACCACTAAGACAGATGTACTCATCATATTATGAAGACTTGGAAAGTTGTAGTCTGCCTCTGTAGTCTGGAACAGGTCATTTGAATAGATAAGCCCTTTATTTGCATATTCAGTTTGTGGACTGCCGACCAGCCTGTGGCACAGTGTGCAAAAAGCTTACTGCTTACTGTGGAGATTTAAGGGGAGGTTAGAAACTACAAGCTGTGCTAGGTGTAACCTCTTTGTGTGGGTTTGTCCTTAATCCAGTATTTATGGTCAAATTTCAAAATACTATACTTGAAGTATTCCTGTCAATACTGAGTACCATTCCAACATCCAGACACTTCCATTGAAAATACAACTGCAGATACTTATTAATGTTGGAAAATATTATCGATCCAGGAAATGTCACCATTTCTATATCAAGATAAAGCAATGCAGAGCAAAAGGTTTAAAGGTCTGACAATCCTTTAATGGTTATTTAATAGTTGAGGTATACCAGGTATATTTTAATAAGGTGAATGGATATTTATCTGGTAAAGCTGTATGATCTCAGTTATGTCGTCTGGATGTTGGATGTTCAAGTGTGATGCTAAAAATAATTGTGATTAAGCCCTTTTTTTGGTCAACATTTTTCACACTGATGAAGAAAACCCTTTAGTGAACTGGCTGTTTTATAGATCCAACAGGAAAATTGAACTTATATCAGAAATCTGTTTCAATTAAAAATAAATAAATAAATAAAAAAAAAGATGTTTGGCTTATTTGTTATCAATAAGAGTATACCGGTATTACCAGAAAGTCTTCACATACACACTACCCCATCTGTCCCGCAATATCACCCCTAAAAAAAAAAAGCATCTACATCAGTTTAAGCAATTATGAATAAATGACATGACCGAAGAAGAGTGGGAGGGGTTTCCACGCTAAAAAAATAAAAGTAAAAAAAAAATAAAAAAATGGATGTGAGAAATCTCAGTGCCAGCTCCATCAGGCACACTCTAAAACACAACGTTAGGAATAATTTCAAATAAATGATTGAAACCATTTCTGGGTAAATATTCAGTTTCTATAAGTTCCAAAAATTACATTCTGTTTTTTCTTTAACATTTTAAACCACTTTTTCTGGAAATGAGGTTGGATAACAGAGCTCATAGAGCTCATCTAAAGAATTCTTCAAACTTTTCACCTGAGGAAAGTGAATCAGAAAACATTTTTTTAATTTTTAATGGGTGTTGGTAACATAAAATTCAAAAGTTCAGTGTTGAAATAATCCAAATGTTTCAACCTTTGCTCTGTGGTCTTTGGACTATTAACACAAAAATACAAATATTTAAATTGTGACCTCCTTTTAGTCAACATTCTACACAACAACCCATCTCCCCTGTGATGGACTGGTAACCTATCCAGTGTATACTCCATCTACTGCCTTGGGCTCCAGCACCTCCTGCAACCTTGAACCAGCAAGTGGCTAAGAAGATGGATGGACAGAGAGTATGCCAGATTTCTTGTAAGCAGTTTCGTAAAATACTGAAAAAGTCACATTTGGTTATCTATAAACCTCAAGATAACAACTTAAATCTGAACAAGAACTCCCCACTTAAAAAGCAAAACCATTAAAACTATCTTAAAATAAATCAAAACAACTTGAAAAGATATAATCAGTGTCTTCTCAAACACCATTCAAAGCCACAGTCAAAGTTATGTATACAAGTCCCCGCAGAGTTTGTACTGAACTGATTTTCATAAGACTAAAACAACTTTAAAATGAGCATGTTTTTGTTTTAAAAGCAAATGTTATGTTGGTGGCTTGCACGACTGCTTTTTATTTGTTCTTTTAACTTGCCTTTACCTATAGTTATTTTTTATGGAGTAATCGCTCCTTTCCTCAGGAATACTTTGAGCCATGACTAGAATCTTTATCCTCCTCTTATTTCATCGTTTTGAAGGATAGTCTAAATTTTCTAGTTCTGCCCTGGTAATTATACAACTTCCAAATATAGAGAGCCATAACCTATTTTGTACTGCACAGATTTATGTATGTGGGGTGCGTTAAAAGTATGACAGTTTACTTTGTTCTTCAACTCCCAGGTCTCATCTAAACCTCTGTCCTCAAAATAATGTCAAAAGAGAACTGGCATCAAGTAAAAGCCACACAATTTCTAAAGGAGGCACCCTGAAAGTCACCAACCTACAATGCTTGGCTGGATATTTCAGCCTTGAGTCACCCTGTCATCTTCAAAATGAGGGGCCAGGCCTGGCCAGACCAGCCTTACTGCAGTTCTGAGGAGTGCCCTGGTAACACTCACTATCACAGTTAATGCCCAGACAATGATCTTGTACTCTGTAAACTAGTGCCTTAAAATAGCCATTGGATTAACGACAATCAGGGGACAGATGTCATAGAGCTGATTTGGCCCGAGGAACTAGCCAAACATTAAAAAAAGCCAATTATGCCTGCAGGGCTTTGTCCAAGCAGGCAGGTGAAGACATAGCCTACAATGAGATTTTTTAATGAAATCTATATTGACTGAAAGCAGAACAGTTCGCTTTCCTGTGAGAGATTTCCTAAAAACTAGTGAAACAACTATATGCACTAAAACAGGAAAGCCTTACAAAGAGACAAAGCCTCTGATTAATCCTGGGGTACCACATTTCTCTGAGTCAATCAAAGTAGGGCAAAACTAATTAGGCTGTGTTGCACCAGCACATAGGATGGAAAAGGGACTGGGGAAGAGGCCTAGGGGGAGATTGTAATGAGGTCACAACCTCACTATGCTCATCTTTGCAGTGCTCCATTTTACATATTCAGGTTTGTTGAAAATGTGCATGAGCAACAACAGGCTTTGTCTGGATTCTGGATAATGTCATTGCCTTTACAGCTGCATCCAGGAAGTGGCTTACAGCTGGCTACCTAGCAGTCTGTAAAACACAATTCATACAAATCTAGTATTTTACCAAATCATCGCAGCACATGGGAATAAAAATCTCTCTCAATATGCACTCTTTGTTGAATAAAAAAAGAATCATGGCACTGAGATGGACACATTAAGGGATTTACTCATGAAACTTGTTCGCAAGGCAAATCACAGCATCTGATTTCATCTCTATGGAAGCAAGGTGTGCCAGACTGTACACAATGAACCATCCCACGGGGCACAACCCACCTCTGCACTGTTTAAAGGCCTTTCTAGATGTGAAATAGTGTTTTTAGGCTGATATCAGACAACTTTTAAGAGTCATCTGGGTTATAAATAGTCACTTGATCCAATTAATTAATTAATACTTAGATTTGGAGGAAAGAGAGGGACTAAATGATAAAACAAAAGGTGTAAAAATATATATAATATGCAAAACGTGGATCCTTCATTTTCCAAAAGTGCTTGTATGGTTTTGTATGTAAACTTAATCCTTTTTTACGTACTAAAAGTTGAAGAAATGGCTGGAAACATGTTAGTATAATCCTGAATGCACAGCTGTGCACACAGGCGAGTTACTCCGCTTCTGGATACATGTAGGCTTCCTCGCCGGAGGTCGTGTAGCGTTTTTCACTTTCTCATCCCGCAATGCTTAAAAAACTGCACTGCAAACCTGACACCCAGACAACCTATTAAAATATCAAAGGAGACAGAAGCGAGGCAGATGATAGACTCACCCAAAGCTCTGTGCCCCAATCCATGTTCAGCTTGTTGGCCAAGCTGTCTGACTACCCCGAATACAAAGAACTTCTCCAAAGTTATCCCAACAGCTCGGAGGACGGCCCTGGCAAGTATAATCCCAACGTGATAGATCGGTCGTAAACACTACCTTCTCCGGCTTATTCTCTCTTCAGCACACACAATACATCAACATTATGATCCTGCAATTAATTAGGTGTGCCAGTCGTTAGTCTGATTCTTCTAAATATTTTACATAGCGAGGGAAACGGGGACAAACTAGCTTTCGTATCCGCGTCACTCCCAAATCCTAAGCCTTAAAGGGGCAGTAGCCTGAAGCACACACGCTACCAGCCAGGAGACTGTGCTGCATCCTGACAGTCCGCACTGGTTAAAATTACTTCTGTTCAAGACGTGTTCTTATCTAAGACGGTTATTGTAAAAAAAAGTCCTCTATAGGCTACAAGCTCCGGGAATTCTGTGCTTCCCTGATAGAGAGCGTCCCCCGGACTTTCCCACATGAATCATAGCATTATGTTCATCATCGATCAACAAGCAACAGGCTGACTGGTTCTGGCAGTGAGTGCTTCACCGTCTGATTCAAATCATTAATGACTCACAATTAAGTTTTCATGCAAGAAAATAGGCTACTCTGTTTAATTTGCTTATGTGCAGTGACGCCTAATAAGGTCTACAATGAACACATCCACTACTTCCAGACTGAAAAACAGCCAGACTGTAATGGGGGAACGAAAGACGGAAACTATAAATGTAAGAAGATTTAAATTCAATCTTTTGAGAGATATGAAGCTACGAATACTTCATACAAAGGGAAATTGAAAATGTTTTTTTTTTTTCATAGGAAAGAACAAATAATTAGGTTACCCGTGCAGTTAAGTTTTCACTTCAGTTTTCAGAATCCTGTAAAAACCCCTAGCACTTAACACTGGTTGATGACATAAGGACATCTATGTCATTTGGAATTTTGTATCTCTCTATCTTTTGTCTTCTGAGAGTTGTGAAAAGGGACCAGGAGGATGAGAAACGATGAAACAAGCAACACCCAACAGACTGGAAAGTGTGTGTGTGGGGGGGGGTTACCTGTTTAGTTTTACCTGTGAGATAAGCAAAACAAGACATAACATTTCTTCTCACCTCTTGACCTTTTCTTTATTCATTTCCCATATCTGTTCTGCACAGTCAGCAACCATATCTTTTATCACAAGTGTGGCAAATCTTGTCTTTCTTCCAACTTTATTCTCTCCAACACAAATGTAAACACCAGCACTGGTAGACGTGGCTCTAGTGATAGTGACAGACTTCTGGCGCCTCTTAGTGGTCTCATTTCACAGCCGCTGTGAGCTGTGTAGATCAAGCTGATGTTTGGGGGAGGGAGGGTTACTAGAGCTTCAAAAAGAATCACAGCGACTGACGATGGATCTTCAAATCTCACAACAATTTCAGAAAGCGACAGTGATACAAGGCAATCTTCTACAAGTAGACTTATGAAGTTAGAGCTTTTCTTTTCTTTTCTTTTCTTTTCTAAATTAAGGAATAAGTCAACAGTATCCACTCAACAGCTACCCTGAGGTACCCCTGAGCAAGGTGCTGTTCCCAGGCGCCCAATGGCTGCCCACT
Organism: Maylandia zebra; assembly: GCF_041146795.1. NCBI lineage: Eukaryota > Metazoa > Chordata > Actinopteri > Cichliformes > Cichlidae > Maylandia > Maylandia zebra. Next base: position 26,451,466 of record NC_135170.1, read on the forward strand.
GCTTTACATAGTGAATGGATTAAATGCAAAGAGGAATTTCCCCACGGGGATCAATAAAATCTACATTATTATTATTATTAAAGGATGCATTAGCAAATTAACTGTAAGATAAACAGTGATTTAAATGACAAGGTGCAGGTTGTATTGCTGCAATAGAATGATCCTAAGATTGTTTGTGTTCTCCCCGTCGCATTTCCAGTTATAGACAAGAGGAGGGTTTCCCTTGGTTTCACAGCTCAGGGTAATATCAGTGCCCTTAAGTTGATAGATATCATTGTGTTTAGTTTAGCTCAGGAGCATCAAGAATGGCAAGCATAGTTTTTCACATTTAAACAATGGATAGCTAAACTGACTTGAATGGTTTTTGTTTTTTAAATCTAAGCTAAAAGTTGAAATAATGCTCTGTTTGTTTGGACACAGTGGGATGTTTACTCACAGTGTTCAGAAACACTGTGTGAATGAGGGGAAAAAACAGGAAGTTGTGGTGTCTCCCTTAGTTATGCTGCAGTTGACGTGGGCTGCTGGGGGGATTTTTATGATACGCTGGGCATTTATTAATCTCTTTATCTCTTTAAACATCTCTGTGTTTTTAGCCTTTTTGTATTTAATCATTCTTTGCTCTCACTCCAACCAGTCAACCAGTCACGTTTCTTCCTGTTAAAAGGAAGTTATTCCTTTTTTCCTTCCCATTGTACAAGTGCTTGGTCATAGAGGGTTGTGTGAATGTTGAGGTTTCTCTTTGGTATTGTATAGTCTTTACTTTACAATTCGAAGCACCTTGAAGCAACTGTTTTTATGAAGTGGCACTATATAAATAAAACAGAATTAAATTGAACTACATTTTTTTTCTGCGAATGTTCACTCTCAAATTACAGGATTCATTATTCAGTGTTTTGGTGTGATTGTTAAATGATGTGTCACAATGCTTTCATTGTTTTTATACGTCAGTGAAGTACTGAACAGGAACAAAACTGATGACATCACACAGCAGCCAGTTCTGCTTTTTTCTTCTATTGAACAACTTTTGGATTCTCTGGCAAACAACATTAGATAAAAGTTAGTTACATATACATCATCATTTTTAATTTTCTTAGCATTACATTGTATTCATTTCAAATTAATTTTTTTGTATGCAATAGGTCTTTACTGCAATTAATGAGAATCATCTAGCTTTATTTTTGCACTCAAACTTTCAGTCTAACAGTATAAAATCTCTTTGTTTTTAAAGCCGGAGCTTTTATTTCTCATTTCAGTGTGCTGGTAAACTTTACAGAGAAAGGATTTCCTCCATAGTCTTCTACAATCTCAAGTCGATCCAGGATAAGAGAGTTGAGCTCTGTTATGATGTCAGGATCTTTGCCTCCCTCTTGTGGTTCAGGCCACTAATGCATTTGACTAAAGCTTGAGCTGTAGCTCCTATGCTCCTATGTGTAACGTTATAAACACAATCTTTTGATCTTTTAGCTTCAACAACTCTTTCCACAAGTTCATGCCTTCAATATTCCTCTTGAAAATCAGTATCAATACACTTTTCAGCTCCTTAGGCTTCCTCTCATTCTCCAGGATTTTGTTAAACAGTCTGGTTAGAGTTGACTGTCCTCTCTCTACCACCACAGGCATGTCATCTTGACCAACCACCTTTCCACTCATCACCCTCTTCATAGCTGCCCTCACTTGCTCCTTACTAATCGGCTGCACTTCCTGATTTTCAACTAGTCCTTGTCTCTCTCATTTTCTGAATTCAACAGCTTCTCAAGTACTTCTTTGAATGTTGTAAATAAATAAAGAATCACAGTGACAACAGATACAGATACACGACCTTCCACCCTTTGAGGAACTTTGAGGGGCTCAGAGTTCCCCTGAGCTGGTACTTCTCCAGAGTGAAAATAGCCAGTTGAGGTGGTTCAGGCAGGAAACGTCTTATGCACCTCCAGGCATGTCCTACCTGAGAAAGCTCAGGGGCACATGAGGCAGGGATGATCAGGCACTTAAAACAATACTTTGAATTCCATATGCAATAGTATCTCAGATTATATAATCCATTCACAAAAATGGTGGTTTGAAATTTCTATTAGTATGAATGGCTTTTTTCCTTCAGTACTTTGAATAAATCAGTATCATGATTAAACAGTTACCAGTCATTAGTTTGGTTCTTTTTCACCAGTGTGACAAATCTTGTCTTTCTCACAACTTGCAACACACATGTAAATGACAGCATTGGTAGACGTGGCTCTTGTGACAGTGATAGTCATCTGGCGCCCCTCAGTGGTCTCTTTTGCATTCACAGCATCTATACAGATCCAGCTGATGTTAGAGGGAGGGTTGCCATCAGCATTGCAGCTTAGTGGAACATTCTCACACATTCTCAGGGTGTAAATAATCCCACTGGTTAACATTTAGTCACTTTGATCTCATAGGTTGACAGGTGAAAGAGAAAAGGACTGTCTGTGCAACCAGAGTTGTTTGAGCTCACAACACTTTAAGAATACATTAGTATTGGGTGGCAAGCTGATATCCAGAGTTCACTTAGTGGAAAATAAGAAGGAAATCTTACAAAGAACAACAGCAGTGTAAGGTGCTGAGGTTGCAGAAGGATGGACTGATAAGATCCGAAGCAGGTGCAGGAGGGATCTCTGGTGCTTTGGGTCCTAAGTGCAGCACAGCCTCACATCTGAAAACTAATCCAGGGTAATCTCTCTTGGGAATGAATCTTAAAACAGACGACACATTGACCGGATTTCCATGAGGGTCAATAAAAAGTTTTGTGTGCACAGTTTCATTTCCTCTTTACCACTTCACTGTGAGCTCCTTCACGGGAGCAACATTGGTGACATTGCATTTCAAATCATACTCTGTGCTCTCCGTCATTGGACTGTGATCTATTGCAGAAATTGACGCAGTCTGAAGTTTTTGTAAATAAATGAAAGTAAAAATAAATTATGTCAATGAAGACAGATTTTTAGTCATTTTGTCTTGATGTCTTTCCATCACCGCAGATGATTATAAATTCAACAGTCAACATGTGATTAAAATGTAACTTTAGTACAAGCTGTTTAACCTTGTGGTACCTGTTTAGAAATCACCACCATATTTATACATATTTCCCCATTTTCAGATGCTCAAAAATAGTTGGACAAATCAATATCATTTTAAATATTGCTAAGGATTGTCTTATTGCATTGGAGTCACACTGGGTTAAATATGTACACTTGGGTTTTAAGGGGTATTTATTATTTTCTTCTTTTTTTGGGGTTGTATGGAAGCCCCAAACGCAATTTCATTGTTCTTGGCAATGACAATAAATAAATAAATACTATAAGAAATGTTATTTAATACCTGGATCCTATACAATCCTTTACACTATCGCAAGTCAAGACGTCATGGACATTAACAAATGTTATTTCTACCTTGAGTTTCTCTGCTAGGATGTTGAATAAGCTAATTCAGTTGCTGCTTGTTTGTGGCTCTCTGTGCATTCAGTTTTGTCTTCAGTAAATGAAAGTATGCTCTGTTGGATTGTACTAAGGTAACAGGCTTGGCCAATGAAGAATATCCAATTTCTTTAGCTTGAGAGACTGCTTTTGGTTAATGATCCATTTGCATTGTAAAGTGGTGTTGGATCAGGTTTGCATTCAGCATTTTGTCTGAGTCTGAGCAGAGAGTATAGCCCTGTACACTTCAAAATTCATCCTGCTACTTCTATCAGCAGTCATCTCATCAATAAATACCAGTGGTCCGATTCCACTGGCAGCCATACATGCCTCCACCATGTTAAACAACATGCTTCGCATCATGAGTTGTTTTTCTCCTTCTCTACAGATTTATCTTCGTCCGTGTCAGAAGTTCACCTTGTTTATATCTGTCCAAGCTCTTTTAGATGCTTTCTGCCAAATCCAGTATTGCATATCAAATGCAAGTTGAACAGTTGAAATCAAGTCCAAATTGTTTATTTGCAAAATCCTAGGAGACAGGCATCACCTGACCATAAAACTACTTGTCATTCGATTGTCCTTTGAGTCTCAGAAAATGCTCTTAAACTGTCACGGTTCTGGGTCAGTTTGACCCAGTATTTTGAGTTATGTTTTGGTTTATTTTTCAATGATAGATTGTTCTTTATGTTTCTCTGGTGCTTTGTTGGGTTTTATGATGAATCTGCCTTTCAAGTTACTTTGGTGTGTTTGATTGTTTCCTTATTCTCTTAGTGCTTGTGATGATGATGATGATTATGATGATGTTCTATGTTCCAGCTTATTCTGGTTTATTCTTAGTTCTGCCCGTGTTAAGTCTGTGTTTCTTAGTCTGCATCCTTGTGTCTTATTTCCTGTTTTATTGTGAAAGTCTATGTCCTATGTTAGTGTGTGCCGCTTTGCTCCCCCTGTCTCGTTAGTCCAATTTCTCCCAGCTGTGTCTCCCTCCTGTTGCCCATTCCCTGATTACCACCCTGTGTATATTAGCCCTGTGTTTTCCTGTGCTCAGTGTCGCGTCGTACCCTCAACTAGCTGTGTGTTCTGCTTCTATGTGCCTAGTGTTTAGGCTCCTGCTGCAGTTTTGTATTTCTTTTCCAGTGTCTCAGTCCTTGGTTCCTCTGTTCAGACTTTTGTTTGTCTTTTGGTGAGTTTAGTTTGTTCGAGGCTTTTCCCAGCAATAAAGCTGCGCTTTAAGTCTCACTTCCGTGTCTGAGTTCTGCATTTTGGGTCCACCACTCCTGCTTGCCTGCCTGCCACACAGCGATTCATGACATAAACAACTAATGCAATAATTTTTTTTTTAAATCTCGTGACTTAAAGCTTAAACTTTAAGTCATGAGGTTTGGTGTTTTAAGCACTTCAATTGCATATTGATTATTTAATGTAAAATTGTGGTAAAATGATAGGATCATCAAAATGATGGCATAAAGAGACAAAGTCGCAATAATATTTATTTAATTATGTATGGAGTGACCTGTGTATATCGGACATTATGACATCAAAATGAGAAGAAGGCAGAGACAAATTAGTAGGCATACGTCAATGTGTAACTCTCCAAAACGTTATTGTTTTTTATTTCTACACAGTGGTACAAATACTTGAATGAGAGCAATTACAGGCTACTAATACCATCAAGAGTGAGCAATTAAAGTGACTATTCTAGCAATGAACATCATTCTACCAAAAATTGTATCAGTTCATTTGAGCAATGATGTAATCCATGTTTTCTGGAAATGTATACATAAAGATAAGCTGTGCAACACAATTGTACCTTTATCTTTGATAATATTACTCTGAAACCTTTGTTTTTCTTTTGGTTTCTGTACTTTATTTAAAAAAGACATCTTCATCCTTGTGGTTTCATGACTTTTAAATTCGTAGATCCTTCAAGTACATTTCTTACTGCAAAACGTACTTTATTTTCATTAAAATTAGAGGTTCTAGAGTTTTCTTTAATTTAAATGTTCTTCTAAATGAAGTGCCACAGGGCTGACCAAGAACAAAATAGGGGTGCACCACGGGAAATCTGAATATTTAATTTTTAATTAATTTGATTTTAGTTTTGATTTTTATTCTTGCTTCAGAGATTCTGGTTCTTGGTGTTGTTCAAACATACATCTGGTTTATTTATTTTTTTTCATTAGTAATCTGTTCTTCTTATGTTCTGGGTTCTTGTTATTCCTCTAATCTTCTAACTTCATTTATCTCACCTTATAAGTTTATGTGTTACATTTAAGTTATTTATTATGGCACCTTGTGAGAGGTCATTTTGGTTCCTACCTGGTAATGTTTATGGTGGAATTGTTTGTAGAGTGTAACATCCACTGTGTGCCATGCGTGTCAGGGAGTGAACAGAGTAAAGTTCACAGTTTTGGTATTAAGATAGAAGAGACTGTAGCCTCCAATGCAGCCACAGCCCAGAGCTACCACAATTTATCCCCTCAGTCTTCCCTTTGGGGATTTTGTGTTGTACTTTGTGGAATTTTACAACCACACTAATTAAAGGGGCCACTTTTTGTTAAATCCTGCTTGTCTCCTAATTTTACTTTTGGGGTTTTATCCTGCAAATTGTGACAGATTTGTATAATCTGTCACAATTTGTATAAAGTAAGTGTGCTATGTAGAATGTCTGTGAAGGTTCTCAGTCATCCAGGTCATCGTAGTCCTTTGACTGCTATGTAGAATGTTACTTTTCAGAATGATATCTAGTATTGTAGGTGTGTTTTTCATCACAATTAGTAATCCATCCAAGTGACATCAAAGGGGAGCAATCATATATCAGTGGAGGGGTTATTCCGCTCTAACGCATAATTTAAAAAAAAAAAAAAAAGCTGAATTGGTGATTCAAAATGGCCTGAATCTAGAGACTGAGCCATCTGTGACAGTCATCAAGAAAGGGTTCAATGAGACTTCATAAAGTATTACAGGACTCAGAGGAAGGCATCTCTTCTTCTTCAGAAGACTTAGGGACTTCCATCTGCCACTGAGGGTGCTTAAGAACTTCTACTCCTGCACCATCGAGAGCATCCTGACAGGAAACATCTGCACCTGGTTTGGGAACAGCACCAAGAAGGACAGACTAGATCTGCAAAGAGTGGTGCGCTCAACCAAACGCATCATTCGATCACAGTTTCCTGACCTGCTGTCCATCTACACCAAGCGGTGCAAGAACAAAACCAGGAAGATTATGAAGGACCTCTCCCATCCCAACAATGGACTCTTTTCACTGTTGAGGTCTGGGAAGCGCTTCCGCTCCCCAAGGGCCAAAACAGAGAAAATGAGGGGGAGCTTCTTCCCCCAGGCTATTTGGGCCCTGAACCAAGTGCAGGACTGGACTCTCATTCATCACGTCACTGTTTTTATTTGCACACTTCTTCCAATTTCTCTCTTAAATCATTATTTGCGCATTCTTTTTTTTACTGTAAATTTCTAAGTTAAAATCTGTAAATTTTGTCATAATCTGTAAATCTGTAAATTCTTTACCGTCGTTTAATGGTCGGGCATTGCACAGAAACAAGCACTTCACCACTTGTCTGTGTATGGTTGTGTGTGTGGTAAATAAAATTTGAATTTGAATTTGACTACAGGGTTCTTTTTTGTAACATTAGACACCAACTGGTGGCCCTTGAGTTTTAAAAAAAAGCCATTTCTAAGTTGTTTTCAGTTTTTATATTATGACCGTTAATCTCATTCTTCCTCTTTTCTTCCTCTATTTAATATCATGCAAGCGAAGCAGATTATACTCTCACTGAAAGCTCTTTGCAAAAATCAATTTTCAGGCCAGTCAGATTATTCAGAAAGCAAAAAAAGCTTTTCCAAAGTTATCCCAGCAATTTGAAGGAAGGTCCTGTTGAATAGGATCCAAGCACAATATAACCACTGACTGCTCCAGCTTTGTCTTTCTTCAACACATATAGCTGATTAATTGTTTAATAACCATCACACTTAAGCAATTAATTATGCTTGCCAGCTTTTAGCCTGGTTTTTCCAAATATTTAACATGATGAAGGAAATCAGGTCAACGTAGCTTTCCTATCCACATCACTCTCAAAAATCGTAATAAGCCTTAAAGAGGAAGCGATCTGATCTCCACACAGGATGCCAGCCAGGAGGCTGTGCTGTAACCCGACAGCCTCCACTGGTTAAAATCATCCTATTGTTTAATCCGTGTTCTTCAATGAATTATGTTATAAAAAGTATTCTGTGGACTCTGGAAATCAGTGATTCCCTGGCAGAGAGTCCTGGACTAGCAGATAATCACCCTCTAATTCAGATCATTAATAATTCGCCTTTAAGTTCTGGCATATGACATAGACTACTTTGTTTAAATGCAGTAATACCTGTTAGGGCTACACTTGATATTTCACAATTAAAATGAACTGTGGGTCAAAAAACATAAAAACAATAAAAAAAAATTAATTCAAACATAAGACATAATATTGCTAAATGTTAATTGTTTTTACAGCAGTTTCATGCACTGTTTAGCAGACATATACATAACATTATTAACTCTAAAGCATAACCTTCTTATTATTTTAGATATTTCTGCTATTTGTTTTCTGGTATATGAAGTTGTTTAATTCAAGGAATTAATTTATGGAAAAATTAAATGTACATTTATAAAATATTATAGGACAAATCATAAATTACATATGCAATTAAAATTTTACTTCATTTTTCATAATGCAGGGAAATATCCTAAGCATTACTACTGACTGTCAGAGGGACATCTGTGGCATTTGATACTATGTCAAAAGAAGAATGCCAATTTTTTCTCTTTCTATAGTAAATAAAGACCAGGAGGACGATGAGGCCAATGGCAAATACAGCGAGCAACACTCCAATGACTAGCAAAGGGACCTTATCTGTAAGATAAGCAAAATAAAAACAACATTAAAATAAGATCAGTTCTCGATGTCATATATTGTTCATTTTAAACATCAGTTATCACTTTTCTTTATACATTTCCATAACTGTTCTCCAAAAAGTAATCATACCTTTTATCACCAGTGAGACAAATCGTGTATTTCTCCCAGCTTCATTCTCAGCAACACAAATGTAAATGCCTGCATTGGCAGACGTGATTCCTGTGATACTGATAGTCTTCTGTTGTCCCTCAGTGGTCACGTTTGAATTCACAGCAGCTGTGTAGATCCATCTGATGTTTGAGGGTGGGTTACTGTCAGCACTACAGCTTAAAGTAACATTCTCACCCTGGAGCACTTCCTTGCTTTCATTTCCATTCTTGAACTCAGGGGCATCTGTGGAAGAAATACATGAGAGATTTAATAAGATAAAAATAGTATGCTTCAAACTTTACTTTCATCTAAAATTATGTATATTCAATATTGACAAATCATTTAAAAAGATCGTGTGATTCTGTTGCAGAGCTCTGAGGTGGAAAAAAAAAACATGAAATACGTGGGTGGAAATCTTACAGAGGACAACAGCAGTGTAAGGTGGTGAGGATGTATTAGGGAGGAACTTTGGTCCTTTAGGTCCGAGATGCAGCTCAGCCTCACATCTAAAAGTTAATCCATTGTAATCTCTCTGAGTGGAGATTTTCAGGGTAGAAGATGCGTTTACTGGGATCGCAGTAGATTCATTAAACGTCTCTGTGAGCACAGTTTCATTGCCTCTGTACCACTTCACTGTGAGAATCTGTACAGGAGCAACACTGATGACATCACATTTCAGATCATGCTCTCTGCCCTCCACCATCGGAACATGACCCATGTCAGACACTGACACAAAGTCTGGAGTTTCTGTAAATAAAACAATTTTTATTTTTTGGTATTACTGATTTACAATGTAAAAACCAAATTTAATGTCTAACATTATTACATCAGTACAGGAAACATGCATTTCTAAAAGTGTTAGTTTGCAGGTGCCAGAGTCACATTTTGATTTCCACATAAGGAACATTTGAATTGGATCAATTAGAAGCTGCTTGATATTATCACGTCTAAGCATGTCTTTAATTATTGCTTTCTTGCATATGCATTTTTCAGTTCATGCAGGTCATAATACAGTAACACAGTCTGTGCACATGTACTTACTGTAAACAGCGATGAGTGGACTCACAGTACACTGGGATCCATCAACCAAAGTAGCATAGCAGGAAGGACTTGGAGTCCACTCTTCTAGTTTTTCAACCCTCCAAGTGACAACAGGAGGGCGTTCAAATCCTGTACCTCCAAATGGAGCCTCCCAGCCCATTCCTTCAACATCTGTGGCTGATGTGCTGCAGTTGATTAAAATTGGATCTCCAAATTTCACAACAATTTCAGAAGGTGTCAGTGTTAAAGGGCAACCTGCCATTAACAAGCACACATGTTAACATTTAAAACTGATTTTGGATATAAAAAGACATAAGTCCCTAAAAAAAAGGACAGTAGTTGTAAGGTAAACAGGGATGTGTACCTCTTGGTTCAGCATGAACATAGAATGTCTTAGTTATGTTTCCTAGAATACTGGGAGCTGTGCAGGTGCAGGTTGTGTTGCGGTTTACTAGGGTGATATTGAGACTGTTTGTGTTCTCCAACATATTTTCCCCATCACAAGTCCAGCCATAGACCGGAAGAGGGTTTCCCACAGCTTCACAGGTCAACATAATATTAGTGCCCTCACTTGAAGACATCACATGAGTTCTGTTTTTTGTCTTTGGTTCAAGAGCATCTGAAAAAAAGAAGAAAACAGAAGATTGTTATTTACACAGTTTTATATATATATATATATATATATATATATATATATATATATATATATATATATATATATAGATAGATAGATAGATAGATAGATAGGGGTGCAACGATACACAAAATTCACGGTACGGTTCGATACTTTGGTGTCACGGGTCAATATTTTTTTGATACAAAAAAATGTTCATGCCTTTTTAATTTGTCATTTATTAAAATTATAAATATATATTTTAACTCAAAAGTACAGTTTTTAAATTTAATGTTGCTGAAACAAAAGTAATTAAAAAAATAAAATCTGATTGAGGAATCACTCATCTTTGAAAAGGAGAGTTTATTACAGAGAAATGGCTCTTTCCAAAATAAAAGCTATACTATACGCTTCTTCTGGGCTATATTCTCAGCAGCATATTGTAGCGGGTCAGGGCTGTTCGGGGTTCTGTTTGTACAGTTATGTTTTGTTTATGTTGCCATAGTGACGGGTGACGCCCTCTCGCTGCGACGGTGTGTCCTTCCGGGGTCAGAGGGCGCCCTGTGTGTTGTTGTTGTTGTTGCTGTGCGGTTGCCGCGCTGAGCAGTTAGCTAGCGGCAGTGTTCTTCTGCAGATGTCAATAAACGGCTGTGCTCCCTGGCTAGCTCACGGGAAGCAAGACCAAACGACACCTCCGTCTCCTCCTTGTCTGAGCTCGCCACATTGGTGTCAGAAGTGGGATGATGGTGGCACCCCATGTTCTGACCCGAGTGACTTTTCCCCCCGCCGGTCGTGACCGGCCGGTGCGCCAAAAGAAGGCACCTGGACGTTTGCAGGACTTTGTGTGGGGCAATGGGGTCGTCGGGGACGACTGACCCCTTAGGTGGGGGCTATGTAGCGGGTGAGGGCTGTTCGGGGTTCTGTTTGTACAGTTATGTTTTGTTTATGTTGCCATAGTGACGGGTGATGCCCTCTCGCTGCGACGGTGTGTCCTTCCAGGGTCAGAGGGCGCCCTGTGTGTTGTTGTTGTTGTTGTTGCTGTGCGGTTGCCGCGCTGAGCAGTTAGCTAGCGGCAGTGTTCTTCTGCAGATGTCAATAAACGGCTGTGCTCCCTGGCTAGCTCACGGGAAGCAAGACTAAACAACACCTCCGTCTCCTCCTTGTCTGAGCTCGCCACATTGGTGTCAGAAGTGGGATGATGGTGGCACCCCATGTTCTGACCCGAGTGACTTTTCCCCCGCCGGTCGTGACCGGCCGGTGCGCCAAAAGAAGGCACCTGGACATTTGCAAAGTGAAAGCAAAAAACAAGCGCAAATTCAAACGCAATTTTAATATGTCACATATTGACAGTGGCTCACCGATGCCAATGACATAATTATCCAGCTACATTTCCGAAAGAATGCAAAAACATTGACATATATTTTTCCTTCCTACAATAGCCCGACAGGCAGGGCAGAGATAGATTTTGGTAGCCCGACTGAAAAAATCGCTAGCCCCGGGACGTCGGGCTAGCGATTTTGCAAGCCTTGCATCTGATTGAGGAATCACTCATCTTTGAAAAAGAGAGTTTATTACAGAGAAATGTCTCTTTCCAAAATAAAAGCTATACTATACGCTTCTTCTGGGCTATATTCTCAGCAGCATATTGTAGCGGGTCAGGGCTGTTCGGGGTTCTGTTTGTACAGTTATGTTTTGTTTATGTTGCCATAGTGACGGGTGACGCCCTCTCGTTGCAATGGTGTGTCCTTCCGGGGTCAGAGGGCGCCCTGTGTGTTGTTGTTGCTGTGCGGTTGCCGCGCTGAGCAGTTAGCTAGCGGCAGTGTTCTTCTTCAGATGTCAATAAACGGCTGTGCTCCCTGGCTAGCTCACGGGAAGCAAGACCAAACGACACCTCCGTCTTCTCCTTGTCTGAGCTCGCCACAATATTAAACATATCAGGTCCCCATAAGGAGAATCATGTGCTAACGGCTGTCTAAATGACTTGGGTAAAGTTTGTAGCATGCATGCTTGTTGGTTTTGTCTGCTTCCACTTGTCTTTGCACTAGGATGATGTCGGCGTAAATGTGCAGTCATATTCGTTGTGTTCCCACTAGTGCTGTCAGCGTTAATCTCGTTGAAATGACGTTAACGCCACAACACGGCAAATCGCCGTTAACGAGCTACCCCTGATCGCCTGTGCGTGGGGCTAGATGGCCAACACCTTAACGAGCTAACTGCGCTAACACACTAGTTCCCACCCATGTAATTGAGCATTGCGTGGCACATCCAACATACTGTTTTACTTTAGTCCATGACGCGCTTACCTTCAGGGTCATACGTCACATGCAAACCAAAATAATTCCAAACGCCAGATCTGAATGAGGGTGGGGGAGGTTCAATTTGCCATGTTGCAAGGAGAGCTTAACTTCTGTCTCGCTAGCTTGCCCTGCGCTCTTCCTTCTGACGAGGCTGTCTGTGTTGAACGCTCAGTGGATCTGCGCTCGACAGTGCAGCCTAGGCGGAGTAGTCGAACGCAAATTCACTGAGCGCTCAACACAGACAGCATCGTCAGAAGGAAAGTTGATAAAATAAATTACAAATTTTGTATTGTTCGATACATATGCGTACCGAACCGAAAGCACTATATCGAACGGTTCAATATCGATACGAGCATCGTTGCACCCCTTATATATATATATATATATATATATATATATATATATATATATATATATATATATAGATATATAGATATAGATCTATATCTATATCTATATCTATATATATATACTTTTCTATGCTGTGGTGTGCTGGGGGAGCAGCACAGCAAAGAAGGACTCATCCAGGCTGGAGAAACTGATCAGGAGGGCTAGCTCTGTGGTCGGCATGAAGCTGGACACTCTGGTGACAGTGGCAGAGAAAAGGACATTAAAGAAACTGATGGACATTATGGACAATGCCAGGCATCCTCTGCACACGGCCATTAACAACCAGAAGAGTCTGTTCAGTGACAGGTTGCTTCTCCCAAAGACAAGAACTAACAGACTTAAAAACTCCTTTGTCCCACACACCATCAGACTGTTTAACTCCTCTCTGGAGGGGAGAGGGAGGGGAAACAGGAGGACAAAGGAGGGAACAACTAAGCTGTAGTGCCTCTTCACCTCACTGTACAATACCTTGTGCAATACTTTTGTAAATAGTCAACGGTGCAATAGACTCAATACTTGAAATGTGCAATTCACTTGTATTTTTATTTTTATTCCTATTTATTCTATTTATCCCCTTCGTATATTTTATTTATATTGTCTCTGTATTTATATATATGTGTGTGTGTATAACTCTGTAACTTCTGTCGGTGCTGTGCTTTTTTGGAAATCGAATTTCCCAGAGGAACCCACCCGAGGGATTAATAAAGTTCTATCTTATCTTATCTTATCTTATCTTATCTTATCTTATCTTATATATAGATATAGATATATGGCACCTAACTACACTGGTTTTGACATTGTTTTACTGACTCAAAATTGGAAAATTAAGTGAATGTTGTATTTTCCTAGAAACATTAGGATATTTACTTACAGTGGTCTGAAACACTGTGTGTTTGAGAAATGGCATGAAGTTTTGGTCCATGCAGTCCAAAGTCCAGCTGAGCTTCACATCTGAACTCAACTACATTTTTCTCTCTGGTTATGTTGACTCTCAGGATACTGGACTTATTTGTTGTGTTTTGTTATTGAAGGGTTGTGTGATGATCCTCTCATTGTTTTCGCGTCAGTTGCAGGTAAGTAACGCTACTGTAGCTCCTACTGGTCATAAAGTTTCCAGCGAGCAAAGTTTCAACCGACAGACCCATGAATTGTTGACCACCACACTCACTTTATTGATTGAGATCAGAAGTTTGTTCCGCAATAACACATACCTGTAACTCTTCCATCAATAATAATTTGAATGTTTTTGTCTTTTGTTCAAATCTCAGTATTTACAAATCATTCTTTTTATTTTTGCTTTTTCCAGTTACCTTTACTTGTAACTCATGGAGGCCATTGAAATTAAATTTCCAACAATAAACTAAGCGTGAAGTTAAAAGGGAAAGTTAAAAGTTTTGTCTCTAACCATTATTAAATAAATTAATACACAGTATGTCAGATCCACAGAGATGTCTTCAGCACTCACCACACAGTGAAAAGATGAGCATGAGGAAGCCCAGCATTGTGGCAGACAGCATGCAGGATGATGGAGGTGGATGGAGGAGATGAGGTGTCATTCAGGAACATCCAGAAAAAGTTCAGTTTCAGGATTTGCATTAGATGTTGTGAGGCACAGGAGTCAAAATTATCATTGAAGGTCCTCAGCTGATAATCATTAAAATGGCAGTTACGAAGTTATGAATGCACAGTTTTGCATTCATAGGCACAGTTGTATATATCCAACTACAATGAAACTAGTTGGATATATACAGGTCCAGTCTGACCTAGATCAGCCTCGGTGTACAAAGATTTGCAGCACCTGTAAAACAAGATCAAATTTGGAGCTTTCAGAAAAATGTAAGGCTTTCGTGTACAATTTGGGTCAGTTTAGAACATTTTGGGGAGTTTTATACTAGCAAATGTCAAAATGGGCCAAATTTCATTTGCTCTACCCATGATCTCTTGCAATGGTGTTGGACATTGCAAGATTAACAGTAACTCCAAAATGGGATGTTCGGGAATTATGGGAAGAGCGTCTTGAGTTTTCCTACTTTCTGACTCTCAGTATTAAAACTATTTATAAAATTAAGTTAATGTTCTGTTCAGCATGATAGGAAACCACTGGCCGAGCTAAAAACACTTTTTGTATTAAACAGAATGGAGGGATAAAGCACTTCTAAGTTTACTTGACATATTGTGAAAATTACACACTTTCTTTCACAGCTTGCACTGCTTTAAAAAATTGCATTTCTGATATACAGACAATTACTCACAAGCCAAGCAGCTGACAAACTCACCCAGTGATCTATGTCCAAATCAAATATTCAGCTTGTTGGTTAAACTGTCAGATTATTCCAAATACTTTTCCAAAGTTATCCCAAAAGGTCAAAATGTGAATACTTCTCTGCTCCACCTTTTCTTTTTGTGCATATATACTGAATCAGAATGCTCAAACTTTTAATTTGGGCTGTAATTCGTTAGTCTGGGTCTGGTTAATTAACATAAGGAAGGAAATATGGGATAAAAATAGGTTTCCTATCCACGCCACTCCCAGATCCTTATAAATCTTAAAGGAACATCACCCTAAACCACACAGAGACTAGCTAGGAGACTGTGCTTCATCCTGAATCCCTTAAATGGTTAAAGTGATACATTTATGCAAGAAGTGCATGTTCCACAGCCGACACACTCAGGGAATTCTGTGCTTCCCTAATTGACCATCTCACACTTCCCCACATGAATCCTGCCATGGAGTTTAAATTCCAACATTAAATAACTCTCTGACTGATGCTTGCAGACACTTACTGTGTGATTGAAACGATTAACCACTCAAAATTATTTTTTTACAGCTTCAAATAATCTACTTTATTTAACTTGTTTAGGTTGCAGTAATGCCATCCAACATACACATCCAACGTTTCAAGACTGAAAATCAGCTTTAAGGAAAAACAAGTAAACCATAAATGAAATGCAAGACAAATAGTTAGGTTACAAATGTCATTAAGCTGCAGTTCAGATGCAGCAAGTGTCCTAAGCATTTGCACTGATTGATGTCAAAGGGATCTCATAACCAACTGGCCGTTTGTCAGGAGAAACAGTGTAATGGCCATGTTTTTTCTACCATTTGTAAAAAGGCACCTCAAGGAAGATGAAGCCAACGACCAACAGAGCAAGCAAAGCCCACATGACTGGAAAAAGTCTAGCAGTAGTCTTATATTTTAAAAAAAAGTAAAGAAGGTAAATAAAGAAATATATATCATCTTAACATAAAATATATAAAACATGCATTCGTTTACCAATGTTTTAGTATTAAAATAGGTATGGCTGATGTGCTGCAGCTGAAACTGGATCTCCAGATCTCACAACAATTTCAGAAGGTACTAATTTTAGAGAGCAACCTGTCATTCACAAGCAAATATATTCAGTCAAATCATCTAAATAACCCACAAGCACATTAGATGTAAGCTAAACAGGGAAGTGTACCTCTTGGTTCAACATAAACGTGGATTGTCTCGGTTATGTTTCTCAGACAATTGGCAGTCTTGCAATTTACTCACATGCTATTGAGACTATTCGTGTTCTTTAATCTATGCTAACAATTTTAATTAAATATCTCTCTTTCTGTATAGACGACCAGGATGTTTACTTGCAGTCTGCTGAAACTCTGTGTGTTTGAGAAAAAACGTGACATTTTGGTCTGTATGGGCCAAAGTCCAGCTGAGCTTCACATATCACATCCCATCTCAACTAAATTTTTCTCTTCTGAGGTTGACTCAATAGAGGACTCATTTACTGGTGTTTTTATTGTGTCATTGAAAGATTCTGTCTGCATTTTTTACATTGTTTTTGTACCAGCTAACAGTCAGGTATTTGTCGGAGCAACAAATAGTGTTAATGATGTCACACTGCAGCCAATTCTGTGTTTCTTCTCCCATCACATTCACATGCTGTACAGAATCATCAGCTTCTGGATTCTCTGGCGAACAACATTAGATGAAAAACTTAGTTACTTATTTTAATAATTATTAACTTTCTCTTTGCACTGTATATATTTAAAATGAAACTTACTAAATACAATAACTTGAAAGTCCTTGCTGACTTCGTGAAACTCATTTAACTTTATTTTGCACTTGGCCTTCTCATTCCAGTCTGACAGTGGCACTGAGTGGGAGATAAACATTCCTTCATCTTCGATCTGAAAGATTTCATTTCCAACTGTCTAGTACATCCACTCATGTTCATCCAATGTGATGGTGCAGTTTACAGTGAGAGGTTTTCCTTCATATTCTGCTATAATCTCAGGTGGATCCAGAATAAAAAGGTTGTCCTTTGTTATGCATGTGCTGTAAGCATCTGTAAACCGCCAAGATCGATATTTTTATTTGGATACAAAAAGTAAGCTTTGCTCCCCTTTTATGGTTTACACCAGTAATGCATGTTTCTGATGTTTGGATTGTAGCCCTTGTTCTCTGGTTTCAAGCAATAAACGTATAATGGACATATCTGTTATTTGACACTCTATTGTGTCACTGTAAATAAATTAAAGAAATAACCCTACAATAATACATAAAGACAAAAAAAACAAAACATCTATCATATGACCCCCTATGACCTCCAGTGGAACACCAAGGCGTTCCCAGGCCACCCAAGAGATATAATCTCTCCAGCGTGTCCTGGGTCTGCCCCAGGGCCTCCCAGTGGGACATACCTGGAATACCTCACCCATGAGGCGCCCATGAGGCATCTTTCTCAGATCCCCGAACCACCTCAACTGTCTCACTCAGCTCTCTCTTCACCACAACAGACCGGTACAGCATCCGCATCACTGCAGCCAAAGCGCCAATCCGTCTGTCGATCTCCCGCTCCCTTCTCCCGTCACTCATGAACAAGACCCCGAGATACTTAAACTCTAATATTTAACGACTAAAAAGAAGCTGCCTTGTGAGGAAAGTGAAAAAGAAATAAAAAATAATACATGAAAACAGATTTTAATCCAAATAGAGGACACAACATGGGTTACTGTTAACAGTTTCCTGCTTCATAGCACTGGATAACACAGTATTTTTGCATCACAAGTGTAACCTTTTTATTGTTTTGCACATTTATACTGTTTTCAGGTCTATGAAGTTTAGAAATGGATCATAATCCATTTATGTGTAAATATGCTTTTCATTTTCTAGCTTTTAATGAATCAATGACTCATATATAAATATGTAACTTGAAATTCAATAATGTAATTAATCTGTAAAATACTAACAAATCTAAATTGTATTAATGAGTTTGACACGCAGAACAGAATGCAGCAAAGATCCTACGCATTGCCATTGGCTTGTGCAAAAGTCAAATGGCTATATTAGACATTTGGCACTCCGGAACAAAATTGTATTGTCCACGTTTTTTTTGCCGGTTGTGAAAATAGACCACGAGGAGGGTAAGACCGATGATCAATAGAGTGAGAAAAGCCCAAATAGCTGGAAAGAGGACTTTACTGGTATTGCCTGTAAGACCAACAAAATAAAACAACATGTGACTTCTGTTTAATACATCATGCCATGCATTGTTGAAATTAAACATCAGTAATTTTTTCCTACATTTCCATAACTGTTCTGCACAGAGTCAGTAATCATACCTTTTATCATCAGTGTGACGAATCGTGTATTTCTCCCAACTTTATTCTCTGCAACACAAATGTAAAAACCAGCATTGGTAGACGTGGCTCTAGTGATAGTGATTATCTTCTGGTGCCCCTCAGTGGTCACATTTGAATTCACAGCAGGTGTGTAAACCCATCTGATGTTTGAAGGTGGGTTACTGTCAGCACTACAACTTAAAGTAACATCTTCACCCTGGAGCACCTGCTTGCTTTCATTTCCATTCTTGAACTCAGGAGAATCTGGAAAAAATACAAAATTTTGAAAGTAAGTAATGTCCTTCAAAATATATTATCATCTCAAAAATTATATATTTTCACTGTGGAGAAATCATAAAAAGACAATATAATTCTGAAAATTTTAAACTTACACAAAATTTCAAGATACAGTGTGTGTTCAGCTGTTCCATGTGTGTTGTGTGCATTAAGCAAGTATTTTCCACTATCATTCTTTTTCCAGAGCTGTGGGGAAACCATCTGTTTGCCATCTTTAAGCCAGGTGAGGGTGGGTGTAGGTAATCCTACTGGTTCACAGATACTTTGATGTTTATCATTCACTGTGATTTCATAGTGCTCTTTGCAGGTGAAAGAAGGACTGTCTGTAAAAATGGTATCAGATTCATTTAAATAAATAAGTAAATAACTGAAAACAAAATATTATCTTGTCAATACTTTAGTGTGTTTTATCATTATTCGGCTAAAATATAAAATGACCCAGGTCTGATGCACTCACATTCCACTGTGATATGAACTGAGGTGTTGCTTCTGCCACGACTGTTTTGAACTACAGCCGTGTACTTTCCTGAGTCAGTCCTGGTCAGTGACCTCGATGGATTGATGAGTTTCTCCTCATAGAACCACTGAACAGTGGGAAAAGGGTTCCCATCAGGCTGACAGGATAACATGTCAATGCTGAAGGCAGCACTTTCATTAACAGTGACGTAGTCTGGACAAGATTCCATGAATGGTTTATCTAGGAAGGAATATCAACATAGATTAATTTATATTTCATAGATCACAGAGCTGTGTCTTAGATTAAAAAATATGAAGTAAATTGGTGGGAATCTTACAAAGAACAACAGCAGTGTAAGGTGGTGAGGTTACATTAGGGGGGAACTTTGGTCCTTTGGGTCCGAGGTGCAGCTCAGCCTCACATCTAAAGGTTAATCCATTGTAATCTCTCTGAGTGGAGATTCTCAGGGTAGAAGATGCGTTTACTGGAGTCATAGTGGAGTCATTAAACATCTGTGTGAGCACAGTTTCATTGCCTCTGTACCACGTCACTGTGAGATTTTGAACAGGAGCCACATTGATGACATCACACTTCAGATCATACTCTCTGCCCTCCACCATTGAACCATGACCCATGTCAGACACTGACACAGAGTCTGGAGTTTCTGTAAACAAATCAAAGTGGGGAAAAGAACAATCAAATATAAGCATACAGAAAATATGCATTATTTCACACATGATGTTGCTGGTTGCAAATAAATTTTCATTTTGACTAAAACGTACTAACAATTGAATCAGAGTAATTAGAGGATAATAGATACCTGCTGAGCATTATAAGTGAAATCACTGTTGTATTATAATACAAATATCAGTTCATGTAGTTTATAACACAATAAAACAGTGTGTGCACATGTACTTACTATAAACAGTGATGAGTGGACTCACAGTACACTGGATTCCATCATTTAGAGTAACATAGCAAAAAGGATTTGGACTCCACTCTTCCACTTTGTCAACCCTCCAAGTGACAACAGGAGGACGCTCAAATCCTGTACCTCCAAATGGAGCCTCCCAGCCCATCCCTTCAACATCTGTGGCTGATGTGCTGCAGTTGATTAAAACTGGATCTCCAAATCTCACAACCATTTCAGAAGGTGTCAGTGTTAAAGGGCAACCTGCTATTCACAAAGAAATGTTTTCAGTCACAACAGTCAACAGTATGTGACTATGTCTAGCCTGTTTCAGTTTAAGCGTTGTTTTCATTAAGTTGCATGATCAAAAGAATGTTTTGTCTCACTCTCATTTCTTTTTGTTGCATGTTGAAGCTGTGGTTGGAGCCCTGTTAAGATTGAACCATGCAAAATATGATTTTTTGCCATTTTTCAAGTGGTCTTAAACTACATGAAACAGAACAAAAAACTAAATCAAAAAACAAGTTCAAACTACAGAACTCACTAAGTGCCCAAGACACTAGGGGAAGAAGATCAGGAAACAGAATAACACCCAGGAACTACTCTGATGAAGATCAAAGGGAGACTGAGACAATATAGACACAAGAGAGTTATTAGGGGAAGCGGAGACTAATAGGAAACACTCAGGAACTCAGGAATAGCGTGGCGAGTAAACTCATCACAACTCACAAGAGACAAGAGAGTATCACAATAAAACAGGAATCGAACAAACACAAAGACCTACTGATACAAACCTGATTCAGAAAAAGAGCAAACACAGAGACAAAATGCTGTTTAATCACAGAGACAAGACAAACAGCTTGTGGACAAGAGAGGAAACTTGCACTAATACAAAAGAGCTAAGAGCTAAGCTAATTCAGAAGCATTAAGGAAATGACATTAAATTAAATACCATAGAACTAGAACATAAATTATTAATTATTTACCCAAAAGTAAATCAAAAACCACCAAAACTCAAAACACATAACCCAAGATCCTAGCAACAAAGTTTTGTAAATGGTGCTAGATTCTGATGATTTACTGATGATGTTTCAACCATAAATAACACTTTTAACTTGAAAATGTTAAATGTTAAAAATTCAGATGTTATATCAGTGACAAGTTTCATCTTTTTTATTTTAATTTGAATCTCATTAAAAGGGAAGCATTTACAAAGCACCATTATTTTCAGTTTGTCGTTACCCTCGCTGCTGACATGTGGAGATTGTGGCCATTGAAACTAAATGCAAGCCATAAACTGAAAGTGAAGTTAAAAAAGAAAGTAAAATGTTTTGTTCTTAACTGCCAAATGAAATACTATCCAACCTATCCTTTCCCACCTGCATTACACAGCCAGTTTATGACACATAGAGCTCTTAAGCACTCACCACACACTGAAAAGATGAGCATGGGGAAGCCCAGCATCCAGACAAGCAGCATGTTTAGTCAGCATACAGGATGAAGCAGATGGATGGAGGAGGTGAAGACTGTTTCAGGATTGCCCAGCAGAAGTTCAGTTTCAGGATTTGCATTAGATATCCTGCAGTACAGGATTCAACGTTATCTTTACAGGTCCCCAAATAGCTCGTCTTAATTGATTATCCTACAATCACATTTTTACAACATTTGTCATTGTCTAAAAACTTAAATATCTGGCCAATTACAACTATGACAAGTACAGTAATCCATGTCATCAATAGTGGGCAAATATTTGTCCAACTTATCTTTTTAAATAATAGTAGATATAATACAATATGTTTTTTTAGTTGTTGTTTTTTAATTAGGTTGTTTACATCTATATGTAAGACACATGGAAGAGAAAATAATTGTAAAGCTCAAGATTCAGACAAAATCTAAACATTGAAAAATGTGTCCAGGATTAACTTTAAAAAGCTTCACTTTCCACAAAAGCAACATGTTAGTAATTTTAAAAAAAAACACTCTTTGTTTCAACTACTAAATGTTAAAGAAAAAACTGGGAAAACACAGGGCGCTAACTGTGAACGCAAAGTTCTGCAAACACAAGAGAGTTTCTACGCATTCATTCCTTGCCAGAAGACCTCTGGTGTTAACACAGATTCTATAAAAGATTGATGCAGCCACCAAGCCTGTCATGAAGACTCGAGCTGATAACACTTTGCACACACTCCTGTGTTGCTTTTGTTGATATGGATGAATCACATGCTCCACATGAGAGACGTGCAGCTACTTTGACTGAGCTAATGCTTGAAGTTGATTGTGGTGGTGGATACTATGTACACTCTGTCAGGACAAGGGGTGAGAGAATTTGTTACTTTTTCACTTACAATACATGTAATAATTAATTAATGTAAATATAACTTTAAGCGTGCATTTTTTGCTTTCTGCCTGCTGCCAAGAAAAGTTTATCAGCACTTATGGTCCTACCAGTGGAAACTAACCACTGGTAACACAAATGACCTACTTTTGGAGGAGGAAAGAAAATGTACAGCACACACACCAGGTTAGTTCATTATGACATTTATAAAGAGAAACTTCACAATTATAATTTACAACTGAGGAATGCAAGGAGGTCCTACTTCTCTGACATCATCACTAAAAACAGCCATAATGCTCGGGTCTTATTTTCTACAGTTGACAGGCTAACAAACCCTCCTGTGTCAGTGGCAGCTGAACTTCATTCAACCATGGCCTGCAATGACTTTGCCAAATTCTTCACTGAAAAAATCCAAAAAATTAGACAAGCAATTGGTACATCAACAGCAGATCCAGGATATGTACTGTGTCCACCAAAAAACTGTTTAAACACCATGAAACAGTTTCAACCTATTAACAGCAAAGACCTGGAGGACATCTTAGGTCAACTGAACTCCTCCTCCTGCTGTTTAGATGTCCTGCCAACAAGTTTTTTCAAAAAGGTCTCAAAGACTTTAGAGTCAGACCTGTTACAGATCGTCAACTTTTCTTTATTATCAGGTGTGTTTCCAGAATCACTAAAAACTGCTGTAATCAAACCTATACTGAAAAAGGACAATCTTGACAAGACACAAATGAACAACTACAGGCCGATCTCAAATCTCCCGTTTTTAAGTAAGATCATTGAAAAAGCAGTTTCTCAACAGCTCAGTTACTTCTTAAAACAGAATAATTGCTACGATGCCTTCCAGTCAGGTTTTAGACAGAACCACAGCACTGAAACCGCTCTGACCAAAGTGTTTAATGACATATGTCTGAATACAGACAGTGGAAAAATGTCAGTCCTAGTTTTACTGGATCTCAGTGCAGCATTTGATACAGTTGACCACAACATATTACTCAAACGACTGGAGAACTGGACAGGTCTTTCAGGAACTGTACTAAACTGGTTCAAAACATACGTAGAAAACAGGAAATACTTTGTATCAATAGGTAACTTCACATCTGAGCAGACAAGTATCACATGTGGAGTTCCCCAAGGTTCCATCTTGGGACCCCTTCTGTTTAACATCTACATGCTCCCACTGGCACAGATTATAAACAACAACAAAATAAACTATCACAGCTATGCAGATGACACACAAATATATATCACAATGTCACCAGGAGACCGAGGCCCTGTACAGGCTCTTGGTAAATGCATTGAGGAAATCAATGACTGGTTGTGCCACAATTTTCTCCAGCTAAACAAAAACAAAACTGAGGTAATAGTCTTTGGCGCCAAAGAAAAACGATTACAGGTCACCAGAGAACTTCAATCTATACATCTAAAAACCACAAACCAGGCGAGAAATTTGGGTGTAGTGATGGATGCAGACCTAAACTTAGAAAAACACATTAAGACAATAACAAAGTCAGCTTACTATCACCTCAAGAATATATCAAGGATAAAAGATCTTATGTCTCAACAGGACCTGGAAAAACTAGTCCATGCATTCATCTTTAGTAGGCTTGATTACTGTAACAGCATCTTTACAGGTCTACCTAAAAAATCAGTCAGACAACTACAGCTCATTCAGAACTCTGCTGCTCGAGTCCTCACTAAGACCAAAAAAGTGGACCACATCAGTCCAGCTCTGAGGTCCTTACACTGGCTGCCTGTCCGTCAGAGGATAGACTTTAAAGTTCTGATGCTGGCCTATAAAGCTCTGAATGGTTTAGGACCAAAATACATCAATGACCTCCTGACCCAGTATGAACCATCCAGATCCCTCAGGTCATCTGGATCCGGTCTTTTATCAGTTCCCAGAGTCAGAACCAGACACGGAGAAGCTGCATTCAGCTTTTATGCTCCTTATATCTGGAACAAACTCCCAGAAAGCCTCAGATCAGCTGAAACACTCAGTTTATTTAAATCCAGGTTGAAGACTCACCTGTTCTCAGCTGCATTTGAATAAAGCACCAAATCCACACTTTAAGCTTAAATTTCAAAACTTACATTTAACTACTGATTTTATCTACTGTTCTGATTTTATCTGTTTTGATTTTATATACTGTTGTTTGTTTGTTTGTTAATTAGTTAGTTAGTTTATTTGCTTGTTTTAATCAATTTTAAATCATGCTTTTTATTTGTTCTTGTTTCTAATGTCTCTGTAAAGCACTTTGAATCACCTTGTTGTTGAATTGTGCTATACAAATAAACTTGCCTTGCCTTGCCTTGCCTTAGTTATAGTTGACTGAAACTTCATCTGCTGCACCTCACATATTTCTATGAGATGGTGACTTTGAGCAACAGTGCTGCAAGGGCAAATTTAGAAACAATGTTTTAATTTAAGTATAGCTAATACCCACACATGCTCTTCTTGTGTGAGGAGTGACATGTTGAGATGCTGCAAAATTTTCACTTTCACTATGACACACAAAGATCCCCTAGTTTGAACATTGCTGGATTTTTATGTGAAACATAATAGGAAATTTTAGGATTCTGATTTCCTCTGTTTTAAGTTGATTTGGCTGAGTGGAAGGCTCTACATGTTTTATCTTATAGATATATTCATCTGTACAAGTTATCTTTGGAATGTTCTGACTGTAATCTGTGACCATGATGGGTAGATAATGTGTTTCTATGCTTCTACGCTTGTTGTCATTCTTTGTCAAAAGCCATGCAGACTGCTGTTGTACTCTGTACTGTTGTTTGACCCCTTTGCAAAGACAAATTAAAACCTCACAAAGACAAGCTGTTTGTGTAGATCAGTTTCTTTCAGATTTCCATAACACCACTGAACTTGACACCCTTGGACCTTTGGCTGTGCATAGCTCTGTCCATAAAAATTACAAATAGAATGGTTGATAAATGGCCGCCCTGGCAGAGTTAATTCATGTGTTTGGAATTATAGTTATAAAATTTAAACAAGATCTATATTATTAAAAGAATGAACAGACTGTTTTTGGGTTTTTTTGCTTTGTTTTTTGGTGCTGTTAGGCTCCGTCTTATTACAAATTTGTTATACAGGGCATTAACTGTGAACAGTTTTTGTCTTGAATAACTTTTGCAAAGTAGACAAAAAATTCGTTTGACTTTTTACTCAAGTTAGAACCTTACTGAACGACCTTTATGGTGCCAGAGATTGTCATGATCGTGTAATTTTAATAGTTTTTAAAATTTAGCAGTTGTGGTTCTGATTTCTATTCTTTTATCAGGTTTTCTGGTTCCTACTGTTGTTTACTGTGTAACTTTCATTCTTTTTCATTGGTATTCTGTTCCTCTTCTGTTCTATATTCTGTTAGTACTAGTTCTCTCAGTCTTCCCTCTGTGTGGTAAATGTCCTTTGAATTTAGCTTGATATTCAGTAATGTACAAAATACTAAGAAACTAAAACTTTAAACTAAATGTTAAAGAGTACAGAGTATAATGCCTGCATTCAAAATATATTAAAGTAAAAGCAGAAAGTAGCAATACAACACGTAAATGTTAGGCGATGTACTCATCTGCATTCGGAATGGTCCTGTCTCAGCTGTCCTCCAATGGTGTCAGGCATTAAACAGTACTAACAAAACTATATTACTACTTTAAGGCACTTCTAAGTTGGTTTCACTTTTCATATCGTGACTATTAGCTTCTCACTTCTTTCCTCACCTTGCAGAAAATGTATGTTAATGACACTGACAATATCATACATACAAACGAGGCAGATGATAGACTCACCCAAAGCCCTGTGTCCAAATCAACGGTCACTTATTTGGCCGAACTTTCAGATTATTTCTCTCACACAAAAAAAGAAAGAAAAAAACCTCTCCAAAGTTATCCCAACAGCTTGGAGGACGCCCCAAGGGAGTACAATCTCAGCATGATGTAAACCTGCTCCGGCGTTTCTTTCTTCAGTTCAAACTCGAAATCAACACCATGAACATTTAACTCGGGCAGTTCTTGTTCTTCCAAAAAAAATTTTACATTGCGACAAAAACAGGAACAAACTAGTTTTCGCATCCCCGTCAAGCGAAAATACTACTAGTCTGTGTCGCATCTTGATAAGCCTGCACTGGTCAAAGTTGTACTTCTGCATTGATAGTGTACTTCTTTAATCTGGTGTATAAAAAGGATTCCCCGAGATACAAGCTCCGGAAATTCTGATTCTGTGCTTTGCTTGGGTTTTATATTGCATCGGCTGTGATTTTAATCTGTGGCTGTATTCTTTCTTGATGCATGTTTTTGTTGTAAAAGTCGAGGTTTACTTACAGCTGAGCGAGTTCATGTCCTTGAAGGACACTGTCGTCAGCCAATCAGGACAGGGAGCCACCAGGAAGGGACCAATGAAGTGGTCTGGTGGGAGGGACAGAGACACGGTGCAGAGAGACCTTGCTGTGGGGCAGGAGGAGAGGTGGGGAGGTTCTCGTCCAGCCTTGTGAGGTGAACAACTGGAACTGCTAGAGACGGAGAAATACAGAAGTGCAAAACGAGCGGAACTACGAGAGAATCGGTTGCGGATAGAGTTAAGATCTGTGCTCAACTATTAATGTTCTTATAAGGAAATGAAATCCAAATTTGGTAATTCGGAGCAAATGACTGCCGGTTGTTCATCCTTTGCACAGGGGATCAGCGCCCAGCACGCTATAGATTGAAAAACACAGGTTAGTGCATTCCAACTCGGGAGGGATCTGATCCTCCAAATTTCTTGTGGACCTGATCAGTGAATTTTGATTGCACTTTAAGCTTTGTGTTAGGGAGCCTCTGAGTATAAAGACTTTTTGTTCAGTCAATTGCCTGAGACCCATAGCTTTGGGTTTTGCTTTTTCTTGTGATTTTTAATGCTTAATAAAGTTTTTCAAATGTTGTATTGTTGCAAATAAATTATTTTTAGATTTACTAATGAGAGTCTTTGTTATTCAAGGTACTCTTTCGTGATAATCAAAACCCAAGGCTCGGACTGAAGCAAACATTATGCTCCTTTAGCATAATGGATATTAACTAAAACATAGTTCTTTATCCTTCACTGTCTGAAAAACCTCTGAACTACTGGCATGTATTGGTCATTGTAAAATAGTGTGTTTGGTCACAATTCACCTGTAATGACTTGTTAAAGGCCTTTAAAAGGAAAAAGAAAACACATATCCTCATCTTGTTTATTTAAGTATTTATTTAATTAACTGAAAATAAAACCTAAGGAAACCATCACTTTACACTCTGACTAATACTGGGCGACACCCACCTTTTTGAATCAAATCATTAAAGATCCATAATTAAGTTCTGATGCATGAAAATAGGATATTTTGTTTAAATACAGTGACGGCTGAACAAGGTACACAACTCATATTTCAAGACTGAAAAGAAGCTGCCTTGTGAGGAGAAAGAAAAAGACAGCAAAATATAAAAATAAGATTTTATTCCAAATAGAGTACACAACAAGTGTTTCTGAATAAACATTTTAATGTACAGGTTTGGTTAATAGTCCTTAAAATGGCTTGTATGTAACAAAGCAGAAATAATAATAAGACTGTTGTGAAATATAACTCTGGAAAATGAGAAATGTGGAAGTACTGTTCTTAAAGTGAGATTGTCACTTCTATATCGTCATAGGCCAACAGACCTTTTGCTAGCAGGCAAAGTGTGCTTCAAGTGCATTAGCTATGCTAAAGAAACACAAATTGTATTTGTGACAATAAATTAATTGGACTTTAAATTTTAATGTGTTTTTGGCAATGTATTAACATCTGTCGTTCCATACCTTTCAAAGAGATGCTGGTCATCATAGAAAGAGATTGAGTTTGTCTCTCTTTGTTTAAGGAAGTAGAATAAATCCTGTGATTAAAGCTGTAAACAAGCTTATGATCCATTCTTCTGTATTTTAATAAACAGTTGCAGGATTTTGGATCACCTCCCTACCTGAAACCCACCAGGCCAGGGGGCAACATTTGATATACAGAACAGGATTCGTTAAAAATCCTTAGCTTTTCCATTGGCTTGTACACTAGTCAAAGGGATATTTGAGACATTTGACACTTTGACAGGAAAAAAACTGTAATGTCCACGTTTTTTTTGGCAAATGCGACAACAGACCACAAGAAGAATCAGAATGATGATCAATAGAGTGAGCGACACCCAAATGATTGGAAATGGGATTTGACTGCTTTTACCTGTAAGAGAAACAAAATTCAAAACATAAGATTCATTTAATTTCTCAATCCCATGCATTGTTGAAATTGAACATCAGTAATCTTTCACTTTCTACATTCCCATAGCTCTTCTGCACTGAGTCAATAATCATACCTGTTATCATCAGTGTGATGAATCGTGTATTTCTCCCAACTTTATTCTCTGCAACACAAATGTAATAACCAGCATTGGTAGACGTGGCTCTAGTGATAGTGACAGTCTTCTGGTGCCCCTCAGTGGTCATGTTTGAATTCACTGCAGCTGTGTAGATCCAGGTGATGTTTGAGGGTGGGTTACTGTCAGCACTACAGCTTAAAGTAACATTCTCACCCTGCAGTACCTCCTTGCTTTCATTTCCTTCTTTGAATTCAGGGGCATCTGGAAAAAATACCAAATTTTGAAACAGAAATAATATCCTTCAAAATATGTTATCATCTCAAATTACTTATTTTCACTGTTGAAAAATCATAAAAAGACTATATCATTCTGAAAAATTAAAAACTTAAAACTTACACAAAATTTCAAGATACAGTGTGTGTTCAGCTGTTCCATGCGTGTTGTGTGCCTTAAGCAAGTATTTTCCACTATCGTTCTTTTTCCAGAGCTGTGGGGAAACCATCTGTTTGCCATCTTTAAGCCAGGTGAGGGTGGGTGTAGGTAATCCTACTGGTTCACAGATACTTTGATGTTTATCATTCACTGTGATCTCATAGTGCTCTTTGCAGGTGAAAGAAGGACTGTCTGTAAAAATTATACAAATTAATTTTCAGAGTAAATAATTGAAAACAAAATATTATCTTGTCAGTACTTTAGTGTGTTTTATCATTATTCGGCTAAAATATAAAATGACCCAGGTCTGATGCACTCACATTCCACTGTGATATGAACTGAGGTGTTGCTTCTGCCACGACTGTTTTCAACTATAGCCGTGTACTTTCCTGAGTCAGTCCTGGTCAGTGGCTTAGATGAATTAAGGATTTTCCCCTCATAGAACCACTGAACAGTGGGAGGAGGGTTCCCATCAGCTTGACAGGATAAAATGCTCTTGCTGAAGGCAGCATTTTCAACAACAGTGACGTGGTCTGGACAAGATTCCATGAATGGTTTATCTAGGAAGGAATATCAACATAGATTAATTTATATTTCATAGATCACAGAGCTGTGTCTTAGATCAGAAACATGAAGTAAGTTGGTGGGAATCTTACAAAGAACAACAGCAGTGTAAGGTGGTGAGGTTACATTAGGGGGGAACTTTGGTCCTTTGGGTCCGAGGTGCAGCTCAGCCTCACATCTAAAAGTTAATCCATTGTAATCTCTCGGAGTGGAGATTCTCAGGGTAGAAGATGCGTTTACTGGAGTCATAGTGGAGTCATTAAATGTATCTGTTTTCACAGTTTCATTGCCTCTGTACCACGTCACTGTGAGATTCTGCACAGGAGCCACATTAATGACATCACATTTCAGATCATACTCTCTGCCCTCCACCATTGAACCATGACCCATGTCAGACACTGACACAGAATCTGGAGTTTCTGTAAATAAATAAGCTAAATCATTGCTATATCATATTAAAAATTTCAATTCATATAGTTTATAACACAATAAAGCATTGTGGACATTGTGGTCACATGTACTTACTGTAAACAGTGATGACTGGACTCACAGTACGCTGTGATCCATTAACCAGAGTAACATAGCAAAAAGGACTTGGAGTCCACTCTTCTAGTTTTTCAACCCTCCAAGTGACAACAGGAGGACGCTCAAATCCTGTACCTCCAAATGGAGCCTCCCAGCCCATTCCTTCAACATCTGTGACTGATGTGCTGCAGTTGATTGAAACTGGATCTCCAAATTTCACAACAGTTTCAGAAGGTGTCAGTGTTAGTGGGCAACCTGCCATTCACAAGCAAATATATTCAGAGTTAGAGATGATTTGGTGTAAAATAAGACATAAGTCAGCAGTTTCATCTAAATCATCCACAATTTTAGATGTGAAGTAAGAATATATACCTCTTGGTTCAACATGAAGATGGATTGTCTTAGTTATGTTTCCCAGATAATTGGTAGCTGTGCATGCGCAGGTTTTATTGCCATGTACTCGAGGTAAACTGAGACTGGTTGTGTTCTCCAACATGTTTTTCCCATCACAAATCCAGTTATACACAGGAAGAGGGTTTCCAACAGCTTCACAGCTCAAGATGATATCAGTGCCCTCAAGTGCATAAGTGTCATCAGCACTATTTTGTGTCTTTAGCTCCGGAGCGTCTGAAATGATAAACAGTTTTTTATCAGTTCTCACATTTACACAATTGAAAGCTGAACAGAAGGGAACTTGTGTTTAATCTTTTAAAAAAATAAAAATAAACTTCTGTTCATGTGTAAACAGCAGGATATTTACTCACAGTGGGCTGAAACTCTGTGTGTTTTAGAAATGGCAGGAAGTTTTGGTCTGTGTGGTCTAAAGTCCAGCTGAGCTTCACATCTGAACTCCACTACATTTTCTTCTCTGCTGATGTTGACTCTCAGAATAGAGGACTCATTTACTGGAGTTTTGGTTGTTGTGTCATTGAAAGATTCTGTCTGGATTTTTTCACTGTTTTTGTACCAGCTAACATTGACATACTGAACAGGAGCAACATTGATGATGTCACACTGCAGTCTGTACTGTGTTTCTTCTCCTATCACATTCACAAGCTGTACAGAATGAACAACTTCTGGATTCTCTGCCAAACAAAGTTAGATAACAGTTAGTTACTCATGATCGTTGCTTTTAGTTTTCTTAGCATTGCTCTGTATTCATTTCAAATTAAACTTACTGAATGTAATAACTTGAAGGTCCTTGCTGCATTCATTAAACTCATTTAGTTTTACTTTGCACTTGATCGTCACATTCCAATCTGACAGTGACACTGACTGGGAGATAGACATTTGTTTTTCTATGATGCGAGAGGTTTCATTTCCAACTGTAAAGTACATCCCTTTATGTTCAGCCAGTGCTGTGGTGCAGTTTACAGTGACAGGATTTCCTCCATATTCTTCTATGATCTCAGGTGGACTCAGAGTAAGAGGGTTGTGCTCTGGTGGGCATATGCTGTCAGCATCTGTAAATAGACAAGATTGATGTGCTTATTAGGTTTTATTTGTCCTGCTTCACATTTTTTCACACTAAGTATTAATAATAAACAGTACAAAACAAAATCAAAAAGAATCAGTAATATATGGTAAAATGCAGGATATTAAAATGCAGCCACTCATTTGCCTCAACTGTTTTTAAGCATATCCCTCATGTTCAGAGGTTCAGAAATCCTTGAAACATTGACCAAGTGAGGGCCAGTGAGATCTCAGTGCAAGTAAAGAAGGCCAATATTACAATGACAAAGCAAAGTAAATCAGAGATATTAAAAATTTAGTTA
This sequence comes from Maylandia zebra, assembly GCF_041146795.1. Classification (NCBI taxonomy): domain Eukaryota; kingdom Metazoa; phylum Chordata; class Actinopteri; order Cichliformes; family Cichlidae; genus Maylandia; species Maylandia zebra. The sequence goes on from NC_135170.1 coordinate 26,483,561, forward strand.
AGTGTCCTAGTCATGTGTAATAATTCTTAAAAAGATAGAATACCAAAAGTCCTAAAAGACAGAAAACAACGTTTAACATTTCAAGGACCCTCTAGGATGTTGGCACATTATTAACGTCTACATCTAAGAGACACCTTCATCAGTCAAAACACAGAGCGTTCACAATAAGATGCAAAAATAAATATATATCTTTGGAAAGAAACTGTGCTAAATACTCATTAAAACTAATACAATTCATTTTGAAATTAAAGTGCATTTATATGTTGTCTGTTATTTAAACACTATAAATAAATATAGTACTAAATAAGTATACCCCCTACTGCTTTCACAAGTTTTAAGAGGGTTTATGAGGTTTGAAGAGGCATCCACATGCTGCTAATCAAATCCATGAGGATGTTTAACTGATCATCAAGCAAATTCAACCCAAAGTCAGACTGTACAATGCTCAGATAAAGTCCAATAAAAAAAGAGCTGCACGTCAGACTCTACAAAGCCTCACTCAGCATGTTAGATGTTTAAGATCAGTTTATATTGTGAACCAGACTGGAATTATAATTTGTTTTTAACAAATGTATTAAAGGTATTTTAATATTGGAAGAAATCTGCACTGTAAAAAAAAATCCGTAAAAATACAGTACAATCTACTGTATAAACGTGAAGGAATTTTCCGTATTAGTCATTTACAGGTATTTTTCTGTATTTCTCAACTACTGCAATGCATTGTGGGAAAAAGAACCTGAAAAGGAGGGAAAAGTAAGCGCAAGAGCAGCCATTAGGCTTCTTTCAGGCTTCATCTGGATTTTGGATTCTGAAGTTGGAGAAACTGCCTTCAAATTTCTGTGGTAAGTATTAAAACTCATGTTTCGTTTTATTAAAATAATGTTTTTCAAAAGACTCCGTGTTTTTATTTAGAAAGAATTGTTAATTTATTTGTTAACTGGTTTCGGCTGTCTCCAGACAAGTCAGGAATATTTTGCTGACTCATTTTTTAAAATAATTGTTATTTAGGTTTAACATGACTTAAGCTTTATTTTAGTTAATGTTAAAATAATTTTTACTGTGATACCACCAGTTTTGCCCTTCAGTGGCTGAACCAGTTTTCATAAATATTATAGTTAGCTGTCTGTGTCTCTCTGGGTGTTACACAGCTGTGACTGCTAACTAGCTAATTAGCGAAAGTCAGCGATGTGGATAACTGGGAAAGTGAGAACTTCATGGTTCTAGAAATTATTCTAGGACTCTAATAAGTACTGTATCAATACCTGTGTTTTACAGTTGGCTCTACTGTACACTTTAAAGGGTTTCAGGCAAAGTTACACTAACCCTAGTTTAAGCCTCAGACCTTCCTGGCTGACGCTAGCAAATGCTAATGTTAGCCTCTGATTTGGGCTGCTAAAGTAAAGACTTTTAGCTAGCTGACCAGCATAGATTATTTCGGTGGTTAACAGACTGTAGTGGTAAAATTATTGAAAGTATAGTTTCACCTCAGCACATTTACAATTACAGTATGTCTATTTTGTAGCACATAGAAATGTTTAGTTAATATTTACAGACAGACACATTTTCCCTGTAACTGTGTTTTTACTCCAACATTTGTTGAAAATGTAATTTATGAAATGCTGAGCAGCATTTCTTGTATGTGGAATATTTTTGTCACCCCACTGTGCTAATGTGATTAAATACTAAAAATTATTACTAAAAAAATTCAATAATAAATCAATAATAACTATTTCTTGATTGAACTATAATGTTTTTTTTTGTTGTTTTTTTTTTGTTGTTTTTTTTGCCTGTCCCATTTGGTTCTTTAGCCATCAGAATTGTTGTCTGAAGACCAACAAGGATACCCAATGGATTTACTTTGCCAAATGGATCATCGTGGCATTGCCGTATTGGTCCATTTGGTCGATCTTTGTTTTTATTATTTATTATATTTTATTTTCAGATGTTACAGACGGGACAGACATGAGTGAGGGATAGGAAAGGGAGAAAGAAAGAGGAAGGAAAGGAAAAACAGAAGGGGAGAGGGACAGTGAGAAAGGGGGAGAGAAAAAAAAATCTCCTGGATCACCTGTTGAGAGAAGAATAGAAAACAAGCAGAAAAAAAACAAAGCAACATACTAAACACAACACCATCGCATTAATCTAGCTAAGTGTAAACAGCAGTAAATACTAAATATTCAATGTTGTTGTGCAGCACGCAGGACAGATGTGCTTCGAAGTAGCAGCCAAGAAAGGTGTAATTTGGGTCTACGAGCAGTGAACACCCGTGTGCATACCTGTGTGGATCAGCGCGCTTGTATTCCAAAGGTTGAACTATAATGTAAGCGCAGTGCTGGTGTGCAGGGGCTCTATATGCCTTGTCTATATCAAGCTTTTAGCCAAATATAAGCAGAGATATTTGTATCTTTCTTAAAAATCCAGATCCTTACAGATTATTTGAGAAATGGATCAACAGCTATCACTACTTGAAGCACTTTAAGTCCTGCAGTGGAAAGATATCCCTTATTTCACCTTTGATCACACACTTTGGTTTTCCAGTGCAGAGCAATGGCCAAGAAAAGGAAAGACTTCCCCGAGTGGAAAAAAAAGATGAAGATACAAGCTGGTGATGATCCAGAGCAGCTGGTCTCAGGAAATGAAGAAAAACCCTGATCACCTTCTCTACAAACACAAGGTGAGTTTAATGTTGTGGTTGATTTAGTTTTTCAAGGTATGTATGTTACTTTAATTATAAACTGCTTTTGTTGCAACAGAATGGTGTTATGTGTATGCAACTCTACGTGAATTATAATCCTTTGTAGGGCTGCGTGATATGACCAAAATCTCATATCCCAATATAAGACGTATTTCTCCTGATAACGATATATATCACAAAATAGTGCATTTTCTGTAAATTCTGTGATTCTCGGGCAACTCGACTTATGTGAAATGTTTTCAGTTGGGCGTCGTGTACCTGGAGTCGAGTGTTTTGACCGATGCATGAAACTATACATTTTTAGACATGAGTTTAAATGGCCGCCATTTTCTTTCTGAGTATTTATTACACGGCGTGCTGCAAGGAAAAGCCTGTTCTAACGTTTGAGTCTAAGGATTATTTTGAGCACCTGACGACTCTTTTTTGCTTTTCATTCGTAAACTCTCGAAACTCTTTCATGTGATTCTTGTGTAGGTGGTTAAAGAGGTTTGTCGTGTTCGAGTGGTGGTGGGGACCAGTTTGTGGCATAATTTGCATAGTACAGTTTTCTGGGGCGTGTCAGACTTTTCATAACCAAACCATGTCCATGCTACAGAGGTAGCCCCTCATTTAACAATAAGGTCCTTGATTTCTTTTGACTGGTCCTTCTGGTTCTGCCTCATCCTTGCTGGCCATGCTGGTATTCTCTGTGCCTTCATCTGCGTGGTAACTGTAAGCGCCATTTATAGTTACTTGATGTTTTTATTTGAGGTCATTTGTTTGATGCATATTCTGAAATTTTATGTTTGAGAATAATGTATATCATTTCAGTTTAGTTTGAAAAGTCTCAACAGAAACTTGAGCTTTATTGTGAAAGGTTTATGTGGAAAATAAACAAGCGGACGGCGGAGCCACACGATGGTTTTATCCTCATTGTTGGTAACGAAAGTACGCGTAAAAACAGTCACTTGTCCGTCCATAGTGTGGTTATTTTAAGTATAAGAGAAGGAGAGAACTTTAAGAAATAATATAGCAACTACAGTGACCATCAAAACCATGAAAAAAATATTGCCATAAACAGTTTATTTTGCAACACCACAAAACAAAGAATAGTGTATAATATGAAACGATAGACATTTTTATATCGTAATCTGATATATATCGTCATATCGCACAGCCCTAATCCTTTTTTTGTTTATGTTGTTTATGCTCTAGGTAAAAAAAAATTATAAAAATACAAACTTTTTAAAAATGTCTTGTTGTTTCTCTTTTTTTCCTCAGAATAAATTGCGACTAGTCTCAATGGCTGACACGGAGGAGCAACACAGCGACACGTTAACTCCGACTGCTGCAGTTCCTGTATGAACTGAGCAACTCTTAAAATCCAAGGAAAAGCTGAGTGTATTTTACTTAAAGCTCAGATGGACCTTGATGTACTAACATGCAGGCTGCATTCAGGACTTTGTCACACTGTTATATGAAGAGCGGTAACAAGACTTTGTAGTAATTTGTCTTACTATTGTCTTATTTGTTGTGATTTAGGGTCTGTGCGCACAAGCAGAGGTTTTTGTTTGTAACTGTAACCTCGTTTTCAGAGCCTTGTCTAACATTTAATGGTCATGAAATATGTCAGACTTTTTCCTCTACTTAACCAGCTTAGAGAATTTGAACACCGTGGAGAAAAAGGTGTGCATTAAGGATTTTGAACTATGATGTTTAAGTGTTGTCACTGCTGAGGATTCGTGGACACAGATCCTTATTCACTATGCTGCTGTTTACAGTTTAACTTTTCATCAGAACAAGCACTTCTAATTATACTTTGCTCCTCACTGACAAAACAAGTCCCGTAAATACACTTTTATCTTTAAGTTTGGGACAGTAATCTGTCTTAATTTATTATGTGTTGTAGTTATCATATGGGGAAAAGTCCTGTGGTTATCCATCAGTCCTGTTCGAATAAACCCAAAGTTCAGGAACATCTTCTTTAGATCTGTTCAGTTGTATTCATGTGGCACCACTTAAACAGTCAACAAATTTTGACTCAAGTATGTTATATTGTAAGGTAAAGAGCCCAAAGAGTTAATCTCAGACAAATGTTCACACAAATGTGAATTGCATTCACTTCATTAATGAAGTGAATGCAATTCAGTAATCAAAGGTGTTTGGCTATAACTGACTACATGTGTATACTGTATCATAAGTGGACAGAGATGGATGTAAACCACACCTTAACCATTTGGCTGAGGCAAAACTACCACAAGGCAGTGATTCTAACTCAAAGGTACTCTGGATATTATTAAATGTGAACATGTCGTTAAATATGACATTTTTTGTTTGTCAGGTGTCCTGTTTGAAGAAAACACTTGGTAGCCACTTGAATGAATGTAAATAAACACATTTACATGAGGGCAACCTGATTTCAAGGAAATAAAAATGCTCAAATTTGAAAGCTTGTGAGTTATTTTGTTCATGTATCAGCTGTTTAGTAGTTTTATGACAAGATGGATGCTGTCATTATATTTTAGTATAGTGTTTGAGTTAAGGAGAATAAAAGAATATTTAACATTAATTGTACCAATGTTGTTGTGTACGAAGCACAAATTAATTTAAGTTTTAATTTATGAATTTTTGAGTACATGGTGTACTAGGTTGTAATTGCATAGAAATGTACGTTTAAGGATATAAAGAACTATATTTAATGAGTTACAGTGAAAAGAAGTGCTTGGAAATAGTAATATAAACAGAAATTTCAATTTTTCTATTAACGGAAAATATCAGTTAATGATACAGAAAATATACTGTGAATAAACGGAATTTTCTGTTTTATAGCTGAAGGAAATGTCCGTAAATGGTACAGAGAGTATACTGTAAATCTACAGAATTTTCCGTTTTATCATTTACAGAAAGGTCCGTCAAACCTCCGTAAAAAAACAGAAAATGTACTGGCAGAAAATTACCAGGACATTTTCTGTTTTTCTACGGAATATTTTTTTACAGTGTGCTTTAGTAGTGCACTTTCAAACCAGTGTTTTGGTTAGGATGTTTGAAAACACTCTGTATATTTCCTAGGGGTGAAATTCCACTAGGTGGCGTGGTCGCAGCTTAATCATAACATCTCTGACCACCTACACACACACAAAAAAAAATTTCCCACAACTATGTGAGAAACTGATAACATTGTAAAGAAAGTGGTTACTGCAAGTCATTGCTGCTAAAGGTTTTTTAAAAGCTACTGAATGACGGGGTATAATTAGTCTTTCACAAGACTGCAAAGAGTCCTGTGAAAGCTTTATTTTTCATCAGACTGTAAAGTTCAATATGGCCCACGCTCTCTCAGTTTGATGAAAACGGAACTTTGTACCAGAAGTAACGTTCACCTCTCCCACTTAAAATGGGTTTTCATTTATTCTTTTAAAAGTCAGAGGTTACATTGATAGTCCTTCGAATTCCATTAGTACCTCATTAAAATGGGAGTATTTTATTTAAAAAAAAACATATAGAAATTATTAGTTTTACCATTTACCACCAAGATACCGAAAGTTAGGCCAAAAAGAAACTCAAAGTTAACTAAAAGGTTTTACTCCTGTCAACTCAATAAAATAATCAATTTTTCAGATAGATACAGAGTTAAGGAAAATCCCTTTGTACTTAAAGAACATCTTTATTACTCACCACATAGTGAAAAGATGAGTATGAAGAAGCTTAGCATCCTCACAGATAGCATGCTTGAACAGCATGCAGGAGGAATAATGAGATGGAAGGAAGTGAGCAGTGTTTCAGGATCGTCCAGACGATGTCCAGCTTAAGGACCCAGGTTAGATGAATATCAGTTCGATGCAGGAGATATGATGTCCGCCTGACAGGCTGGCAGTATCACATGCAGAAAGAAAACATAGAGGAAATTCAATGCTCTTGTGTACAGGAAACACTGTGAAACCCAAAATACTAAACCACATCCAGAGCCAGCGCTTTGTGAAGTAACGGTAGCTTAGTGATGCCCCTCCCCCTATGTTTTGTGCCATTATTCACTGTTCTTTTACAAAGTGTCTAATTTCTACAAAGAAGAGAGAAATTATGTGAGTTTACAGAGAAATACAAATTCTAGCACAAAAATGCACCACAGAAGGCAGATTTGTCAACCTAATCCATTTTAGTGATCACCCAGTTATTCACAGTCGATGTACATGTCATAGTTTTTATGTTTTTAATAAACACAGACACAGAAAGTTTGTTTCATTCTCTCTACACTTATGTGAGAATCATCCACATCATCTTTTTCTGTTTGCACATGTTCAGAATATAACCCTTTTTATGCTGGTTTGGTCATCATGGAAACTTGTTTGAGGGAGCAGGATCCTCCTTTGAACGCCATCATGGTAGTGGCTTTAATAGTGTCTAATAATAGTGTTTAATAGTGTATATGACAGAGTTATTTATTGTATTATTTATTTCTTTAGTTATTATTAGTTATTTTAATTAGTTATTATTATTTATTTAGTTATTTATTGTAAGTGTTAATTCCTGGCTTTCAAAGGGCAAAAGGTCACCTATACTGCTCCCATTTTTGACCCATCTTGTCTCCTCTAGATGACTTTCCACCCTCCCTGAGCTCGACTCTGCTCACACCAGACCCACATGCATCAGCTAGTACTCTGCGGTCAGTCCTGCTATGCCCTTGAGTGAAGGGAAAATATGCATTAAGGGAGGATGTACAAAAAGCAACATGCAAATACAGTTTTATAATATGTCAACATATAGCATTTTGAAATTCAGTAGTATTAAATAAAAACATGAAAGGCATTTTATAAAGTTCCCTTACCACTAGGGAAAGTCTCATAAACAACTTCTCAGTTTTGTTTAAATAAGCAATTGAAAATCTGAGTGTAAAACCACGGTGGTAAGATGGGCATAGGAATCTGAAAAAGTAAAAACGTATGCAAAGAGATCAGCCTTAATGGTCTGTCATGACAGGCATGCTCTTGCAACCACACCATGTGCTCTCTTTCTCTTTAGACATTTGAGGAAGTGGTGAAAAAAAGAAAAGAAGACACTGGAGGAAGTGGTGCAACACAGAAATTATCCACACTTTTGTGTTCTATTGTTCATATCCTGTTCTTAACTGCAAGCTCAAAAGGCAAGTATTATAAAAACATAAAGTCTTTTGTTCAGTGATAATGCTGCTAGCTGTTTTTCTCAGACAGATAGGATCGAAACCAGGGAGTCATTAATGCTACCAGCCTCTGCTGTTTATCTGAGCAGTTAAATAAATTTGACAGGAAATAGATACACTGCTCAAAAGATTAAAGAAACAGTTTGAAAACACATCATAACTCACCGGGAAGAAAATCACAATAGATAATATGTTGGAAATTAAAGGAGGCCACATCATTTAAGGGGAATGACAGTTATCAGGCTATCAAAGTGAAAGAAATGATGTGACAGGCTAGCACATTTTGCTGATACTTTTTTATCTGCAAACAGCAAAAAGATAGTATGTCTCAGTGTGCATGCATTCTACCCTAATTGAGCATTCAAACCATGTTGTACAACAAGCTTCACTGACACACAAGTTCACCAATCTGTGGGCTCATTCACTATTTTATAAAAGGCTGCAAAGGTAAACACCTCAATTCTAAGAAGGTTTGTAATAGTACAGCATATAAAGTTCTTTTTTGTGTTAAAAAAAAAACCCCAAAACAAATTCATGATTTGTTTTAGTCACAATACACAGCATTCGTGAGCATATGAGTATGGTTGTGTTTAGCAATTTGTAGCTCCAGGCAAGACATTTAGTGTTAAGAAGAGGAAAATGCTTGGCACCAGGGGTTTGTGTTGCTGTTTTCACTAGCCTAGCAAAAAGCCCTGCCTTGCATTCTCATATCTGCCTCCAATCCCCATGCCATCTACAACACAGATACTGGAAAACAATCCTGTGATTTTGCTTTGTGCAGATATACATCATGACACTACTAAAAACCACTTGTAATGTTGATTTGATAGGTTAGTGGAGCATTCTGCAACTAAGCATGAGTGTAGATGTGTGTAATCACATACACCACAGATGGTGGTGGTAAACATCTCATTCTCTTTATTCTAAAGCTTCTCAAGGACTCCTTGCTCTTTTTCAGTAGTGTTAGAATCTTAAAAAGAAGGCGACTGGAGTTCTTTAAACTCTAGGAAGTTTAATCATCATGTTCTTTAGCTCTAAAGACTATGACCCGGATTACTGAGAAACTACACAGATACAGTTTCAATTTCCCTATCATAAAATCACAATTATTTTTGTTAAACCCCTTTAATAAAGCTGAAAATCTGCACTTCAGTTACATTTTAATTGAGTTTAAATGTTTGATTGTCCAAAACTTTATAGACCCCAACCATATCAAGTTTCAGTTGCAGCTGTTATAACTGTATAGTTGCCATGTTATCAATAATCCATAACTTGTTGTCCAACTTGACTTCAGTGGCAGATATGATATAATTTGATTTTAAAAGCTAGGGTTGTTGGCTTTTATTGAGCAATGACCTGCAGTTTGCACTGGCGCAGTTTGCAGCCAAGTTTGAAGTGACTGGGATCTAAATTACCTCCAAGTCTGATGCCCTGGCTCTCAGCTGGAAACAAGTTGCTGCCACAAGTGGAGACGCTTAAGAGTCTCAAGATCTCAAGAGCAAACAGATTGGTACAGTATCTGTGTTGATGCTGATTTTGTACTACTCTGTTGTGTTGAACACAGAGCGTGGAGTGTGAAGGCAAAGATGTACTGGTCAGTACAAGTTCTAGGTAGTGACTCAGAAAATGAGACCATGGATCCAAGTGGCAAAGGTTAAATCCTCCAAAAGGGGGCTGGCCTCTCCCTTGGAGATCAATCAATCAATCAATCTTTATTTATAAAGCACTTTTCATACAGAAAAAATGTAGCACAAAGTGCTTTACATAGTTAAAAGCAGCCCACCCCACCCTCCAACTCACTCCCCACACTCTCAATACACATATATCCCCCCACCCCCACCCACACACACATACACACACGCGCACACTTAAAGAGTAAAAATTGGGCTGGGCTCGCATGAGCCAAGTGAGGAAACATTATAACAGAGAGCCGTCTGCACCGGGAGCCGGTCACAGACCGCAGCCTCCGGGCTGGGCACACAGCCGGAGGGAGGCAAAGGAGCCCCCCAACCAGGCTGAGAGGACCCCAGAGACCCAGCAGCCACGGTCAATAACAGCCCCGGTGCAGAGAGCGCCCTCCGAGGAAACACTGGAGATATGACGCAATACGATGTATACAGGGTAAAATGATAAAATAAATAAGAACAGGATACAATATAAATATAAATATAAATATAAATAGAGTAAGAAGATTAAAAAATGAATAAGAATAAAATCAAGAAATATTAGGTAAATCCTAAATTAATAATAGAATAACAGGATAGAATAAATAAGCATAAAATAAATAAACGCTAAGTAAAAGCTAAATTAAAAAGGTGGGTCTTGAGCCTGTTCTTAAAAACATGTACGTTCTCTGCGGCCCTGAGCTCCTCCGGCAGGCTGTTCCACAGACGAGGACCATACCACTGAAAAGCTGCCTCTCCGTGAGTATGTGTCCTGACTTTAGGGACAATCAAAAGGCCAGTACCAGAGGACCTCAGGGTCCGCGAGGGTTCGTATGGTAAAAGCAGATCTGAGAGATAAGAAGGCCCAAGACCATTAAGACATTTAAAAACCAATAAAAGAACTTTAAAATCGATCCTGAAACACACGGGGAGCCAGTGCAGCGATTCTAAAACCGGTGTAATGTGGGCCCGCCCTCTGGTCTTCGTCAGCACACGAGCTGCCGAGTTTTGCAAGAGTTGTAAAGTTTAAATATTCTTCTTAGGAAGACCAGAGAGCAGGGCATTACAGTAATCAATGCGACTGGTAATAAAAGCATGCATCAGCATCTCCGTGTTGGCCCGAGAGAGAATAGGGCGGACTCTGGCTATATTTTTTAGATGATAAAATCCAATTTTGGTTACATGTTTAACATGTGGGATAAAACCAAGCTCAGAGTCAAAAATAACACCCAGGTTTTTCACTTGTAGCAAAGGACATAGTGAAAATGACACAAGGAATTTGGGCATTTGGGCATTTGGTAGGGGCTCAGAATAGAGCTGCTACTTCTTCTCCAAATTGAAAGAGCCAGTTGGCGTGGTTCAGGCATTAAATCAGGATGCCTCCTGGCCCTTCTAGGCATGTCCTACCACAACCCAGTATCACAGCAAAATGTTTAATGACATCTCAGTCCACCGTGTCCATTTCACGCTTTGGAGATGCAAATCATGATTCATGTTTCATATTTAGACTATTTACATAAGTTGAAACTCCACTTAAGTACCTCAATAGTGTATGAGTTTGTTATGATCCTGTACATGATTTTCTTAGGTTTTGAAATTTAAGAAATGTGTTTATTGTTTGGGTTTTGATTTCTGTTCTTTTTTTTTTTTGGAGTTCTGGTACACAAACAGTTCACAGACTGGGTTAAGTTGAAAATAATGTTTTTATTAAACACACAGACACAGATTAAGTTTGTTTTATTCTCTCTACACATGTGAAAATCATCTACATCATGTCTTACCTTTGCATATGTCCATAATTTAACCTTGTTATGTGAGTTTGATCACCATGGAAACTCTCTTCAGGTTGGTTAAGTAGTGTCCACTCCGATACCACACATCATTCATATTGGATTGGGCACATATTTGATACTACCAGGCTCATTTATGATAATTTAAATAACCACATTAATGGGAAAAAGTCAACATACAGCAGACAGCAATCAGATGGGATCAGTGGAAGTGGAATCCAAACTGGTGAGACATTGTGCCAGGAGAGGGAGTCCCCTTGGATTGCTATGATATTAACCCGACTGTAGCTGTTACCAGTCACTGTCAGGTTCCACATAGAAGCTGTTATATTTAGTTCTAAAGTAAGCAATGTCTAATGAATAGATTATGTAGTAGAAGCAATATTGCCTTCCTCTACATAAATTATAGAGGTCAGTTAGCATTTATCTAAATAAATAAATGCATCAGTTGTTCACTTCTATTGCATGCAGTTTATTAAAGTTTGAGTTTCATTTCTTTATTAGTTCCATACCATCACTGCTCACTCTCTTACTATAAAGCTGTCATTTACTCCCAATTTTTACTTGGTGAACGGTGAACGTAAAGATGTGAAGTTCTTCTCTCTTTGGCCTGGTGTTGGAAATGGTGAGTGTGACGAAGGTGTGCTCCCTGGCTCAGCTGCAGGGAAGGGGTGGTGCAGTGAGTTCAAGGGGCAGTGCCAGAGAGGTTGGTGGGACAGGTGTGTGGTGTTTTAGTTAATGAGCTCTCTCGCTCTCTCTTTTCCTGTGTTATATTTAATGAAGCCGGAGGCTCCATCATTAGGTACGGGCTCAAAATCAAAATTGCTGGTGATATCCAAATCAACACAGTCTCCGTCTGTTTGGGAAGTGCTGCTTGTAAGCAGACTACATGCAAATGATAAATGAACATTCAGGCTCTCCGCAGGTCAAATGCAAAAACGTTCCTGGGTACAAACCATGCTGGTAATTCAAATGTCTAAATACCACTGAGTAACTTGTGTGGAGTATCTTACAAATGTAACAGATGAACTTTTCCAGTCAAAGTGCTGAATAGTGGATGTATTCAAACTGTACTGTAAAGAATTCTTGCTCTGATTTCCCTGATCCAAGGATTCTCCTTCACACTGCCAACATCAATGCCATACATCGTGGTCTGGATGAAAGTGTAGAAGACACAGGAGGAAGGGCTGAGTGGGGCCGGTTTCCTTGAGAAAAACCTCCACGCTTCCTCCCACCTTCATGAATTTCATCAGGTGGTCAGCAGCATTAGATGTGCTAATCTTTGAAGACTTTCTTCCCTTAGATATTGGAGGTAACAAGTTAAGCAGCAGAAGGACGGCAGACACTTCACAGTCCCATACACCCTCGTCAGGATCATGCTGTGCAGAAACAAGCACCTCATCCAATTCTGCACTCTGAGGCAGATTGCAATCTTTGATGATCCTTGGCTTGAAGAGTGTTGGCCACTTGGTGAGTAATTTTGAGCTAGAAGAAGGGAGTAATACAAGAACTTTGTCTCCGGGTGAAAATTGCCTGAGTGTGGCCTCTCTGTTATACAGGCAATGCTGACATTGCTAAGCCTGGAGCAAATTCTCCCAAATCAACCTCCCCAGTGTGTGGATTTTTACTCTCAGGTCCAGCACGGATTGAATTTCATTCTTTGAGGGGCTTGGACCTTCCTCGCAGCTTTCCTTAATCAGGTCGAGCACCCCACGCAGCTTCCTGCTGAACAGCAGTTCAAAGGGAATAAATTCAGCCACTCCAACAACCCAGTCAATAAGTTCAAAGAGGACCTACATTAATGGTAGGGGGCACAAAGGTGCTTTTGGTATGGTTGGCTGGTTAATAAGTTGGCATTCCAGAAAGGATGCGCACCAGCAGCGCACATCCTCTCGGATGCCTGGCCAAAAAAATTGGGTCATAATTCGCTCTTGTCAAACCCCCTATGCCCTGCCCTGCCATGGGGTTATAGTGAGCCACCAACAAGTGGGTGTGTGTCTCCTCCGTGCAAGTGTCACAACTCACTCGATACAGCCTATCTTTTAAAAATACAAAACACAGGTAGGTCCGCATGGCTTCAGGGCACACCACGTAAGCATCAATTTCAATCACTTGGTCAAAGGCTGAGCATAGGATGTCATCACGAGACTGCTCCAGTGGAAAATCTCCCATGATGGGAATTACATTACATGCTACTAATGGTTGTGATCGCATCCCCGCATAGGGTGAGAAGCTTAGCAATCCGGGAGGGGCTCATTATGGACATACTTAAGAGTCCATTCTTTCCCATCGAATGGAGCCAGTTGAGGTGTTTTTTTGCATCTGACAAGGATGCCTCCTGGGCGCCTCCTGGGTGAGGTGTTCCAGCATTGTCCTACTGGGAGGGGGCCCTGGGGCAGACCCAGGACACGCTGGAGAAATTATATCTCTCGGCTGGCCTGGGAACACCTTGGTGTTCCCTGGACAAGCTGGAGGAGGTGGCTGGGGAGAGAGAGGTCTGGGCTTCTCTGCTTGGGCTGCTGGCCCCGGCCGCAGATAAGTGGAAGAGGACGGACGGATGGACTCTTAAGTATGTCCATAATGACCACTCCCAATAAAAAACTTAACACCCTCAACTCTGCTACATCCAGATCCACTTCCTGTCTTTTTGTTAGTGCCACCATCTTCAAACATCACACATGAGACACAGGTCTCACTATCATCTTGCAAACCTTCAACTTTCACCGTTGCTGCTATTCTTCTGGCACAAGGAACCCCTGACTGCACTCTCTTATTAATCTTACTTGTACAATGTCCATTGCTTTGGGTGATTGACCCCACATTACCAGGTATTTAAACACATCTACCTTCACTATCTTTACTCCTTGCAGCTTCATTGTTACGCATGTGTCCTTCTCATTTACACACACGTATTGTGCTGACTTTACAGATAACAGATACAGATTGTGAGTATCATAGATTATGAAGAATCCTGCATAAAATACTAATCACCATCACATGCCTCTGACACTTAACTTCCTCACGCAGTACAGTAGTTCCCCTCTTGGGAACTGGCCAGATGAGATATATAATCTCTCCACGGGGGTCTGGGTCTCTCCCAGGGTCTGCCATGGTTGCCAGTTAGGCTGAGAATACCTCTTCTCATCCTATCTCTAAGACTGACCCCAGCCTGTGTACAGAGGAAGCTCATTTTGTCTGTCTGCAGTCCTGACCTCAATCTCAATGAACATTTGGAGATCAGCTTGGACATCCTGTTTGTGCCAGAGTGAGCAGCACAACCACTGACTGGCAGTGTGTGAAAAGCTGGTGACCAGGATAAGGAAGCTGTGCCGGGCTCTTGTCTCTATGTATGTTTTTTTCCAACAGTGTAAGATTTATTGCAAAAAAAACCATTGTTATAACAAAAAAAATATTAAACTCAAATTTCCTTACATGATGTGTTAAGTTTCTAAGTTTTATTATCTGCTGCCTGAGAAATCTCTGAACCCTTACATGCGATTTCAGATTTAACAGCTATTGGTCAATGTGAAACTGCCTCTGTAGTCAGACTTTGCTTGTGATATTTATTATTTTTTTTATTTATCTTTTGATTACTTGTTTTTTAAGAAAGGAAAACACATGACATAATTTTTTTTTTAAATATTTATTTAATTAATAGAAAAGTAATAGAAATAATAGAAAATAAAACTTTTTTTAAAAGCCCATCAGCATGGATCCATTGTTGAAGTGGGTGGGCCCACATTTCCAGGAATGTGAAGCTTGGAGTTTTTTATACAAGTGTATGAAATGGGTGTAGAACTTCTTTTTTAATGAAAGAAAAATAATTAGGTAGCACATTAAATTAAGTTTTTGCTTCGATTTACAGAAAGCAGCAGATATCTTATTTGTTTCCATTAGTTTGTGTCAAAGGGATATCTTTGTCAGAAACAAAACTATAATGTCCATGTTTTTTCCACTGATTGCAACAGTAGAACACAATGAAGATGGAGATGATGATGGCTGCTACAAATGGCAAAGCCCAAATGACTGCAAAAGTGATTTTATTGGTTTTACCTGTAAGATAAAAAAAATAAAACCAAAGTTTACTTCTCAAAACTTCCTAAAATACATTGATCAATTTAAACATCAGCTAACACTTCTCTTTAGTCATCAGTGTCCTCTAAATGTCCCACAGCAATATTAGGCTTGAAATAAACAAAGACGTGTACCTCTTGGTTCAACATGAACATTGATCGTCTTGGTTACGCTTCCCAGATAATTGGCAGCTGTGCAGGTGCAGGTTTTAGTGCGATTTACTCGAGTTATATTGAGACTGTTTGTGTTCGCCAACATATTCTCCCCATCACAAGTCCAGTTATAGACAGAAGGAGGGTTTCCTTCAGCTTCACAACTCAAGGTGATATTAGAACCTTCAAGTAGATAGTCATGATTACTATCTTTTGTGTTTACCTCTGGAGCATCTGAAGAGACAAAAAGATGTTTGTTATTCGTTTAAATAATTACATGTTGTATGCCTCATTTTCACATTGTTAAATTCAGTTTAGAAATGAAAAAATCCAAGAAATATTCTGTTTTTGTGTAAACAGCAGGATGTTTACTCACAGTGGGCTGAAACATTGTGTGTTTGAGAAATAGCGGGAAGTTTTGGTCCACGTGGTCCAAAGTCCAGCTTGGCCTCACATCTGAGCTCAACGACTTTTTCTTCTTTGCTGATGTTGACTCTCAGAATAGAGGACTCATTTACTGGTGTTTTGGTTGTGTCACTGAAAGATTCTGTCTTGATGATTTTATTGTTTTTATACCAAGTAATAGTGAGATACTGAACAGGAGCAACATTGATGATGTCACACTGCAGTTTGTATTGTGTCTTGGTGTACTGCTTGTCCTCTTTGTGCTTCAACATCAGACCATGATTCATTTCAGAGATTGACACGGTCTCTGGGGTTTCTGCAAATGAAGCAAAGTAAAAAATACATTTACAACATATGACAAATGGATGCGCTTGTTAGCATCAATATGAGACCAATGAATGCATAAATGCATTGATATTAAAAGGTTGGGTTTTTCTTGCCACTAACAGAGTCTTCTTCACAGTTCTACATGAAAGTACAACATTTGGATCAGAGTTACAGCAGGTTACTCGACAACATCGTCTTCAAAGTTGCAGTGTCAGCAAACTGAAATTATGCCTTTGTTATACAAAAATAAATAAATAAAAGTATTTTACATCATAGCCTGTTTCATCTTAATTTCTAGTACAATAATGCAGTTTTGACAGATGTACTTACTATAAACAATGATGACTGGGCTCACAGAACACTGAAAATTGTCATTTAGAGTGATGCTGCAGAAAGGACTTGGAGTCCACCATTTCAGGTTTTTAACCATCCAAGTGACATCAGAACCAGGTTTAAATTCTTTGTCTCCAGCAGGAGTCACCCAGGCCATTTCAGCAACATCTGTGGCTGATGTGCTGCATTTGATTGAAACTGGATCTCCAAATCTCACAACCATTTCAGACGGTGCCAGAGTTAGAGGACAACCTGCCATTCACAATACCTTCAGTTAGACATGATTTGTTATCAAATCAAAAATAAGACCCACAACAAAAGAATAACACCCACAACATTAGAGATCAAATAAAAATAAATTTAAGAAATAAATAACAACTAAATAATAATAAAAGATGTGTACCTCTTGGTGTGATATGAACATTGATTGTCTTAGTTATGTTTCCCAGATAATTGGTAGCTGTGCAGGTGCAGGTTTTGTTGCGATCGACTCGAGTAATATTGAGACTGTTTGTGTTCTCCAACATATTCTCCCCATCACAAGTCCAGTTATACACAGGAGGAGGGTTTCCAACAGCTTCACAGCTCAATGTGATGTTAGTGCCCTCAAGTGGTGAGATGTCAACAGTACAACTTGTGTTGATCTCAGGAGCATCTGAAGAGACAGTTTTTCTTATCATTTTCACATTTACATAATAGAAAGCTGTAATGAATAGAACTTTTGTTTAATCTAGCCTAAAAAATACAATTAAATAATCTTCTGTTTGTGTGTTAACCTCAACATTTTTACTCACAGTGGGCTGAAACTCTGTGTGTTTGAGAAATGGCAGGAAGTTTTAGTCCATGTGGTCCAAAGTCCAGCTCAGCTTCACATCTGAACTCAGTGGCTTTTTCTTCTCTGCTGATGTCGATTCTCAGAATCGAGGACTCATTTACCAGTGTTTTAGTTGTTGTGTCATTGAAAGACTCTGTCTGGATGGTTTTATTATTTTTGTACCATCTCACAGTCAGATGTTGAACAGGAGCAACATTTATGATGTCACACCGTAACCAATATTGTGTTCTTGTTTCTTTATTGTAAGGCACTATGTGTACTTGTTCCTCCATCATTTGACTTTGATTCAGTGGATATATTGACACAATGTTTGGTGTTTCTGTGAACAGAGCAAAGAAAAATCAATTTTAAAAATCCATTCATCCATCCATCCATTTTCTTCTCCTTTTCAATTGAGAGTCTTCTATGGGGATAAACCAAGGGCAGCTGTCATTAGGGAAGCGCTAGAGTCCACACTGGGCTGGTCACCAATATGTCACATAAAAAGAGATAATCTTTCACTCCTATGGACAACTTAGAATCACTTCCATGCAGCCTCCACCATCATATCTGAGCATTTACAGTGGCACTTTCAGGAAGAGAAATCATTGTTTTATTATATAAAAACTGTCAGTTCATGCTGTTTATAATACACTAACAAAGTTGTACACATGTACTTACTGTAAACAGTGATGACTGGACTCACAGCACACTGGGATCCATCAACCAAAGTAGCATAGCAGGAAGGACTTGGAGTCCACTCTTCTAGTTTTTCAACCCTCCAAGTGACAACAGGAGGACGCTCAAATCCTGTACCTCCAAATGGAGCCTCCCAGCCCATTCCTTCAACATATCTGGCTGATGTGCTGCAGTTGATTGAAACTGGATCTCCAAATTTCACAACAGTTTCAGAAGGTGTCAGTGTTAGTGGGCAACCTGCCATTCACAAGCAAATATATTCAGAGTTAGAGATGATTTGGTGTAAAATAAGACATAAGTCAGCAGTTTCATCTAAATCATCCACAATTTTAGATGTGAAGTAAGAATATATACCTCTTGGTTCAACATGAAGATGGATTGTCTTAGTTATGTTTCCCAGATAATTGGTAGCTGTGCATGCGCAGGTTTTATTGCCATGTACTCGAGGTAAACTGAGACTGGTTGTGTTCTCCAACATGTTTTTCCCATCACAAATCCAGTTATACACAGGAAGAGGGTTTCCAACAGCTTCACAGCTCAATGTGATGTTAGTGCCCTCAAGTGCATAAGTGTCATCAGCACTATTTTGTGTCTTTAGCTCCGGAGCGTCTGAAATGATAAACAGTTTTTTATCAGTTCTCACATTTACACAATTGAAAGCTGAACAGAAGGGAACTTGTGTTTAATCTTTAAAAAAAATAAAAATAAACTTCTGTTCATGTGTAAACAGCAGGATATTTACTCACAGTGGGCTGAAACTCTGTGTGTTTTAGAAATGGCAGGAAGTTTTGGTCTGTGTGGTCCAAAGTCCAGCTGAGCTTCACATCTGAACTCCACTACATTTTCTTCTCTGCTGATGTTGACTCTCAGAATAGAGGACTCATTTACTGGAGTTTTGGTTGTTGTGTCATTGAAAGATTCTGTCTGGATTTTTTCACTGTTTTTGTACCAGCTAACAGTGACATACTGAACAGGAGCAACATTGATGATGTCACATTTCAGATCATACTCTCTGCCCTCCACCATTGAACCATGACCCATGTCAGACACTGACACAGAATCTGGAGTTTCTGTAAATAAATAAGCGAAATCATTGCTATATCATATTACAAATTTCAATTCATATAGTTTATAACACAATAAAGCATTGTGGACATTGTGGTCTCATGTACTTACTGTAAACAGTGATGACTGGACTCACAGTACACTGTGATCCATCAACCAAAGTAGCATAGCAGGAAGGACTTGGAGTCCACTCTTCTAGTTTTTCAACCCTCCAAGTGACAACAGGAGGACGCTCAAATCCTGTACCTCCAAATGGAGCCTCCCAGCCCATTCCTTCAACATATCTGGCTGATGTGCTGCAGTTGATTGCAACTGGATCTCCAAATTTCACAACAGTTTCAGAAGGTGTCAGTGTTAGTGGGCAACCTGCCATTCACAAGCAAATATATTCAGAGTTAGAGATGATTTGGTGTAAAATAAGACATAAGTCAGCAGTTTCATCTAAATCATCCACAATTTTAGATGTGAAGTAAGAATATATACCTCTTGGTTCAACATGAAGATGGATTGTCTTAGTTATGTTTCCCAGATAATTGGTAGCTGTGCATGCGCAGGTTTTATTGCCATGTACTTGAGGTAAACTGAGACTGGTTGTGTTCTCCAACATGTTTTTCCCATCACAAATCCAGTTATACACAAGAAGAGGGTTTCCAACAGCTTCACAGCTCAATGTGATGTTAGTGCCCTCAAGTGCATAAGTGTCATCAGCACTATTTTGTGTCTTTAGCTCCGGAGCGTCTGAAACGATAAACAGTTTTTTATCAGTTCTCACATTTACACAATTGAAAGCTGAACAGAAGGGAACTTGTGTTTAATCTTTAAAAAAAATAAAAATAAACTTCTGTTCATGTGTAAACAGCAGGATATTTACTCACAGTGGGCTGAAACTCTGTGTGTTTTAGAAATGGCAGGAAGTTTTGGTCTGTGTGGTCCAAAGTCCAGCTGAGCTTCACATCTGAACTCTACTACATTTTCTTCTCTGCTGATGTTGACTCTCAGAATAGAGGACTCATTTACTGGAGTTTTGGTTGTTGTGTCATTGAAAGATTCTGTCTGGATTTTTTCACTGTTTTTGTACCAGCTAACAGTGACATACTGAACAGGAGCAACATTGATTATATCGCACTGCAGTCTGTACTGTGTTTCTTCTCCTATCACATTCACAAGCTGTACAGAATGAAAAACTTCTGGATTATCTGGCAAACAAAATTAAGCAAAGTTAGTTAATGTCAACATTTATTTATTTTCTTAGCATTGTACTGTATTCAATTCAAATTAAACTTACTGAATAAAATAACTTTGAGTTCCTTGCTGCATTCATAAGACTCATTAAACTTCATTTTGCACTCGGCCGTCACATTCCAGTCTGACACTGGCACTAAGTGGGAGATAAACATTTCTTCATCTTCAGTGTCAGAGCTTTCATTCCCGACTCTCCAGTATAGTCCGTAATGATCGCCCAGTCTGGTGGTACAGTTTACAATTACAGGAATTCCTCCATATTCTGCAATAATCTCAGGTGGATCTGTCTTCAACTCTGTTGTGCATATGCTGTCAGCATCTATGAATAGACAAGAATAATGTTTTTATTGGACTTTTATTAGCTCTATAGCCCTATAGACTGTATACCCCCTTGAACTGAAGCTGAAAGTCTGCATTTTTGTCATATCTTGACTGTTCAGAGGCAAAACTATGTCTTTGTTCAACAAATTATGGGCCCAACTGCACATTCAAGAAAAAGACACACCCAAAAAGAGAGCAACATGGGGACCCAAATGAGCCTACCAGTTGCTGTGTAGTTGTTATTAAGGCAGAACAGGTGCTAACTGATTAAAGCTGCTAAAAAGCTGATTTGTCTTTATTTATAAATGTATTCAAATGCTGTCTGTTATTTAAAAACAGTTATTCTAATAAACTCAAACATTATAAATAAATGCAATCCTGTGAAAATGAAAATTCCCACAGGATTCTGCGCATTAATGTTGAAAAACAAAGTGCATCCTCACTGCTCCTATAGGGTTTCAGAGGGTATGTAGCAGCCAGGCTGTACTAATGAAATGCACTATTAATTGATCATCCTTTCAGGCGTGGACGTCCACACATGACTCTGGATTTTCTACTTAAACATTTTAGTTTAACATTTAGTTTTGTTTATTATATTATTACCATATATTTTCTGATTAGTTTGGTCTCTATTCTTCTCATTTAGATTATTCTATTCTAGTTTTAGTTCATTTGCAGTGGTTATTTCCCTACATTCCTTTGTTCTCTTTGTCAAGTCAGCTTTTCTGTTCCCACGATGTTCCCGTATTTGCTTACTTCCTGTTTTATTTTGTTAGTCCCTCATCTGGCATTCACTGTGTTTTGTTTTACTTCCCTTGTCTTGTCTCCTGTGATTAGCTAGCTTGTCTTTCCCTAGTGTTTCCCATTGTTCCAATGACCTTATATGTATTTATAGCCTTTGTCTCCCCTCAGTTATTCATCCTGTTCTACTGTTTATCCGCCTGTGTGGTTTGTTGGAGTCTGTTTTCTGTCAGTCTTGTGAATTTACTGCCTCGGGTCGAAATAAAAGTTAGTTTTCAGTTTGTTTAAACCTTCTCAAAATCTGCACCTGGGTCCAAATTCTATGTAAATCCTGACCGTCAGACCGTACAATGGTCGAAACAACACACAACAAAACGATAGTTTAAAATAATTACTACAAGTCACTACTGCTAAGGTTTGTTTTGAAAGCTACTGAACCATGTAACCAAAAAGAAATATGTTTTTCACAAGTCCACATAGAGTCATGAAAACTTAAAAGGGGAGTATTTCATGAAACATGATCTTATTATTAGTTTTAGCTTTTGCAGTTACCATCACTAATAACATTCCAGTATCAAAACTGATCACACCATCAAGACACTAAAAGTTAAAAACCTAATTTTTATTCCTAACAATTCAATGAAATAGTTTTTCCCATACACACAGAGTTCTTGCAGAGCATCATTATTACTCACTGCACAGTGAAAAGAGGAGGATGAGAATGCTCAGCATCCTGACAGGCAGCATGCTTGGACAGCATGCAGAAGGAATGAGGTGAATGGAGCAGTGTTTCAGGAGCATCCAGAGACTATCCAGCTTCAGGACCTGGGTTAAATGAACGTCAGCTCGATGCAGATTCTACTTATGATGACCGACTAAAAGTTTCACAGGCAGAAAAAAAAACTAGAGAGGAAATTTAACGCCCTTGTGTACAGGAAACTCTGTGAAGCCCAAAATACAAAACCACATCTGCAGCCAGCCCTTTGTGGAGTAACGGTTGCTTATAGGTTGTCCTCCTCCCATATTTTATGTAATTTTTTAATGTAGTCTTTCACAAAGTGTTTTTTGTTTCTCTCCCCTGTTTTTTTGTCCAAATGGGAGTGAAAAATTATGCAATTTAAAAAAAAAAATGTTGAGGAATACAAATTCTTTTAGGAAGTTGCACGACCGACAGCAGATTTCTCAAGTTAGTCAATATTAGTCATCATCCGGTTATTCATTTCATGCACATGTCACAGACTAGGTTAATTTTAAAATATCCTTTTTATTAAACGTAGAGTTACAAATAGAGTTTGTTTTATTCTTTCTGCACATATGTGAAGATCATCCACATCATGTCTTTCCTTTGCACATGTCCATAAGATAACCTTGTTATTTGGGTTTGATCATCATGCAAACCCGTTTAAGGGAGTACGATCCTCCATGGAACTCTGCCCAGTAAACGCCATCCTGGTACCGGCTTCGATAGTGTCCACCACGATACCACACACCATTCAGATTGGAGTGGGCACACATGTGATACCACCAGCCTCCCTTCTGATAATGAGCACAGTTACCTGATGACACAACAGAAGAAAATGAAGATGTTAAAAGGGAAATGTCACTATACAGCAGATAGCAATCAGGTAGGACCAGGGGAAGAGCAGACCGCCATAGCTGTCTTTGTCTCGATCCAAAGTGGTAAAGGCCTTGTTGCTGTGCCAGGAGAGGGAGTCCCCTGCATTGCCGTGATACAGTCCCAACCGCAGTCGATACCAGTCGCTCTCTGGTTCCACATAGAAGCTGTCATACTCAGCAAACACCTGCCGGCCACGCCAGTCTTCCAGGGCCACCCGCAACTTATACTGAGCCTGTTTGGTCAACCAGTACAGGTTTTCCAGACCAAGCCAGTACTCTCCATCTAGGTTCCCAAAGCCTTGCTGTAAAACATGATTAACCAGGTTTAATCACTCTAAGTTGCACAAATTCATCATGGCAACACTTAGACAGCAGATCTCCAGACTAAGCGATGTCTAGTAGATTTATTAGCTCTTAAGAGCATACGTGCACACCTCCAGGATCTGTTTTAATCAAGTTTGTGGTATGTTTTCACTTATTACTTTTTATCTATTGATAATATCAAGCCCTTTCTCCTTATTAATACTAATTAGCGTTGCACTGTTGCCTCATGATCAAGACGGGCCTGGGTTCAATCTGGGGCCTTTCTATGTGGAGTTTGCATGTTCTCTGGGAACTCCAGCTTCCACCCAGAGTCCAAAGACATGCAGTCAGTGAGGTTAGGTTAACTGATTTAAAATTGCCCATAGATGTGAATGTGTGTGAATGGTTGTATGTCTCTCATCCTATGACATCTGAGATAGGCTCCAGCTCCCCCGCAACCCTGAATTGGATAAGTGCAAGAAGATGGATGGATAAGTAAAATGAGTGTAGCCTTTGTCATGTTTCATTTCTGTTGCATCCAGTTCGGAAGAGTTTGAGTTTCATTTGTTTAGTTAAGATCACTGCTCACTCACTTATTATAAAGCTGGTATTTACTCACTAATTTTATTAGACGAATGTAAAGATGCAAAGTTCTTCTCTTTTAAGCCTGAGAGACAGTGAGACTTCATTTATTTCAAAATGATCCCAGACATTTTATCTAGAGTTTTTCATTTTGACTTTAAAGTTTTGCAGCTGTTACTGATTTTAATTTGATGATATTCTTTATGTGCATTTTTTTTAAAACAACATAGGTTTTAAGTGATTTTTAAGTGGAAGTAAATTTGTATTTGTAACACTCTTAGGTTCACAATGAAATACTTGATTGTGTTTAATTAAATTGCTAGTTTCAGACTTATACCTTATACTGTTCCCAGTCTCTAAAGAAGTTGATTGACCCATCTTGTCTCCTCTGGATGACCGTCCACCCTCCCTGAGCTTGACTCTGTTCACACCAGGCCTGCAGGAGTCGGTTGGAACTCTGCGGCCGGAGCAAATAGATCCCACTGGTAGTTTCACCTGATTCCAACACATGCTGACAGTCCCGCCATGGCCCTGAGTGAAGGGAAAATACAAGCAAGGTGACTAATAAAAGCAACATGCAATTATAGTGATGTAATATTACAACATATAACATTTTTTAGTATTAAGTACGAACATGGAAGATATCTTTAGAGGTCTTTTATGGCTTTAAAAAAAATATAGGACACTGGAAAACCCAACAGGAAGCTTCTAACAGAGGGTTTTGAAATTCAGTTTGGACATCAGGAAAATCACAGATCTTATTATTTCTCTTCCAGCACATATTCAGTGTCTCATGCCACACTGGTAAGATAGACACAGGAATGTGCACAAACAACAATGTATACAAAGAAGAGAGACTCCCACACCAAGTGATAAGCCCTAATGGTCTGTCATGACTTGAACTCTCTCTCTCTTTCTCATTACACACTGGAGGAAGTGTTGAGTTACACAGATGTTTCATCCTTTTGGGTTCTGCAGCTCATATTCTCTGGTTTGTAATTGCAAGTTCAAAAGGGAAGTGTTATAAAAAGTTCAAAAACTGTTCTGTGCATGTCTTCATTAGAAAGTGTTTTGTGCTGTGACAAGAGCTGCTGTTTTCAGAAGCTGAGGTTCCCAGGGTGGACAGATAATAGCAGGTCACTGACTCCAACAGCCACTAGTGCTTATCTAAGCAGTTAAATAAATCTGACAGGAGATAGACATATATATAAACACCAAATAACTCTAATCAGGTGCTACTATAAACCATGTTTTCAACTCCATCTTTGAAGAAGCCGAGATGTTGTTCAAAATGTAAATAAAACGATAGAAAGATTTGTCAAGATGCATAAAGTAAGTGCTTTCTACGATGACAGAGCGCTCAACCATCAAGCTTCATTGATACAGTCACACACACACACATTCACTACTACATTACACGCAGGAAGGTTCACTTCCTTTCTGGGCCAAGATTATTTCAGTGAAAACAGAAATTGTGTTTGATATGGGTGTTGTACCCTCGACACAGAAGAAGAGAGGAACCATCTGGTTTGTTATCAGTGCATGGTTAAAAGACCACTATCTGTCATAGCATGGGTGACTTGCATATCTGTGGAGGCACAATTAATGCTGGGAAAACCTTTTTTAGACCTACAGCAGTTGGTCTCATCAATTCCCAAATATGGCGTTGTTAACTCAAGGAGAGATGTAATGTGGGGTAAACATGACCCTGTGCCAACATAAACATTTTTCCCACATTTGATGTGTTTTCTTTGAACTATATTCAGTAGAATTCATGTTTAATATTGTGTTGAAGTGAAGAATTACTCCGAGTTTTATTTACATCTAACACAGCATTCAAACTTTTTTGGAAACAAGCTTGCATATTGACCTACCTGGAGTTTTTGTGACAGGAAAGCTAAAGAAGGAAGGGTCTGTAGGACTGCTGGTGGCAGTGGGGGGATGGAAAGGAACTCCCCCTGTTTGAGCTTGCTCTAATGGGAGAGCACTTTGGTCCCGTTGAACATCATTGGTCATTTGGTTGGTTTCAGAACTGTAATTCAGATGCACATTTGACTGGCTTTTGGGTGGTTCAGTAACGACCTGTTCAGACAAAAAAGAAAAAAAAAACAATCCAAAAAATATTCTGAGTCCTTTTTTATAAATCTTGTATAAATAGGCAGATGTAAGATTTGTTTTTTTGCCCCTACTTGAGGGGACTGGGCAGAGTCCCTGCACTGGCACTTCTTCTCCAAACGGGCAATAAACTGGTTGTGTGAACTCATCATAGAGGTGAGGGCTCCATATTTCTTCTCCAGCTCCCTGTAATCCCTGGACACCTGCAGTGCCTGAGATGTCCAACCATTCACAGCATAAGGATACATTTGACAATGATGAGTATAACATCTAGTTCCGCTGCTCTAGACTCACCTGTGCTGTCGCATTTAGCAGAAGGTTCTCCACCTTTTGCTGCTCCAAGGCCTGATCTTTCTTGTTTATAACTTCATGTAGCAGCTGAGCATAGAGCTGGCTGATGCGAGAATTCATACTGCTGCTCTCTTTGCGCAAGGCCCTTACTTCAATGGCAAGGGCCCCTTCCTGCTCCAGTTGGCTTCTTAGCTTCTCTAGTAGTTCCTGCTGTCGTTTGAGCTCTGCCCATAAGGCTGACACTTCTGAATGGTTGGTAGGAGCAGGCTGCGTGTTCAGACACAGCGCCCCAGTCAATTTCTGCTGAGGCACTATGAAGGTGTAAGAGCACCGGCCTGTTTTTGTTTCTGAAGAACGTGATGAACCTTTGTTGTCATCCTGGGATCCCTCCTTCTGTCCGCCAACTTCTGGCACGTTCACACAAAGTGTAAGAAAAAGAGGCAGAACTACTGTCAGTGCCTTCTCCATGAATCTGTAACAATCCTGAGGACACACAAAAAGCAATAGTTTCTCATCAGGTAATTAGCACTTTAATACACAGACATACACTTTGCATGTTAGTAAATAAGTATCTGGTGAATCTTGACTTTTCACCAGATGTTTCCTTACAAAGACAGAGTATGCGCATTTTCTTGAGTTTAGCAGGTCAACACAGAAGGGACAAAGGTCAACACAAACCAGTCAGAATCAACACTTCTCCATCTCAGGGTCAACAGTACAGTAAGCTCCACACCCAGATACAACAGCCATGGTCAACACCGTAACCAAGGCAAACAGACCAACACAGATGTACAGCTCTTCCACAAAACAACAACATGAGACCCATCGCATTGTGTTATGTAGCTTTCTCAGTTGCTGTGGGTAAGAATGAGAAAATTTCTTCTGTCAGAGATGATAAAAAAAACATGCACCATAATGATTTAACTATGTGAAGATTAATGTAGCTATAAACAGTGCAAGTGTATTCAAGTCTACCTGAAAGTAGATATAATTAAACATTGTGACCATGCATAACTTACTGTGCCAGCTGGTTAGACAGTTTTTGGTGTTTTTGTTGCAGCTCCCAGGACAAAATCGCAGAAAAGTAGACATCAAATGTTAAGACATAAACAGTGATATCAAAAAAAAAATCTTCCTCTAAATCAAAAGCTGTTAATGATCTTAATAAAATGTTGAACTAAAACTGATGGCAGAAAACAAAAAGACTGATAACTACACAACTGCTGCTTTGTCTCTAGAGTTTCTGTCTCAGGCAGACAACTAATTACAAACTCCTGCCTCCCAGAACTGGTTGTTTAGCTGGGTGCAGGAATCTAGGGTGTCTCCTCCCTCTGTCATTAACCCACAACCCTGCTGTCAACTCTATCCTGCTGTAGCACCTTATCAGTGTGGCATGATTATTTTTGAAATACATTGCCTCTTTTTTCTGATGCACATTTGGCTTGTTTTCTGTGGCCTAATTTTATGAAAGCATAAAAAAGACCACTGCAGCATTATGGCCTTATATTGGGACTCATATTCTCTAGTGTGACTTCAACAAACAGACAGTGCTGGGAATGTAGTGAAGTGATAGTAATGATACCAGTCTAGGAAAAGACTGTTGCCTCTTTATGCCACAAAGACTAGAATAAAGGCTGCACCTGTACTTCAGCCTTCTTTGTGACTGCAGTGGCGCTTCAAAAATGGTTGTATCCTGTATGTAAAGGTTTCGTCCTGTATGTAACCATGCTTATTCAGTGAGTCTGTTTTGTTGCCAAGACGGTGACTCTCAAATTAAAAGTGGATTGGTCTGCTGCTCTAAATGCCATTACAGCTCTTTATACTGCTGCAGGTGCTTGTTCGGGAAATTCTGGGTCCCATCACATTCTGTGAAAAGTAAAGCTTCACACTCATCAGCTTTTTATGATTTTCATAAATTAACCCACTAGACTGAGTGATGCTGGAGGACCAATATATATGTATATATGTATGTATGTATGTATGTATATATATATATATATACATACATACATACATACATACATACATACATACATACATACATACATACATACATACATACATACATACATACATACATATATATTGGTCCTCCAGCATCACTCAGTCTAGTGGGTTAATTGCAGCAGATTATGCACTTTGTTATAATAATAATAAGTTGTGATGGTCTGAGTTGCCTTTTACATGACAGCAGTGGCTCTGAGATAGTTCTTTGCTACTGCATCATCTTTATGGGAAAATCAGCAATACTGAAAAACAGTAAAGATAGTCACAGTCACACAGTGCTGAGGTCAAAGTGTGAACAGAAACCACACCTAAAACGCTGTCTCTATTTCTACTTTCAGATCAGCTTACAGTATTGCACTGGGTCACACCCAAGCTCTGATCACACATTTCTTTTTTCATTATGGTTTTCTCTATACTGCCAAAACAAATAAACACTTTTTTTCTTATGTCAGAGAGACAAAGACTTTACGCTCTCATTAACGTCATGATGCTACATTTAGAGTATTGGTTTTCTATCAAAAATTGTATAATTAAACTGTTGAACTTCAAATAAGCCAATGTTTGCCCATAGAATGAATATAATGAATATAGCCGTTTTCTTTGTGTGTGTGCGTGTGTGTGTGTGTGTGTGTGTGTGTGTGTGTGTGTGTGTGTGTGTGTGTGTGTGTGTGTGTGTGTGTGTGTGTGTGTGTGTGTGTGTGAGAGAGAGAGAGAGTTTGAGGCCTTGCAAATTGCAGAAAGAAATGAGGAGTGGCTCAAGACTTTTCCATAATACTGTGTTCTTGTTTATTGAGTGTATATTGAATTTCGTCTTGATGCATTCTCAATCATCCAGGAAAGTAAATCTCCAAAAGTTGATTCTGTTCATCTGGACGTAGCGTTTTGTGTTTCATCACTCATCCAAATTCAAATTCAAATTCAAATTCAAATTTTATTTGTCACGTACACAGTCATACACAGTACGATATGTAGTGAAATGCTTGGATAACTGCTTGTGACCTAAAGAAAACAAAAAAGGAAAAGGCTATGAATAAGATAGGAAATAAATATGAAAAATTAAAAAGGGTAAATTTAACTAAGAAGGAATAAAATATAAATTAAGGTTAAAAATGAAATAACTGTACAACACAAATTAGAATGAAGGGTAAATTTAACTGGGAAGGAATAAGATAAAATATATAAATTAAAGTTGAAAATAAAATAACTGTACAACAAAATACACAATATAGAACTATATAAGAATGTATGAAGAAATCTAAATATAAATAAATATATACACAATAACAGCAGCTGTACAAGTATTAACCGGAAATGAAGAATATAGTGACCAGTGTTGTGCAAAAAAACAATGTTTTTGCACACATTGTTTTTTTGCACAACACTGGTCACTATAATGTCCAGAAAGTCCAGTGTGTGTGTAAAAACCATATGTTTGGGTCAGTACTGTGTGGTGGTGTGATTGAGAGACCGTATCGCCTGCGGGAAGAAGCTCCTCCTCAGTCTCTCTGTGTTGGTCTTCAGGGAGCGGAATCGCTTTCCTGACCTCAGCAGAGAGAACAGTCTGTTGTTGGGATGGCTGAGGTCCTTCACGATCTTCCTGGCCTTGGTCCAGCACCGCCTGCTGTAGATTGAGTGCAGGTCAGGGAGCTCGGAGCGGATGGTGCGCTCAGCTGACCGCACAACCCTCTGTAGAGCTCGTCTGTCCTGCATGGTGCTGTTCCCGAACCAGGTTAAGATGTTTCCCGCCAGGATGCTCTCTATGGTGCACGAGTAAAAGTTCCTGAGCACCTTGGAGGGCAGTTGGAAGTCTCTCAAGCGTCTGAGGTGGTAGAGACGCTGACGGGCCTTTTTCACCACGGTGTTGATGTGACAGGACCATGACAGGTCCTGCGTGATGTGAACTCCGAGGTATTTGAAGCTGTCCACTCTCTCCACTGGGCACTCGTTGATGACGGGGGTCTGGTAGTTCCTCTCCTGCTTAGTGCTGAAGTCCACTATCAGCTCCTTTGTCTTACTGACGTTTAGAAGGAGGTTGTTCCTCTGGCACCAGTTCTCCGGATTCCTAATCTCCTTCAGGTAGGCCGTCTCGTGACATCTTCAGTCTCAGCTGACTGCAGGTTTCCCCAAATCTTATAAACAGTATATTTGCATAATGACTGAAACCAGCCCACTTCAGTGGTTTGGGGAAACCTGCAGTCAGCTGAGACTGAAGATGTCACTTGGATGAGCGATGAAACACAAAACGCTACGTCCAGATGAACAGAATCAACTTTTTGAGATGTATATTGAATTAAATAGATAGAATTAGAATATGTTACTTGTGTTACTTTATTTTTCTTTTATTATTATTCCAAAATTCATAGAAAGGGAGGGGGTCGATTACCATCTTTCAAAGAGATGCAGCCGTCTCAGCTGTCTACGGCCATCCAGCGGTTACTATGATGAACTGCAATTGGAAAAAACAAAGTAGCGTACACCGGCTAGGAACTATCGAAGACACGAGAAATACGGACTTATTAGCCTGTGACACACACTAGAAAAGCAGAGTAGAGCCATGTGGGTGGCGTCACGTTAACTTCAGTTTGGACTAATTGTTGGTTAATATCGTCAAAAAATGAGCTTGATCGTTCTTGGTAGCTTAAGTATAGTATAGCGATAGTTTTTGTGAGTGTGTTTTTGTTCCCATTACATTCTTGCGCTCTGTTTCGAGCTGAATTATGGGGAAATCAAAGGTAAGTACCGGCCTGTGCTAAAAAATTAGCCGATGTGGATTGAAATGCTGCTATTAAAGAGGCTATTTAATCATTGTTAGTTTGCGAAAAACCAGACTGTTACTTTTATTAAATGGAAACCCTGTTGGGTTGTAGTTAGCGATGAGTATGAAAATGTGTGTAGTTTGTAAAGCTAGTTGTGTCGTGAGACCCTTTCACGTTAGCCTTCTTTTCACTAAACGTGAGACCAGCAACAGTCAGTAATTGACCCCTTTACTAATATGTGTTTATCGCCCTCAACAGACCCGGAATCAGAAGAAAGACCGATTACAGGCCAACCATGAGGCCGAGGAGACTTACTCGGCTGTGCCCCACACTTTGGTGTTTCACCGGGGCCAGGTTGGAAAAAACGTGGGTCAGCTCATTATCGATATCCGAAAAGTCATGGAGCCCTACACCGCAGTCTCTCTCAAGGTCCCTTCTTTGAGTTCTTTAGGCAACTATTGTATTGATTTATTCATATTTTATTTCTGCAGACTGTGCGTGAAATCGTTTTACTTTTTTACCAAAAAAAAAAAAACAGGTTAGGAAGAAGAATGTGCTCAAAGACTTTGTTGCGATAGCAGGACCACTGGGAGTGACGCACTTCAACATCTTCAGCAAAACGCCCACCAGTATCAACATGGTAAGATGACCTTAGAGTATTGATTGACTGAGGCCTATAATTTACCTCTAAATGTGCTTGGTGTCAGAGCTAAAGTAGTTAAGTCATTTGAAAATAGCGAAATATTAGACCTTTTTTAATTTTTACATTTTATATTGTTTAATATTAGCAAGCACCTGGCTTCCTGTCACATCAAGTTGAGAATCCTTATATTAGACTGTAAACAAATGCATTTGCAACTGTATGTCAAATCTGTGGCTCTGTTATAAATCTAATCAAACATTCTTCTTACAGAGAGTTGCTCGTCTTCCCAAAGGTCCCATGCTTCATTTCCAGGTCACCAAGGTAAATAATTTAAACTGTGCATGCAAAATAAAACTAAATCAAATGAGTCATGGGTTCATGACATTTTAAAATGTGATTAATAAATGTTTTTCAAAGTAAACGCACTGATGTGCCCAAACTACCAAAGTTGCGATTTCTTTCTTGATCGTTCTATTCCTTACTTTTACAAAGTTGTTTTTTTGTTTTGTTTTTTTTCCAGTACTGTCTTATCAAAGATGTCGTTTCATCTCTGAAGAAGCACAGGATGCACGAGGAGCAGTTCAAGTATCATCCGCTGCTCATCCTTAATAACTTTGGACAAGATGGCATGCATATCAAACTTATGGCCACCATGTTCCAAAACATGTTTCCTTCCATAAATGTGCACAAGGTGGGTTTTACCACTAAAGCTACTGCAATATTTTTTCCTTGGGTGACTCGAGGTTTAAAACCTCATTGATATGATGAAAGTATAGTCTTCTGAGTTTATGTGAAGATTTATCAAAAGTAAACGCTTTCTGATCTCTCTGTTGATCCATTCAGCTTTGTGATTGCCTAACCCTGACTTCCACTCAAGAGGAATGTTTCGTTCTGTTTCTTATGTTTTAGATAAGCCTCAACACCATCAAGAGGTGTGTCCTGTTAAGCTACAATTCCGAATCAGAGGAAATTGAATTCCGGCATTAGTAAGTAAAAATTGGCTATTCTTTATCATTTTAAGTTGCTTATAAACATCAGGTCACAACGCTTTTGAATCTATACATCTGCGCACACATCACAGATGATGCGCTGTTAAGGAACGTACACAAAACTAGTTCCAGTTACTTAAACCTACATTCAACAACAATCCTGTGAAATTCGGGCTCAGATGATGACAGACCTTGACTTGACTGTTCAGTGATCTATGTCCAAAGTAAACGCACTGATGAGCCCCCACAGGATAAAAACATTTGTTTGTTTGTTTTTACTCTGTTTACTGATTACACATTGAAATTGACCAATATGTTGTTCCCACCCTGCAGCAGCCTCAAGGTTGTCCCTGTGGGAGTGAGCCGTGGAGTCAAGAAGCTGATGCAGGAGAGGTTCCCTGATATGAACAAGTTTGAGGATATCAGTGAGCTGCTGATGAAGTAAGGTTCTTTTTCAGGTACAATTGCTGTAGCCTCGAGGATTAAAAGGGGCTCGGATTTGTAGCCGTTGGTGAGCTGGAGTTTTGTCTAATGAAATGTTCTTTGTAACCATTCTCAGGGGGGCAAACCTCTCAGAAAGTGAAGCTGAGCAAGATGAGGAGCACAACGTTACCGAACTTCCACAGGTCTACTCTGGAAGAGGCAACATGGCGTCCCAGCAGAGTGCCGTCCGCTTGACCGAAGTGCGTACGCGCACAAAGTTGATTTATTTTTTTATTTTTTTTTTCCCTAAATAGTGTTTGAGTGGTGCTGAAAATTTCATTGTGCTGTTCTCAGATTGGTCCTCGCATGACTCTGCGGTTAATGAAGATTCAAGAAGGGATGGGCGAGGGGAACGTCATATATCACTCCATGAGTAAGCGCATCCTTTTCCTAATTTTTTCTTTAGCATACGCAGGGGTGTACATGATGAAAAAAACTGTATGAATTCTATGATTTCTCTCTAAAAAAAAAAAGAAAAGTAAACGCTTACTGATACACCCTGAACTTGCAGAATTTTATTTATCGTTTGGAAGCTGGCAAAAACTGTTCTTAACCAGGAATTATTTGTACAATCCTTGTAGTCTCCAAGACGGAGGAAGAAATCCAGGAGATCCTGAAGAGGAAGGAGGCAAAGATAAAAGAAAAGGAGGAACGCCGGAAAAAGCAGGAGCAGAACATCGCTCAGAAGACAGAGAAAAAAGAAGAGCACAGGTAATTTGGCTTTCAAATGTTTTGACTTTCCTTTTTTTGTATCCATTTTTTGATGCGGTTTATGACAAACTGTGTCTCCATTTCTTTCTCACAGGAAAAAGAGCCTGGAAGGCATTAAGAAGAAACGTGCCGAAGCTGAAGAGGACAGTGAGGTGGAGGATCCAGGGGCTCAGGACGGTCAGGGAGCTGATGCTGAGTCTGATGACGAGGCAGAGTACTACAGACAGGCCGTAGGAGAGGAGCCAGAAGAAGGTGACTGTAGCTCATTTACTTAACACTTTTAGTTCACTGGGGTCTTTTTAAGTATTAACAGATGTTTTCCATGTAGGCATGTTTCCGAGTGGAAAGAAGAAGAGGAGGAGTTCAGAAAAATCTCATGGACCTGCCAAGAAGAGGAAGTTGTCCCCTGGTCAATCTTTAAAAGACAGAGGTTCCAAATCACCAGGAGGACAGCATAGAAACCAAACAGGGAAAAAACAACAGAAAGAAGGATGGAAGAAATCCAGGGATGGGGAAAAATCATTTGGGAAGAAAATGAAGCCTACAGGAAAGGCTTTTGGAGCAAAGAGAGCTGGAGAGCAGGATAGATTTGGTGGGAAAAGGAGAAATGGGGACAGACCATTCAAGTCTAAAAGTCAGAAAGGCAAAATGGGCTTTAATAAGAGTGCAGGAGGAAGAAAGCAAGGCTTCAAACAGAGGAAGGGAAAAGGCTGACCTTCAGTACTTCCTTTTAAACTGGACTTGGAGAAATTTTCTGTTTCCAACAGGAAACGTGGAAAAGTTATTTAACTGGTGAATGCTTTATCTGCAAGTGACGCCTGTGAGAGTTTCCTGTTAGCATTTATATTTGTCACCAGAAAACCGACCTCTTTCTGTTATGCAAAGATCTTTGAATTTCAAACTGTATTTGCTCTGTAAATAAATTGACTCCCAGTTTGTCTCTTTTTAATCGATCTTTTGTTTTACTAAACTTTAAGTAACTGCAAAGAGATACAAAGTTGGAAGAAAGCAGCCAGCAACTATTAGTATCTCTTCCTGAGTTGCTGTCCAAGCATGATGTCATGGAAACACTGTTACAGATGAGGGAAAGCTAAATGAAAAATAACCGCATTACATGAGCACCTTTTGATACCAGTTTAAAATGAAATGAAATATTAAGACTTTTAATGAAAAGTTCATGTCACCTATTGTTTTTGACACATTATTGAAAGCAAAATATGTTGATCTTTCTGAAAATAAAGTATCTGAGAAAAAGATGTTTAAGTATGATAAATGAAGATTCAAGTGTTTAAGGATCATAAAAATGAACTTGACCTTTAATAGTCCTTTTTACTATATTTAATAACTGCTATGACACATTTTCTAAGCTTTCATGTACAGTTCTGAACATTTGACACCTACAAATATTGATGTGAAATCCAGAGTTGCATTGAGGATAAGAAAAAGGGAAGTAGTATATTGCCAATCATAGCCAAACAAGTAATAATAAGCAAAGCAGCTCCCTCAGTGCATGTTGGCCCAGCACCACAAAAGGACGATGTTGGCTAGTTTTTTAAAATTCCTGGTCAGCAATTGACTTTTTGTTTTTACTCTATGTGATATGGAATAGATTACATTTGTTATAATGTGAATATATATATGTATAAATGATCCTCCCAAATTTAGACTAATGGCAGATGAAGGGAAAGATTAAAAAACAAAACAAATGTGGATGGAAGCTTTGCTACAACATACCTAATCTGTCCTGTGACTATTACAGATGCTTGACGTTGGCGTCGTGCTTTTCCTTCTTCTAGTTGTGAAATAAAGACAAAGGGTATGAGGAAGTTGCTTCTATGCTCATGCGTGCGTTCCGCTTCTCGCTCACTTCTATCACCGACAGAGATAAGAATGGTACTTGAGAAGTGTTTCATATTTTTCCTATCTATCACGCAGGACTTAACTTTCAAGTCATAACGCACTATTCGTCACCCTTTCGGTAAGAGAAAAAAAGAATTCATTACTAAATATAATCTCTGTTTTAGCTGTAACACTTTTAAACTTTTAGATAGTGAAAAGCAGTTTCTATAAATAGCTTCAATAACTTCCTTTTCTACAAAAATATAAATTTGTGCCAGAATAATTGTTGTTTTATTAGATAATGAAATTTAATGCATTAATATACTTTGATTTGCAGGGCTTGGACAGTTCTAACAGTGTACCTAAAAGCAAATTAAAAGCATGCTGTCTAACTTCTCTAAATGTGAGAAGTTTCAAACAGGCGCCCTGCCTGTGGTGTATGGAGTTGAGTTTGTCGTGGCTCTGGCTGGAAATCTGTTCGCCCTGTGGCTGCTGGTCGTCAAAGAGAGAAGAAACTGGCACACCGGTGTTGTTCTGTCATGCAACTTAGCCATCAGCGACCTGCTGTACGTCCTCACCCTGCCGTTGTTAATCGTCTACTACTCAAAGGACAAGCACTGGATGTTCGGCGACGCTGTGTGCAAGCTGGAAAAGTTTCTTTTCACATGCAACTTATATGTGAGCATCTTCTTCATCATGGCGATAAGCGTGAATCGATGCGTGGCCCTCGCTTGTCCATTTTTCACCCGCTCCTATATAACGCCTGGCCACGCCAAGGTCACCAGTATAGTCATATGGGTCATCGTTGGAGTCATTTCCAGTCCGGTGTTGAAATTTGCATCTGTTTGCTCAGATGGGTCTAATAACAAAATTCAGTGCGTGTCCTTCTGCAACAAGACTGAACACCCTCACTATGTTTACAAATTTTTCCTCTCTATGTTTGGGTGTCTGTTTCCCTTCCTGGTTACTTTCACTTCTTACTGTGTGGTGATTTGGGTAGTTTGGAAGAATGTTAACATAACCCCTCTTGAGAAACGCAAAGTCGCCCTGTTAGTCGCATCAGTGCTTGTGCTGTATGCCATTTCTTTCGTGCCTTATCATTTCTTTCAGATTTATCACTTGCATCTAAGATTATTGCATCCGGACAACACTGTCTGTTGGATCTATGATATGTACCAAGTGTCAAAGGGACTGGCAACTGTGAACATGTGTATCCATCCGGTCCTTTACATGGCTGTGTTTGACAGTATGAGAGTAGCATGTTGTGGAAAAAGCTCAGAAGACAACATCGGGGGGTGATGAGCTGTTGCTCTTGTTGTGGTTTTTGTGTACAGTCTAACACATGCAATGCAATGCATATAGCACTTGCTTGACTTTCTTGTAGCTATCTTATTTCAAAGTGTTACTAGTCTCTATTATGACTTTTCTAAAACACTTTCATTGTGTTTCTTTTGGTTAATTTCCTGTTGGCCTAGTTCAGCAATAAAAATTATACTGAATCAGTTATTTCTTTTCATTTTGTTTGCAAGGAGCCAGCCTTTCTTATATTTTTAAGTGCTCCTGAGCAATAGTTCTCTATGGTTTCACAAATTTTCAGTCCAGTCCTTGCATCTGATCACATCACCTGAAAAACGTTTTGTTTTTGTGTTTGTTTGTTTGTTTAACCATTTTATACTGACATATGAATCATTCAAGCATTAACAAAGTCCTCTATGGCAAAGGATGAACCCGAGTTGTGTCTACAAATAACAGACAACATAGCAAAGAACCAATTTTTAAATGTATCTTTTAATTTTTTGTTGCTAGCAGCTTGTCAGAAAAATATTTTAACTTATTCAAAGTACTTTAGTTGAATCTATGAAAATTCCCAAAGATAAATAAAATATTTTTTGCATCAACAACATGATTCCCAACGGGATATTAGTCAAGTGCAGTGTGTCCTTCAAAAAATCTAAGGAAACTGAACAAGTGCAGAACAAAAGAAGAAGTGATGGGTCTGAAAAAATCAAGCTGTGTATGGCAAATGATCAGTCCTGACACCTCGCCTGAGATATGCATCTGGCCCTTGAGCAGATCTAACATTTCTTTGACCTATGCATCTCAGAATTTTCGGTTGTCTGCAGGAGAGACTGCACCCAATTGGACAAGAAACCAACTTCTTTTAAAATGCTTTACTACAATTGACAACATGTTAAATCAAGTCAACATGCCAGCTTCTAAAGTTGACCGACCATCATCTACAGACATCTACCACTTGAGTGAGACAGGCTGCAGTGGTGCAACCTCTGTCCAAAGGATTTGTAAAGGTGCAATCTCCAGAAATACCTTATGTTCCTTGACTTGAATGCAGACCAACAGTGCTTTGAAGAATACTGCTAGAAATAAAGGTTTTCTAATGCCCCAAAATTTGCTCTTGAATGTGCTTCTTTTCCACTATCAAACATGTGAGGAAGGTTTGAAAGAATCCAGAATATTATTTAATTTTCACTAATCTAGTTTTGTGTAGTAGAAGTCCCTTTAAAAATGTAGTTGGTCGAATTGAAAAATAAAAATCGTTGTTATTGTTGCTCTTAAAAAAAACTTTTTAAATTAAATTTCATGTTCATGTAAATTGCATGTTCGTGTCTTTGTTTGTTTGTTTTTAAACCCCTAAGATCTCAGATATTGCTTTCTGTTAAAAACTTAATTTTACATTTGCGTAGAATTTTCCAGATTATTATCAACCCCGATGTTTAATTTGGTTTGGTTTTAGACAATGAGTTCTGCGCTCTTATTTTGAAGCAAAAAAAAAAGGGATTACACTATACTTTTATTGTGAAGTGGTAGGAAGTGCGTACAGTAGCGACGCCGCTCGACTCATACTGCTCCGGTCCTAAAGTAAAGCTAGCAGTGAGGATGCCGTCGAGTGAATACGACGAGTAAGTTCTGTTTGTTTCATTTCATACTGTGAAGTCTTTATTGAGCTCAAAATAACGTGGCATTTTCGCATCTGTCTTTCAGCTCCAAGCCCAGCTGGGCTGATCAAGTTGAGGAGGAAGGAGATGAAGGTAAAGAGCCTATTATCAGCTTTAGCTAATGCTAACACATCTGCTGTAGTCCAGTGACTCAAGACGGAGGCCGGCTAGGCGGTTTCCACTTCCACGTGGTTGTTAGGCGTAAACGTAGAGCTAAAAATGTGTTTACCTGAGACATTTGGGTTGTCTAATTATGCAAAAGCTGGAGTGATATATTCGTGTGACTGACATGGATGGACGATTTATTGATGAAAAGAGTTACCGATATATGCTGAGGCCTGTAACAGTGACGTAAGCAGGGTCTCTCAGTACTAACATGAGTGCAGCTATCAGCTAGCAGGCTACGCTAGCAACACAGCTGTGTTAGAAGTAGGGTTTCAGCGCCACGGGTAATCAAAAGTCAATAAGTGTCTTATTGCAAATAAGAACACCCGAGTGTGAAATCCAATTCAGAACTGGATATTTGATCAAAAGATGAGCCTTGATGGTGCTTTCATTGAGAGTTTGATTGAATACGTGGGAAGCGAAGCTCTTCAGAAACGGGGCGTGAAAAACAATCGTTTTTCTAGCAGTTTCAAGGACTAAACTGAATGTTTTCTTCACAGGCACACTGCCATCCCCCAAGGAGACCATCAAAGGAAATATTAAAACTGTCACGGAATATAAAATAGATGATGATGGAAAGAAGTACAAGGTAATAAAACGTTTATTATGTCGTTTTTACAAGACTCATTATACAAAGTCTTATCTTCATTATATTTAAATGGTTAAAAATGCATCTATCATTGCATTTGTAGACCAATAGAGTTATAAGAATGGATGCAGTGATTGCATTACTTTTTTTAAGGAGATATAGATACTGTCTGTAGTGCTGTAGGACAAGTAGTTTTTTCTCCCACTCATTGATCCTTTGCTAAGCATGGGTGTCGCCCATGTAGTAATTGCAGTCTAAAACAGGGCTCTGGAGGAGCATGAAAAAAATGGCTGCACAAAAAAGTGCAGGAAAAACGGTTGTTTAGGGGCAGGGATAGCTCAGTAGGTAGAGTGGTTGCCCCATGATCGGAAGGTCGGGGGTTCGATTCCCCTTAACAGCTACCCTGAGGTACCCCTGAGCAAGGTACCGTCCCTACACACTGCTCCCCGGGCGCCCAATGGCTGCCCACTGCTTCACTGAGTGAATGGGTTAAATGCAGAGAGCAATTTCCCCACGGGGCTCAATAAAGTACAATAATGTACACACTTTCTTCTTCTTCTTCTTCTTCTTCTGCTTCTGTTACTGATACAACTGCAGTTCTGTAACGGAGTGTGATAAGGTTTATCATCGATTGTGTAAGGTTATCAGGCTTTAGTCTGTGGTGTCCATGGTCAACCCTGGGCTGCACCTCTGAAACCCTGTGGCACATGATGGGTTGTACAATTTATTTTGAGCATTAGAACTTCATAAGCTATGAGTAATATATGTTAAAAAGCAATTACAGGCACATTTAAAACATAGATACAGAGTAAAACCCATTCTTGTTTTCCATCTACTAGATTCTAAATTTACAAACTTCTCAATTGACATGTTATACAGCAAAGTTACAGATGTAGTCATTAAATGGTTTTTAATATTTTATTGATACCAGATGCCCTCTAGAGGTCATAGTTTCATCTGAAAGCTTCGAGTAAGACTGCATTTTTCAAGATTTGTATAGATTTTATTAGAGGCGCATTAGTGGCTGCGGTAAAGCAGGTCATCTACTAACTGGAAGGTTGGTTGTTCGAACCGAACAACTTGCTGCTCCAGTCTGCATGCCAAACTATACTTGGGCAAGACACTGAACCTGATGCTTTCATTGAAGTGTTAATGTTAGATAGAAAGCAAGGTAGAAAAAATGCTTTTGTTAATTGGTGAATGAGACATGTTGCATAAAGCCTGAATAGAGTAGATGACTGCTAAATGAGAACCAGTCCTTTTAACATAACCTTCTTAAATATTTGCACTTGCTGTATACAAAGAAACTTGTTTGTAATATTATTAATTAATATTAATATTGATTTATATGTTGTTGATTTTGTTTCTTTGTCCTCTAGATTGTGCGAACCTTTAAGATTGAGACAAGGAAAGCCTCAAAAGCTGTTGCCAGAAGAAAGGTCTGTCTTTAAATTAAATAAAAGTAAACCTTTTTCCACTTTATCCATGAGCAAAATAGTAAACTCTGTGTCAAACATTATCCCGCACTCATTTCAGAACTGGAAGAAATTTGGTAACTCTGAGTATGATGCACCAGGTCCTAATGTTGCCACCACTACCGTCAGTGATGATGTCTTCATGACTTTCATCTCCAGCAAAGAGGTGAGAGTCTTGCTTTTTTGTGTTGCTGCTTTTGTTTACTGTTCTAATAAAAAAAAAAAGTTAACTATGGTGTAGCTTTGCCTTTTTACTTGATGTATCTTTTTCATTTTGTAGGACTTAAATGCCCAAGACCAGGATGAAGATCCGATGAACAAACTGAAAGGACAGAAGATCGTGTCTTGTCGTATTTGCAAAGGTGATCACTGGACTACACGCTGTCCGTACAAGGACACCCTGGGCCCAATGCAGAAGGAGCTGGCTGAACAGCTCGGGCTTTCTACTGGAGACAAGGATAAGCCTGCTGGTTCAGGTATCATGAACATACCATTCATATAGTCAAATTTTTGCTGTCAGATGTTCTGTTGCGGTTTGGTGTTCCTAAAGTTATCATGACTAATGTTGCATGCTTTTCCTTTCACCAGCGGAGCCAGAGCCTGCACAGCCTGCACAGAGCAAGACCGGGAAGTATGTTCCTCCGAGCCTGAGGGATGGAGGCACCAGAAGAGGGGAGTCCATGCAGCCTAACCGCAGAGGTGGGTGCACATTTTCTGCTTATACTATTCACACCCATTATTCTTTGAGAAATTGCCATAGGCATTATAAAACATGGATGTAACTTCCAGGTCAGAAAAATGAAGCCAGTGCAGCAATGCAGCCATCTGGTGGCTTTCTATTGTGTTGCCACCAGATGGCGATAGAAATGCAGGGTTTCAAAAAGACTTCCAGTCCTATAGAAGTTTAGAGGGAAAGGCTTTCTTAGTTTATGGGCTCTCACTTATTTTTTTTCACTTTTTTGGAAGTCTTAGTAATGCTATGTTTCAAAAGGGAAGATGAAATTGCATGCTCAATGGCTAATGAGTTGTCAGTCAAAAGACATTACACTGAGCTTGCAGTGTTACAGTCACACCCAGCCTCCCAAATTGCGTCCAGTTTTTGCAACCGAGATGGCAACAGTGGAAATGCTAAACTTCAGGGCTTCAAAACAGATCTTTAGAAACTAGTGGATGGTGTAATGGTAGTGGTATTATGGTTGATAATGCCTGCACAGCCTCAAGTATTGTTCAATAGAAACACTGTTTGTTTTTGACAGCTGATGACAATGCTACCATTCGTGTCACCAACCTGTCTGAGGACACCCGTGAGACAGACCTGCAGGAGCTCTTCAGACCATTTGGCTCAATCTCAAGGATCTATTTGGCCAAGGACAAGAACACGGGACAGTCGAAGGTCAGTTATAAAGCGAACATTTGATTTAATAAAGTGTCAGCAACAATTTCTTAACAAACCTCTTTCCAAGACGGTGTAGCTGATAAATTGACTACAGTGTTTAGTTTTCTGTTCGTAAGAAAATACACAAACATGTTGTCCGTCAAGTGTTCCAGTGAAAGTGAAAATTGAGTGCTTGACTTTATTATTGTCGTTTTTGTATATATTTTTTTAAGTATCAGCTGCTGAGTGTGGGTGCGTTTTCTTTTCCTTTTTTAAAAAACTGTTGACATTGAACTGAAACTGAGCATGGTTCAGTAATCTCATCCTGTTTCCAACAGGGATTTGCCTTTATCAGTTTCCACCGTCGGGAGGATGCAGCAAGAGCCATCGCAGGAGTGTCAGGATTTGGATATGATCATCTTATTCTCAATGTTGAATGGGCCAAGTAAGTTCAGTCTGTCAGTTTTGTCAATGTACTTGTCATAATGTTGTATAATCTTGTCGCTGACTAAATTTCACTCTCTTTGCAGACCGTCAAACAACTGAGGAATTCAGTGTAAATCCCAGGAAGATTCCATATTTTATTGTCATGGTAAAATATGGCTGTTACCGTAATAAAGAGAGTAGTTGTAAATGTCTTTGTCATTATTTCTTTTCTTTAATGCATTTTCTGTCTAGGCTTTATCCTGAATTAAACCTTTACGTCTTCGACATCAGACAAACACTACATTGATTTTCTTGATTTGGAGACGTGAACAGAAAAGAGGAATGAAGCTCTTCACAAAATCATAATTGGCAAAAGTGTTAGCTGGCTTTACAAGACCTAAACGATTAGACAGAGATAATGACCATCATGACACTTATTATCAACTTTATTTTTGATTTAATGTGTGCACACTTGTAAAACTGGATTTCAGATCAAAAATAAATTGACAAAAGACAACATGTGGCAAGTGAGCAATGCTGCAAAAAGTTACTAATCTTGTTTTCAGGAGATTATATCTAAAAACTGTAGCGTGCATTAGTGAGGACATACTAATACTGACAGGGATTTTAAGCGGTCAAATACTTGAAAGGTTCATGTTGATGCAATTTTTGTCCCAACTTTTCTTTATATTAGCACTGCACAGTGAATCACAGTGAGCTTGACAAATGAAGCCTGCATTTGAAAAGATAGGCCTTATTAACTAATTATGGTGTCAAAAAAGTAAAACACTAAAACATCGAAAGAAGAAAAAAATACAGACGTTACAGTTGATAAGTACAATCATGTTTCCATAAAAAAAATGTATGGATACAAATTGCTAAAACAAAACATGCTATTTGAGCTTTACCAGTCCTCGTGTTTTAATACATTTAAGAATGTAGCTAAAAAACTTTGAGGATTCAAACATGGCACAGACCAAATTTTTTGGCTTTGAAAATACATTCTCTTATCTTTTGCATTTGCGATGAATCACTCCCAAAGTACAGATAACAAAAACAATTGCAGCAATTGCAATTGCAGCAATGGCCCCGGGACCAATACCTAAAGGAGAATAAAAAAAATCATAGATGATAAAATATAACAAGATGGGAAATGTACTGAATTAACTGATGAGAACTTACCTGGAGGTTTGTTGACTGTGAAGTATTTAGTCACAGTACCCTGGGAGTTTGAGGCGGTGCAAGTATAGACCCCTGGAAACTCAAATGGTCCAGTCAAAATAGGATAATTCACATCCTGATCCTTGTACGTCTCTTGTGCTGCTTGTGGGAATTGCCAGTGG
Source organism: Maylandia zebra (assembly GCF_041146795.1). Lineage (NCBI taxonomy): Eukaryota > Metazoa > Chordata > Actinopteri > Cichliformes > Cichlidae > Maylandia > Maylandia zebra. Next base: position 26,527,695 of record NC_135170.1, read on the forward strand.
TATGATGGCAAAGGGTTTCCTGTTGCATTGCAACTTAAAATGTTTTTACCAGCTGGCAAGTCCAGAGTCTCATTTGAAGCGCTGATAAAGGTTGGTTGGTCTGAGGACATATGTGAAATCAAATTGCACACAGAAAAACTTGAAAATGAAAATACAAAGAGAAATATTTTTTTGATTACATTAAGATCATTTTAAAAACTCACAGAGTACAGTCAGAATATGCGCCTCTGAACGCACTGGAAGAGGACGTTGTTCCTCTGGCCACAGGTTTAGTTTTGCTTCACACCAGATCTCAGCTCCATCATCATCTCTATGAGCAGTCAGAGTGAGGACAGATGACTTACTGACGGGAGACGGACTGGACTCATCAAATGTCTGAGAAGACAAGATCTTATTTCCTTTGTGCCAAAGCACAGAGAGATTTCTTGCTGGTGCAACATTAACAATGTCACACTGTATGGCAAACTGTTGGCTTTCCACCACTGCACTTAAATTCTTCAGAGACACACTGTCTGGCATTTCTGAAATAAAAAAAAAATCAAATGAATTAATTTTACCCAGTTATTAAGTACTAATGACATACTTGAAAAGTGTGAGACAAAGTTAAGGCTACTCACTATAAACAGTGACTGGTAACACTTTTGTACACTGATCACCATCATGGAGATTTACAAAACACATTGGCTCTAACTCCCACACTGGCACAGAGTCAATTCTTAAGAGAAGAGAAGTGACACCCTTGGTAAGGTCCACTCCTCCATATGGAGACTCCCATCCCATTCCATCGGTCTGGTTAGATAGTGAGGTGCAGTTAGCTGAAAAGGAGCCTTGATACCTTACCACAACACTAGGAGGGCTTATTTCTAACGGACAGGAAGTGCTCACAGGCTTTCCTAAAACGATACAGGAAAGCTTAAGTTAGGCGTATCATCAAATAGTAAAGAAAAATACTATCAAATGTGCATATGCTGGTAATGTTTCACTGTGAACCGTGGCTAACAGACCTGGAGCAGCAAAATTTACAGTTGGAAAAGCCTTGAGGAGGATACTCAATGTCCAAAGTGATGAATAAAGCCACACTAAATTATATAACTAACATTATCTGGGATCACTGTTGCAGACTCTTCAAGATTTGTTTCAGTTTGAGATCTCCCACCCACCCACTAAACTTGGTGAGGTTACTGCTAATAATTGAATGATTGAATTTACTTCAGTTTCAATGGGCACTCTCTATAGAAAATCTCTGACAAATACTAACAAGAGTAGTAGCTTTACAAGTCTTATTCAGGTTGTAGTGGGTTCACTAGATGTTCTTTGGGCTTTGGGAAGGCCACTCTAGAAGCTTAATGAGACATTTTCAAACAATTGCCGATTCCAAGATCACCAGTTCAAGAAATTGTACATAAATACAAGTTATTCAGATGTGTCACCATAAGAATGAAATTTCTGACCACAACTTTGTGTCACCTTAACATCCTCTATTGCAAATGCTGTCAGAATATAATTCCTTTTAACTGAGTAGATAATTTAACAGCGTATTTCCGTTTGCTTTGTTGCTACACCTGCTGTCACAAGAGTCAGTTCCGGCTATACAGAGCTGTCTGAGTTGAAAAGAAATCTTTGAGCGCACAGTGTCTTCCAGAGATGGACTGGTGAACTGGCATACCGGGCATTTTCCTGTTGGGCGACGCACTTTTGCGCCGATGGGCCAACTGTATTGCCCAATTCAAATCTCCTAGACATACCCAGAGCTAGCCCTCCAATACTTTTGCTTTGCACTTGCGCAACGTGTGGAGCAGTGTTTAGTGCGGAAACAGTGGCGAAAATGTGGAGCTGAAAAGATGAGCGAGAGAAAAAAAAATAGATGCAGGAAAATCTGACACATGTTCACTGTGCAGCTAATATTAGCTGCACAGTGAACAGTACCAGCAACACCTAGTAACAAGCCCTTGTAGTGACAGGACGGCTACCTTCGCAAGTGAGGGCTCACTTGACCGCATGAGATACAGAAAGGTGTAATTAACGTGGTAAGGAAATAAGTTGATTTAAGGATTAAAATCAGGATCCAAGTAAAATGAACGGATACTTTAACCATAGTCACTCCAAATACCTAAACTGTGATTTTTAATTGCCACGTGCTGCTAGCCCAATAACAACTGCGCCAACCTGATCAAAAAGAAAAAAAAGCTTCAATATTAATAATTTAAAAAGTGAATATATTCATAATATATCTGTACATGATATTTTCTGTCTATTTGTGTAGTGCCGACCTCTCCATCGCAGACGTAACGGAAACCCTATACGCAGACTGACACGTGCGGGACTATAAATTCGGGTTTGGGAGACGACTTTCAGGTAATCCAGATTCTCAGCCTACAACTCTTTTTTTCCCTAAGTCACTGTGAATTACCATCTTTAAGTGTTGTTAGGAAAAGGACATAGGAGGTAGACTACTTTTCGAAAACAGGCCTACATATAATGCTCACAGCTGCTGACACGTAATGTAAATTTAAAAGTTTGTTGTTTGTGGGACTCGTCATGCATATATACCAAAAAAATGATAATAAACGGAACAATCCCAACGGGACCTTTGCACTTTGAGTGCTCAGACCCTAAAAACGGAGTTGATGTAAAAGAAACAGCGCGCTTCATCCGAAAGATGGGTTCCGTTCTGAAACTATAATTTGGTAACTTTAACAAAGTAAAGAGCGCAAAGAAAAAAAATACACTTACCTATCCACGCAATAAAGATGAAGAAAAACATAGTGTTTTTACCAAGCGTACAAAACCCTCAGAAGGAAACTAAAAACGAAGCAGATCCACCTGAACAGCTTTTTCTAAATGTGCGCACACTCGTGCGTTTCTTCCTTTCGTTTTCTTTCGTCAGGCGCAGAAAGACTACGCCCGTGGAGGAAAATGCAGAGTTATTTTGAAGAAGTTAACAGTTTCCTCACTTTCTGATTTGCACAAGCAAAATTCTAAGTATTGCACAGAAGGTTGTAGTTCATACGTTATATTACACGCAATAAAAATGTCTTGCACTTGCTGTGATTTTGCGAAATAAATCCGCCCGAGCATCTAAACACATGAGTGACACCATACTTAGAATAAGAAAGTGTTTGAACAGCGAGTCAAGTTCATTGATTTCTCTTTGTGTTCGGTGAAAACTAAAGAAATAGTTGGGTTTAAGCAGTGTGTATGTGTTGGGGGGGCGTGGATTCTGTTATTTCGCATTTCATGTGCGTCCTGTAAGACCGTTAGACGCTCAGTCGAATAACCCTGTGTTACAATAAACCCTCCTCACTTCACATAGCGTCAATATTAAACATGATATATTTAAAACGCAGCATCAAAACATGTTGCCAACCAAACAAATGAATGAACAAATAAACAGGATGCTACAGTCTGATGTAATAACATCTTCAAAATGTCAAATCCTCTTTCGCAATCACTTCTGCAAAGATCCAGGTGATGAAATGGACAAGAGGCTGTTGGATTTTTGCAAAGATAGTTCAGACGAGGGAAAACGGGACTGTTTTGACAGCAGTATGTACCAGTGACGCAAAATGAGTCAGGACATATGACTGAAACAAAGTCTTCTGTGTAGAAGACGGGAAGAAGCTAAGATTAAATCTGATTAAGGGTTGCATTTGTAAATACATTTACACTCACAATGTTACTCCTAAACAACTACCGTACTGTAAATGCTTAAAGAAAGCTGATGAAATAATGCTTTTTTCTTTCTTTATTTTCAGTTTTGAAGCATGACTGGACTAACCATCCACTGAGCATGCATTCATGCAAATTTCCCCTTAGACTGGTACTCGTGAGGCAGGTTGTCCTTGGAGATGTGGAAAAATTCAGATCTTCCCCTAAATATTAGGAATCGTAAAGAAATCATTTAATCACGAGAAACAATTAAATTTTGGCATTCTCTAAAGAAAATAAGATCTCTGACAAATACCATCGTGACTAGTAAATAACAGTTCAGTTTGTTGGTTATTCACATCAAATAACGTGTAAACATCCATCCATCCATCCATCTTCATCCGCTTTGTCCGGGGCCGGGTCGCGGGGGCAGCAGCCTAAGCAACACGTGTAAACAGTTCATGTTAATTTCAAAAATTGCAATGTTCCTTCTTTTTTTTCCAGTTCTGCATCTGGTACAGTTGCTTATCTTGGGGCCACTGTTGTTCTTGGGGTTGAATTTGTTGCATTAAACTTCATATGTAAAAAAAACAAAAAAATAATTTTGTTTTCTTATGGAGACTCCGTGCACTTTATATAAATCCAATGAATAGGCTTTGTTGTTCAAAAATAGAAAGGTTTTATGGTCAGAAGATTTTTCATGTTAATCATTTGTACCTCATTCAAAGCTGCAAGGTTAATGGAGCAACTCCATGTGGGCCTTTGCACTTTCAGTGTTAGGAATCTATTTAAAAGGAGCTTATGTAAAATGAATGCGCTCTTTGGAAGATGAGTTCCACAACAGCATTGTAGAGATACTATAGAGATAACTTTAAGTAAAAAGCTCAAGAGAAAAAATACTTATGTATCACTGCAAAACAAAAGATGAAGAACTGCATCATGTTTTTACCAAGTTTCACAAGAAAATTAAATATAAAGCAGATCGACCTCAACAGATGTTTTGAAATTTGTGTAGCTGACCCCAAAAGCTGTTTCCTTTGGCTCTGAGTCACAGAAAAAACTGCCCCTATACAAAGAGCTGCAGCATGGTATACATGAAGTGAACATTGAAATGGGCGTTGACTCACTCTATCGTTTCCACAAGCAAACGTTCTAAGAAACTACATGCAGTGTGAACATTCAATAATGACATCTTCCTGTTAGTTTGACAAATAAAACCACAGAGGCTCCTAAAGACAAGAGGAAGGTCCGATGTGGTTTGTAGAGATATAATATTTCAACTGCAAACTCGCGTAAAATGAGTTTGTCGTGTTCTGCTTTCGTTTTCAAAAGACTGAAAGAAGATGTTCTTGAAAAGGTTACAGTACTGAGTATTCACACACAAAACAAAATGGAGTGATAAAAGTGAACTCAAAGAAAGTTGAGTGCAAGAGGAAATCCATCAACGCTCAACCTTTCACGAACCAAGAGGAGCATCAGTACTCATCAGCATTTGTCCGGGAGGGGGACAAGCCAAGGACTAGCCCTTCACCCCCGGACCTAAGCCCGCTGAAGGTTGCCAGGGATTGGCAGATGAGAGTGGACTTGGTTCAGAGGCCATTTTTTCCCACAGAAATTGTAACAACTACTCTGCGACCAGACCTCGCCCTTTGGTCCAACTCCCAAAAACTTGTTTACATCATTGAGCTGACAGTGCCGTGGGAGGATGCAATGGAGGAAGCCTTTGAGTGTAAGAAGCTGCGGTATGCCAACTTGCCAGCTGAGGCAGAGGACAGAGGCTGGAAGATCAAGGTGCACCCGGTAGAAGTGGGGTGCAGAGGCTTTGTTGCCAGTACAATAGCAAAACTGCTTAGAGAGATTGGAATCAGAGGACAGGCCCAACGGCAGAATTGAGAATTAGCATAGAGAATTAGCTCCCGAGAGGACCAGTCACTGGCTGTGGCTAAAGAGTGATGTCAGCCCTCTTTAGCTGTGGGTAAAGAGTGATGTCAGCCCTCTTTGGCTGTGGCTAAAGAGTGATGTCAGCCCTCTTTGGCTGTGGCTAAAGAGGGCTGACATCACTTGAGCAGCTAAAGCAGTCAGCTAACCATGAGACACATGCCCAGGATTGATCAACCCGTGGTGTGCCTGCCACAGGAGAGGGCATCAAAGGGGTAGAAAACCTAACACTAGAAACTTTGCTGTTTGACTGATACAGCTGTCTCAGGGCCTCCTGGAGGCCGTGCAGTTAACCTCATGGTAGTGAAACCTAAAGGAGGAATGGAAGAGAAAAAAGAAAAGGAAAAATGTTCCTGCTCTTCTTCTCTTTTCTGGAAGGCAGTGGGGAGGTAAAGCATACAGCCTGATCCGACAGGGAGGTGTAGGAAGCCAGATCAGGCGCCCCCCTTCCAGCTCACCCGATGAATCCAAGGTCCACTGCTGACGATATGTCCCAAATTTAATATGATAATCTAGATCAGATCTCTAATCCCTAAACGTAACCAAGGAAGGTAAAAAAATAGCAGATTAGCTTGGGATAAAAGACTGAAACACCCTGTGAAGTTGGAGCACACAAAAATGTGTCCAGCTAGTAAAGTTTCTGGGCTGCCTTTCCTCATAACAGGCATCTCTCAAGACTTTCTCCATTTGAAGCAATGTACTATCAGGGATTGTAACATTTAGTCCTTTTACTGAATTTAAAAAAAAGGTATTTCTGTCAAGGTCACATTCAGTTTCATCCACATGTCTGGAGGGTTACCTAGAGAAATCATGAATTCAGTCTACAGTAGAGATCAGTTTATGAATGAGATATCCAAAAAGGTTTCCAAAATCCATCGCTGCTCCTCTCCTGGGTGGGGAAACGAAATCCAAAACCAAGTTTCCAGTTAACCTAAATCATGGGACTGGTTCCAGAATAATCCACAGACTCTACTCTCCAACAAAACTTTCCACAAATGAAGGCTTTGCTGGTGGAGATGAAACATGATTCTTCACACATAGCCAGCTGACTCCCCATGAATCTTGACCAGGAGGACAAGGCAAACTGAGTAAGTCAGAGAATCAAGCAAGACCACGATCTCAAACATAACAAATGCAGCCAAAAGAGTCCGACAATATAATGCAGTGATTTACAAAGTGTTGGCTCAACCCCCTAGTGGGCCATGAAGGCACTGCAGATAGGCCGAAGTGATACAAATTCATTCTGATGAACAGTGACATATATTTATATACAAAAATCAATCAAAACTGGTAGTAGGAGTGGTTTAGTTTGTGATATTAGTCATTACTCTGACCTACATTTACTGCTCTTGCATTAATAATATTAATGTAACATTGCTTCTTTGTACACTGGCACAAAGTCAGTTTTAAGGGGAAGAGAAGAAAAATTGTAGGTAAGGTCCACTCCTCCATATGAACACTCCCATCCCATTCCATCTGTCTGGCAGAAATTTGTAGCCAGCAGCCTGTGAGATTTATGTTTTTTGCATACATTTTTAAAGGAAATGCATCACTTTATGTTGTATTTTGATTAGATTGAGGATTTTATGGTTTTAGTGATGCAGCACTCTTGACTCTTGGAAATGGCTGGTATACAGCAATGACATGGCAGTGATTGACAAGACAAGTTAGTGTGTGTGAGTGTAAAAGAAGCATCAGCTGGAGTTTAAAATGGCCTGTATTTATATAGCGCTTTTTCTAGTCCCTAAGGACCCCAAAGCGCTTTACACAACCAGTCACACACACATTCACACACTGGTGATGGCAAGCTACATTGTAGCCACAGCCACCCTGGGGCACACTGACAGAGGCTGCCGGACACTGGCGCCACCGGGCCCTCTGACCACCACCAGTAGGCAACGGGTGAAGTGTCTTGCCCAAGGACACAACGACCGAGACTGTCCAAGCCGGGGCTCGAACCGGCAACCTTCCGATTACAAGGCAAACTCCCAACTTTCACATTATGAGCTTCAGAACGCACCGGAGGAGGACCTTGTTCGTCTGGCCACAGGTTCAGCTTTGCTTCACACCAGATCTCAGCTCCATCATCATCTCTATGAGCAGTCAGAGTGAGGACAGATGACTTACTGACTGGATGGACTGGTGTAGTGCCAGATTTGTTTTTTCATGTATTAATCACATATTTAATCACTAGTTCGAATGCTTATGGAATGTTAACACAGTGAGGCCATTGTAATGGGAGACGTTAAACAGATAGTGGGACTCCTGCTTATCAGGGATGTAAATCCTTAGGTGATGGCCAAGCAGAAAACAAGGTCATAATTCTCTGTGAGGGAGAAGGTATAGCCCCCCCGTGAGAGGGGCCAACCTGTAAGTTTGTGGAATGTTCTTTGTCTGTGTGTCTGTATATAAGATGTAAGGGCGATGGCCACAATTCAGAGATGGTCCTGGTGTTTCACTGGGATGCTCTCTCCACATTGCAATGTGTTTATTAAACCCACTTCAAATCAAGCTCACTGGGTGTGTTGCAGGTTATTGTTAAAATTTCTACAACACTGGACTCATCAAATGTCTGAGAAGACAAGATTTTATTTCCTTTGTGCTAAACTACTGAAAGATTTTTTGCTGGTGCAACATTAACAATGTCGCACTGTATGGCAAACTGTTGGCCTTCTTCCACTGTACCTAAATTATTCAGAGACACACTGTCTGGCATTTGTGTAACAAAAAGGGATACAATTACAGTTTTTTTTACAGCCGCTAGGACACATTTCACAATACTTAGGTCACTTTTGCAAAACTCTTCACACAATCCTCCTAACTGACCTTCAGCTTGGCAAAGCAGTTCATTTCACATTCAAAATGCACTACAACTACCAAAACACTTTATTCAGGTCTCAAATAAACTCATTCTTCCAGAACACTAGCAAAGGTTGACAGCCGACAAACACACTTTGTCACCCACAAAACAATGACCTAAAAAACACTAACAACATGTAGCATTACACAGCGTTTTCTTGTGTAAAACAAGGACACATCTCTGTTTATAATTTCAATATATGTTACTGGAATGAATCAGACATCATGCAGAATTCGTTAATATTTGTTTATGTACCGTATTTTTATTTTTTTGCACTAAGTAATCCCAAAATACAAGAATTTGTATACACACCATCCACTGATACACATACAATAGTAATGCTAATCTACTCGGTCTTCTCCATTTGGCCACAGGTTCTCATCCACATCACATCTCATGTCATCTAGGGCAATACACCTAGGAAAGAATCTTCTGGCATGCCAGAATTGAAGGAGTTGAAAAATTGAAGGAGTAACACCTGTGCAGATGTTCATCTACAATGAGAATAAGCTGTGGCTGGTTAAACTGCATTTTTAGATTTAAAATATGTTTCAATAAAATATTGCTGTTGAATTTTGCTGTCTTTTTAAGTTTTGCATTGTGTTATTGTTTTGACCATAAGTTTAACAGTTTTGAAAACAGTATGTAAGTACATGCAAAATGTCCTGTACGTACAAAGATTTTTGGCAGTTGTGTCTGAGTGGGAAGATAATTCATGAAATTTGAGAGATGTAGTCATTAAATGCATTTTGTGCCAAAACAATGATAACTGATCCTCAGTTTAGCCCACATAGACTTCTGTTGTGCTCACTGTGTGAGGAGTTTTGCAAAAGTGACCTAAGTATTGAGAAATGTGTCCTAGCGTCTGTAAAAAACTGTAATTCATGTTATTTTCATGTTATTCAGTGAATACTAAAAATTGCGTGCTCAGATAAAGTTAAGGCTACTTACTATAAACAGTGACCGGTAACACTTTTGTACACTGATCACCATCACGGGAATTCATATAACACATTGCTTCTATCTCCCACGCTGGCACAGAGTCCATTTTAAACAGAAGAGAAGTGACGCCCAGGGTAAGGTCCACTCCTCCATATGAAGACTCCCATCCCGCCCATTCCTTCAGTCTGGTCAGACGATGAGGTGCAGTTTGCTGATAAGGAGTCTCCAAACCTTACCACAACTCTAGGAGTGCTAAGTTCTAATGGACAGGAAGTGCTCACAGGCTTTCCTAGAATGATACAGGAAAGCTTAACATAGGCATATAGTATGATACAGCAACATTTAAATTCGGCATGTGGTCAAATAGTAACAATTAAAAATAATAAAATGATAAATTTAGCACATTATTTCAGCTCTGCTGGTATTCTGGATGCATGGATACATTAATTTGCATATCCTTTTAATATTTAGGCTTTGATTTTACTGTGAATTTTCTTTTCTGATCACTATGGTAATGTTTTGCTGTGAAACATAGCTAACAGACCTAGAGGAGCAAGATTTACAACTGCAGAAGCTCTAAGACTGAATAATGTCCAAATGTGTTACGACCCTCCCACTCTCAACAAAACACCGCTGTAATGTATGTATGTTTGCACTGATTGCCGATCACGCTTCAACTGAGTCGTCCTCGGTCAGAAGGAATGGTACTCCACAGTGATGTAGTTCAAATAACTTTACTAAAGAGGTGGCAGATGACATCAACAGGATGTACAGCGTTGGTAGGGAGGCATTACAGTATTCACATGCAGGTAACGGGGGTGTGAGTGTGTATATGGGTATGTGTGTGTGTGTGGTCATCTGTAAACAGAAAGAACAAACATTTGTATTAACCACTATGGATAGCAGTGTACCCCTTATACAGTACTGTGGGTTTCCAGCGTAATGTTATACAATCTGCCATAACCTCATGGCCACTAGATGGCACCCTAAGACCATAAATGAATTTCTGGCTTGTATATACATTGGCAAACCAGACCTCTGCAGATTGCAACGATTCAGAGAATAAACATAGTAAATAGTTACATCCACCTACAACCACAATGCTTGACAGTAAGTCGTATATGGAATGAAATATGGGCTGAACACAAGGCTGCCTGTAGTAGGCCAAACAAAACGCATCTTAGCGATAGCAATGGGACTAGCCTCTTAGCGATAGCAACGGGACTAGCCTCTTAGCGATAGCAAATTACACAGATAAAGTCAACAAGCCTCACTCTCATCTTACAATACTCACATGGTAAGCACGCACGCAGTATTAACTCACACCGAATGCACGTTAATACGTTACTCCTCCGACACACCTCTCATCTGTGCAGCGCTGCGCTGAACACGTTCCCAACCGGAAGTACAGATACCGAGGTGCATCATGGGTAACGTAGTATAAAACAGCTACAGTGAACAAGCGGACTTTTAACAACCGCCTACCGCGGCTGCTGGGCGAGCCCTCATCTGGGACTCTCCTCAGCTCTTACTGGGACAGTGGCGCGGCTGCCCCTCTGTTGGTCTTCCATGGTCTCTTGTGTTCTGGGGGCCTCTGGATGTCTGGAGTTTTGATCTCCTCCATACCCGCTTCACACCCTGGAGGACGGGGCTGTGGCCCCCCCACACTCCCTAGCAGATCATTACATGGAGAAACCTTTGGAATGCAAGCATGCTGATCCACACAGGTATGCACACATGGGTATTCACAGACGCGGACTAAAGCTTTCTTGGCTGCTGCCTCAAAGCACACTGTGCGCTGTCTATCTTGCGTGCTGCACAATATCGTTTATTATTTAGTAAATACTGATATCTATGACTAGCTAGTTTATTGTGATGGTGCTTTGTTTTCTCTATTATTATGTTGCTCTTTGTTGTTTGCTGTCTCCTCTGTTTGTTTTTGTTTGTTTGTTTGTTTGTTTTTTTTCTCCATACAGGTGACCCAGGAGTTCTTTTTTTTTTTTGTCTCTCTTCCCCCCCCCTTCTCACCGTCTCTTCTCCCCTTTGGTTTTCTTTCTTTCTCTCCCCCTCTCTCTCTCATTCATTCCCCCTGTCCTATTTATTTAAAAAAAAAAAAAAAAAAAAAAAAAAATGACAAAGGATGAACTGAAGCTCTGCCATCACGTAATGTCGCATACGGCTGTTTCTGATGTCATTTAGAAAAAAAAAAGAAAAAAAACAAAAAAAAAAAACAACCGCCTACCATTTTCTGTTGGCTGGTGTGAGAGGATCATCAGCTAATGCAGCTCAACTGTGTCTTCCAGGACTGTTACTGTTTATACTTTTTTAGGCAATGTTGTTAATTGTGCTATGCAGTATGGATTAATACCCATTGTCCGCCATGAGGACTTACACTTTACCTTAGTTGATGTTAGAAACTTTTAATCCTTTACAGGATTTTCATTTTCTCAACCAGAGTGAATTGGTGATACTGGGACAGGAGGTTGAAGTTGCAGTATAATTCTAAAACATTTAATTTCATCTTATAAATGCAAATGAAAACACTTTTTCTTTCTATGCTCTACAGTTAGCTTATTTTAGTTTGTGTGTCAGGAGAACAAAGTGGTCTACAGATTTTTACTACACTTACTTTTCTTCAGTTACAGCACAAGAGTGCGCTAGTGAAATGCAAAATTGTTTATCCAAATAAAAAAAAAGGTCATTAAAATTAAGCAAAAATTGAAAAAAAGAAAAAGTAAAATCACAGACTTAAAAATATAGTTTAAGTGGACAGAAAGGATTATATTTAAAAGGAGAAAAAAAAAAAGAAAAAAAAAAGAAAAAAGACAAAAAAAAAAAAGAAAAGAAAGGATTATATTGATTTTAATATTCATACAATAATGCAAACACATAAAGATACTTGCAAAACAGGTCATTTCTTTATTTTATACCTAACCACTTTGTAAATCCTGGTGACTACAGTATTTTTACCAGTATGACTAAATATACTAGGCATAAAAGCCCAAAAACATCAGAAATCCCTTTTGGCAAGTCAAACACTTTGCAGTCAGATCCTAAACTTCAGCAGGCAGCTGTCACGGCGGGGTGTACTGATTAAATTTTGAAACTGGACCCAAAAGCAGGACACGGAGGACGACAAAACTGTGATGAACTAAAAGCGAGCCTCTTCTTGTGGCTGATATAAAACTGTTACAAACAATAAGGCAAAAGCGCATGAGGGAAACTGTGAAGGGATACACCCAAGACTGAACATCATCATGAAACACACTAACATGACATGGGGGATGACAACAGACGACCTGACACAGACCGAACGGAAACACACTGACTAAATGCATACAAGGGGTGCTCAAGGGAAGTGACCACACATGGGGAAACGCTGACACAAATTAACATGACACCACAGGAGGAAGTGAAACTAAACACAACAAGCAATGAACACAAGACTCTTTCAAGATAGAACAGGAAACATGGAGACGTAGACATGACACGAACTTAACAAGAACCACACAGACATGAAACATGACAGGTAGACACACGAACCAGGGAGACGACGAAAAAGGGATCTAAGAAACAAAAGACTAAAACAGCAACTAAATGAGCTAAACTGAAACGAAAACACAAAAAAAGGTACATTAAACTCAAAAACTTGGTCACACGACCCAGTATCTTGACAGGCAACAAAGGCAGTGATGAGCAGACAGGCTTATAACATTGTAGCCTGTATTTGTACTTGTATGTGAACTGTAGCCACAGTTTTATTTTGCTAGCCATTAATTATGGGACAGTGCACTTCAGGTCATTTTACTGAGTAACAGGAAAGGAATGTAATACTTTCTTTGTTAAGTAATTAATAACGTACATGTATGTACCCTAACCCACGTGCATTACTTTTAAGAAAAATAATGAGTAATGTGTAGCAAGCCCAACAAAATTGTTATAGCATAACATCCTCAGTTTAACCAGAACATTTTTCTAATAGTTTAACAAGCCCTCTTTTAGATGAAATGATCAAATCATAGAAAATAAATTTTTTTAAAAAAGAGTGAATGTTACCACCTTGAAATGACTGAAACGTAGGAATGAACCAGACCTTACACTAATTCCACAGCTGTGTGCAAAATACAAGTTTTTGAGCATGTTTAGACCCAAAAAATGTGTTTTATTTCCATTAATAACAGTTAAATTGATGAGTGGAGTAATTAAAACCAGAGATTTCCGATTTCAGTGTTTGTCCCCTCTTAAGAAATGGGGATGAAATTAAATTTTTTTAAAAATCATATCCAAATATGAGTTTTTTTATGATTACATTACAACAACAGATTACAACAAAACACACTTATTTATCTAAGCATTGAAACTGCTCAAAATTAAGAACCAAATCAAGTTTTCACCAAGCGTGCATACAATGAAATTAAAAATAAAACTTTCCTCCGTTTTGTGGTGCAGAAAACAAGTCAGCTCATTTCCTGATTTACACATTTAAAAATATGTGTATGTATATGTATATATGTAAGCGCGTACGTGGAAATATGTGTGTGTATGTATGTACGCATGCATACATGTGTATATACATATATGTATGTATGTATGTATGTATGTATGTATGTGCGTGTATGTTTATATGGGTGTATCCGTATGTTTGCAGGGGTATGTATAACTTGTACATATCTTTCTTGTGTAAATTTAAATTTGTCTGTGATTGTGTAAATACTTATACTATTGCGTACTTCACACATGGAGAAATGCCAAACAGCCTTTCATTGTTCTTGTAACAGTGACAATAAAAGCTGTTCTATTGTATATCTAAAAGTTGTAAAGATGTGTGTGGATCATACATTAAATTGAGCACATGAAAAGATGTGAACATGCAATAAAATGTCTTGCATTTCCTGTTTTCTGAGAGAGAAAAACACAGGCGTACGTAAAGACTTGATAAAAATCACAAGCGGTTTTCTAAAATTAGAATTAGAAAAAGTTTCAGTTGACAGTCAGAGGCAAATTTGTTCCTTCTTATTTCTGTCCAGCGAAAAGTTAAAATAAATGAATAGCTGAGGATGATATCTGATTATTAATCTGTTTTGTTTATACACATGTTTACACTCATAGTGTTGCTGTTAAACACGTTTCTGCTAGATTAAATTTGCTTGTTTGGACAGCAGTCTCTTGATTAGTGGAGCTTTAGCGATAGCTGACAAGATGGTGCATTTTTTCAGCTACAGCTTTAAAACAAGCATGCACCCATTCAAATTTGTTTTATACTGGTACTGATGAGGTAGGTTGTCCTTGGAGATAGTCGCCTTTCTTGCATGAAAATATGCCTCTGTGTGTCGTAAAAACTAGAAAAGCAAGGAAGAGCAGGAGTCCAAAGGCCACAAGTAGTCTGACTATTGCTGTGATGATTGTTTGATCTCCTGTGAGAGATGGGAAAGTTTCTTACATAAAATCAATCGCAAATCCCAAAATAAAGATTTAAACAGACAAAGAACTGCCAAGAACTTACGTGGAGCTTTGGTGATGATAAAGTATTTGGTCACAGTGCCCTGGCTGTTTGAGGCAGTGCAGATATAGACCCCTGGAAACTTAGATGATGGAGTCAAAATAGGATGATTCACATCATGACTCCTGTACCACACTTGTGTAAAGTTTGGGAATTGCCAATGGTAGGATGGTACTGGATTTCCTTTAGCTGTACAATTTAAAGATATTTTGCTCCCAACTGTCATTTCCAAATTCTCATTTGGATCATTGGTGAAGGTTGGTGGGTCTGAGGACATCCAATCAAAATACAGACAAAGAAAGAAAAGCTCATTTTTTCAGTATGAAAGCTTGTGGTGATTAAATTAAGAGCATGTTAACTCACAGAGTACAGTCAGAGTATGAGCTTCTGAACGCACTGGAGGAGGACCTTGTTCCTTTGGCCACAGGTTCAGCTTTGCTTCACACCAGATCTCAGCTCCATCATCATCTCTATGAGCAGTCAGAGTGAGGACAGATGACTTACTGACTGGAGATGGACTGGACTCTTCAAATGTCTGAGAAGACAAGATCTTATTTCCTTTGTGCCAAACTACTGAAAGATTTCTTGCTGGTGCAACATTAACAACATCACACTGTATGGCAAACTGTCGGCCTTCTTCCACTGTACGTACATTCTTCAGAGACGCACTGTCTGGCATTTCTGAAAAAGAAAATAATTTAAAAAATAATAATAAAATGACTCAAAGTTAATCAGTGAAAATATAATAACGATGACCTTCTTAGAAATGTTAGACCAAACTAAGGCTACTTACTATAAACAGTGACTGGTAAAACCTCTGTACACTGATCACCATCACGGAAATTCACATAACATATTGGCTCCATCTTCCATTCTGGCACAGAGTCAATTTTAAAGGGAAGAGAAGAAACACCCTGGGTAAAGTCCACTCCTCCAAAGGGAGACTCCCATCCCATTCCTTCAGTCTGGTCAGATGATGAGGTGCAGTTTGCTGAGAAGGAGTCTCCAAACCTTACCACAACTCTAGGAGGGCTAAGTTCTAATGGACAGGAAGTGCTCACAAGCTTTCCTAAAAATAAATAAATAAAATAAAACAATAATACTGGGAGTAAGGGACTTAAGGCGTATGATGAGTTTCACTCTACCATCTGAGTTAGGTGAATGTTAATGTGAGTGCAAATGGTTGCCTGTCTCTCTGTGTCAGCCTTGCGACAGACTGGCGATCTGTCCAGGGTGTACCCTGGCTTTCGCCCTATGGCAGATGGGATAGGTGACCCTGATAATGATAAGCGGACAAGAATAGATGCATGGACAATATTGCAACTTGGGTGGTTGTAATATACTGCCCCCTCCCATTTAAGTTTCAAGAGTGGTTTGATTTTTGATCACACTGTTCATAACTCTGGATTTAAAATATAGATGGACATATTTTTTATTGTAAAAACCATGAAATTGTTTGTGTTCCTCTGTTACAACATTCATAGTTTTACTGATACTTAACATAATGGAAGATTTGGAGGTTAAGAGATAATGATGGAGCTACAGAGGCCTTGAGGCACAAACTAAATGTTGAAAGTGAGATGAAACGGCGAAGTACTTTTTTTGCATAAAGAATAAGTCATACTAAATTAC
Organism: Maylandia zebra; assembly: GCF_041146795.1. Taxonomy (NCBI): domain Eukaryota; kingdom Metazoa; phylum Chordata; class Actinopteri; order Cichliformes; family Cichlidae; genus Maylandia; species Maylandia zebra. The sequence continues at coordinate 26,544,215 of NC_135170.1, forward strand.
ATTAAAATATTTTTAGAAAATCTGTAAATGTCTTAAAATAGGATAAAGGAAAAATGATAGATATAATAAAAACAAACACAGACTAAAAGTAAGTCCCAATATAAAATTATAATATAATTTGGTCACTTTAGTCTCTAAAATACTTTAGCTGCTTTAGAGTTGCTAAATAATGATCCATTCATTGAATTACTGCAATGAAAGAAGCAATTTGTAGCATATTTGGATTGAAGACTTCTGGTCAAATGTCTAATGACCTGCAACTTAGTAAATAATAGGACAATATCTAAAATATAACAGCTGCTAGGCTTTTGGGGGTTGTTTGTTTTTGGAGGCAGCAAATTTACACTAGAAAGACTCCAAGTGATAAATGCTAAAGATTTTAGATAATGACTTCATAAAGTGGATTTAAATTAAACTGATAATCTGAAGAAATAAAAAGCTTATGACCAGTGCTAATGTGGTTGAAGGTTTTCTCCTGAAGAGGAACTGGACTTTGTGTTAAAACTATAGAAATATAATATGGTAACTATATAACAAAGCAACAAGCACAGCAAAAACAAGCAAACAAACAAAACAGACCCACCTGTGCATGCGATTATGCAGCTGAAGATGAAGGGCCGCCACATCATGGCTTCAACAGATGTGTTCACAAGTGCATCAAAGTTCAGAACTTTCCTCCTGAGTCCGAGATTAACAGATGGATATTTTGGTAGATGCAGATACAGTAAGTCTTCTTTAGCCAGAGGCAAATCTATTCTAGCCTGTACTGTTCAAGAAAAGAGAACTCAAAAAAGCCATACTAGTCTTGTGAAGAACCCCGCCCCCCCAAAAAACCAACAAACTAAAGAAAAAAAAAAAAAAAAAAAAAAAAAAAAACACAACACACACACACTTGCAGACAAGTTGCGGCGTCTGTTGTTCCGATTTAACACCAGCAGTCTAACAGTCCCTCTGAGAATACTCGTACTTCTGCAAATTACAAGACAGGGAAGGAGCCCTGCTCCACTTACTGGACTTTTTTGTACCATTTTTGTGAATTTTAGTGCAGACAGTCTGAAAACAACTCTGTGCAAATTTAAAATGATTCAAATCACAGTCCACAAGTACTAATTTATGACTGACATAATGAATAGTTATTAGATTACAATGAGTGCTTCACTTGCAAGTATATGGTTTCTTCTCTGTATGACTGTCATGCCAGCTACAAGGTTGGTTGCAAAGCCAACAAGGTTTTAGAGCAGGGTCCCCAAGCCCAGTCCACGAGGGCTGCAGGTTTTAGATCTCACCCTGGGTCAACACACCTGAATCACATGATTAGTTCATCACCAGGCCTCTGGAGAACTTAAAGACATGTTGAGAAGGTAATTTATTCATTTAAATCAGCTGTGATGGATTAAGGACACATCTAAAACCTGCAGGGACACCGGCCCTCGTGGACTGGGATTGGGGACCCCCGTTTTAGAGTCTCCTGTCTATCAGGATGAGTTAAAAAGCTGTCATTTCAAAGTTTCTTAGATGATCAGGGAGTACATTTTACACCCAGTAGAGACATTTGGAGGATTTATCTATTCATTTTAAAGTCTTGTAATATGTGACCCCTGTGTATATTTACTTTTTTAATGTATTTCTAACCCCAAACAGATTCAGTAACAGCAAAGATTGTGGAACAAGCAGCTCAAGGAAAGGTTTTAGTACAGGTCAGACTTTAAACAGTTAAAAACCAAACTCTGCATGTTTTAACATCTGGTGTCCACTGATCTAAGGTTCATTTACAAAATGCTTCAGAATTCAAAGAGATGAGGTTTTTCAACCACTTGGCACCACTTTCTTTGATTCCCGATATATTGATCACACTTGCTGTACATTTACAATAATGAAAACTACAAGTAGAATTTCATAAGATTTATTTGAAATATTACATATAAAAACTACATACAATTTATCCCACATTAGGTGAACATTTAACAACAACAGCAACAACGTCATGATTAAAAGCACATTTAAAACTCAATGTGGAATGGTACTACATAGAAAGTCCATAGCGGCCACTTGGTGACGCCATTAAATCGCAACTTTTAAGAGAAATCATTTCACCAGCACCAGGACTTGCAGAAGTGATTCTTGATGAAATCTTTACACGCTTAATCAGAGAGCTCCATCTTCTCTTGTTTAATGTTCTCTGTGGAGGGAAAGTAAGTAAGTTAAAATAAATTAATTTTAAAAAACAAAACCACACACTTGAATGAGGATTGGTGCATTCAAATCTTAAAAGATAATCATACGATTAAACTGAAAGTCACCTGATGCTTGTTCTTCCTTCATCCTTTCCGTGATGCACCTCTTAATCTCAAGCCCAATGGCCCTGGAGAGCGGAGGGGGCACAGCATTTCCAACCTGGAAGGAAACAGAAGCAATTACTTGGCAAGAAGCTGGGAGAGATGTTTCTGGGCAGCTCATGAAATGCAGTAAAGACATCTTCATTTTGGAACTGCAACTCAGTCCAAGATGATAAAGGCCAAAATGACAAGGCCAAAAATTAAAATGCTGCTTATTTTTGTTATCATTTATGTAACAAACGAAAATAATAACACATTAATTTATCCCCCATCACCTAAATTTATTGCCTCTCACAGACATAAAAACTGTACTAAAACAAAGCAGTTTCAAAGTTTATACTTTGCTAGATTCCTGCTAAAATGTCTCTGCAAGCCTGACCAAGCAACATCTCCTGAAAGAAAATAGTCATCCCTCACGTGACTTGTACAATATTGTGACTAAAACTCGTAGCAAAGTCACTGTTGCCACTCTTACCTTCTTTGTAGCAACTGTAACCACAAAAATTTCTCAGGGATTAAGAAAAGTATTGTGATTCCAGATTGTACCTGTCTGTGTTTGTCCAGGATGTTTCCAAAGAAGCGGTAGGTGTCAGGGAACCCCTGAGAGCGTGCACACTCTCTCACACTGACAACTCTGTGCTGCTCAGGATGGAGTACACGGCCCTGTAATCAAGAGAGCCTAAGGTCAGTTTCTTTCATTTAAGAAGTGTAAACCATTTCCTGAAGCACAAATTAGCTTAAGACTTAAATGCAAGTACTCTGTTTTTTCACTCCTATATTAAATAAATTTGAAGGAATGTTTAATGTAAACAAACTGAAAAAAAACAAAAACAAAAAACAAACTTGCGTACCTGCTTGCCCATTGGTTCAGGATTGGTGACTGTTGTGCTGAAGAAACCATCCCATTCCAACCTGCCATAGAGTCCCGCCCAGTGATTATGGCGGTTCCCGGTGTGGGGCAAACACCAGGGGATCAGGGTATTAAACTGCCTGTCTGCAGGGTCACAAGGCTTACCTAAAAAGACATTTGCATGGAAACTATAAGAGATGTATCCCAGATGGAGATTTAAGCTCTACAACTTTTTTTTTTTTTTAAGTCCTGCATACCTCCTGCACAGGTGCAAACACCTCTGAGTGCACCGGTGCCGCTACGCCCATTCTTCTTATCATGATGTGTGTAACGCAGTTTCTTAGTCAGGGTGCCATCCTTCAGTCGCACCTCGATGTTGGGCAGATCCCTCCAGTCGGAGCCTGGAGCCAAGGGGATGTAACGCATCCGACCCTCAACCAGTGCACTCATATCCTGTAATGCAGATCATGTAACTTCTGTCATAAAGTTATTCTTTAATGACTGAAAGAGTGAGCCAACATGAGAACACCACAACTCACCTTGCAGATATGATCTCTGAGGATAGGCTGGTACTGTGTGCCTCTGATCTGCCTCTGGAACCAAGACTGGGGCTCCCCATTGTAGGAAATCTCCAGTGCAGCTGCACCATTGCGAATCTCTGGCAGGTCAGACATGGTATCCCTGACAGTGATAGTTCTGTAGATTCCACCATTGCCTCTGTAGACAGAAATTAGTGACAATGATGCTTTAATGTCTTGTGAGAAAGATTTGCAACCTAAAAATACAATATAAGCAACCCAGAAGGGGAAAGGGTTTACATTACCGTGTGACATTGCTGACGTATCTCTTTTCACCCACCACAACGCTGAGAGAGCAAGCTCTGGGGGCAAACACATGCAGAGGCTCAGGATAGCGTGGCAGCTTCTCTCCCGGAGCAGCAGCCAGGATGATGGCCCTGCGCCGGGTCTGAGCAACACCGTACTGACCGGCCTAATGAGAGCAGAATGCAGCGCATTAGTGATCCTTTATTGTATGAGAAGAAAATAAAAACCTTATATCAAGCTGTTGGTTAACAACACAAGCTCTGAAATGTGTTTCAAGTCAATTTCATTTTAGCTTCACCCAAAATTTCACAGCAGAAAAGTTTAAGGTCTGACCCACCTGCAAGACACCAAAGGTACACTGGTATCCCATTCGCACAAGACAGCGCAGTGTGAGCTTCAGGACCATAGAGTTTTTGAATGACACAAAGTTCCTCACGTTCTCAAGCAGGAAGAATTTGGGTCTGTAGTAGTCACAGTAGCTGCAATAAGAAGAAACAAATAATAATAATTAAAAAAAAAACAAAAAAAAAACAACAACACTATTAATGCGAGGTTAAGAGTTTTTGTGGGAAACAAAAAAGCTTGCTGCACAGTGTCGGCGAAAGTTGATGACTTTAGGCAAACCAACCTAAGATAGGAGACAACAAGTGAGTTCTTGAATTTGGAGTAAGTGCGAGAGTTGAAGCGGTTCATCCCACTGAACCCTTGACAAGGAGGCCCTCCACACAGCATCTCCACATCACCCTTCTGAGGCAGCTTCTGGCCAAGAGAATTTGTTTTCTCTCCAGACATGACCAACTTTAGCAAGATGTTGCAGTCCTCGGTGAACACCGTTGTGCCTGGGTTGTTCAGTCTGAAGGCCTGTGCTGCTGGCTCCCACATCTCTATAGCCCAGAGGGTCTCAGAGATTGCTAAAGGCAACAAGCAGTTACGTTTTTGTACTGCAGTCCCAAAACAAACAAACAAAAAAGATGATTTTAAAACATTTTGTGAGTGGGTTGCAACATTTACCAGCCTGGTGGAATCCCTCAGAAAGTCCACCGCAGCCAGAGAACACATCCAATGTGCGATACTTGGGCACTTTAGGTTTAGGCTGTGAGTCCGGCTGTTCCTGTGCAGCTGAAGCTTTTCCTTTGCCTTTACCTTGGGAAACCAAATTTAATACATTAGGATTTCAGAGACTACTAAAAATCAATTTTTGAAGGAAAATATAAATACAATTTCTACCTTTTCCTTTGCCCTTTCCTTTTCCTTTATGGACAGTTGAACGAGCATGATTTGGGGGATCCTCAAAGCTTTTTGCCTTTGCATTATAGGCCTGTGAAGGAGGCACAGTATGGAAATAAGACTGCAGTTTCTACACTGAATTGAAGACATGTTCAAGACTTTTTCAAATAAATGTTCCAGTATTAGACAAAATCTACCATGTCAACTGTTTTTGCTTTCTTCTATGCACGTGGGGTTGTCATTACAAGAAATTGTTTTTGATGAATTGATAAATAGATGATTAGAGTTTAAAGATTAGAGTAGAAAGAAAGTACTGTACCTCAAGAAAATAGAAGCGCTCAGGTCCAGCACTGGAGTAGTCCTGGATGGATTCATTCAGGTCCTCTGCATATTCTACCTGGCAGCGGCCGAGTACGTCACCCATGTTTACGGTCACTTCTTCATCACTCCAGTACAGCTGATTGATGTCTGTATGGTAACTAGCTTTGACACCTTTGTGTGTGTTCTCAGGCCTGGAAAACAAGATAAAATTTGTTAAAGTCTTAAAATTTGTCCAATTTATAGCAACCCATTAAACTGTTAACAGTTTTTACCTGTAGAACTTGTAGAGTCGCAGTTTGACGTCTGACATCTCGGGTTTCCCATTGCTACGCCTGTGACAGAAGATCTCCTTGATGCGCCCAACACGGAAGGGCTCAGGAGCGTCCAGGTTTGAGCCCTTGATGTAGTCTGAGGACTTCCTGTAATACTCTGGATACAGATCCTCATCCACATCGTCTTTCCTGTGGGATCGCTTCACTGGACTGGCTGGCTTCACACTGAGAACCACATTGTTATAGAGGTAAGTGGTGGCCAAATTTTTTAATATACTTTAATATTAGCCACGATACTCAATCTTCCCTTTTTAATAAAGAACAAAATTTATTCAACCTGAAAAAAATAAAAATATAAACAGGCGACCCGTGTGTAAAGAAGGCCCTCTAGTGGCTGAAGCTGCACTACACATGTAGACTCCTCGTTCATGCAAACTACCGTAAGACTGAAACTTCTAAATAGCGTTAGACAGTACATGTGTATTCATCATTCTACAGGTCTGAATAAAAGTAACACTCACCTGAAATTAAAAGCCTCAGGGGGAAGGTAGACGCTGTCCCCCACCCTGAACTGCTCTCCTTTAAAGCAAGCCATAGCATACAAAGCCTTTGTGTCATGGTTTTCATTCTCCAGGGGTTCAAATACACGAGGCTTATCTTTGTCCTCTCGCTCTTTAGTCCTTACACAGCTGCCACAGAACCTGAAGGTGAAAGTAGAGATTTTAAAAATGTAAAAAAAAATAAATCGAGGAAAAGATCACGAGCAGCATAAATGAATGTGTAGCTGGTGCTTACTTGAATTTGCATTCTTCTGATGGAGATGTCTTTGGAGGCATTTCAAACCTGGCATATTCTGTGTCATACCAGAACTGATAGAAAAAACTCTTCCCGTCATCCTCAATCACCTTGAGGTCAACATCCACACCACCCTAAAATTACAGAAGCAACTGTTACATGAAGAAAATTACAATAAAAGCAGCTTCAGATCTTTCTAGCCCCTTTAAAAACTTACCTCCATAAACCAGTTGTTCGATGGGGCTTTATACATAACATCAACTTTGCCTTGGACATAATTGAGCAGCATGTCCTCACATTCATCCACAATGACAAGCTCGAGTGGATCTGAAGTCTCACCGAGCACCGTGTCTATTCCACGAAGGAACCAGTGGGCATGAAACATCTTTCCATTATTATCCTCCCACATTGACGTGATCCTAAGAAAACACCTCATTAGATTTGAGAATTGGCCTGAGAATTGAATATTATTATACTATGTCTGAAACGCTTACCTTGCCAGATACAGTGGAATGGATGGATCCTCTGATGAAACTGAGACACAGTCTCCCACCTCCAGCAGTTCATCGTTCAAAGAGACCTTCCTGTAGTATTGCTTCTTCCCTTCAGTCTGAAAGGAGTTAAAGATGAATATTTTTATATGACCAGTGCTGGGAGCCACTGCTGCACTAGAGGGTAGTTCTATTAATCTACCACACTGGATGAAAACATACGTGAATAGATTCTCCAATCCATGTAAGTTTGCACTGGGTCTGCTTCTTTCTTTTGGCATGAGGAACCTTTTTAGGCTTCTCCACAGGAACATCTTCCTCCTCAATGTTCTCATCATCTTCAGCCTCCTTGACTGCAAGGTTGGGGCATCTAAACAGAGATAGATAGATTTAAAGAGATTAATACGACTGCAACACCAAGCTGTATATAAAATATCATGTCTGTGTTTTATTCCTTCTTGCTTAAAATATTATGACAGATAAAGTCACTGATGCAAATATCTGGAAAAGCATTTGTAGGCAACACATTCAAAAAAAATGCTCACCTTCTCTGCCTACAAGCTTGTTTGCTTTTTCCACTTCCTCCAAATTTGATCATGTCTTTGCAAGCTGCACACTTTCCACAATCAGGAGACTGACAAACCTGTCCACACACACAGAAAAAGAATTCAATATGCATAAGAATTACAGAGGATGGACATCAACATCAGATACTGTACAGATAGTATCCAACTTGCCTCACAGACACCACAGCGCTGTCTTTTCATGGCGCTTTCTTTATCATTCTGCTCTATCTGATCAGAGAAGAATGCATCAAAGATCTGGTAGACCAGCTTTGTAGTGGTTGCTTTAGTTGGTCCCTTACTATCTTTTTCTATCTTTGTTGGGTGACGAATAGCCTGTCTTCTGGCAGCCCTCCTGTCAACAGAACAAAGTGCATGGTCAGAAGACGCAGATTTTACTCTGCACAAATACCTGACGATAAGTGACGTAATGGCATTATGAAGCCCCTGGCCATCAACACACCACAGCATCAGGCCATGCAAAGAAACAAGCAAACCAAACTAAACAAACAGAATGTTCAATGCAGAGTTTCCATCTGATGTAAGAGGCAATAAAGTTCTCTCCGTGGGAAGCAATTGGGCCTGCATGGGAAAAAACAACAACAAAAAAACAAAAACAAAAAACACACCAACATGTGCCAACTTCCTGAGTGTAAAGACTGCTTTGATCTCCTTTGGCTTTTGTTCTTCCTGTCAAAGATATAAATAGCATTCGCTGCAAGAACTCTAAACTCTTAACAAATTCTAACCCATGTTTGAGGAAGTGTCATATTTCTTATTAAACAAGATGGATAACCCTCACCTATATGAAGGCTTTTGAGCGTTAACTCATACAGGCTCTAACTAAATCAAAGTTAATTCCAAATATAAAGAGAATACCCTGACAGCACCACACTCAGGCGATGAAAAGTTTCGTTTTTAATTCTGATGCTTTACAGCTGTGGGGCTGCCCCATGTTCAAACACAAAGCTTGAACTTGGGACTTTCCAAGTCTTCTTGTTCTATGGATTATGAATTTCGTAATGGAAAAAAAAAAAAGTTTACGAGAAAAAGCCTCCGCATAGCCATTATGAAACTTAAAACACTTCTTTCTTCACCTACTATTAAGAGACTGTGCATCTCTTGCACAATATGCTCCTTTTCTAAATGTATCATTTTTGAAGCTGCCAGATACAAGATCAGAATCTCAGGAGAACTAGCTTTCTATGAGGAAGCACTGACCAACAACGACACTGCTAGAGGCATGATGACTGTTTTTAACGTTCACATTTGTTTTGCACAAGTGCTTATAAATGTCAGCAACAATCTCACTATACTACTAGCATCAAAGCACCTCAGACTTTAGCAACCCACCCACTGTTGGGTAAGTAAGTCTGTGGTAGAAGTTACTTTTTGAAAGTGAATGCCCTTTCCCAAACCTGCCCGTTTCCAAGGACCACATTCCAGATTGTTCTGTATAACAAATCGGGTATCACAAAATATTAAATATAAACACATCACAAGTGTTCAACGAGTTGAAATGTGAAAAGACGATTTGTATGTTTTAAATAATGTTCTGTTAAACTCGAGTGGGATGTGCCAGTCTAGTTAAGTTGTTTCTGCAAAGTTCGTTTTAATCCTATGACATCTTTAAATAAATCAATCACCGCACTCGCGCCGATTACACAAATCTGATATACGTGGCCAGATTTCAAATCTGCTGGATAAACTAAAAATAAACCACAATGTAAAGCCAAAAAATATAAAATGATTTAAAGTAGAAATAAAACTTTAGCATGAAATCTGGTGTAGTGCTCTTTGTCCATAAAGTTTCTAAATGCTTCACATTAAACACACCACCAAACAAGCTAAAGATGCATTCACAATGAGGCCTACCTACCAGTACAGCAGCATGCTGCATTAGGAAATGTTAAAGGAATGTTAGACATTAGGGAGAACAGGGAGCAGAAATACAGGAATATAAGCACAAATGAAATGGATAGTTTTAAAACCCGAAGGGAGTCAAAATAGCTGCTGATAGAAGAAAAAATAAAAATGGGAAAGCTGAAACTGGATTTTTCATTATAAATTAAGTATGTATTACATGTTTCTTCAATGCACTTCAGATTCAACATTAAGCTATTATTTCAAGTATTTGCAGAATCAATTCAGACCATTTTCTCTGAAATCTCAGAAGACTGCAGATTCACAATCCAACAGATGAGACCAACACCCTTGAAAAATGAATCATTTTAAGTATTGATGCAAAATTATCACTATACATCTAAGCATACAAAACAGAAAGTTGTAACAAAAAAAAAAAAACAAAAAAAAAAAGTTTAAGCACCTTTTTCCTAGAGTGACTCCTGCAAGCTTGATCAGGTCTCTCATGCAGGGAGTAACAATAATTGGCTGCTCATCCGAATCACCGGCCTCATCGTAGCTCTCCACCTGCTCTACAACAAACTGGGCATGGCGCAGGAGCGTGTCTTCAGTGAAGCAGTTGAAGTTGAGTCCTGCAGGAGGCACAGTTGTCTGAGGGAATGGAAAACAGGGCATAATAAGCTTTGGACATGTCATTAAGAAAAAAATAAATAAAAATTTGATCCCTGTGGGAAACCAACACAGGAACAGGCAGGATCACTTTATATGAATGGAAATATACACAGTAAAACATTTTTTAAAAATTCTCAAACAGATACCACGACAGGAACCCGGATTCAAAGACAAGAGTTTGTTTCATTCACACAAGACTGCACCTCAATCTTATTGAGTAGGTCTTCATAGGTAGCATCAGGATTCTTCTGGAGGAATTCAACCACTATCTTGCTCATATAGATCTTCTCTTGCATCAGTGCAAAGATGGGAGCATACTCCTCACTGGGCTGCATTAAGATGTAGTCAGCAAAAGCTAGATAAGGAAAGAGTTGGATAAACATTAGTGTACTGTATATATGGATTTATTTATTTTAACTAAATGGAGAAGAAAATACACAATTATACTACCTGTAGTGAAACCAATCAAAGCTTTTTCTCCACCATCAAAACCAGTGATCCACCAGGCATTAATGGGTCCCAGCTTTTTGGCAGGAACACCACCTAAAAATACAGGGGGGAAAAAAAAGGTTATAAAAGCTAAAAGACAATGTACAATCATAATGAACTTTCTATAACTGGACAGGTTTTCCATACCATCCATACAAGGGTTGTCATCATAGATGGGTTTGACAACACAGCTGAAGTAAAGCTCAACATTCTTCTCAATAAGTCCAGAGTCGAATGGACAGAGATGGCCACGCTTGTCATAAACACTGCAACACACATTGTTATACCATATGACTGACAAAAACTTTAAGTTTTAGAATATAAAAACAGTCTAATTAGAAGGAACACATCTGTTCTTCTAAACTCCTTTTACTTTAGGGATCACCACAGCAGATCATCTGCCCATCTCTCACTCCATTCCTAACATCGTTCTGTCACGCCAACCCACTGCAAGTCTTCCTTCACCACATCATGGATCTTCTCTATGGTCTCTTGCCCTCCACAAGGTTACTATCCATACTCTGTCCAAACCTTGCGTCTCTAACCCTGTCTGCAAATCTCTGAACCTGATCTGTACTCATTCATAATACTATCAATTCTGGACCCTGACAATTAAAATCTGATTATCTACAGCTCCGCCTCCAGTCTTGTCTGTATGTCTCAATACCATCTTGTAAACCTTCCCTTTCGCTATTGCTGATATCATTCTGTCACGAATCACCCCTGACCCATTTCGAAAGCCTCTCCACCCCTGCCCAACTCCCTTCTTCACCCCTCATGTGCTGTCCTTTGCTTAAGGTTGAGCCAATTTCAATACTACTTGCAGCAGCATTGTTGTGCTTAGATGTCTCCCTTTCACACAGCTTTCATTCTTCTCTCCAGAGCATACCCCCCATTTTTCCACTCTCTTCCACCTCCTTCCTATTGTTACTACAGATCACTATGTCGTCTGCAAACACCCTTCCTGCCTAACCTCATCTGTCAATCTGTCCATCACCACTACAAACAAGAAGGGACTCAGAGCAGATCCCTCATGTAATCCCACCCCTACAATGAACCCATCTCACCAGTATATGTTTTTTTTTTAGATCCACAAGGATGCAGTGCAACTCTTCTTGTCATTGGATAGTTCTCCACCACTCTCAAAGCAAACATCAAATCTGTTGTGCTCTTTCTGTGTGAAGCCACATACTTCATGGTATCAAACTTTACCCCACTGTAGTTACTACTACCACCACCTCATCTGACCAACCACCTTTCCAAGCTATCCTTTTCATAGATGCCCTCACCCATTTCCTGCACTTCCTGACCAACAGTTCCCCTCCGTCATTTTCTTCATTCTTGAGTTCCTCAAGGTACTATTTCCACCCTGTCACCACCCTCTTGACATAATAGTACATTTCCAACTCTATCCTGCTGCCCATTCAAGCTTGATGTCTCCCTCTAGCCAGTCACAGATCTTTCTTTCCTTGCAGTTTTGTTTTGTTCCTCTTACCTAACAAGCTGTGTATGTTACCTCACAGGAACAAAACCTTAATAAAGATGGAGAATTACTCACCTGAAGTTTGTGATCTTGTGCTGTGGCAGATCCTCATAGCTCTCAAATCCATCCTCATTGGAGTCAAACAGTGAGAGGCGCTCATCTGTTAACATTTCAGGCTCATCCAGCTGAAACACAGAAATTATGTTTCAGCAGACAGAAAAAAAAAAAAATATATATATATATATATATATATATATATATATATATATATATATATATATATATAAATAAAATTTAAAACAAACAAAACTGCAGTTTATGTTTGCAAGTTCTCACCGCATTATCAGGATCCCCTTGGAAAAACTTCAGGTCAGAATCATCTAGGTACTGTCTACAGTCTTGACATTTGGGTGGTGGTGTCTGAACAGTAACAAAAACACAATCCAGTCAGCACGAAGCAATAATGCCTTCAAAAATGTTTACAATTCACCTATCTAAATCACTACCTTTACAGCAGAAACCGGCTTTACAATGTCACTCTTGGATTCTTCTGGAGCAGCACTGCATAAAGAAAAGTGTCAACACATTTGCTTGTATAAACTATATCACAATTGTTGCTCTCAAGCTAAAGATACTTACTTGTCATCCGACTCCACTTTGAGACGTTTCTCCTCCCGAGACTACAAACAAATTTGAAAGTATGTGGAGGGTTATTTATCTGACACGGAGGAACTGTTTCTACTCATGTTTTTTTACATTACTTGTACATAACATTACGGTACCTCCTCAATGTCATCATCTTTCTTCGGTTCATTCTGTCCGTTGACAGCTTCTCCATTCAAGTCCTCTGACTTGCGCTTCTGACTGAAAGACATTTATTTCAAGCAGGTTAGAGTGACTGAAGTTTTGTTTTATGCCAAAATACATAAATGAATTAAATATATTCCTATACGCACACTTTAGTGAACATTGACAAGATAGTTGGCTGTTTCCCACTGTTTCTGGTAACCCTGGTACTTGCTGGAGACTCTACAAAAGGAAAAAAATTTATTTTAAAAATTACCTTTGCTTAAATAACTGGAGAAAGCCACTGAATGTGCAGGTGATCTCCATCTTAAGAGATTTAAACGTACTTTTTGTGTCAGAATTTGCCTTGCTCCTCCGTCCACCCTTCCCTTTTGAAGAAGTTGGTGACTTGACAGATTCCTCCTCCTCCTGTACGCTCATGGTTACATCTTCATCATGCTCGTCTTTGTGCGAACCATTTGAAAAGCCATTCGTCTTTCCATTCTTCTCTGCGTCATCAGAGTGGGAGCCATTTTCAAGATGAAGTTCTTTTCCAAGTAGGGCCTTCACTTTAGAGATATAGACCTCCTTTAAAAAACAAAAACAAAAAGCACATGACATATGTCACAAGTTAGATGACAGAAAGTCAAGTACGGTTTTAGGATTAATATCAATTTGGACAACTTACAACTGACTGACCTTTGAGATCTCTGAACTTTTCATTTTTTCCTCCAGACTGGTCAGCTGATCCTGAGCATCAACATGCAGAAAGTCCTGCACCAACTTGAGCTTCTCTTTCACATGTTCCTGAAGTGACATTTTAAAAGAGAATAAGAGCTAATGAATAAAGTCCAAAAAAAAAAAAAAAGGCGGCACAACTTATGCACTCACAGGCACGGGGATAAACACACAAAACTTAAAGAACACAACTGTCTTAAACTGGATTGCATTACTTAACGAGACAATATGCAACCTGGAAACTATCACATAGTACATATTTAACTTCTCCTGTTGACATCGCACCACTGGTGTCAGTTTCCTTATGCTGTCCACCAGAAACAGCTCAAATAGAAAATGGCACAAAAAAAGAAGACTAAAGCTGATCCTCGTTCATTTTATTTATAACTATTTATGATATAAGGGGAGTGCAATGCGGATTGAGTCTGGAACTTCCCTTCGAGGTGACAGTATAGAAACAGACTAAAATACTAAACATTTAGTTCTTCCACACTAAACTTCCGTTTCAGAACTACTAGATAAGCATGTTTTGAGTCCACAGCTCACCTCATCTGCAGATCCTTCCTCATCCAACCTCTGCAAGCTGTAAACAAAGGAGAATCAAAACAGTGCTGGGGTAAGTCAGAGCGAATGGTGTAGGAGCACATCCTTTGCTATACTGCAGCAATAAAACACTGACAGCGGGAAAGCAGAAACACAGATAACAAAACTTCCTGAGTGGCGCCAAATCTCACACGCTGTCCCATCCATTGGTAGGCTAATGATGCTAACTGGCTAATAGTGCATACCGCATTAGCCCTGTCAATGGCAAAAAGCTAATGTTAGCAACATCTGTTTGCACAGGTAAAAGGGAAACCGCCAGTAACGCTCAGGACAACCACAGAAAGTCTAACCCACCAGGACTGCCATTTCAGCTTTAACAGCCGCTGTTATGGCTTTTGAAATAAAAGCTGCAAGCTAGCTACATCAGTAGAACACTATTAGCATTCATTACAGTACCTTTTCCGGACATCGTCCGGGAGAGGCAGGGACGTCCTGGTTGGCATCGTAAACGAGCGTAAGACACGAGCGACTAAAATGTTTTAAAACCGTTTAAAACTCCACTATCATTAACCACCGCGCAGCTCCACGGTGACTGTCTGTCTGCAGATGGATGCTATAAGCAATTCGGGCGCGCGGGCCGTCTTTTCGCGCGGAAACCCGGGTGTTGTGGACTGTACCACTGTAGCTATGTACAGGTAAAACAGTTTCGATGATGGACTTAATACATCCTTGATGTACGTATCGTTTGTGACCGGAATTACACGTTTATGTCATAAATGTTATTAATAAAAGAAAAATGGGAATTTTTGTCTCTTTTATAAAGAAATAATTTATCTAGAAATGCACAATTAAACCGATCCACCCTTACTGTTTGATAGATGTCGAAGTGGTCTGACCAGGCGGAAGTTGTTGTTTACTAATGAGCTATCGCAGCAAGACATCTTCATCTGTTGTATTACTACTACTTAAAAAAGTACAATTAAAAAAACATTGACTGGATGGCATCGTAAATGTGATACACAATGTAGCTGTTGTATTATTGTAGGGTAACAATAGTTGATTATCCACTGTGGATCACTTCCAGTGCGACTGTACTATCCATGCCTCAGGTCATGATTGCCTTAAGTTGTTTGTAGATATTTTGATTTGGGCGACTGCAATGTCATTATGAGCAAATAAATACGGAGACAAGGTCCTTCAACTATAACCAGCTACGTGCCTATTCCACCACAAGGTGGCAGTGTGTCATCGGTAGAGGATTAATCTCAGGCGGTCAATTTGTTCTTGTACAGTATTTACACATGGAAACCCACCATGTCCGCTTTTACCACCAGCTTTTATTGACACTTGTTTATTCTGTTATTATATTAATTGGTCAGTGTTTAGCTGTGTGTACAGTCACTGCACAGTTGAATAATGTTTAGAAATAGGCGGGGTTTTTGTTCTTTTCCTTTAGTCTAAATTGTAAAGTACTTCAAATTTCGTGCTGTTCTACAGCAATGAGCTTACATGGGCTGTGCTTTATGTGTACACAACTTCACATACAGGTTTCTGAATCTGATGTAATATCCTGCAGCGCTATGGAAAGACTTGGCAGACATCCCAGCAGCACAGCCTCCTGGGGCTGATTCAGCCAGCGTTCCCACCCAGGAATCCTGGATGTCTGACAGGAAACAGGCCCAAATCTCCCAAGGCCTCTATAAGTCAGCCTCCCCCCTCACCCCAAGCATCCCTCTTACCCAGAAAAACCTCTCCCGGGGCTTTTTCTTTATGCTTCTCTCAGACAAGCACTTACAAACAGGCCATCTTCTCCACCACACCCCACTTTAAGCCCCCGCACTCTGTCCTCTGCCCAGCTTCCCATCCTTTTCAGGTCTACCTTTAGCCTTAAAGCAAAGCTATATTTTCATCAGGTAAGATAGCCATGATTAATCACAAAGCAGTATTTGCACAAACAATCACAGGCTTTCATGTTGAGGCTAGTGTTTTTCTGACCTTGTCAGAGCATGTTTGGATTTAATGCTGCATTTTAATTCCTTCTAAGATGGATTCACAATAAAAAAAAAAGAGGCAACTCAGGACATGCAGAAAAGTTGCAGCTGCCACACTGGTTGAGTAAAGCTAAAAATCACACGCACACTTTTTTTTCAGTATTTCATTTATTTTTATAAAACTGGAATTAACAAAAAGGCATGTACCTATTAGTGTTTCAGATTGTACCAGTTTAATACAGGAAGCGTGCTACTGGACACACACAACTATTGCACACAAGACATTGCATAAAAAAAGTCATACATACTGTACAAAGACACATACATACAAAACATACACAGTTATTTATATATATATATATATATATATATATATATATATATATATATATATATATATATATAACATAAAAGTTGGCAAACTCATAGGTACACCGATTTAAAAAAAAAAAAAAAATGGGGGAAAGGAAACATCACGGAAGCTGCCAAAGTGCGTGTCCATCTAAATTTAGAAGTCAATATAAAAAATAAAATAAAAAATAAAAACACTGACAGGGAGAAGAGTTTTAATTGTGTGTCCATGAGAAGAAGGTTACAGTAAGCCTAAACAACAGGAACCGGACACTGAAAAAATAGAACTTCCTATGGCTGAGGGAAGTTGCGTGTTGTAGGATGTCAGGGAACGAGGATGAAGCTGACCTCCCAGGAGGGCAGATACCTCTCGTGCGTCTGAAACCGGATCTTCTGCTATTTTGTAGACAAGGTGAGGGGTCTTGAGAAACATGAGACGGGTTTGGATCTTTATTTGCACACGGCTTATGGTTTGCAAATTAAACCAAGATGTTCACAACAAATTCTTGTTCATGGTGCTGTTTGAAAATTCACAGTAAGAGTGATCTACCCTGTTTATCCCACTCTCTGTTTGTCAATGACTTTGTAATTCCAAATGATGGTTAATAATACTGTCGACAATGGGGTACATGCCCCGAACACTTCATACATACATTCAGCCTTTTGCCCCCATGAGGAAGGCACAAACAGAGGCAGCACATTGATTCTATGTTACTACAACACTGCAAGGGCATCTGTTCTTTTAGTTAAAGCTTCTAAACAGCTGTTATTGAGTCAAATTTGCCATCTGTGCCTACTCCCTTAAGGAAATGTGCATTCTGATTAGGCCTTCCTCAACGGAAACTGTTTAGATACAAAAGACAACAGTAAAAGCAAGAGGGGCAGATTAAGAGGACAAATGAGGGGAGGGGTGTTAGTGATGGAAGCCGTATCTGGAGTATATCATACATGTTAGCTCTTACAGTCTGAGTTTCATGCATTAAATGTGAGCAGATTACACAAGTTTGTTGTAGTTTATCAAAAGGTACGGTTATATAGGGACTATATAGTCCTGGTTTTGTCAAAGGACTACTTAGTAATTTTGTTTCAGTTGACCACTGCCACTGACTCTGTAAATAATGAGTGATGCAACTTTAAGCTTAATGCATACATATTTCAGTGAGGAAGAGTAATGTGGTTTAATCTTACACAGGGCAGAAATCTCTACAGTAAACTACAAAGTGCAATTTTGCAAGCTTTGCATTGACACAGTTCTTGAAAGTCCCAAACAGCTATTACATAACTATGATATTATGCACATTATTTTTGGCTTTTAAAAGGGTTTAACACATTTAAAAGATGAACATGATCATAGGTATATAAGTGAAAATGGTTTGCTCCACAATCGAGAAAAGTACCCATGAGAACGTTATAGTTTCTCATTTACTACGTTGGTTTCCTCTTGCATTTTTACACCAGCTGCATGGGTGATTTTAATTGCATACCGATTATAAATTCACACAGTATCAATTGTAATGAGAGATTTAAGTCTGTGTCTCAAAGACAGCTTTGTCCCAGCCTCACCCACTTGTCTTAGATCCAGGACGTGCTAGCTTGTTTCTTTTTCTCACACTAATACACATGATATCCTTGGACCCTATCAAACACCCTATCAAACCCTATCAAACACAGGTGGTGCATTCTTTCATAATAGGCATTTTCTGGTGTTCAAGTTTGTTGGTGCAGTGTTCCAGAGAGCTGGAACTCTTTAGAGGAACCAGACAACGTTCAGAAGGCCGCCCACTTTGCAGCACGCCCCAGCAGCAAATCAAACGGAGGAACTCCCTTCTCATGTCCTTACTGCGCAGCGTGTAGATCACTGGGTTAAGCGCAGAATTCAGAGTGGCAATGCAAAAAAAGGTGCTTGATTTGGAGAGGATAGGGCAGGAATATATGCTGCAGGACGAATCCAGAAGGAGAATTGTAAAAGCGGGCAGCCAGCAGACAATGAAGACTCCCACCACTATTGTGACCGTTTTCAAAAGGGAATAAGCTTGTGAGTTGGTTGCTTCCTGGTGGCTGGAGCGTACAATCAAATAGATTTTCACATAGAGGATGACAATAGAGAGTAGTAGGAGGCTGAAAACAGTGACGACAAACACAATGTATTTCTTAGAGTAAAGTGGCAAAACTGCCGAGCATTCAGGGAGGTTGTCGATGCAGTTCCAGCCGATGATGGGGAGTCCTCCAAGAAGGATGGAGGTAACCCAACAGGCTCCAATCAGCAGAAACATTCGGCATGTTTTGTTGGAGCCGTATACCTTTACCTTGGTGATAGCGATATAGCGCTCTATAGCTATTGCCAACAGGCTGAAGACTGAAGCTGCCAGAGCAATGAACACTGTGCCTTCCCTGATGAACCACTGTATTGGGAACAGCTCAAATGTATTTGCCCCTGATAGAAAAATGTTGGCTATATATGCTGAGCCTGCAAGCAGGTCAGAGAATGCCAGGTTACCAATGAAGAAAAACATAGCCGAATGGAACTTCTTGTTGCGGCAGACGGCAGTCAGGACCATCAGATTCTCAAGGATGATGAATGTGCAAAGGATGACGATCAATATTTCGAGACTGGAGGGATGTTCTTTTTTTTTTTTCTCAATTTCTTCCTTCATTTCATCCGTGGTCATGTTTTTAGCATAGGTGTAGTATAAGCGAATCACAGTCTTATTGTAGTACTGGGAATATTTGCTCCCCATGGTGACAGGGTGGCAATGCACAACGGCTTTACGACAAAGATTCATTCACACAGTGTTGTTCAGAGCGTCTATGCCAGTAGTTTCTGCCTTTGAGTAAAGGACAGGAAGGATGCTGGGAGGGAGACTGTCCTACAGTCACGTCTCAGAAGCTCTATGTGGGTCACCTGTAAACACAAAGAAAGAGAGAAGGCCAGGATTACTAACAAAGGAAATGTTGTTGCATCGATGTAATAAACTGTGACAAAGAAAATATATATTTTTAGCAAAGCCACGTGCTCAGCAAAGTCAAAACCTAAAGCAAAACAGAGTATCCAGGAAACATGTTAAGTACAGCGGAAACTAGAAAATTCTTACTTATTCTGACTGTAATAACCCAGGAACAGTAGGATGGCGATAAACAAGAGCTTCAAAAATAAAACCTTTTATTGTCAGAAATCCTTGAGTTGCTTTACAGCAAAACAGATGAAAAATAAAGAATTGGGTGCTACATTTAAACCACAAAGGCAAACCTTGCAGTTTGCAAGGAAAAGAAGTCAACCGCAGAAAGACTTTGCACCTAACCTAAAGAAGAAAAAAAAAGTACTTTAGTTATTAACCTCCACAAGCAGAGATCACCTTCAGGTGAAAGAATAAATGCTTTGTTAGGGCTGGTGCTTAGACAAAGGACTGCACTCCCAGTCTGAAGGGGACATTCCACTAACCCTGTCCAAGCACTCGGCTGTCAACACACGGCATTGTTGTGGGGAGCAGACCATTCCACTCCAGTGAGTTACCTCTTGAAACTTCAGCATAGCATGCGGATCAGCCAGAGCTCTTCATCCTGACAAGCACCAGCCACCCACTTCCAACCAAAAGTTTTGCAGCTAATCAAATAGATACCAGAAAGTTAAAAGTTGGGGCTTTCCTAAGATTTGAAAAACAAGATGTTTTATCTCTACACCACACTTTTACATAATGATTTCTGAATATCATTAGTTTTATGAAAACTGCTGTGGAAAAATTTAACTAATAGGAAAGTTTTATCATGACATGCCAAAAAACAAGTCCCAGTGTGAACCGCTAAAATGGATTCAAATTTCGTTTTTTATGCAACAACAAAAAAAAATGGGCCCCAGCTACAGGATCTAAAATAAAGGAAGGTTGGAAGCTCTGGAAATCTAATTAGAAGTGGAGCCGGTGTTTTAAACCTGTCAAAAGAAATATGATCTCTCTGCAGACTAGCTTTCAGAGTAATTCAACACTGATGCGTCCTTGTCTTTGCTAGGGAAAG
Source organism: Maylandia zebra (assembly GCF_041146795.1). Classification (NCBI taxonomy): domain Eukaryota; kingdom Metazoa; phylum Chordata; class Actinopteri; order Cichliformes; family Cichlidae; genus Maylandia; species Maylandia zebra. The sequence continues at coordinate 26,564,818 of NC_135170.1, forward strand.
GGAAGAACTGAGGTAAGTGTTGGCTAAAGAAGAAATGAGTGGAAACTGGGCCTGGATCTCTTCTCTGTTCTAATAGGCTTTGAATCTAAACCTGAGAGCCTAAAAGATAAAGAAGGAACAAGACAAAGCCAGACAGAGAGAGCATGGATGTGGAACGGCATCTGGACACAAAGGCAGGAATCTGAGACATCGCTGTGACGTGCACATACATACACAAACCCATCAATGCATTGCATTGCATTGTAACACACTCGGCTAAATGTGACAGTAGTGTTGCAAAGCATCCTCCTTGCATTCAGACAGGTTCAGCGCACAGCTGCTATAGGCTGCCAGTAATAACCAACACACCGTTTCCTTAAGCAGGAACAAAGAACAATAGTCTCCTTCAGTGTGGATAGCATTGGCCTTCAGCCTTAATAAAGGGACAGCATGCTTCCATTTGGCTACAGCAACTGTATCATAGCAGAAATTTACAGCCAAGCACTCCCTTATCCAACTGCTATCAGAAAAGCCGGGCTCCTCCCCATCCCTTTTAGCTCCAGTAATAGACACAAATAGGAGTGTTTGAGCTTAAGCACATGTGGCATCTGCACTCGGGTAATTATATTAGGTTGTATTATTGCAGCCTATAATGAATTAACTCATGAAAAAGAACCTCTGTGTCTCTGCAGTCTCCTGTCTACTAATGGAGAAAAAAAAAAAATTGGGCTGGCTTTGTTTCACCTTGACTTTTTTCTCTCAGCTCTGTCATTTTTTTTTCCTTTCGGTACGGCACTCTTTTTATCTGTTGTGTAGACAGCTCAAGGTCCGCCTGTCACCAAGGAGTTTTTGGCAACTGTCATCAAGGGATTTCACTTCATGTGGGAAAACTTGACGGGCTGGTTTGCCGAGTGCACCGTCTAAATGTGTTAAACCCTGCCCTGTCGCTCTACCTGCAATACAGTATATCACTCAGATGTTTCTACATTGGCTGATCAACACCTGAACCCCCGCCTTCCTGCCCCTTTGTTGAAGCATTTGACCCAGACAGCACTGTCACACTTCCACAATAAGGGTGACAATGCTAAAAAGTGTTGTCATACCATGACTACCAATGTGTCAATTCTTTTAGACTAGATGTGAACACTTGAAATAATAATCACAAGTAATGTCATAAGAGTAATATAAAACTAAAACCACTCTAGTCATTTTATTAACTGGCTAATATCAGATTTAAATTCCCCAACTCCCTGAAAAATCTTAATTTTCGATTAATTACAGGAAGAGTAGAAACGTTGGCTTATATTTAAATATATTTCTATATATTTCTATATTTGACATATAAACCACATTTCTGCTTATGTGCACGTTTCTGCACTTAAATGCATCGGTGCAATAAAATACATTACAAACCTGCACCTAAACATAATGCATGCACTTTTAGCTTTCACATGCAGAAGTGCCACTTAAATTGATTCAAGGTGCTTGCTGCTACTACTGCACATTCACCCAATGTGTGTGTATATATATATATATATATATATATATATATATATATATATATATATATATATATATATATATATTTATTAGGGCTGCCACAAACGATTATTTTGATAGTCGACTAGTCACTGATTATTTTTGCGATTAGTCGACTAATCAGATCCATTGGACGTAAAACGTACAGCTTATTGCACCAGCAGCATCTGCTCTTATATAACTAGCATTAGCTTACAGCTTTAAGTGTTTAAGGTATGTGCTAACTAAAAATAAAGAAAAGATGATAGTTTATTAAATTTTAATGAAATTTGCAGATTGTTTCGGTGAAGTTTAATAAACTCCTTGCTATCTAAAATATAACAGGACACCGGAGTAAATTCTGGAGCATCTCACACTTCTGATAATCAGCTGTCTGCTTGACATTTATTCAGCTGTGTAAAAACTATAACTTTAATCTCAGCCAAACCGATTTACTCAGGAACAAATAAAATACTAAAAAAGCCAAACAATAACATTTTTAAGTTATCTAAGTGACTCATATATCATGTTTAACCTGAGTAGCGAAAGACGGCGGTGGGTTTGAAAACGATTTGCCGGGAGTCCGGTGTTCTCACAGCTCTAGTGACCTTGCCCCCGGCTAGCTATCGAGCTAGTGGGTAACAGACGTCTCCGAAAACGTCGGAGCGCTTTTGAAAATATGTGGTGTCTTGATAAACTGAGCAGATATTTGAGGTTTCCACAGCTACATTCTCACCTAAAAATATGTTAAACGTGTATTTTGTGACCCAGAAAGAATAATAAGAGTAACATTAAAACTAACTAGCTGCCGCCATTGTTGGAAACTGAGCAGGGCCGCGCTATGAATTCTGGGACACAGCTTCTTCTTCGGGGTTTAACGGCAGCTGGCATCGTTGTACATGCAGTGCTGCCATCTTCTGTTTCAGTCCGTTATTACACTCTTAAATGCTGCTACTCATTCCTGCGTCTTTTGGGATCTTACAAAGCTTCAAACGACGCGTTGACTATTAAATCAGTCGTCGACGATTTTGATAGTCGACGTAATCGTGACTAGTCGACTAATCGTGGCAGCCCTAATATATATATATATATATATATATATATATATATATATATATATATATATATATATATATATATATATATATATATATATATATATATATATATATAAAAAAAAAATGTTCTTCCTCTACACCCCCCCCCCCCCCCCCCCCCAATTTTTTTGCACATGTCGAGGAGCGTGTCAGGCTACATTTCACTGTGTGTTATACTTGTATAACTATGCATGTGACAAATAAAGAACCTTGAACCTGCACCTTGAAGGTGGAAACCTACTCTCAACTTTTCTCTGACGCCCCCTCAAGTCATTATAGATTAAAAATTTAATCTGAGGTTGCTTCCAACACATGTACAGCGCATGCAGGTTTTTGAATCAGGTATTTGATGTTTTTCCATCGGAATGACGACAATTTAGTTTTGTTTTTCACAAAGGTGGAGGTGGAGGTGTAGCATGGGTTACCGAAAGACAACATGACATCCTGTCTGGATTTTACAGCAAAGGCCCAACAAGGTGCAAGAGCAGGTGATGAAACAAACGCTGGCAGAGAAGCAACACGTGAATTAAAGACAAAGGAAGCCAAACAAGAGACAGATACCTGTGGCAGGATATCCTATCAGAGAGCTTTGAGATCTGTATCATAATAAATTTCTCATAAATGATGCAAAGGTTCTCACGTAATGCGCCTTTCTCTGCTTTACAGTGTTTGTGATACTTCACAGCTATGTATAGTTTTCACACCACACATGCAAGAAAATGTATGCAGCTGCATTTGACACCGAATTTTTTAAAAAACTTTATTTAGTGTTGCAGGGATATGCGATGCATCATGATAGCAGAAGGCAAGCTACTTTTGAGTGAACATGAACAGAAAAAAAAGGTTCCGATTTTACCATGTAAGCCTTAATTTTTCACACTTATGAGCATTTTTCGCTTAATAGTGTCTGAAAGATGAGAATTATTATCTTACTTTCATTTTACAGCTTAAATTACAAAATAAGTCCAACAGACCTGTATAAATCTTGGGCCATAAAGGGTTTTAAACATGCAAAGATTGCTGGAGATAGAGCCTGACGGTTGCTCTTGGAAGCAGACTCTTGCTCTCTTTGGATTTTAACAAGAGAAAGAGCTTTGTCTTCATCGTGGCACTGACGGTTGAACAAAAGCTTCAGGTGTTTTTCATTAGAAACACACAAGTCCCAGTTTGCACCAGAAAACAAACAAAGCCTCACTTCCTTGTTAAACCTTCTGCTACCTGGCTCCATTTTCACCAGGGGGAAAGCATTTGAAACTCACAGTGATGCTAAACCTCAACAACACAAAAAGATTTCGTTAAAGACCATTTCAGACAACAACAACCATGAACCGTGATTTGAGAAAGTTTATATTTGACTTTTATCTTGGCTGCATTCAAATATGTTTACTGTTTACTTCAAATAATCCTTCAGCGCACTTCACGGTTGAACTGTTTGTGGTCGGAGACATCCTGTGACACTTCTTTCTCCATCTGCCTTTCGCACTCCCTGCGAGCAAGTTACCGTAGTGGAAACATATACTCAGACCAGCCTCTGCTGTTCAAAAAAAACTGTATGAAAAAGTTAATGTGTGGATTCTCAAATGTAATCTCTCTTATATGCAATGTGATCTATCTCAAAGTATGCTATCACGGGTGCACAGGAAGCCTCTGGTGCCATTTTTTTTTTTCTTTCCTGTTCAGTTTCTTGTGTGTTAATTATCAGTGTTAATCTAAAATGTGAGTATGATTTGCTGTAAATTTTAGCCAGAGTGACTTACATCTTGCTTCCTTACTTTCCCACATGCACATTCTACTCTACTGTAAATGAAGATCACCACGTTAAAGTAACAAAGACCTTTGTATATGTGTTTTGTTTGGTTTTTTATTTCGACTGAACTAAAAGCAAAAGCTGTGAACATCCCGCGGAGGTGTGAGCAGAGATTCTTAGAGGGAAAATTCCACATGCAACGCACAGCAAATATCAAAGTTTCCCCCAATGTCAAGTGCTAACATGCCAGACATGGGGGGGAAAAAAACACCTAGCTCCACCACAAGGTTTCACCACTGCTACCACAGATGCTGAAAGGAAGTGACTAAACCATGCTTACAGAGTTCTGTTTTTTTTTTCTACACTTTTAACTTTCTTAAATTTGATCAGTGATGACATAGGAGCCTTCCTCTTTACACTGACAGGTCAAAACACAAGCCATTTGCACACAGGAGCCCACCAAGACCCCACACCCACCCTTGCATCAAGCCCGCAGAAAAAAGAAAAACACAGGATGGACTGTGTCTGCTGGCAGATGGTTCCAGTCCCTCTTTACCAATCAATCAATCATTCACCGCCAGGCCTCCATGAGGAAAATCATTTTATATCAGCACAGCGATGCTATTGATTGTCTGCTGGCAATTACCAGGAAAAGGCAATTATCCCAGTTTCATGGTTTAACGGGAAAGAGGAGGATGCATGGTGTTGCTGTCACATGACTGTCCCAGACTTTAAACGACATTAGGGACAGATTCGCTTATTTGAAGTTTAAAGAAAAACAAAAAAGAACAAGAAAAAAAACTGCTTGAACTTATTTTCCCCTCTCTTTCATGCCCAGCTGCACACAAATTCAGCAACAAGACGGATGCAAAAAAAGCTGTGAAAATAAAGAAGTAACCAATTTAAAAATAAATTGGTTTAGGGTCAGTTGAGCGTAAACAACCTCAATTTCCTGTCACGAGAGAGGCCTCTTACTCGTGGTGTGCTGACCTCAAAGGGAAACATGTTACGTGTTACAAATTCACCTGTGTGTTCAAGCAGAAAGATTGAATTAGTAGTTGAGGTGTTATGCACACTTTTTCATCTTTTGTCACTTTTGTTATTTCAGTCAAGTCACAAAGATAGGACAGTGTTTTTGACAGTTGTGACAGCTGATATTTTTGGAGAGCAGCAAAATTCACAGACCCTGACAGTCTGTCGATGATTTTACAAACTTACACATAAGCAGGACACATTGGGCCGAGGATAGACAAGTGGAAAAGTGGCAGATATATAGTCGCTTTTGGATCTGTTGTTTTCAAAAGACCAGCATATCACAACGGTGCTACGCATGAAAACTAAAGCAAGGGGAAATGCGAAAAATGAAGGCTTTTAGCAAGCCCAGTAACACGATCAAGAGGCACAACAGACTGGATGAATATGATAGTTGCTGCAACATGTTACTGTTTATGTGGAGGGGAACTGAACTGAGGAACAACAACGTTAACAGAACAAAAAAAAACAACAAAAAAAACATGGCGAGCAATAACCTAGCTTGCTAAACTATGTCACAGACATCTATATATTACATCCCCTTCTGTCATAAAAACACTAACAAAACACAGAAGTATTTAGCACACATTAGTATCGGTGTCACACCTGCATCATAGCATCAAACGAGAGACAAAACACACAGCAGTTCCGTTTTACTGAAAGGTGAAACAGTTCCTCCACTTGAGTTTTCACACTATGTTTTAGGTTTAATTTTAGCTCCAAATAGCAAATGTTTGTCTCTCTTTGTTTGCTACTACACCAACATTAATCACGTGCCACTAAAACCTCATATAAGCGCCTAGATATAGGAGAGCTCGTGTCCCCAATACACGAGATCTGGCATATAATTAGGGATTACCCTTTCGCTCGTCAAACAGTTTGACAGTTTGGGCACAGCCTCTTCTGGGGGTCGCAATCTGGCAAGACATCTCAGTGTGGAAAAAAAAAAGCATTTTTAGCTCACGTCTTATTGTGTCATTTTTCTGCTCCTTTCTGAAGTCACATCACAGTCTCTGCAGCTTGATAATGCTTTATATATCGTGGCTGTTTGTGTGCTTTAGGGTTCTTCGGGTACCAAGTGAACATAGCTGTAGACAAAGAGCTGCAGAAAGAAGGGCATCGTGCAGCCTCGGGAGCTATAACCATCACCCCCACTGCTGCTGTCCCCTCAGTGCTCCACTCTCTCTACTTGGGGGTGGGGGATCTCCAAAGTCGGCGCCTGAGAGGCAATTACTGTAATACGTTCACCCTCAGACCATCCCTGTCAACTTACGTCTCGTTTTCAAATTGTTCATGTTTTTATATTGCCCCATATTTGCATATTCTCCTTTCATGCGGCTCTCCGATTTGCAGAACCACATAATCCTTACTCTGACACCCCTCAACCCACCTCGTATTTTTTAAACTTCACCACAGAGATCAAAAGACGAGGCCACAAAGAGGTGATCAAATGCACATCAAGAGGGATTTATTTAGCCCACATCTGGAGCAAGCATGTTCTTAAAGCCCCCTATTAAAGACTTCATTACAGCACATAGTGCGCAATCAGTTCGACAGAACTGTGTAGCTCTGCACCAATAGACTACATTCTCAGGCAATACACAAATGAGTATAACGTTTTAATCTTTTCAGAAAAAAGCACTATTATTTTAAATTACTTAAATACACACTTAAAGATTATGATTTTCTGAAATACAAAATCTCAGGAAATTTTATAAGACACTTCTCAGAATTTACCCTTCAACATGTGATATGGTTAAACCACTTTTAAAATTGCAAAGCGCAGAATTTGTCAGCGTGCGTGTCTGAAGGTAAGGTAGTGTTAACCACATGGCGCCTTTCTTAGAGATGCTGAACATGTGTGCATCACATATGCGCTCTGCTTTTTTATCTCTGCACTTTGCACAGCTTTCTTTTTTTCTTTCTTTTGTGAGTGTCTCTGTGTGTCTTTGTGTGAGTGCGTGTCTGTGTACGGCGGCTTAAACCAGCAATGTACGTGCAGGCAATGCCATGCAATGCAGGCAGAGAAGTGAGGTCAGGATTGGTTGGCCTCTTGTGAGAAACCTCATGTGTGAGAGCGAAATTGAGTGACTTAAGTTTCAATCACCATGTGCCTCTAACACCATCCCATAGTTGGGTTTTTTTTTTGTTTGTTTGGTTTTTTTTACAATAAGGTGCCTCCTAATGAAAGGTTTTCAGCCCTCTTTAGTTATCTTTTGTCCCAGCTCACTGTTCCTATTATATCCTGTTTCTAGACTTTCAATTCCACCCCTTCTCATGTTCTCTTGGTAACTGCGCAGATGCTGTGAGAGAATTTGAGATTATTTAATGCATCCGGTGCTAGTGACCACGAGACATGACTGTGTATATCAATGCATGTGTTTGTGTTGATTGGTAGTGCAGAGGGTTCCGTGACTGCGACACTGTGACTGTTTGTTCCACAGATGCTGCAGTGATTTGCAGTGCACTGCACATCATAACAAACAGTCACGGTACACCAGACCATAATCAGTAACGCAAAAAAGGTTTACTGCACAATGAACCGCAACAATGTCTGCAGAGTCGAATGCAAAGAGCCACAAAGCCACCCCGACTGCTCCTGTCTAGTGTCCACTGATAAGTTGATAAATTGACAGTGGCTCTCCATCCCTCCCTATGATCGAGTGTAGGAAAACAACTCCAGACTCCTCTGGCAAACAGAGGTCCATTAACCATAGCTCTGTTTTATGGAGAAAAACACGGTTGCCTAGAGAGGGAACATTGTTGTGTCCACACAGCCCTAACTTGTATCCCAGTATTTTATACAGTTTAGGAATGATTGCATTGAATGGCAGCATTTATGTCTTTGAAATCTCCCCAGCATGAGTGCATCATATGTCAAAACGCGAAGAAATATACTTGTGAGCTGCAAATGTGTGCCACGGATGTCTAATGTTACACGGTTTCGGCAGTTTCGAAGGTCTGCTTTATATACTGTAGGCATTACATGAGTGCAAATAAATAAACTCAGCAGTTACTAATTTTTCTTTATATACTGCATTATATCCTGGCTCTGGTTAAAGTGGCTTACCACTACGTAATATGTAAACAGCAAACAGTGTAGCTGTTGTGGAACTCTTCGAATAGCAGAAGGCAACTACCGTACTTGACTTTCACTTAGACGAGGCACATTTAAATGAAAACGTCTGAGCAGTTATCATTTAAATAAACGGCATCCACTTCTGCCCCGTCTGTCTGTTCAATTGGAGCTGTCTGGCTTCCATCATGACCCAGCTTGTGTTTTGCTGTAGGTTAAGTCCATCATATCTTTCAGCTTGGAAAGACTTAAGCTGAAGCATTTACAGGATAAACAAACTGAATAGCTAGTTTCAATAAAAATGCCCTCACAGTTGGCCATTTTGTCTAACTTTTAAAGCCTGTGAGTGGATATAACAAAAACCTAGCAACCAAAGAAGCTCATTAGGACGAGAGAGAGCAAATTAACTCTCAGCTCCAAACAAAAGGAACAGCTTCAGGAGGCTTTCACTGGCTGAACAGGGCAATTGAAAACCCAAGAAAACTGTCTCCAGCTTCCTCCTGGGTCTGGGGAGGTGGGGTGTTGAAGTAATCCTGTCAAGTTGTCCAGCTGCACAAACAAAGCTGACCGGATAACAAAGACTTCCAAGAGAGAGGAAGAAAGAGGAGGAGGTGGTCTCCAAAACAACAGCATCTTCATATGTACCTGCCCCGAGATCGCGCAAGAGCGAGCCCTGAAAAGGATCAGAAATGAGAAAACCACGACATGACCACACTAATTAAGCCTGCCACGAGGACAGACTGTACGAGGCTGTTGCCTTTCAGTTCATAAATCACGCTGTCCAATCTAAAGACCGATCCAAAGCCACAGGAGTAACCAGAAACCCTGCATTCAATCCATTCGTCATTGTCTCTGAAAGACCCATGTTGCAAGTTTGTCCTGAAAACCTTTTTTTTTTTGCATTGCCACTTATTGGCAGCATCTGAGTATTGTCTCGTCCAAGCTTGAAACTGCAGGAGAATTGGAACAGACTTATCCACACCAGAAAGTGTCAGGAAATCCTGGCATGCTGCTACAAGCATCAGGGCCTGGTCATGGGGGGTCTCATAGTTTGTCCAAGTGGAAAAGGAATGTAAAGAGTCTTTAAAGCTAATGGTTTCTTTCGCTGATTGAAACAGCATTTTAAAATACTCACAGCTATTGTTTCCCCCAACAAAATAAAATCCATATTTGTAAATGTGTTTTTCATAAGAATAATTATTTTTAACTGGAGTGAGTAGGTGTCAGCAAAGAGCAAGCACATCATTTGTAGCTTAAAAAAAAAAAAAAGGCTAAAAGCAAAGCGCACCACATGTATTTCTCTGATCTGAGGCACTCCCAGCTTTGGCTGTGAATCATATAGCAACATGCTGTCAGCTGTGTGTTGTGACTTGCGCCTCGGCAGCTTGCGAACAGAAGTCGTTTATTTTGCTCCAGCTGCCACACCCAAGGAAAGTGTTTTTCACGAAAAAGGACTACCAGCATGAGCGCGTAGAAACCAGATGGCTATCCGCAGACCACTATTAATATCACAGAGAAATCCCAACAGAGGAGTATAAACACAGGCATTGTCCCTCGTTATCTGACATGGTTCCTATTCTTTTTAAATGTATGCATTGACCTCTGACTGCTTTTACTGAACCAGGTAAAAGACAGGGCGCCTCTGGCAGGTCATGCCTCTGATCTTTTAGTGTTGTTATGAGCCTGATCTGACTGAATAAAGCACAGACAACAAAAGGAAAGACAGCTTCCTCAAAGAAAAGCTTTCTTGCTGCTCCCTATTAGTGGACTGCTCCCAGGCCTTAACTGAAATCTGAGCATCCTTCAGGGATCAACGCCACCCACCCACCACCCATTCCCGACTTTATCCCCCTAGTGACCTGTTCCATTAAAAAAAAATCCCACAAATTGAGTTCCCACTGCTAAATTACCATTAATTTATTTATCCACCCATGCACTTATACATCTATTTATTTATTTACCCCATCTATCCGTCTTCATTTCTCACGCTATCCCCACTGAAACGGCTCCCATTACAGAGGGCCACTGAGCACAGTGGGCTGGGTCAGCATCGCACAGATCCTGAACTCATGAGGTAATGGGCTGCTGGTCTGTGTAAATGTCCCTACAGTTTAACATAAAACATTTAAGGTTCCTTTATATAGACTGTTAAGACTAATACTATGTGTGCTTCAACTCTGTGAAAGGCATTTAGCCAGTAATTTGATTGACCCTTTTGTTACTCCTGCCAAGGGATGGGGAAGGGGGTGGGTGAGCAAAGAAGCCCGGCACCAGTCAGGCCTGTGGCGGGTGTTGTTCACGTGCAATGAGCCATGTGGTCACATGGGACAAACACAGATGGATGGATGGTTGTGTCATGTCCTATCCAAGACATGCTGGGAAACACACCTGAGTCCACAGGTGGTCATGCATGCACCAAACAAACCAAGTCGGTCTTGCGCAACACCTGCATCAATGACCCTGTTGACAGCCTGTGCAACACTTGATAGGGTGACCCTATTGCTGCTGACTGTGTTTCCTTTTCACAACTATTCTCGATGTTATCACAGGAAGATGTGTACTTAATTTTAACCGGCTTCAAGCTATTCAACATTTTCAGACGCTGATTTCTCACGGCATTTCTTCAGCTGGTCCTCGAGATAATATGACCACAGACTTTTGTACTTTCAGACAGCCTCCTAATGAGCACCGCACCGTAGACCGACACACTGACCCAGACCAAGCACAGGACAGAGCATGATGGATGGAGGCTTTTATCTGAGCAATAAACATTATTTGCTCTAGCTTATCATCTTATCTCACTTTAACTTAAGCATTCTCCCAGGATGTCTACTGGACTGCTGACACCTATATCCTTCACTTAAGGATTTACTCATTTGGTCAGTATGAAACAGTATGTGCTGTGCAGTCAGTATGGAACAATATGTGCTGTGTAGTCAGCATGCTCTCAGCATGCGTGATAAGAAAACCTTCGTTAAATTCAAATCCGGATTTGCAAATTCAGGCCACTTACTTGCAGTTCAGCTGCATCGTATTATTAACGTGTATTCAAATTACATTTCCGTTTTAATTCTCACTCTAAACCACCCATAACAATGCACGAGATTCAGTTAAGGCCATGCTTGTTGAAGCTATGAGCTAGTTTTCACTGAAAAGTCTATCTCCCAAGCCCATAAGATTAACTCCGGTGCACATGGGGATAATGGGGGCTTTTGTCTTATTATTACATCCTTTCAATACAATGCCTTCTTTAGAGTGACGGATGAACAAGCCCCAACAACATCAGGGGTCACAGCGTGGAGGGGGTGCGGGGTTGAACGGGGGGGCACGGCAAGCTGGCTGTTTGGCTGAGCGCGGTTCCCCCTCAGCCTCGTACAGTACAGCTTCCATACATCAGAGTGCACATACACCCCCACCCGCCCACGTCCAGCTGCCTTGCACGTTAATATTTGACACGACAAATTGTTAATCGTTAAAGGGCGACGTCTAAGAAGCTGTCACGTTGAATCAAATTTAAAGAAGAAGAAAAAAAAACATCTCGCGCTGTGCTGTAACTGCTTTCTTGGGACACTTGTGAAAGTGCAGAAGTGACGTTTCTTAACTGCGGCCACGCAGCGAGCTGGCATAGGTACTCATGAGTCATTGTGGCATTTTGAAAAGTTTGCCGAGACTTTCCAAGCATTATTGACACGCTTCACTGCTCATGCAATGAGAGGGACCTCGTGGAGTTTAGATAAGTGTCTGTCTCTGATTTTCAAAGTCCGAGCATCTATAAATATCAGCCTGGTGGAGCGATACAATAGTGCGGATCCCCTTTGTTAGGCTGCTGAAGCACATGCTCTTACTTTTTGCTCTTATCTTTAAATGGTGGGATTACTTACCCCATGAGAGATAGTAGATAGCAGAGTAAAGAGACGCTCCGGCAGTTTGATATTTGTCTTCAGGTGTCCTCACGTATGCGTCAAAGTTCAGCGCCTTCCTCTGTTACTCCAGACCAACGGTGACAATCAAAACTTTGGTAGCGGACCACACGGCGTGCCTTCTCTAGACAGTGGCAAATCCATACCGGTTTGAGAGCCACCACGAAACTGTTCAAAAAGGCGCGATGATCCCCCCACCCCCCAAAAAAGGAGAAGTTATGAAAGTCAAACCAGACTTTTTATGTTAAAAAAGGTTTTAAAAAATGAAGAACTAGCAGTTTCTATTCTGTCGATCTAATCCAGTCGGCTGTCTGTCTGTCTGTCTGCTCTGTGAGAACAACACTGGGCTGTGGAGCGTCAGTGAGGCACTCACGCAATACGCGCTCACACACCCACACACGCGAGACGCGGCGTGGAGTGTATGGAAACGTCATATTCCCACGAAGAGCCGTGAGTCTCGCTTTTGAAATATAAAACTAAAACGAGGCAGTTCTGCGGCCAACAATTAATATGGAAAATGCCCTTTAAGCTGATTTCTGGACCTTTTCTTCACTTTGGAGCGCTCAAATAAAGTCCAGATGTTCCGCCTCCCCACTTCCTCTTTTCCTAACAGATCCCAACACTTTTCAACTGACAGAGGCCAAGTATTCCTGCACTGTGAAACAATAAATACCACCATTTGATCTGATTTACTGTGTCTTTAATATATTCTTGTTTTTTGTTTTTTTTCAGCTGACCTGTTCTCGTTGACTGTTTGTGGTGACTCATGGCTTTTATTTTTTCCATTTATCCCTCAGGTCTGGGCATATAGGTGCAATAAGATGGGTGAGGTGAAGGTAAGTCAGGACTTGTTAGTCAACAGGGCTGTGCCCACAGCTGGCAGGTGTTCGCCCCAGCGAAAAAGCCTCTTTCCAGCCGCAGGAAAGGTAATAATGTCTTCCCAGTCATTATGTTGAAAGCCAAAGTCGTCCCAAGTGGCCATGATGTCATGCGTCTGTGTAAAAGAAGAAGCTGCATTATGTTACTGCAGCAGTTAAACATCAAAAACTGGACTGGATTTTGTGGGATTGTGAGAGCAGCGTTTGGGATTGTTGAGACACCCTAAATAAATGTTTTGTTTGTTTGTTAAAAAAAAACAGATTATTTTTTATAATAGAGAAAAGAAAAATCTGAACGACAAGTGAAAGACTTTGGTTGAAACACAGTGAGTCACTTTCAGATACCTTTTCCTCTTAAAAATGGCAGGAAACAGGTGGCATTTGTTCATACTTTTGTGTACCAGAATGTGCTTAATGACATCAGAGAGCATTAAAATGAAAAATGACTACATTGCTCTTATGAAGCCCCCCAATAAGAGTGTATGAGACGTAGCGTGCAACAGCCGTCTCCAGATGAGTCTTTGCCTGTCTGTGTCTACAAGACAGTTTGAACAACCTTGACTCATGCTGCGTCTGCTGATGGTTTACTGGGGTTGAGAAAGATTGTGCAATTCTCTCCCAACACACACACGTCTATCATCCTTGCTGTTGATGGTGTGGGGAAATTACTTTCTCTAAAGAAAAAGAAGAACAACTTGTGACAAAAAACATCAACTTTGCAACACTTCTTTTAACGTTGACTAAATCTTCCAATCTGCAATCCCCAAGTGATGGGGTCAATGCGTAAACGGTCTAGTGGTGTATCTCAAATGCTTTTGTTCTCACGGTCCTTCTTCAGCTAGGTGTTTAATGGCTGTGTAGCAGACAGGCTTTATGGACTGGCTGCTCACTGTCAGAGGGTTTATGATTGGACACTGCTCCACTAAAACTGCCCCGCTGCGGTCTCTCTCTCTGAGCCTTTAGGGGAGGGGTCAAGAGCCCTGACCTCACTTCCTGTTGGGGCTCCTCACAAGCATTCCATTGTCTGTGAGAATGTACATGGGCTCTGGGGACTCTGCACATCTGGCAGCTGTTATTAGCAACCTCCTGTACCCACCCCTAAACCCCCGAAGAAGAGTTCCACATGTGCTCATGGATGTGTGCCCCAAAACACACTTCAAAACCAGCTCTCTCCGATGTTGTTTGTCCTTGTGGTACATTTAAGCGTTTATTCTTGACAATAGGAAGGCGAAATGTTGGGAAACATGTTTGTGTTCTTTCTTGCAGTGTTTTTTAAATAATTGATTTGTGGCTTTCTACAGTCTTACTGTTAAAAGCCAGAGATTAGCTCAATAGAAAGGAGCTTGGTTGAATCTGTCTAACTGTAACCTGAACCTCTAAAGTTTTCTGATTAACACATCACACCTTGTTTGTTATTCCAAAACAAGTAGCAGCTTTGCCAGAGGTTTGTGGGCAAACGCTTTATTGTTTGGGATCTGCTTCTAACTGCTCACCTGCTTCTAGGCAGAATTAGAATCTGCCCTATAGATGCTGTTGTTGTACAGAAAAACAAAAAAGATAAGATGTGAAGACATCTGGTGAAATTTGAGGATTGTAATAGGTGGATTTTTGTTACTTGTGACCATGTTTATTGTCCGTGCAGAGCAAAGTGAGCTAACAGCCAGTGCTGAAGAGTAACAGAAAGTACTTAATCTGGTAGTTCAACCATTCATACTTCTATTATACATTTTACTACATGTCCTAACTGAAACCTATTTGACATTTAACAAGTCCTGGTACTTTGTAATTTCGATTACTATGACGTAATGCTTGACGCATTTCTCATTTAACACTATCTGTGACCACACACTTGAACAGTTTATCTGCTAAAATGTCGGGCATTTCAGAGGCATTGTCACCATGAAAATTCCCTAAAATGCCAATATTAACTAATGCCCAGTTCAGTTACTTGGGTAATTGTGCCTGGTGCAATGCCCTCACCTAGACATCACTGTCTAGAACAAAGGTGATATATATTATGTACACAAAAGAAAAGTTGATATTCATACTTTGTCATTAAACAAAGAGTGTTTTTGCAAGCTTGAAACTTTCTTGTTAGTTATTATTATCGTAATTATTTCTTCATTTCTGCATCCACCCACTTTCCTAAGTCGTTTCGAAATAGATTTTTTTCTCCATAGAGATAGAACAGTATATATATATATATATATATATATATATATATATATATATATATATATACAGATTTTCAGTTTGTCTAAATATATTTACAGAGACAAACTGAAAATGTGTCTCATACACAGGAAGCCTTTATAGAGGTGAGTTGCCCTGTGTTTGACTTACCAGAACTGAGGTACTTAGCAGAAGTGGCACGACTGTACAAAGAGAACACAGCGGATTAGCTTTATTACTCATCACTGGAGGTCTTTGTTGTATGGAACCAGAGAACCAAAACTATAAATGAGTCTATGCAGGGGGGCTAAATATGCTATGTTTCTAATTCTTTGAGCACAATTACACCAAGGAAGTCCTTAGTATTGAGCCTGACTGCTCTCTGGCAGCACCGTGTGAGACACAGGGGCTTTCCATCCCATCTGTATCAACATCTGATAGCATGTAAATTCCAGGTACAGATGAGCTGTCATAATGTCACAACAACAACAAAAAAAAGATACGTTTTGTATTGTTTTCCAGTAATGAGCGATCTGTTGCTCAAGAAAAAAATTCTGTTAATTAGATTTTGTCGTATTTGCTGTACTGCGTGTTCTTCTTTAAATGGCATTTGATGGGAGTCCTACTATATTTTGTATCTTACATTTATTTTGTATTTTTTATTTTAGGCACTTTGGTGTACTAATTTTTATTCTGGTATTTAAAGATGTATGTAGAGTTTGGTTTTTTTTTTTGTTTCAGACTCTTTGTTTTACTCATTATTAGTCTGACAGATGTATATAGAGTTTGTTGGTTGCCTTTTGGTGTATTTTTTGTCTTGGCAAAGCCTTTGAAGCATTTTGAGCTTGTTGTTTGTCTGAAAGGTACTATTGAAGAATTTTGATTGCAAAGAGAAAACAAATATGGAAAGTTGACCACAAGGGAAAGATCTTGCATCACTTCCTCCTCCAAGAAAGAAAAAAAATCTTCCAGACATTAGAAAAAATCACTGCTAATACCTTCCTCTTTCCTATAAAGATGTTTTACCAATGTGATATGAGTATTTTTAGCTTCTTGAATGTTCCTCAGATGATCGGGACCCATGATCCAGATGAAAAGGTAATAGCTCATGTGAAACCAACAAAGGATATCTGGCACTTCAGTTCCATAACATGAAGACAATACACAATGACTATCTATGTTTAGCTTATAGTGAAGAACACAAAGCTCTAATAATCACAATCATTGTGAATACAGCATGCAGGCAGACTGCTAGTGGCATATACCTTAGAGCAGGAGTCCTGTCTGGGGTCTAGCAGCTTATCTCTGCCTGCACTCTAAACATCAGACTTAAGTGCTGGCTGTGCCACATGCCTGTGCTGTTCACAGGTTTAGAAGAAATCCGTACACCCTCCATTCACTCCCTGAAAACCTGCAGTGTTATCTTACTGCTTATCTCTGGACCATCTAGAAACTTTTTTTCCCTTCGGCACAAAAGAACTTGATCCGCTCTGTGTGCAGGAGTAAAAATTTGAATAACTGTTCAGGTCACCTTGTCTGCTCATGCACAAAGGAAATATAGACCTTGTGTTATCTGTCAATGTTTATATTTTCTTGGGCATCATTTAATCCTCTGTGTTTGTGACAAAAACGTTACCAGCATTTTCTTTATTCGTGCAAAACTACAATATGCCATTGTTCCACCCATGTGCAGACGTGTCTCTCACATGGGTATAAAGTTACCATAGTTTTATAGCAAGGTTTAAAAAGCTCGTTCCCATGGTCCAGTTTTGCACTGGTCTGTGTACTGGTTACTATGCTTGGGTATTAGTATTGGATGTCCGTTGTATTCATGATTCACTGGTTTGCTGAGGGAAAAGGTGTTTGTGGATAGTAACATGTGGTGCCCACACAGTCGGGAGGGGGGTTAGTCATGACTCTTGTGGCTTCCTGCAGATTAGGACGGTGTTTATAGAGCCCTGCTAAAGTACCCTTAGTAAAACACATTCAAATCCACACACTCATTATTAGTCTTTTCCATTAACATAACTCAAGCCTGTTTTTAATAGCAGGGGCAGCCAAAGGAGAACTGATACAACTTCTGTCTGCTTTGTGGCCAAACAGTCAATTGTTGGTTGAAACTGAGGGGGATTGTCTGAGATGTGGAAACAGCAAAGTTCAGCATCTGGCAGAGCCAGAGATAGGATCCCTGACATTTAATCTTCAGAGGCTTTGCTAAGGGCACGGTTAAAAATCTGATGTTTTGACCTGAAACCATATGGCAGCCATCAGTGGCAAAGAAGCACAACCCTGACATTTCTTGCTAATTTACTGACTAGAAGTTCAAAAGGTTAGTCAGAGGTTTGAATGAACACGTGGGTGTGTTAGTTTTAGAAAATGGTGATATCAGGACAAAAAAAATCAACTCAGTTTTTTCTCTGCTTACGTTGTTATGTGTTTGGAACATGTGATGATAAAAAGATATATTTTTGGTTTGAACTGAGATTATTTTAGAAGATGACATTATGTTTACTATTCTGGGATTCTGCAAATGTGATAAAAACAGATGCTCTCACTCTTCGACCTTGACTGTTGACGTGGGATTCAAAAAAATGCTACGTGCCTGTCATGGTAAGTAACTTCAATGTGTGTGAAGATGTGGTCACAAGAGACAAAGGAAGTCTCTCATTTTTTTGGTTCTCTCATGCAGAAAGAGAGAAAAACAAAAAATCAAAACGCAGACAAAACCAATGGAGCGGTACACTAAACGTGTCTATAGAGAAATCAGAAAAGAGAAGGATGTTAGGTCGTTTGACAGAGGGTAAACTAAGTTTTCCTAAACCAGGTCAAGCACACACTGAAATTTGGCTATTGTACTGCTGAGACAGGGAAACCAGACTCGGTGATTTAATCCCATGTATTTTTGCTTGAGGCCATACGCTGTGTTTTTGTTGTTTTTGTTTGCTTAAGTGCGTCTACAAAGGGTGTTTCTCCTGACATATGAGTCCAAAGGTGCACATTCTCAAGGAGAAACGGCTCTTTTCCCAAAGGGAAGCTGACTGCCTGGGTCAATGTTGGAGGTCATCAGATAAGATGGATCAGGGGCAGGCCATTACTTTAATCCAGCTGTTCTCTCGCATGACCTTCACCCCTTTAGCTAAAGGTGAGCATTCACAGATCCAAATTTTGTTGTCAAAGTTATAACTTGGGCAATGAAAAAACGATGGAAGTGGAGCAGCAGGAGTCTAAATGTCACACCTCCCTGATACAGCCTGAAGCACCTCTGTCTTTAAAACTGGGACAGACACACATAAACATAAACAGAGCAGGAGACAGCCAGACAGTCACAGAGACATGAGAAGAAACCAAAGTTTGAGAAGGGATCAGGACAAATCTGTAAATTCATTTCTTGTAACACTGCAAAACAAATGAGGTAGTTAACAGTTAGATAAAGCAGGGCATTGTTGAATTCATAAAGTAGAATGATGTATTTTTATTGTCCTTTTTTTAAATAGTAGCACTCTTTAAATCACCTTTGAACCAGGGAGAAAACCTCAGAGATTTATTGACTCCACACCGTTGCCTCCCCTGTGTCTAAGCTCTACACACCACCCGGGAAGTGATGCTTTGATCAGCACACTGCACGCATTCTTCCCATCATCATCTCACTTCCCTCCCCGGTGTTTCTTATTGGCTGCAGCTGGAACACCTCAAGTCGCTCAGACCTCACTCCATCAGGGTTGCACTGACAAAATACAGCTCAACAAAGCTGGAATAGCTCACCTCTGTTTGATTTTAACTTTCGTTAGGATATAAAGTCCAAGTCAAACCACTAAAGGGTCTGCGGAGTTTCACAGCAAATGCTTTGTTTACGTCTCCCTGTAAAGCATCATCTCTCTGTTACGATAAGCCATCAGAATATGATAGGGGAAAAAATGATGTGTGACGTATGAAACAGAAAACAGGTTGGACAATCCATCCATTTGTCCATAAATGAGTGTGTGTGAGAGGAAAAGTACTGTACATAAATCAGGATTTCCTTGACAACTGTGTGTGCGCACTTTAAATGTTTTGATCAGATTGGAAATAAGCAGCAGCAAAGCAGACTAAAACACAGTCTGTCTATGTTAACACACAGTTAACACAACTCTGTGGTTAAAACTAGATGTTAAAAAAAAACAACTTTTGGCCCGCCTCCAGTTGTCTGAGGCATCTATTAGAAACGATGAGGCCATTTTCCAGTGAAATTATTTCTCAGTTAACTGTGGTTTCACACCTGTTGATCTCTACTCAGTTACCATGGTAACTCCAGGTAACTCCTGGATAAGACAATAAGCAGTCTGTATTCACCTTCAATATTGCTATAAACTGATATGGATCGGTTTATGGCTTTTATTCTTTGTAATGTTTAACTTTTGGGTGACGGCTCAAAGACAGAGAGGATAAAGAGGGAGAGAAAGCAAGAGACACGAGATGAATGTACATGTAAAAGATCTTTGATTCCCATAACATGGCCATATGGCCAAATATGGATATGATTGATCTTCACTTGTTTTAAATTGTTCTTTGCTTTTGAATGAAAATTCACCTGAAATTTTACAGGTAAGCAACAAGAAGACATGGCTCGCCTGGAGTCTGTGATACAAAATGAGAATATCATCAAATATACGTGACTGCCTAAAAAGGAAGTCTTTCTGTCTGAGTCATTTCACAACTCTGAATATTTTTTTAACAGCAAATTTTTATTTATTTTTTAACAGAACTCGTCTCACTTAACATTCTGTTCACTGTAACACCAATCAGTCAGAATGAGTTGACATGTATGGCAATAGTCTTTCCTGTTATGTTAAATGAGTTGACTTGCTGTAGGGCTTTGAGTGCAAAATGTTTGGGATAACAAACAAAAGTACTTTTCGGGAAGTTAAAAAAGGAAATGGCACTGAAGCCAACAGACATGATGCCCTCACTTCTCACATCCCAGTTCAAAATTTTTTGTCACACTATAAAAAATGGAATAAAGGTAGTGATATGGGGTACATATAGAAATGTACACGTACATATGTTTTAAACATTACAGAAAGATTAAAAGCACTGCTGTGAAGGCACAATATAAACAATACTTAAAAGGATCATTAACTGTGGCTAAAGAATCAACATACTTGCTTAAGAATTGGCAGATCTTCCCACATACAGTACGGTAACTCCTAACTCAATTATCTCTAAGCTAGCGAATGACATCGAGCCATCACTACTCCCTGGTAAAGTCCAAGATGAGACATGATGACTACAGTACGACACCTTCTCTTCAACTTCCCCCTGAAGGAGCTTTCACATGCTGATGACTGTTAGCTCATGCTGCTGCTTGCCAGCTGGTCTGGTTTTGCTTGCACGTGTGTGAGTCATTGCATTAGAGCTTCAACTGTGCACAGTGAAATAAAAAGACTGCTGCATCATTATCTAATCACCCTGCAGGTTTGATAGGGGCAGTATACACTGTTAAGAACAAAATAAAAACCACTCCATCCGGTTGTTGAGGTGGATCATGGGAAATGCAGAGTCAGAGACATTTAAGTATGCGTAATTTGGCAACATTGCAGCTGCCACAGAGAATGCTCCATAAAACTGACGAATATCGCTGCTGGATAACAAAAAGAAAATGTGGCTTCAATTAACAGCTCGCACAAACTCTTCTGTGACTGGCAGTAATCTCGCTAACCTAAAACAGATTGATTTAGGCATTCCTCCTGATCTGAAAGCACCACCAGGACTAGTGTTTTTGTTCAACTTGAATAACACTATACAGCCAGACTCTCAGATTTTTGTTTATTCTACTGTCTCTTACCAACCGTGGGACTTTAACCTCTATGTCGAAGAACTGTTTCATTTCCAGATCTCTCCTTTAAATCTGCAGGTTCACTCCACTGACTTTCAGTAGCACGGGCAGGCTTTAACATGCACGAGAAAATGTTCATTAGCTCTGAATACTCACTTTTTCTGAGAAACATGGATTTGATGGCCCTGTAAAATAGTGCTCTTATCCTGGCTTCATACCAGTCTTGCCCCCTTACCCCTTCCGCAGTCAACCCCTACGCCCCATCTGAGCAACCCCGAATTCCAGGAAAACTTGCAACAAAGTTCTGGCTCGCATTAATCACAGTTCCACTCCCTGTAGAGCACAGAGGGAGAGACATCACCCCCTTCCCTTTCTGTGACCCCCTTCAGCTTCACACACCCACCTTTGACTGTTTTGATGCAGCCAAAAGTAGGAGATGAGAACTTCCTCCCGTTTTACCACAACCTCAACAGGTCTCTGTTTCACTTTGAGTATCTCACAATCTGCTGAGATCTTAACAGCCCCATTTGTCACACCACTGTGGTGACAAAGTCATGCTGCGTCAGTCAGTCACCTGCTTTATTTACCTGTTAGTTTTTCTGCATGTGGTCGTATTGTCGTTAACTCTTTATTGCACGCAATCCACTACAATGGTGTTAGCCAGGTCCCACGGGTTGCTACCTCCTGCCAGTTGTTTTATGGTGAACAAACAAGGCAAAGCGTGACTAAAAACTGGTCCAGATGATCCGCTGGAGGGGAGCTCATGTTACACAAATTTTACACTTAACTGAAAAGGTAATGTGTGCTGAGAAAATGTTCCATGACACAACACAGTTATGTGAGGAAAGAAAAAAAAAAACATGTTATGCAACCACTGTTTCACACTGCTAATATAAAAGATTTTTATTGATTGGCCCGTGTTTAAGCCTAAAAGGAGTGTGTGAGTGCAACGCTGCAGCCCAACCCGTTCCAGTGATAGACCTGTCTCTGCATGCCCATTAGATGCAGGCGAACTGAATAATACACAGGATAGTGTTCTCATCTAAAGAACTCATACATCCCTCTGGCTGTGTTTCTGGGACAATATGGCCGAGATCTCTGACGGGAATTCAGAGCACAGCTCTCATGAATAGCACATAAACAGAGAACATCCGTAAACAGTTTGAAGGACTCGTTTGGATTTTGTTCCAAGACGGTGGGTGGGAAGGAGGGATTCAGAAAGGGGACTGAGACAGAAGGCCAAGAGAGTGAAGCACTGCAGCTGATATTCCCTCTATGGCGGCCTGGTTGGGAGGAGCAACATCAAGCTGCCTCTGTTCTCCTTTGGGACGTTCTGCCTGTACAAACAAACCGACCCCGGGCCTCTGGTCTAATGGGAACCAGACCTGCTCGAGGACCAAATCTCCTATGTTTTTTTCTTTCCTTTTCTTCGCTCTCCCTCCCACCCCCACCCCCACCCCTATTCCCCCCTCTCTCAACAACCAACGCTCCGTTGACACGCACTCCAGCTGAAGGACGCACTTCAATTATTCTAAACAGACCTGAAAAAATTCCCCTTCCCTTTATCAAGCTTTCCCACACAGCAATTTTACATGACATTCCAAGTTTGTACATCAACGCTGACCTTCTTGATCCTCAAGGAATCAGATTCCAGTGACCTGTACTTATCACCACAGACACACTTTCTCTCACTTTTGCATACTTTCTTTATCACTCTTCCCCATTCCCTCTCTCTGTGTCACATGTGCACACACAGAGCTTCCCATGCATCTGTTTGCAAAAACGTCAGTCTTTTTGACAGAGTGTGAGTACATTTCTGCACCCAAGTACATGCATAACTAGAGAGTTCCACCAAATGACGAAAGCATAGGATTAGAGGCACCAAGGTGATGTGTTGGCTGCTGTATGAAAGAATGTCATCCCTGGCTACAAAGTCTGAATGTTCTCACTGTTAGGGTTCAGAGTTTATCAGTGAATGTCCTCCCAGTCTCACTGGTGTCTCTATCTGAATGTTCTGTTTTACCAAAGTATGAATACTGGCACAGAGTCAGACGGGGGGAAAAAAGGCTCTTAAAACACATAGAGCCTCCACATTGACAGCACATCTGATTCAAAGAGGCCTGATTGTGATACGGCCTGGTGACACTGCTCCTAACAAACATGTGGAGCTGTTTAAATTGCTTCATTTCATCACTATAGTCTCCTTCCTGCAAGATAAGGCTGGGATAAAAATCCAATACTTCCTTCTGTTTTTAATTTTTCTTTTCTATTTAAATCTGCATACGATCTGTAGTCAGGTCACTGACGCCAAGTGCATGGAAAGGCAGATTTATTGACAAGAATGAACCATGTCTGAAGATGTGGAAAAAACTCACAAACACTGGATATGACTGTTCAGCTCTGTCTTCCTCCCACACATCTGGGCACAAACCCGTCAATGTCCCTCAGGCAAAGATCGCTGATGAACTGAGCTGTCTTGCTGCCCAGTTCACAGTCATTCAACCCCACCATCCCCTGAAAAAAGTGTGTGCAAACACTCACGCTCAATCCACACCCTTACATTAGATTTTTGCCCGATCTTGTGAGCTGGTCTGGGCTTCTCTCTCTTTCTCCATGGGATTGCTCTGGGATTTCTGGCAGTGTTTACTTCTTTGTGCTCTACAAGCCTGGAGCGGCCAAGCCCAGGCACACACTCACTTCTATGGAAGGGTAGGTTTTTCTGCACTGTCAGCACAAAGTGTTAACAAACGTGTTGCAACTTATGGCTCTGTGGAAGCGTGTAGGAGTCAGAGTTATATACAGGATGTGAAACAGAAACCACTCAGATATTGGGGTCACTTGGAAATGTCCTCATTTACAAAAGAAAACTGAATTGCTTTTCAGCACATATCGGCTCATGAACCATAAACAGCTAATTTTCAGCAACCATTGTAACATCCTGTGTCATATTCTATCATCACAAGTTTCAGCTGTTGATTACAGAAGCAATCATTTTAGCTACTTTGTGTCTGCAGCATCTACCTTTGCAGGTTTGAATACAGGCTGAATCAGTGAAAGGAAAAAAAGAACTTTCACCTGAATTGTTGCTTTAACAAATACGGCCAAAGAATTAACAATTGATTTCATACAACAGTGTGTACTGTTCCTTTCACACACAAAAACCACAAACAGCTTTAAAACAGAGCAGAGAGAAAAATAGGAGGATCCCAAGATAACAAAACATCTGTGTTTCTACTTACTAAACATAGCAAGTCTTCTGTTTGCTTTGTTTGATGGTAGTCGCATAATGCCAAGGCTAATGTCAGCAACAAATTAATAGATGCTGGCTTTGTGAGCAAAGCTGGAAAAGAAAATATGTATCAGAAAGCAGTTCATAACTGAAAACAATATTAAATGAGCAAAAGAACAAGCACCAACAATATATTAAGCCCACCTGTACGATACTGTGTATGGTGTATCTTCCCCCTGTGCTTCCAAAGCATCTCTCACATGTCAGGACATGGACACAGGACCCCTGAAGGTGTCGTGTAGTGTCTGACACCAAGACTTTGGCAGCAGGTCTGTAGGATACAAGCTGGGGCCTCTGAGGATCAGGCTTGTTCAAACATATCCCTCAGATACTCAGTCATATTGAGATCAGGGGGAATTTGGAGGCTAGATCAATGCCTAGAGCAATCTGTCATGATGCATGATCTGTTCTTGAGTAGTTTTCTTTGGTAATGTTTAGGTGGGTTGGACATGCCTGCAATGATTTTACTGTTGTTGCTGTGCCCAGGCTATGATTATCACTTCTCATTTGCATTTGGTAGCGTGCGTTTGTGAGCCTTTGTGATTGGATGATACAGCTCCAGGGCATATTTAATTGGTGTGTCATTGATCTGCTGTTTTCATGTACTCACATGTCACGTAGTCCTGTTACATGAAATAGAGATGGGTCAATGCATTAACGCTATCGGGGTCTGAACATTTCAAAAGTTTGTTTGGGGACTATATAGTTGGTTGTTACAGTGTAATAACACACTGTAATGTGACTTTGTCTGCTTTTACAATATCAATAAAACACACTGATTGAAAGATATGTTGAAATCTTGCAACATAACCGCAAAGTAATAATGTCTTATGGTATTAGTGATGACACCAGGCGGGTGTGTCCAGGCAGGAGTTAATGCCGTACTTGTTTATATTCTCACTGATGTAATTTGTTGAGGCAACAGAACTTTGGCAGGAAGGGACTGACAAACAGTCAAGGTCACTGACCCAGTTCAGGGAAAAAGCCACCAATCAGCTGTGTGTCCCTGATGTTTCAAATTAACGATTAGTTCTTGATATAGGACAGTAGATGGGGCAACAGGGCTGTCTTTGTTTGTTAATGATCACACAGCACTATGACCAATAATGGTTAACCACACATAACATCTTTCACCATTTTTTTTTAAAACCTCCTTCCGCTTCTTGTCTTTCTTTTCCTCTATATTGTTCCACTGCCACGTTGCAACTATTCCGAGTTTGGGAAGTAGAGACACCTGGATTTAGCCTTTTTTTTTTCGCCCCCCAGAAAATGTCTTCCTTCCAGGGTAGGTACGCCAAAGGCTATGGCCATGTGATGACAATGATGATGTGGCATGGTCTGATAGTGAGAAAGTATTGAGCGTGGGGACTCCACACCCCCATGGCCTCGCAACGCTCCCCTATCCTGAATCAAATACACAGAGATGTGTGGGATTACTCTCACAGGAGGCACTTGAACCCTTTGACTTCCTGCCCGCTCATGAGTTCACTGGTCTCAGTGGGAGTGTCTGTGAAATGCATGCGCAATAACAGCCGAATGAAGGCAAGAGAGACCAGAAGGAGGAACGGGACGTGCTGTGAAGGAAGAGGAGTGAATGACAGGTTAGTGGGGGAGGTAGAGAAGGAGGATGAGAGGTGGGGGGAAAGACCATCCAGGGTCTGTCTATAACGAGCCTGAGGCTGTTGGCAGCAATAGCATGTGTTATGGAGAGGACTCAGTTCTCTCTTAAAAAACTGGACGAAGGGGGTGGGGGTGCGAATGCTGCGCAGCCAGGAAAAATTCACAAAATAACAAAAAAAAAAGTTCCTCAGCTGTCTGACAAAATGGTCTGTTTTTCATTAATACGGGCAAGTTGCTATTTTGAGGCAGAGCTTCCATGTAAAATATGACCTTAAGTTTTAATCTGTTGGGTGCAGATAAAGATCTGGACTCTATTTGCTAAACACGCTGCATCAGCCTGAGGCTGGCCTCATTTGTGACCAGCCTTTAGCAAGCCTCGTGACAGCCTGTTATGCTTTCTACGTCCATCATGTGCCACAGTAAAGCATTTTGCGCTTATAATATTGTACAAGGGCCGATAACGTGTGGTATCATGTGCTGGTCCCTGACAGCTTGCTTGTCTCTCACTGTCTCCCAGCTAATATTAGAGCAGCGCTGATTAAAGAGAGGGCTGATTTTGGTCCCAGTGAAGGTCAAAGTACTTAAAGTGGCAGCATCGAAGTGCTGTGAGGCTAACAAGAGTGAGCACCTGGTGTCCAATGCCTGCAGCTCGAAAGGTAAGGTTTTTAGAAGGAAGGGAGGGGGCAGGATGATGATCTTATATACAAAGCCAGCTTGTTTGAGACCAGGCTCATATGGAGCTGCTCTGCCAAGGGTCCAGGGCTCTACATCCTGCCGCGCACTGAAAGACCCAGTCTTCAAATAAGTCACACGAACAAAGAGCCATACAGGCTGTAATCACCCATAAGCAACCCCATACACACATAGAAAGAGTACACTGTACTTCTCTATCTCCTTTGTTTTGTTTTTACTGTTTGCAGTGCCACCCATTAAGCTCCGAGTATTTCTCAAGAAGTCCCGGTTTTAAAATCGAACTCACAAATCAGTGCAATTAAGTCATTCTCCACAAAACACACACGCATACACACAAACACACTAACTCCCCCGTCATCGTCTCCCCGTGTTTCACCCTCGGGCAGCAACTGCGTAATGCCTTCCAGATGTTGGGATGCTGTATTCTCTGGCCTACCAAACCTTGGAAGTCAGTGCCCCTCTCTCATGGTGTTAATGGTGCCCAGGAGGCCTTTGAGGGGGGAAGGGAGGGGAGTCACAAGACCTTTCAACCTCCTATAGAGAATACAAAAAAGACCTCAGGATCCTTTCCCTTTCACAGGGTAATCGGTCAGCTGTCTTCTCTTTGCATTGATCAGCAGGGTTTCAAATGGAATTCCTGATGAGAAACCTGGGTGTGGTTTAAAAAGACATCCTAGTAACAGTGGAGGCAGGAAGGTGTGCTTACAAACAGGATAACAAAGTCCTCTGCAGCTGTTCTTTCTCCAGATGGGTAGTGGTGGTGAACACTATTAGATTTCATATATCAGCTTCCTTGGGCTGAGTATCTTGTGTCAGCTGCTCCTTGTCAACTTATTGCAAACCTGCCATATTATTCCTTTTTCTGAGTCTTAATAAATGAGTCTTGGTATAAAAAAATCAATGGCTACTCTCTTGAGTTAGCTTGTGTTTCCATCTTTCCATTTCTCTCTCCCTATGAGCTCCACTAAATGATCCTCTGTCACAGTCTCAGTTTTATGTTCCATACTTTACTCCAAGCTGAATGGCCAATCATTGGGGTCGTATCTATTTCGCAGTACAGACCATAAAACAGTATAAGACATGGTAGACAGCCACAGTCCCTCAGGGAATATTTTTTAAAAACAATATTAAAACCAGTGTTGGAACTTTTCCAGTCATGGTTATTCATTTATGTTCTTTTACTATGGAGGTTTGCGGTGATTGGATGACGAATGCAACCATCAGGGATGCAGGACAACTTCCAAAGATGGCTTTGGGGTGTTTCTGTTATTCTGGCAACTTGCACCATATAAAGGATAGATCACTCAAATGCACCAGCATGGCTCAGGCAAAGGGTGCAGACCAAGTGATCCCTAGACTAAAACCAAAAGAGGAGCGAGTGAGCTGAAGCGAGAAGAAAAAAGCTCCAGGCCGAGGATCTCTGTGAGAAAGTGTCCATCTGCAGCGCACGCTGGAAACGACCCAAAACAAACAGGTTAAAATTAAACCACAGAGTGAAAGCCAATCTGTGTGTTTAACGTTCTTACAAACAGAGGATTACCGTGTTACCATTTCAAAGGTCTGAGAAATTGTCAGTTTTGTGGTTTATCCCACCACAATACAACCAATAATCTATGTAGTAGCCCCCCACTGGCTGACGCACAGAGAGATAGGGCATTTTGGAGAAAGATAGAACTAAAAAGAAAGTTAAAAAGTCACATGTAGGAAGGTCTTCAAACTTTGGCATTCTGTTTAATTATTAAAAAAAACACTTTTTAAAAACTAGAATGATAAATTCTCCTGCTATAATTTATAGCATAACATATTTAACTTTTACAGTACAGTTATTGTAATAATTGCAGGTATAAGTTCCAAAGAAAAGCATATTTGTTACGCAGAGATAAAGTATGAATACAAATCAAGCCAAAGCTTGCAGATTCTTTTTTTAGACTTTGACATAGGTCATGAAGCTACTTGAGATGTGAGCTTTTCCCACTAACTCCACTGCATGTACCAGCAGGTTGAGTAATATTTTTGCCATTTTTGGATGATAATGTAACATTTCTCTAGAAATTTCTCTAGTAGAAACACAGACGCTCTGTCTTTGCATCTTTTTAATCTGCCTAACGGGCATCCCATCTTTCTAACCAGTTGATTCTGACTTTCCTAATTGGGTTTGGGCTTTGTTATGAAAGTATGTGGTTGCTGCGGTTGCCACCGCAGATGTTTCCCAATTCCATAAGTACTGCATTCCCCTCCTTTTTCAAAAGCCATGTCAGCCCCACAAGTTACTGCACAGCCATAGGGGATCAAATTTGTTCAGCTGCTAAGGACAAAGTGTACTTCTGAGCGGTGGTGATTTGACACTTTGCTGCCATCTAGTGTTGACTAATGGGTCTGGATTTAGAGTTGTGTCTTCCGATAGTATTGGAAAACAGTGGGAAACCATTTATAAATGAGATATCTGTATAACTGTAGCCATTCGTTAAAATAAAATCTAATATTTAAGGTGTGCTTCACAGTGAAGACATGTAAAGTGCTGGATAATAATAATAATGATGGCATTCATTATTATTTTGTTGGCTGTGGCTCCAGAGGGAGCCAGAGATAAAGGGACTAAAGTGAGCTGGTTAACAGATATTCAGTAGAGATTCAGCAATAATAAATTAAACAGTTAAAAATTCACATGCAATATTGTGCAAAGGTATTGAGGAACTCATCTTTTCATTATTTTTTGCTTCCAAGCAGCCAGATTTTCTTGTAATTTTTAAAGTGCTCTTGAGCAATCGTTATAGAATTTCTTAAGGTCTCTCAAAGTTTTTCTTCTTTGCTTTTTCTGACCATTTTCCATGGAATGTTTTTTTTAACCCTAACACTGACCCAGGAATCATTCGAACATAAAAAATGGCAGTTAGGTCAAGGAATGAGCCAGGTTTGGGTCTACACATAACAGAAAACTTAGCCAAGAATCAGTTTTAAATTGCATCTTTTGTTGCTTGCATCTTTTGTTGCTTGCAGCTTGTTGCGACACAAGCTGTTTGTTACAATTGTTTTTGTTTAACCTACAAAAAAAATAAATACAGTTTGACAGTTTGAAAGTGTCAAACTGCTGATGTTGACGTGATCTAGCTAGCTAGCTAGCAAAGACCTCACACAGGACCTGGGAAATGCATGTGGTCCTTCAGTTGATCCACGTACTGGTTGCTGAAGCCTCATCAGAAATGGTCTCAGTGAAAGGGTGCCAGCCAAGAAGCCATTCTTGAGGAAGGGAAACTGGGAAAAAAAAGACTGAGCTGTGCTAAATTACACAACAACTGAGATGAAAATCAGTGGCAACAGGTCTTATGGAGTGATGAATCCATATTTGAAATTTGTGGTTCAAATCATTGTCAGTATCCACAGAGGAGGTCGAGACAAATGTACAACATTCCTAGCAAGCAAGCTACTTTCAGCTGCTGCCGTGCCACGAGAGGTTGCCACAGCAGTTAGCTCTGCATATCTGGTATGACAGATGTCTGACGTACACAAAGAAAATTTTTGTCTCCAGCTGGAAGTCATCTGTAAAACACAGTGGAGAATCTGTCGTTCCAGCCAGTGGCGTTGGACTTCTGAACACAAAAAACTACGGTATGATTTAGATCCACCATGCAATACCATCTGGAAAACATTTGATTTATACCAACTTAATTTTTCAGCATTACAGTGTTCCCAAACACAATGCCAGTGGAGTAAAAGCATACCCGGAGAGCAAAACACACAATGGAACACTATCAGTCATGGATTGGTCTCCCCAGAACCCAGACCTCAACATTAACGAAGCAGTGTGTGATCACTTTGACAGAGAACAGAACAAAAGGCAGTCAACATCCAAGAAGAGTGAATGTCCTTGTCTGGAGAACTATTCCTGAGAACTACTTCAGTTCAAGCTGTGTTGCAAAATAAAGACAATCATACCAAATATTGACTTTAATGCTTGCTAGAATTATGCAAACTTTGGTTTTATTTACCTTATATATTGCATTTCCATGTATGTTTGCACATATTTGAGCAAATTGCTGTATCTTTTTCCCATTTTTCTTGCAAAATATAAAGAAATAAAAGGAGACTTTTTTGCAGCAGTGTTCCCCATTCTCCTTGTTGATGCATCTGAACCCATAAAACATATCTGTTGCTGGAGAATATCATGCCAAGGGTTTGATGGTCTTTCCACCCAGATGATGTAGCAGAGCATTTGCCGTTCAGCTGGAAAAGTATTTACAGTTTATAAATCCCAGACTGCATGACATCATTTTTTGCGTCCTCTGCACACACCTCTCCTAAACCCAGAGTCTAAAGTTACCAAAGTCCAGATAAATAAATAAATGCATAAACAGACAACCTGGTGCTGCAGTGAGTCGACCAAAGTTTTCTGCGCTTTAAAATTCTTCAAGGCTTGTAGATAAAAAAAAATTACTGCATAGAGGAAACTGAATGCACTTCTGTCACAGCTCTTTATCTATCTGTCTATCTATCCCCACTATAATGTTGCTAAACGTTTCCATGTGTCTATGATGTCAAGCTTAGTTCCAGAGTAACAATCCTCTACTGGGTCCATCGGGCCCAGATAGATTGTCCCTCAACAGAGGGAGTGAAACCTGCTGTCAAAACACATTTTTCTTGCTACACGTGCTTTGTATTTTCTCAGAAAATGCATTTCACACGAAGAGAAATTTCAAAAAAAAAAAAAAGGGAAAGAAATGGTTTTGCTCTGGAATCTGTGTGACATTGTAAGAAATCTAAATATGGGTCTTTTTTAAAACATTTCATTCCTTCTGTGGTAATCAGCAGAAGTGATTTGACAGATCACCAAACTTATCTCCCCTGAGCCACCTAGGAGTGTTTTGGTTGACTCTGATAGTTGTGGGTAAACAGTTGAGCAAAAACAGGGGCCTGGAAGAGGAAGATTGTTCTTGGACAAGCTTTCTGCCCTGACTCAGCTGGACAGCAGGCATCCCATCATTGCAAAACAATAAAGAAACAATGTCATCACTCTGAAAAGAGGCCTTTGGTCTGAGCCAAGGCTTTGAGTAACACTGCTTAATTTCCAAGTGAAGAGAGCTGTTGCATTTTAAAGCACACGGGAGAAAGGAGCAGACAGAGGATATATGGTGTGAAAGCAAGGGTAGAGTAAGTTAAAACAAAAGAAGTCAAGACAAGAGAAGGATTTAGGTTAGCAGACAGGCCATAATCCAAATGTGCTCAGCAAAAGCTCAAAGCACAGGATGTACTGCCTTCATTAGCAAGCACAGGTAGTGGAGAGGGTGGAAAAGTGGACTGAGTGTGAAGGAAACAAAAAAAGATAACTAGGAGATAACAGACAGGAGTTTTAACCGTGAATAAGATCCAAACATGGGATCCAGGAAGCAGAAATAGCCCACCTTCACTGCTTCTCGCGCTGCTTTGAACAATCAGATTTATGCCTTTTCTCTACGGACTCATTAAGCCTGTTTACTACTAATGACTTCCTGTTTGTTATCTGGCTCCTGCACACTTACACGTTTACACTTTCCTATCTAACATCCTAAAAGACTTTCATTGCCATGTGACAGACTTACATCTTCACGTTGATTGTTGGACCGAGCTTGTTTTGGTATGTTTTACCAAAACATCCCCATAAGAGAGTCTGCCAGAATCAATTACTTACTTTTCTTGATTATAATCAACCTCATATGGCTGCTAATGGCTTTGACGGTCCAAGGGTCCAAACTACTGACACTCCAGCTTCAGCTTATACATTTTAATTGATAATTGGGAAATGTTAGCCTGCTAAAACAATAAACTCCCACTGTATATCCACTTGACTTACCAGTGCAATGTATGGATTTTGACAGGACAGAGATGCCTCAAGTCAAATATGGGAAATTATGCGCTTACTGGAAATGAAGATAAAACTGTGGCAAATAAAAGACAAGCAACAAATCACATGCATGTGCTAAAACAGTAGATAACAGCCTCTGTGCTTTATTATTGTGTACTACTATTTCAGAAGTAATTCAGCAGGAGCTTATCTACACAGTTTATAGCCGACTAATGTAAAGCGACGACAGTTTTCCCCAGTTTTGTTATTGTTGTCTCACTCCATGAGAGACTCATTTCCCACAAAATATCTGCTAGGTTCGACTTGAGTCACTCATTTAAGTGCATTTAGGCTTTTGTCACATTGTTGAGTGAAGCAC
Organism: Maylandia zebra; assembly: GCF_041146795.1. Classification (NCBI taxonomy): domain Eukaryota; kingdom Metazoa; phylum Chordata; class Actinopteri; order Cichliformes; family Cichlidae; genus Maylandia; species Maylandia zebra. The sequence continues at coordinate 26,597,845 of NC_135170.1, forward strand.
TGGACGCGGGTGAACCGCTGAGGACTTTAGTCTTTAGTCTTATCGTCGCCTGCTTCGTCTTCTTTCTCTCTCAGCTTCTCCGTTCCTCTCAGCTTTCAGACCTTAAGTTAAAGCTAGACGCTGCACTCAATTGCATCACTTGCCCCACGCTTTCCTTTGCAAGTGTAATTTGTGGCTGGCCTGTTTGAGTCTTAGTGGTTTTGTGCTCTAGTTTAGTTGTACAATCAGAGGACTGTTTGTACAACGTACAACCTTTACCCAGGGTGTCACAGGAAATAGTGTAAAAGTGAGGTCTTACCAACCTACAAAATTTAATTCAAAAATACTAAACACTTTTCAGAATATACATCAGAGTCACCATTTATTCACAAAGTAACAGTGAAAACAACAACAACAACAACAACAACAAAAGGATAAAGAAATGAAAACATGAATAAAAAAGAAGAAAAACAGCCTTCTGGGGCCTCAAAGGTGAAAATAGCAAACATAAGTACCTTTCTTTTTACACACAAATAACAAAAAGCAATAAAGCTACAGCATGAAAAAAATACTACAAAATAGGCCCCGTGTCTAACCACAGAAATGGACAAAAAGAAAGAAATTCCCAGAGGAACCCACCCGAGGGATTAATAAAGTTTTATCTTATCTTCTATCTTTTATCTTATCTTAAATAAAATTACTGACTTCCCACCAAGCTTCCACTGCCTTAAGGTTAGGTTTAAACAAACAGAAAAGAACAGGAACTAAGATTTTACAGGTTTTCAAATTCAAGAAGTACATTTTAGGTCACACAAAATAACCCTAAAGCCTCGGTGCAGAGGCTAGAAATACACCTTCACTACCAAAATTTTCTGCTGTAGCCTGCCTGCAGCACACGGACACATGGAAACACACTCTCTCTCTTTCTCTCTCTCTCTCTCTCTCTCTCACACACACACACACACACACACACACACGCACACACACACACACATATATGATCACCAATGCTGAGAATTGAGCAGCATTCCCCCCCAAAAAAATCAGTTTATAAAAGACGGAGTTTGGACAATAGCTACCTGGTCAGATAAGTGAAGCCAAAGCTTCATGTTAAACCTGCTTTAATTCTGCAGCTCAAAATGTGAAAAAGAAGTCCAGTTGGACAGAAGTCGAACAGTAAGTGAACCTTCATTTCCTCTAACTGTGACCTCAGGAGACACTGTCCTTGGTGAGTTTGTGGTCACAGTCACAGTTTCAAATCATATTCAAACTAACAATCATTAAAGTTAAAAAGGAGGTTAAAGCAGGTTATCTGACCTACCTTGCTTTAATTTATTTTAATCATACTCACACCTCGAGGAATCATTAAATTGAAAGGTAATGACTTTACATTATTAGACAGAAAACCCTAACAAGGAAATCCCCTATAAGGAAGCGCTTGAGGTCAGAGGGAAGAATGAACTCTCTTTAAACAGGAAGAGACGTAAACCAGACTCCAGGAGCAGCAGCTATCTGTCAAAAACAGACAGTTATAGTTAAAGGGCACGCTCAAATATTGACACCATTTGAGCGTGCCCTCTGTACCCCTCTCAGAGACTACGTCCACACTAGCCTGAATAGATTTGAAAACGGCTTTTTCGTCTAAAAACGCTCCGCCATACTCCGCATCCACACTAGCGTTTTCAGTCATTTTCACAGAGTTGTACACCGAAAACACTTACGTTCCAGTACTGCGCATGCGTGAAACGCAAGAAGATTCGACCTGCCTCATTTCTGTCTGCCGCTTATTTACTTAAAATGTTGAGGAAACGCACCAAGTTTTTAAAATGGACTAACAATGAGGTGGAGTTGTTGCTGCGAGTAACGCAAAAGTACAAAGTTGCAAAAGCGATTGAGAGTTAAAGAATTTGGAGAAAAGCTATTTGAAGCATGTACAAACTGATATTAATCTTTAATAGGGCTGTCAAAATTGAGAGCAAACAAAACAACTGTGCAATGCCCTCCACTATCTTAGTTTAATTGGTCACATGACTGCATCATATGACTAACATGTATCATCGTTTTAGAAAGCCTCCGTTTTCGCTGTCCACACTGCATACGTTTTCAAACGTATGCGTTTTCGAGAGCGTTTCCAGAACGCTGCGTTTTCCTAGAACGTGGTCTCAGTGTGGACGGGAGGCCAAAACAGAGAGAGAGCGATGCGTTTCCAAACGAAAACACATTAGTGTGGACATAGCCAGATTCATTCCTCATTCGTCACATCCAGTCTCAAGACACAAAGACAATACTCTAGACTCAGGGTTTCACACATCCACCGTTTATATACAGTCTATGTCCCAAACGTACATTTTTGACTACTCTGACGGCACCACACTTGTACTCATAGTGCACGTCATGCAGCTGTATTTTACAGTATGAATGCAATGAAAATGGTAAGTGTGGAAGTATGCAATTTGAGACACCGCATAAGTTAACATTGCAGTTGTTAATCAGTATGTTAGCATCCTGAAGTTAATCGTACTCTAAACATAAAGTGGATTTGCTCAAATTAAGGCTGGGTGTGTGCAGACTAACTTCAGTATTCACCTACAAAAGGTTTGGATAACCTCTAATTCTGGGAGTCTTTCCAAGAATGTCTGTTTACAATCACATGTAGCCTAATATATACAATATCTTTCGCAAAAGTACACACACAGGAGGTAAAGAATGCAATCTTTGGCAGGGGAATTGATGTTTCTCAGTACTGTGGCATGTAGCATATTACAGTTTTTTACAGCCGCTAGGACACATTTCACAATACTTAGGTCACTTTTGCAAAACTCTTCACACAATCCTCCTAACTGACCTTCAGCTTGGCAAAGCAGTTCATTTCACATTCAAAATGCACTACAACTACCAAAACACTTTATTCAGGTCTCAAATAAACTCATTCTTCCAGAACACTAGCAAAGGTTGACAGCCGACAAACACACTTTGTCACCCACAAAACAATGACCTAAAAAACACTAACAACATGTAGCATTACACAGCGTTTTCTTGTGTAAAACAAGGACACATCTCTGTTTAGAATTTCAATATATGTTACTGGAATGAATCAGACATCATGCAGAATTCGTTACAGTTTTTTCTGAATGCTTAAACCCTAACTGTGATTCTTGTAGCACAATTTCTAAAACTATTCAGACTTATAGCAAAACCACTCACTGAGTTTGCAAAACTAAAAGCACAAAAACTTTAGGGCGACCGTGGCTCAGGGGGTTAGGGAATCGCATCTGTAACCGGAAGGTCGCTGGTTCGATCCCTGGGCTCTCTGTCCTGGTTTTTGTGTCCCTGGGCAAGACACTTTACCCTACTTGCCTACTGGTGTTGGCCAGAGGGGCCGATGGCGCGATATGGCAGCCTCGCTTCTGTCAGTCTGCCCCAGGGCAGCTGTGGCTACAACTGTAGCTTGCCTACACCAGTGTATGAATGTGAGAGTGAATGAATAGTGGTATTGTAAAGCGCTTTGGGTGCCTTGAAAAGCGCTATATAAATCCAATCCATTATTATTATTATTATTATTAAAAACTGCTTTGCACTCAGTTTGCAATTTTGTAACACACACTTTGCAAAACTGTAGGCACAATTCACTGCACAACACTCAATTACCAAATTTCCAACACACTCCTAGCAAAAGTATACACATGTATGGCTATCATTAACACTAATTTGCCAACTGTCTGGCACACTTTCACATGTGAAAACTTTTTTAGATAATTCGTTCACTTTGCAGTCAGCCTAAGCACTATAATACAGGTAAGCTGTGTGTGCGGAGTACAATGGAGGGAGCAGAAAGAGTGAGAAGTAGAGGAGGCCGAGGAAGAGGACGTGGAGGTGAAGAAGTAGGATGAAGAGGACGACAAGGACAAGGAGGAGCAAGAGGAAGATGAGGAGGGGGGAGAGAAAGATGAGGAGGGGGGAGAGGAAGGGTAAGAAGAGTAAGAAATAGAATTGCTGATGACATCAGAGCTACAATAGTGGACCATGTAATCAACCGTGGAATGACCCTGAGGGTAGCTGGCCAACGGGTCCAGCCTAACTCGAGCCGCTACACTGTAGCAAGTACCATAAGGACATCTTGAAATGAGAATCGGTTAGTACAGTCACTTCGCACAAAGATTTGTAGCACTGCCATATGCCAATGAGAAACACACCAATACCATTGATGTAAAAATACTGAAATTGTTACTTTACAGAATTGCTAGATGACCAGATGCTGGGGCAGAGGAAGCATGTTCACTGCAGACCAAGTAACCCATATAGTCATTATGGCGATTGCAAATAATCCTATACTTGGAAATAAACACTTGTGTTTGTTTTGATGTGTTTGAATAAACACCAGTACTTGAAGTTTGGATCCCTCTATGCTTATGGATCTATGACAGACGTATGAGCTCAAACTGACATAGCCTACCTTGTGCACAGAGAAAGCAAAAGCCAGATGTGTTTTGTATTCATACCATCAGTGTGCAGTTGGCGCATTATGTGCTTAGTAGATGATGGCTTGTGTGTACTGTTTGATACGGAAACACCATTTTTACGAAGGTGTGAAGAGTTAATCTAGCTGTGTTTGCTTTTGCAAGAGAACTACAATGTTTTGATGATTGGGTGACAGGTTTTCTTATTTGTGTGAAGAGTTTTGCAAAATTAGCCAATAGTTACAAAAAATGTGCTTAAGCAATCAGAAAAAACTGTAATATTTGTTTATGTACCGTATTTTTATTTTTTTTGCACTAAGTAATCCCAAAATACAAGAATTTGTATACACACCATCCACTGATACACATACAATAGTAATGCTAATCTACTCGGTCTTCTCCATTTGGCCACAGGTTCTCATCCACATCACATCTCATGTCATCTAGGGCAATACACCTAGGAAAGAATCTTCTGGCATGCCAGAATTGAAGGAGTTGAAAAATTGAAGGAGTAACACCTGTGTAGATGTTCATCTACAATGAGAATCAGCTGTGGCTGGTTAAACTGCATTTTTAGATTTAAAATATGTTTCAATAAAATATTGCTGTTGAATTTTGCTGTCTTTTTAAGTTTTGCATTGTGTTATTGTTTTGGCCATAAGTTTAACAGTTTTGAAAACAGTATGTAAGCACATGCAAAATGTCCTGTACGTACAAAGATTTTTGGCAGTTGTTGTGTCTGAGTGAGAAAATAATTCATGAAATTTGAGAGATGTAGTCATTGAATGCATTTTGTGCCAAAACAATGATAACTGATCCTCAGTTTAGCCCACATAGACTTCTGTTGTGCTCACTGTGTGAGGAGTTTTGCAAAAGTGACCTAAGTATTGAGAAATGTGTCCTAGCGTCTGTAAAAAACTGTAACTTTCGTAGGGCAGTTTGTGAAGAGTGAAGTTTGCACAGAAATCAAACATATTAAAACCAAAGTGGAAACAGTGACAAACTGCTTCCTCCAGTGACAAATTAATTCTCAAATACAAGTTGTAAGAATTAGTCAGAAATTGCTTTGAGATTCTGATAAAGTTAGGAAGAATTTTCCACACTGGATACAAGATGAGTAAGCTGCTGTTTGACTTAATCATGAATTTCCCAGCAGGAAAGATAAAATTACTCTATACTGCAGTCAGGATAGGGCATATCTGATGTTATGTGTGTAACAAAGAATTTTAGGGAATTTTGTCTCCCCAGTCTCCCTGACACTGATGCAATGTGTCTTGCATAAAGTAAAGAAAATGCCAAAGAAGAAAATGCCAGCAGAGAAACAAGGAATCTGTGGACACAGAGGGTCCTCTGTTAGACTCATGAATCTTCCAAGATCACGTTACAACAAGCCGAGCTTCAGTAAGTAAATGGAGATATTGTTGCACTGTGAATGTCTCTGTTGTTTTTCTGTGTTTTCACAAATGAAGTCGATGGACACTGGTTGCTTGCTCGGTTTTATAACGGGGTGAGGAAAGTGCATCTGGTCTCCAAAAGAACTGATGGAATTTCTCTCTAGCAGAACAATGCCATCTTGTCAGTGGTAAGATATATGATCAGTTCCTGGGTGTTAGTACAGGACTGGCATTAAAACTGCAGGATACAGTCAAGTGCCTTTTTCCTTAGGACTTTGTCAAATTTGAACGGACACTTCCCTTTTGTCACTGGAAAATTCATTCTTTTTATAACAAGCTGTAGTAAAAAGGCCAACATTGTCACATCAGCCTCACGAACATTTGTCACGCCACTAATTGCTCTGTGATTTATTCTAGTAAACGCCCGAGTCCAGTTAATCTCAGTGTCCTTGAAATCCTTCAAGGCCAGCTGATGAATGTGGTTCCTGCACATTCTTAGACTTGAACAGGAAGTACCCTTATTAAATGAAACTGATAGCGATCACAGCGTGGCTTCATGAAATGTAAGTGAACCGCACAAACGTTTGAACATTTCTGTTAGGTTTGGCAGCACTTAGCTTGGATTTCAAATGGACTTTGTTGCTGGGAAACACACACCATTTGTCAAGAGAATCAAGCTGGAATGAGACCAGTATTAGTCCAGTGAAATTTTAATAGCAGCCTTTTAAGTCTGATATGTGTATAAACCTCCAGGAGAGAGAAAAAAGAAGACAGAGGGGGGTGTAATCCTTGCTTGCTTTTTCTGCAGCATGACTGGAATTTCAATGCTTGTTTTCTTCACTGGAGTGTGTTGTTTGTCTTTCAGAGCATTCCTTCTTGGATATCCTCTATCTTTTCTGCTTCAACCTAATGGACCTTTCAAATAACCTTTGACCTACACTGGATTAAAAGACAACTTGCTGCACGTAGCTGCTTTTTCTCACTTGCCCTTAACCAAAAACATATTGTTCTTGTTCCTATTAAACATTTCTGTGGGTCCCAAGAGCACAAGGAGGATGTGATTACTTGCTTTTAAAGCCTCCCACAGATTCACTGTTCTTGCTGTGATTTGTTATTTAATGCAGGGGATGCATCCCAAAAGAGTTCATCACCTTAAACTGACTCAGAAATGATTCCTACATCCATTCCTTTAGTGTGACAGGACAACTTTCTTTCAGTTTCTAGAAAATCACATGCTTATCTGGGAGTATCCCACATTTCCAGACTGTGCCACACAGACACCACACACATACACAAAAATCTAACTGAAAGTGAAATCTGGGAAATTCCAGTTTTTAATATTGGCTTCTTTTGTGCCATAACATGTTCTTAATCAACAATCCAAAATGGGCACATTCCTTTTCTCTGATGTTAAGATGATAATGAATCAAAAGCAAACGAACAAAAAAAAACCCCAATCCCAATACATAAACCATATGATACATATTTCATTTCTGAATGAATCAATTTGGTGTAAAAATTCAACCAGAAGGGACAAAAAATGGTCCAGTTTTGGTCTTTAAACATTTGGTCTAAATTATGAAAACACAGAGCAACAGAGCCGATGGTGCGTGGGTGTGAATCTATGTGCTGGTGACCTTAAGATGTGTCTGTGCATGTGTATGTGTGGGCAAAACGACGGCTAACAGCCAACAACCAAAAAAATCTTCACTCTTCAGCTGATTTAGAGGGTTTGGGTAATTTTTTTGTTGTTTTAGTAGTAAAATGTAGCTGTATATGCAACAGTGAAGTCGCATATACAGTATTTTAATTCATCCTTTATTTTTGCACATTTTCCATTCTTTTAAAGTGTAAAACTTTCCAAAAATAATCACATTTATGCTTTTTCAGGGGGTTTTCCCACAGTTCTAAAGAAAAGACAGGATGTCTAAATTTACAGACTTATGGAAAGAGGAAGTGTAAATGACCTAAACAGATTTTTTTTTTTATTATTTGTCTAAAAGTCAACGGTCTAAATCCATTTTTATGTGTTTTTATGAATATAATATCATGAATTAAAGTTTTCACAGCAAATATCAAATTGTGTTAAATGGACAAAAATATTATTTAAAGCTATTAATGTCTGTAAATACCTCACTCAAGACCTACAATAGTTAACAGTGCAAACATCAGACTGTGTAACATAGCCTGACTCATGAAAAACAGAAATATCGCCCCCCGCATGCAAATTACTAACTGTGCAGTGAAAGTGGGAAGAGAGAGAGAGCAAGAGAGGGAGAGAGAGATAGGAGTCTGCTTGTACTTATTCACGACAGCTCGGAGCTGCACAGTCCAACAGGGGAAGCTGAGCAGAGGAGTAACAAATGACTGAGGGGTCATTGTTGAGTAAGGCAACTCAAATGAGTCAAAGTAGATTATTTGTTCAGCTGTCAGTGGGGCTCCTTCTCATTGCGGCAGGTAAGATGCTCTCATTTTCATTGCTAAAATGACGGTCTTCGAGATTTATAATGCATATTTGGTGTAATTTTGTCATATGATGTCTTTTTCTCAGTGGCTAAGACTTGTTTTTATTTATTTTTGTTATTTATTTATTTATTTATTATTTTATTTTCATTACCCACAAGGTCTATACGGATCAAGCATAAATGTGAAGCCATATTCGTGTTAGAGAAAGAGTCATTGGCGTGATTAGTAAAACAACAGCAGCTAAAGCTGTGACATGCCCCAGGTGCAGGACTTAATTTAACCAGAAGGGTGCGATAGATTGCCGTGTGTAAAAGAGAGAGAAAATAAAAGAAATGAAAAACAAATGGTGGATAGTTTCCCAGATTTTGTGAAAGAATGTGTAAAAGTACCCAGGGAGAAAAGAGGTGAAATCTGAACCAAATCTTTTCCCCTCAAAAGAACACTTATTATGTGAAATCCAGTCTTCTTAGATGTGAGTTAAGGCTATTTATGCAACAGCAATTTCAACTTGCTGGCACTGGCTGTGACTCTGAATGTTCATTAGTGGTTTATTGGATTGATGTAGTTAAATGTATAGCCAGCTGTGTGTTGTTCTTTCCTTTCACTTTCCATTAAGTATATTTTTTTTTAAATATATCTTTTTTTGGAATTGGGAGAACATGGAGGAATACTGCAATAAGGCTTCAGATTAATCAATAATTTCTTTCTATTAAAAGGTTTGATTTGTACAACAACTTCTTTTCCCCTTTAAAGGTGTTGTCTTCTTAAGGGTTCATTGTTCACCGTGAGGTCATGGACTGTAACCTCATCAACCTCTTGCTTTCACTGTTATCATTTAGGGAAGTGTGGCTGTGTAAAAAAACACTCTTTGGCATTATGATAATCTTGTTTCTACACGAGTCCTCCTGAATAACAATGTGGGGGGTACGGTGAAAGACAAATCCTTTAAAAAAGCTCTTTTCTGCTTAACAGGAAAATATATCAAAACAAGGGCTTGATAAAAGAAAAGTCTTATCTGGTGAGAATATTCACTGACATATTTTTTGTTCAGTTAGTGCACTGACTAAAAAAAGGGGGGAGATTATCAAACTCATTGTCAAAAGAATGACTCACCATGGGAAAGGAATGTACACAGGCAAATGAAGTCAGCTTCCAGGAAAAATATGTGTTGTTTAATGATTTATTTTATCCATGGTGAGCAAGCAAGCAAACGGTGGAGGGAAGAAACTCAAATACAGGTATTAGTGAGCAAAGCAAAGAAACACACAGGAGGAGGTGGTAGATCCCCCCAAATTGCTAATTTGCTTGTTTGACTTCATCTGCCTTTTTTATTGTATTTTGTTGTTTAGTGAGACATTTAATATGCTTTTTTACTTGTGTTTTTTTAAGGTCTTAATGTCTTACAGAAAGTTATTTTACTACAGCAAAAATCTGTAAAACACTACAGGTCCATAGGGTGACTAGTTTTCCACTTCCCTCCAACAAAGAGGGAGAGTCCATACACTTCCTTTTCTGATTTCTTAATTTGTGCATCCTTGATGAGTCTCCTTACATTGTTCACTTAGTCTTTCGCACAAGAGATAGGACAGGAGAAGGAACAAGGAGAGAGGAGAGGAGGAAACAGGAGTTTAACAAACAAAAAACCCATTCAACCTTCATTTTAAAGCAATGTCAATTAAACAGATGAATTATAAGTCGACTTGTTAGCTTTGTTTATTTGCATCAACAAGGCGATTCCCAAAGAGCTAATAGCTGAAAACTTGGTATATATCTGCACAGTGTCCACTGTGGCCTGAGCGATGCATTTGGCTTCAGTTGACCTGTGTCTCATCAGAAATTGTCTCAGTGGAAGGCTGGCTGTCAACAAACCATTCTTCAGGAAGGGAAATGGATAGAAAAGACTGAGGTGTGCCAAATTACACAAGAAATGGACTGAAATAGTGCCAACAGGTGTTATGAAGTGCAAATAGTCATACGTATTGAAGAGGGCATCTGAAAGGTACAACAGTATGGTGGAGGTTTTGTCGTGGTATAGGACTACGTTTCAGTCTTTGGTGTTGGTAACTTTGTCAAAAGTGATTGAATTACAAATGCAGAAAAGTACCATCTTGCAGTACCACCTGGAAAGCATCTGATTGGCTTAAAACTCTTCCTAAAAACACTACTGAAGTCCTCTTCACTGTTCTGCATGCGCAACATTTCTATCAGTGAAACTACGCTGTGAGTAACTGTGATGGGCTGCGGCTAGGCTGTTGGCATGTTGGTTTGCTGGAGCCTTACGTGTCCATGAGAGCATCATCTCTAACCTGGTTGTTCTTGTCAAAAATCTGACTGCACAGAGGTGCTGAGATGACCAGTACATGTGCTGTTCTTGCAGTAGCTAAAATAGCTCTGCAGCTGTTTCAGCAGGGCATTGCCTGACCCAACACAACCAGAGGAATGCAGGACTTTCTAGATCAGAAGCATATCCAGACACATCCTATTACACATATTAGCCTGATTGTATATACATATGTCGTAGTGTTGGTCTATAAAATATGCTTAAAACACAAACTTGCATTTCCTTTTTGACTAGTATATTTGGTTTGATTTGTCGATCCTACATTTTAGTTTTACTACAAAACAAAAACAATGTGAAGCATCTAAATATATATAATATTTCTATGCTGCAGGTGTAGGTGCCTCATGTCCCATTGAGTTGAGCCCCTCCAGTGTTGTGGTGCGGTATGGAGACCCAGTTTCAGTCAACTGCACCGCAACAGTGAGCCATGATGGAATGGGTTGGGAGGCTTCAGTTGGAGGGATAGGGATTACAGAGGTCAACCATTTGCCCTGGATTGTGGAGAGTTTAACAGAATGGGGCATCTCTGCTTTTTGCTTTATTAACACTAATGAGCAGTGCCAGAAAAATCTGAACATCGTTGTTTACAGTAAGTCCTGGTTGTTGTGCGTATATTATCACAATTATATTATGATAACTCTAATAACTCTGGTATCTAATAACTCCTTTCTTTTTCTCAGCATTTCCAGAAAAAATCCAAATCAACTCCACCGCTGACTCCAATGGTATGATGGTAGAAGGGGAGGAATATAACATTACTTGTGAAATCCCCAAAATAGCACCAGTCCAAAATCTTACTGTAAAGTGGTACAATGGAGACAGAATCATTGAATCAGATGTCTTAGAAATCATTGAACCAAATAACTTAAAAAATACTAAACAACCAGTGAAACTTTTATCTACCTTCCCGTTTACACCAACTCGAAACGACAGCGGTGCCAGGTTCAGATGTGAGGCACAGATGGACCTGAGCCCAGTAGGACCACATTTGAATGTATCGTCACAGGAGCTTACTATTACAGTTGTCTGTAAGTTTGAGCTTATTTGTTTGTAATTCACATAAAATACAATTCTGTCTCAGATAGTATTTGTGACTATTATGTTTACCTGGCAAGATGGTATATGTCTGAAAGAAGGATAAAACATTACATTGTAACAAATGGTTGGTGCTTTTGCTTCTTTTCAGTTGGACCAGATGTACAGTGTTCCAATATTATTGAGCTAATGGAAAATGAATCTTTGGAGGAGAATTGCAATATAGCAGGAAATCCCACCCCCTCGGTTAAATGGCTGAAAGATGGACAACCCTTCAACTCAACCACTCCGATGAGAAGGGAAAATGCAGGGATGTACACACTTGAAGCTAATGGCTCACTCTCTGTCCAAAAGAACATCCAGGTTCATGTGTTATGTGAGTGTCACATCCACTTTTATGACAAACTAACAAAACTAATACTACATTTGAACATTATACATTTTAAAATAGCAGAAATTGCTGGATGCACAAAGTGGAAGAAGTGCTCAAGTCCTAACTGAGAGTAGCTGTCACTGTTTTAATCAAATGACTCAAACTTACAACACAGTACGCAGGTTTAAAGGTTTTAATTAACAGAGTCTTGGGAAACAAGAGCATTGAATTTCAAAGGAAGCCTGGCTACTTAATCAGGTGAAAGTCTCCGGACTGTCACTTTGTCTGTTCACATGCTGGGATGAAACACAGGTGAATATTCAAGAATGATCTCTTAAAATGTTTCTCTTAGTTCTGGTTAGTGTCAGTCAGGCCAAACTGCGACTGGAGCAGTATCTCTGTCTTCCAGCAGATAAATCCCTTTGAAGGACAAAAACTCAGTGTCATACTCAGCTGTGTGGGAGGATATTGTGGACATAAATGCAGGAGGCAGGACCTTGACTCGAAGCAAAACTTTTAATGCTGACTAGACCAAAGAAAACACAGAAAGACCAAAGTTCAGGAAAAACAAGGAAACCATGCCAGACAATCCAAAAGCCATAAATAATTGGGAAATAAATATTCTCAGGGCATTACAGAGCTGGAAGACAAACAACTATGAGGGTCAAAGCAACAAAGAACAAGGAGAGACTCAGACAATATACAATGTAATACAAGAAGGTGAAGAGGGTTAACATGACAAAAGGGAAAGGGAGTAGGACAGGACAGTGTAGGAAGGCAAAAAAAAGACAAAGCAGAAAGATGACATGAATGGAAACTACAAGGGAACTAACTAAAGGACAAGCTGAGAGTAACAAAGTTAAGAACAGAAGACTCAAACAGCAAGACTGAAATATAAACCATGAAGAGCCTATATAAAGCAGAAGATAAACAAGAATTGTAAATACAAGGGAAGAATAACAAAAAACTCAAAACCAAGGGTCCCAAACCCAGGGAGGACCACACTGAGTGTTTGTCCTTTTCCTTTGTCCTTTCCTTTTCAGACGGACCAGAGTTGAACTGCCCAAGCATTTACATGGCAGAGGAACATACTCCTCACAATCTCACCTGTACTGTTGAGGGCTTTCCTGAACCTGTCATGGTCTGGTACAGAGATGATGAGGTGGTGGAACTTCCAAAGACGTTGACGAGACTTGATGCAGGACATTACTTGATCACAGCTTCAAACAATCAGTCAAACGTTAACGCCACTGTGGAAATTATTGTTCACTGTAAGTCTTTCAGACACACGTCAAGCGAGAGTGATTACATACGTATATTTTACTCCTTTTTGTCTTAAATGAAATTATTGTCTTTAGATCAACCATCAGAGATATTTGAGCTTCAAGACCTTGAAGTCCACATTGGTTCCACTGTGGAGCTGAAGTGCTCCTCCAGTGGAAACCCACGACCAACGTATACCTGGAATTATTACCAGACTGACAATGTGATGGAGGAAAATGAAGATGGAGTATCCCGTTTGGAGATTCACAGCGCTACTGCATACAACATGGGTACCTACACGTGCCATGCATGGAACAACAAGGGAAGAATTTCCAGAACAATCAAAGTGACAGTTATAGGTAGGTGAACTGCAGTACACAGTATGCAACATAATCAATCTACCAATTATAGCCTGCTTAGATAATGTCCTGGAAAGAGTGATAAAGTATCATGGATTGTGTGTAATATGAGAGCATTAATAAAAACCAGCTGATCCGCACGCTTTTTGGCTTTTGAGTCTAAATCGAGAAGTATCGATTTACAGCTTCTCACCATTACCACTACTGATGTGTTGTTCAAACCAAATGGGGAAGAAGGGTGATGTAAGTGACTTTAAATGAAGCATGGTTATTGGTTCAGTTTTCGAGAATTTTTAAAAACTGCTGATTGACTTGCTGATAAAAAATATATATACCTCAGTTCAGATCACATTTTACCTTATATTAAGAGTAATTTGGCTAAGTAAATGTGACACATTTAACTGATATGTGTTGCAGGTGCAGTCCACCCCAAATAATTCTTTGAGCTAGGGAGGGGTGTATCCTTCCTGGGATCTTTTCCTGTTGCCTCCAAAGAAACAGCTTAAAGACCTTTCCTTTCATTTCACTACAGTGCTGGATGTGGAAATCTTGCATTATTGTAATGAAGGAATGTAGATTTGGACTGAAATAACATTTCTCACTCCCACCCTTCCTTCTGCAGGTGCTGAGCAAGAATGCCCACTTGAAATAACTCCAAATCCAATGGTGCTTGAGTACAGAAGCAGAGCGCAGGGTGCAACGTGCAGCTCAACATCCGCCATCTCCACAAATGTCAAGAGAATGTACTGGGAGGGTGTAGAATCTGATAATATGACTTGGTTTACTAACACCAATGAAGACTGGGGGATGACGCCAGTTTGCACTGCAACATTTCAAGGAATAGGAAAATGCCAAAAATCATTGAACTTTACTCTTTACAGTAAGTATTCTCAACCCGAGCTGGCAAAAATACAGACATCCTGTACTTGAGTAGAACTACACATCCTTGTGTTAAAAAATACTCTGGTAAAAGTACTGTTTTAAACTTCTTTACTAAAGTAAATGGGAAAAGGTACAGACTCAGAATGTACTCAAAGTAAGAACGTATTGAGTAGTACCTTGTGCTATATTAATGTAATAAAATTGTAGTATATGGGAATAGAATATTTTCAGTCTTCAGTTATTTCAGTCTAAATTTTATTCTAATGATTGTTCTCAGCATGACTCAGTAATGAGCATAGGAAAAAATGATTTTTTGAAAGAGCTCTATCTTCTGTTTCCTACATTGTAGAGGATAACTTTGCCTCCACACATAAACAGGAAACACAGTCAGAGGTTAAAGAGAGATTCAGCAAAACACCTGCCCACTTTATCCACTATTAGTATGCCTTTTGTGTATTACAGTTTAGGATCAAATTGATTTAATGTTTAAAAGCACAAAGTGATGTGAAATAATATCTCAACTTGAATGTGTTAAACCAAACGTAACAAGGTTGTTTTGAAAACATAAGGAATGGAAAGTATAGACAGCTGTCAGAAAAATACTCAGTATTGAACACTCAAGCAAAGTACAGATACCTGAGAATTATTTGTGCTTTGTTACTTTCCACCTCTATTCACAACAATTTTCATACTTTTGCTGCCTTCAAATTTGAATCTTAAATTGTGTTACTCTGCTCTTTCCTCTCCCAACAACTCTCCACTGTAGAAAAACCAGACAGTGTTTCCATTTACCACGTGCGTCGCTTGAGCTCTGTGGAAGAGGGCAAAGAGTTCCAGCTGCGGTGTGACATTGTCAGCATCGCTCCAGCACAAAACGTCACTGTGTTGTGGTACAAAAATCAAGGTGAGGAGCTTTTCTGTAAATATTATAGACGTACTGTGTGAGACTTGCAATACAACACAATACAGTGCTTTGAGAGTCTTTCTAGTGTCCAGCAGTGGACAACGCCACTGGATGCAAAAGAAAGATTGATCATAGAAAGAGAAAATTACGCTACCTTCACCTCCACCATATATAATAATGATGATTTAAATCAAAAGGATCCAATTTGAGTTCATCAATCTATAAGACATCTTGCCTCTGATTTTCAGTCCAGTTCTCATGTAATTTGAAGACGACTTCTGATGAGGCTTCAGCGAACATTAAATGGATGATAAACCTGTAAATGTTAGTTAAACCAACCAGTGCACTTATATAGAAAAAACAAAGTGCCTTAAGATCTAATTAAAAAGTGATTCTTGTATAGGTTTTCTGCTATGTGTACACACAACACTAGTTCATCCCTTCAGTTAGGTGTCTTTAATATGGTTGAGTGGTTCATCAGCTAGTGTTAAGATGTTTAACAAAGTGGTCATATTACAATGAGTTGACTGAAAATGAGTGAAAAAAGTAGCCAATAGCAAAAGAAAAAGCCTTTAAAAGACCTTCACAAAGCCTGTAGTAGAACTATTGTTCAAGACCGCTTTAAAACTCATTGCTTCTTATAAACTAAATATAAAGAAATAAGGAGTGGCTCAAGATCTTCTCACAGTACTGTAAGTTATGCTTAACTTCTGTTGTGTCTCCCGCTCATACATAAACAAGTAGAAATGTCAGCTTTTGTCTTTTTATTTTCTTATTTTCTGTCAGACATACTGAAAGAAACTGGCTGTCAGCTTGAAAACAACAAAACCTGCAAACTCAGTGATGTCAGATCCCCGGTAAATGTTTCTGCCACGATTAATGTCAACCTGCAAAGGAAAGACGACGAAGTGGTGTTCAGATGTGAGGCTCGGCTAAACCTGAGATTAAATCCTCTTCCGACTACAACATCCAGCACCCTTAAGATCACTGTCCTGTGTAAGATCCCACTTCATATTCACTTTTCCCTATTAGGGGAAGCTACCATTCCTTTTGTTATGTTGAACATATACTGTTACTCTCTTAAGTGTTTATGTTAAAAGTAGTGAAATGTTCAGACAAAGATGTAAAGATATTTAAAAGTACACCATTTGACTCTTTGCTCTGAACATCAGATTTCTAAAATTTGTCTTTCTATTGTGTCACTGTCATATCAGTTTATGAAAGATTTCCTTATATAGTCAACTGCTCCAGGCATAGCACATCTTTAAAGTCAAACAATAATCTTGCTAGTGCATATAGATTACAGCATGTAATTAAAAGACTAAATCCATCATTATCTATAACAATATGAAGGTAAAGATAATGTAATTACAAAACAGAGACACCCTGCTTTAACCTTGTTGCAGATATTTGTGCTATTCACTCTTTCCATTTAAATTTACTATTCTTAACATTGGTGTACGGATGAGTTTTAAACAGCATATTTGTTTATTTTGGGTGGTATTGCTTGAATACTCAGTGTTTGACATTATTCTGTTTACCTTTGTGTCACAACAGATAAGCCCAAAATTAATACCACAAAGCTTCCAAAAGAAATCCCCGTGTTCAGAGGCTACTCTGAGGAGCTTGTTTGTGAAGCAGAAGGTTACCCAATCCCAAAGATCCAGTGGCACTACAACCCAGAGTCCCATGTGAATGTGTCTAAAGGAAAACTCACTGTGTCTGAGCCGGGCATCTACAACTGCACTGCCAGCAATGACGTTGGTTCTGCATCACATGTGGTTGAAGTGATTTTAAAAGGTAACACACTTTTAACACACAGATTTTTCACCTTATGCACCTTTTCTGTACATTTTTACATGTATGTGTTTCTGGATGAACTTAAAGCCAAACAATCAGAGGGTTCCACTGCTGTTAGCCAAGACAATAAAAATATAAGACTGCCCTAGATGTTTTATTAAAAAGTCACGGCTCTTTACATGAGGAGTACAGTGGATTCACGAGGGCAGTGGAAACAACTAGGTAACAAGAAAAATGGTGAACTAGGTAGGGAAAGTAAAAATTGAGTGAGTTCCATTTCTAGGTTCTTATCTGTGACTAAAGAACCTAACATTCTTAAATATAACACAGAAGGGGAGAAGGCTATGAAAATACCACAACAAAATTTACAAAATAAACCCTAGGCAGAATACTAATAGAAATGAAAAGGAGCTGAAATAAATACTAAGGAATATAAAAATCAAATATAAGCAATAAACTTGGAAAAAAAACCTCCAGTTTCAATTCAATTCAGTTCAAATTTATTTATACAGCGCTAAATCACAACAACAGTCGCCTTAAGGCACTTTGTATTGTAAGGTAGACCCTACAATAATACATACAGAGAAAAAAAAACAATCATATAACCCCATATGAGCAAGCACTTTGGTGACAGTGGGAAGGAAAAACTCCCTTTTAACAGGAAGAGGTCTCCAGGTGACCCCAGGTCCATTATTGTCATGACAACAATGCTTTTTATTAAATCCTTCAACATGCAGACTGGAGGGACTTGGCACTGTTTCTGATTAGTAGTACTTCCTGATTCACAGCCATCCATCCTCTTAAAGGGCCTGTTTTTTTGAAGTCACATCTTGAAGTCATTCACTGAACATCTGCCTCTATTTTGGCTGTTTCCAAAATAGAGGCATATCTGACTCTAAAAAAGAGGAAACTGCACACTCATATGGCAGTGACTTATCAGTCACAAGAGCTATGTCCTACAAAATTTCCTATTTTATGTAAGCATAATTTGCAAAATATCCCCCCTGTAAATAAAACTGTATTAAATAAAACTTGAAACTACTAACTGAGATTATAAAATCTACAATGTCGAAGGTATATATGCACCAGCTTCACTTTTAAACCAATGGGGTTATGTCTGTCTTACAGTCATGGTAAAAAGAAATGCTCTCTTTAAATACAGTATAAATACAGTCTATGGATTTTGCAGTATGCACTAGTTCACTGCTGCTGGTGACATTAGGGAATGGGTAATGATTTGTGCATGTGATGTTTCTAACACCATCATAGTAACATAATAACCATAACAATAACCATAATACACTTGTTACAGTTTTCTTTCTGTTTCTGTTGCTGAAAACATTACTTTGAATGGACATTTAAGGAATTCTAAAGCATTAAATCTTATTGATATTTTATTATTTTATTTCCAGCCCCACAATTTCTGGGTGAATATGATCTATAACTTCTCACCTAAAATGCTTTCAAACTTTACCGGTATTACTACTACTACTGCACATCTTTACTTATACTTTAGCTTTTATTTTGTATGTGTATTTGCTGACCTCTTTAAATAGTAGAGTTACATATAGAGTAAAAATGTTACATTTCTATTGTTGCACACTGAAGTGTTTCCTGTTTGACTGTCTTCATTGCAGAGGACTACCTACCTCTCATCGCTGGATTTGTGGCTCTTGCAGTTGTAGCCATCAGCATTGTCTTCCTCTTAATCTACTCAGTCTACTACAAGAACACCAAAATGCGCCACTACAACTTTAAAAACCCCAAATTTAGCGAGCACAATGGGAATGTAGCTCACAGCAACGGCGACCTGCAGTTCCCTATGACCAGACTTTCAACGCAGTACATCTCTGCGTAGTAAAGAACAGACTGCTGAGCAATCTGAATTGGCTGCAGTTAACAGTGTTTTTAAAGTATGATTACCACTTCGACAAAGATCTATTCATTCAAATATCACGCAACCTTCTACTGCATATCGATTTTCCAATACATCATAATCAAAGGTGTAGTCCTATTTGTCTAAGTAACATTGTGCATCGGTCACGACAAAAGCTTTTTCACTGCAGAAGCAAATTTACATTATTCAACTACAACTGAGCAATAGTGATCAATGCCAGCCTGACCTTAGTAATATAAAACTCATCTCTCTAATCCCTTTCACCAGTTCTTACATGCTGCTTACAGCTCTTTCCTTTCTGGATGTGCCTTCTTAATTTTCCATACTGTCTGTTTGATAGTTGCCCGCTCTCTCTCAAACTTGCCTCTCTCCCTCATGTAATCTGTGGTGAATTTTGCACCACTTTTCACACATTTAATCTCAGGGTTATGAACATATCTGACTGCTAGTTTCTGAAGCCCTAATTTGCCCTTGCCGTGTAATTATTGAAATGAATGTAATTATTGTAATGTATGTAATTTGGGGCATGGTTAGATCACCCAAAGCTTTCTTTCCCATGAGCACATTTTAGTGAACGCATCATCACGGTAATTTGCTCTGGTGCTTTCAGTCACAAAACTGACACTCTGTCTCTTCGGTAAACTCTAGCAGAGCCTTTCTGACCTCAAAAGAAGGTTTTGTGATGGCACAGGTCGTTACTAAATCTGGCCCTAGATGTCAAGATGACATTGTTGACCAATTACTTTGTTGTCTTTTAACTAAAACTCTTAAAGTGACAGCTATATTTTGAATGATTAAGCTAAGTGGATGTTTTATTTCCTGTCTTGGAGAAACAAAATGTTGGGCATGACTCTGGACTACACCTCTGATTATAATAGTGTTTCATCCTTAAGAGAGTAATGCTAGGTGCAACCACAGTTCCATGAGTCTAATCATTTAAAGAAAAAAATAGCATCAACCATACTTGATTTAAATTTGACAGGGTCTCTCCATGTTCCCCTCTTCCTTCCATGAAAGTTTTGTTCTCACCACTCCACTCACAAAACTGTAATTTCACTGTGAATCCTAAACTTGAGCACTCATCAGCTTCACTCACAAACTAACGTGACATCATATCCACAATTATCACTGGTCATTAGAGCTATGTGAGCACACTGAATACTGTTTTTGTGTATCACTAATTCAATCTTTATTTACCAAACAACCCACAACATTTCAACAGTTTATTCTTTCAACTCGTAAATGAGGCTCAGTCAAATTTTAATCAAGGGGTTTTTTTGTAACTTGATTGCACCTACCATATTTACACAAGTGTGTATCTACTACTGGATTCTTGCCAGTTTTCACTGGATAGAAATATGTGAAGGAGTGATAAGTTTGCTTCTGACTTGAAAGTAGAACCTTTCCTAATTTAATGAGCACAAAGATATTTGATGTTTTTATTTTTTGTTTTTTTCATGGTTCTTTTTCCTTCTTAAGGTTTCAAATCAGTATGCTTCAAGCTGAAATTCAAAATATATATATATATATCAATTACACCGTCTTGTCACCAGGTGCATTTCACAGGGAGATTTGGTACATAATTTTTTTTTTTTTTTAAACATCTCTGCAGAGCTCAGCAGTGCACACACACACAGACACACATGCAGCAATTTCATTTTTTAACTTCCCTTTATCACAGTCATACATATCATATAAAAATGTCAGTCAAAATGTAGCTGTTAATGTGACTGTGTTATGTAATCAAAATGTGCAGAGATGCTCTAACAATGTACCAATCTCCATGTGAAATTTAACAGGTGAGGACCTACAAGCATTACAGTACTTCAGTGTATACCATGTATTGAGCCAACTGTTGTTTCAGTCATAACTTCCTATAAGTCACTCTGCATTCCTTTCTACATATGTAGCCTTTTCTGTGCCTGGTTCTTTCTATGCCAAAATCTAAAAGGTCTCTCATTATGGGACAAATTGTCCTGTTCCACAGATGAGTGACCACAGGCACTGCTACCCCAGTGTCTATATGAGCTGTATGTAAATGCATATATATATATATATATATATATATTTATTTTTATTTTTTTTTTCCTTTTAAGAAAACGTAAAGACTATTTAATGTATTATGAAAATGGACTGCATGGCGATATGATGGCATTGCAAATTATTGAAGGGTTAATGGAGTTCAAAGCCTTTTTGTGAAGGGTGAGGAGACCTTTATAACACATATGTATATACTGTTGTAAATATTTGTGACTGAGGAAAAAATAAGTATTTTCTTATTAAAATGATCACTTTTTAAACATGTTGTTGCTATTTATATGCATGTACAGCGAGTATGGCATATTGAAGAAAACTGATGGTTTCAGTTCAATTCAGTTTTATTTATATTGCACAAAATCATTACAACAGTCGCTGCAAGGCGCTTTATACCATAAAGTAAAGACCCTACAATAATACAATAATACCCCTTTCAAGCAAGCACTTGGCGACAGTGTGGAGAAAAAACGCCCTTTTAAGCAGAAGTAACCTCCAGCAGAACCAGACTCAGGGAGGTGCAGCCATCTGCTGCAACCAGTTGAGGGTGATGGGAGAAGGCTAGGAAAGGAAGGTGGAAAGTTCCAACAAAGGAAAACAGTAAATAGGGTTTTAAAACTCTTTACAAATAATTAAGAATGGCTGTTGAAAACTAAAGGAAAAAAAAGAAAACTAAAATCAAAAGAAAATTGATGGCTAAATACCAACATTAGCATGTCTTATTTAAATGATAATAATGTGATGAAATACTAACGTCTTGATGCATTCTCAATCATCCAGGAAAATAAATCTCCAAAAGTTGATTCTGTTCATCTGGACGTAGCGTTTTGTGGGAGAAACGTTTCGTCACTCATCCAAGTGACTTCTTCAGTCTCAGCTGACTGCAGGTTTCCCCAAATCCAACTTTACTCGTAACCCGGAAGCTCTCCCCACACACAGCCTTATGGGAACAGTAGTCTACCGCTACACTTATAAACAGTACATTTGCATAATTACTGAAGTCATTATGCAAATGTACTGTTCATAAGATTTGGGGAAACCTGCAGTCAGCTGAGACTGAAGAAGTCACTTGGATGAGTGACGAAACGTTTCTCCCACAAAACGCTACGTCCAGATGAACAGAATCAACTTTTGGTGATGAAATACTAAGTTCTGAATCGAAAAGGGAGTCCTACCCAGTACTAAACAAGGTGTACCTAATATACTGACCAGTGAGTCTAGTATGACTGTGACTAAAAAGATTACATTACTCCATACAAGCTACCCAACACGAATCCATCTACTTTTATCTAATCCACTTCAAAGATCTATTTTTTCCTCTGCATTTATGTTTACTGACTCTCTGCATCAAAGAGCCACTTGTGTCACTTAATGCATCACTTTAAATGAACCTTTTCTTGTCTTTACACTAAATGTTGCTACTTTACATTTTAACTAACTGCATTGTCTTTGTCACTTTAAACTGTGATTTATTAGCACTGCTGCAGTGTTTTCTTAGTCAGGGGTAGTGAGTGCACTCAGTGTCTCTCTGTGCCCACTGTTGGGGGAGGGACAGTTTCCTCCCCGGTAACTGCTGGGAGCTGGGAGCGGCGTGCTGCTGTCAGCTGTAGCTTAGCTTAGCTTTCTCCTAAAAAAGTCAACAAGTCGCCGCTGGTTTACTTAGCAGCTGAGCTGAAGCGATATACACTCCAGCTCACTGTAAGAGAAAGGAAAGCCAAGGAAAAGGAGCGGCAGCTGTTGGAATAAGAGACTCAGAAAGTTTACTCTAATGGATTATTTGAGCTTTCTTCGTCTTCTTTCAGCCCTTTTGACAGTAGAGCTGTTATCGCTTTCTAACGGGGCAGAAACCAGTAAGTAAGAAACACTTGAGAGCTCATGTTTTCTTTGCTGTTGACATGGAAATAACAGAGGCTAAGGGTTCCATCCCTGCGTGCTTTGGAGTTTGCTTATAGCAAAAAGGGAGTGTTTAAAAAGTTGGGAAAGTGTGAATGAAGTTTTTAGTGAAATCCTTTATTTATCCAGGAAAAAGTTTCACTGAGTCTAGTTTTCAAGAGAGGCATGTACAGGAAGCCTATTCCTAAACGATTAAATGGGAGACAAAAAATGACAAAAGTGGGAAAATTAGTGACTTTTATTGTTGGGGTTATAAGGATCTTCTGTATATTTACATTTTCCCCCAACAATCTGTTTATTGTAGATGCATGGTTAAAAGATATATGTCTCAGGTGTCATAACATTGTACTTTGTAATATGTGGAAATGAACTGAGTTGAATGTGACGCATTTAACTGATATGTGTTGTTGGTATAGTCCTCCTCAAAGAATGGTGGGCAGCAAGTGCAGACTTCCCTGTGGGAGGGGTGTATCCTTCCTGAGTGTTTTCCTGTTGCCTACACAGGAACAGCTTAAAGAGCTTTCCTTTCATTGCTATTTCACTACAGCGCTGGATGTGGAAATCTTGCATTATTATATATAATGGAGGAATGTTGACTTGGACTTTTACTACCACTCATCTTTCTGCATGTGCTAAGCAAGAATGCCCATTTGAAATAACTCCAAACCCAATGGTGACTGAATACAGAAGCAGGGTGCAACATGCAGCTCAACATCCACAATCTCCACAAATGTCTAGAGAATATACTGGGAGGGCGTAGAATCTGATAATATAACTTGGTTTGCTAACACCAATGATGACTGGGTGGTAACGCTAGTTTGCACTGCAATATTTCCAAAACTACGAAAATGCAATAAATCATCGAAATGCACTCTTTACACTTTTACCACCTTCAAACTTGAATGTCAACTTTTGTTACTGTGCTTTCTTTCTGTTACTGTGATTCCCTCTCCCAACAACTCTTTACTGTAGAAAAACCAATCAGTGTTTCCATCAATCACGTGGATAACGTTACCTCCATGGAAGAGGGCAAAGAGTTCCAGCTGCGGTGTGACATTGTCAACATTGCACCGGGAAAAAAACCCACTGTTTTGTGGTACAAAAATCAAGGTGAAGAACTTTTTTTGTAAATGTTATAGCTTACGCCAGGTTTCTTTGTCTGTATTATGCTGGGGGAGTGAGAAATGGGTACAGACGAACGTGAAAATGCAAGACATAAGGCAAAAACTGAGTTTATACAATTCCAAGTTTAATTATTATATCCATATTTGTTAGGACCTCTTTAATTCTTCAATACAACCCAAACTTTCTTGGGGAAGCTTGTAGTTTCTTTAAATAGTCTTGAGAAATAGATCTCCAGGCTTCTTGAAAGACATTCAAAGCTCTTTTTTTAAATATTAGTAGCCTTTTGTTCTGTTCTTTGTCAAGATCCCACACTGCTTTGATAATGTTGAGGTTCGGGTTCTGGGGAGGCCAATCCATGACTGTTTCATTGTTTGTTTTTCTGTCCAGGTATGCGTTTATTGTGTTGGCAGTGTGTTTGGGATCATTGTCATACTGAAAAATGAAGCATCTGCCAATCAGCCACTTTGCAGATGGTATTGCATAGTGGATGATGGTACTTTTCTGTGTTCATAATTCCATCAGTTTTGACAAGATTCCAAACACCACTGGCTGAAATGCAAACACTTACTGCATGTCTCTCCTGACCTTCTCCATGCATATAGATGAAGATTTGAACCCAAAATTTTTCATTTTGATTCATCAATCCATAAGACCTGTTGCCACTGATTTTCAGTTCAATTGCTATAATTTGGCAGCTGTTTTTGCATGTTGTCCTCCACTGGTCCAGTATTGCCTTACATTTCTTTAAAGACACACAGCACACCAAAGTCTCAAGATAGTGGTTCCCTGGGAATTACTTGATTGATGCAACAATTCTATTTTATGCCTGTAAAACTGTGTTATCTTTGGCATTTTTATGAAATAAAAATACAACAAAATTTGTGTTTGCAACAGGATGCTTGATTCTTGCAACGTTTTCTGTTATGTATAGACACAACACTGATTCATTACTTGAGTTAAGTATTAAGACATTTAGCAAGCAAAGAAAAAATTCCTCTGAAAATGGTTAGGTAGGAGTGGACTGAATAAGTGAAGGTAATAGCCAATATCCAAAGAAAAACCTTGGAAAGACCTCCAGAAAGTGTGGGGAACTATTGTTCGAGATCATTTTAAAATATTACAAGAAAGTCAGGCAAAATGTAAAGAAATAAGGTGTTGCTTGAGACTTTTTCACGGTACTGCAAGTCATGCTTCATTTCTGTTATGTCTCCGACTGATATGCAATCAGGTGGAAATGTCAGCTTTTGTCTTTTTGTTGTCTTATTTTCTGTCAGACATACTGAAAGAAACTGATTGTCAGCTTGAAAACAACAAAACCTGCAAATTCAGTGATGTCAGATCCCCGGTAAATGTTTCTACCACGATTAATGTCAATCTGCAAAGGAACGACAGCGGAGCGGAGTTCAGATGTGAGGCTCTGTTAGAAACGGGAGCAAACACCCCTCAAAATACAACATCCAGCACTCTTAAGATCACTGTCCTGTGTAAGATCCTATTTTCATATTCACTTTTCCCAATTAAGAGGAATCTACCATTCCTTTTGTTATGTTGAACATATACTGTTTTTAAGTGTTTATATTAAATGTCGTGAAATATTCAAATAAAGAGGTAAAGATATTTAAAAGTACACAATTTGAACAAAAAGTTCCACTTTGGGATTCTTTGCTCTGAATACCCAATTTCTAAAAAATTTTTCATGCTATTCATTCTTATATTCTCAATTGGATTCATCTCAGAGGTGTACAGATGGGTTTGAAAATATGCTATTCAAATTGTAACGCATTGTTTGTTTTTCATGGTATTGCTTGAATACTCATTGTCTTGACATTACTGTATTTACCTCTTTGTCACAACAGATAAGCCCAAAATTAATACCACAAAGCTTCCAAAAGAAATCCCCGTGTTCAGAGGCTACCCTGAGGAGCTTGTTTGTGAAGCAGATGGTAACCCAACCCCAAAGATCAAGTGGGGCTACAACCCAGAGTCTCATGTGAATGTGTCTAAAGGAAACCTCACTGTGTATGGGCCTGGCATCTACAACTGCACTGCCAGCAATGATGTTGGTTCTGCATCATATGAGGTTAAAGTGATTCTAAAAGGTAATACATTTCTGTACTACATGTTTCTGCAGAAACATAAAGCTGAAGTTCTGCAAAAGCATGAATATAAGGCTGTCCTAGACTGTATATAAAAGATGGACATGGCCAATGTGGCATTTCCCATGTAAATGGTAAATGGTACTTATGTATTGCTCTATTTGAGAACTTTTACTACAAGTCACCCAATCACACACACATTCATATGTCTGTCATATTTTGGAGTGTAACAGATCCAAATGGAATATGGATAAAACGACAGATAAACAATGAGCACAATCACACAGAACACAGTACAATTCAACAAAGGACAAATAAAAAGACACAACTCTTTAGATGAGAACCACGGAGGGTTCGTGAGGGCAATTGAAACAACTAGGTAACAAGAAATAGGTGAAGATAATCAAGGCCAACCAGACAAGAGGAAGTAAAAATAAAAACAAGATACTGAAGACAAACAGTTAATAAAATAAAAAAGGAAGTCACTGACTAACATACAGACAAGACCCTAACATACTTTGAACTAATGAACTATGAAATACCACAAAATAATATACAAAAAACTAACACCAAATAATAAGTGCAAATAACTCACAATTTTGGGTTCAAGACCAAGGATCATAACAACAATGACCTGGGTTAACACAGGTTCAGTATCTTGTCCATGAATCCTTCAACATGCAGACTAGAGAAGCTAGGGACAATTCTTAAAGCCATGCACTGTTTCCTTTTTAAACCCATGGAATATGACTGTCTTATTCATGGTAAAAAGAAAATCCACTCTCTTTAAGTTCTCAGATTTCTTCATCAGAAAGAAGAGTGGGCGAGAATTCCCCCCAAATCACTTGCAAACAATTATTTAACTTATTGCTGCTAAAAGTGGTTGTCCAAGCTACTGAATCATCATAAGTACTTGGTTTTTGTTGAATAAATAATGATGCTGGTGTTCATCTCGGGCTTAATTCGTTTTAAGACCTTGTAAAGTCAAGGTGATATGATATGTAAAACCCTACAGCTTTCTTTTTACCATGACTGTATATTTAAGTATAATTGATGACTATGAGGGTCCCTTCATGCTCCAAAAACAACAGCTTCGGGAGGTGGTAGAGTGGTAAATGTGTAGCTAAAATATCTGCAGGAATTTAAAAAATTTCAATTTGCTGCTATAACTTTGCACTGTCCACGTTTTGCTGTGACACAACAAATTTCCCACATGTGGGACTAATAATCTTCTTATCTCTCTTATCTTTTAAATATGTTGGGGAGATCCGCCATGAAAATTTGAGGCTATGATCAAATACAGGATATATCCACAATAAGTTTGGAGTTCCTAATAAAGTGCTCAGTGACTCTATGATGCCCTATGTTAGTTTTCGTTCAGTTTCAGAAAACATTACATTGAATAGTAATTTCAATAGTAGTGCAGGAGGCTTCGAAGAACCTGGGCAGATCACCAGTTTCTCACAGGGAGACAGACAGCCATTCATACCCACACACCTGTGGACAGTTGCCAATTTTAAGGAAATATAAATCATAAAATGGACAATTTAGAATTACCAATTAACCTAACCACACTAACTGCATGTTTCTGGGCTGTGGGGGGGGAAGCTGGAGTACCTCGAGAGAACCCAAGCAAACACAGAGAAAACCTCCCAACTCCACAAAGAAAGGAGTGTGTGGAGATGGTAAATCATAAAATTATATTCCACAAATCTCTCTGTAAATATAACCTATAGCCTGTCACGTAGAACACACTAGAAACTTAAGGGGTACTACTACTTTGCAATTGATCTTCCTGCCCCAATACTTGGTCATTTTAAAAAATAAATTAGAAGCTATCAATCTTTATTTTTATTTGCACTTTTTAATTTTGCATGTTTGTTTGTTGACCCCATTAAATTATAGAGTAAAAAGTTTACATTTGTATTGTTGCACATAGGAAATGAACACCCTTGCATTGTTTCCCGTTTCACTGTCTATATTGCAGAGGACTACCTCCCTCTCATCGCTGGATTTGTGGCTGTCACTGTGGTAGCTATCTCCACCATCTTCATCTTCATCTACTCAATCTACTACAAGAACACCAAGATGCGCCACTACAGCCTTAAAAACCCCAAATTCAGCATGCACAATGGGAATGTAGCTCACAGCAATGGTGACCTGCAGTTCCCAATGACCCGACTATCAAAGCAGTACATCTGTATATAGCACAGAATAGACTGCTGAGCAATCTGAACGGTCTGCATCTCTCTGCCACCAGGGTTAACAGGTTTTTCTTGTTTTGTTTTTTATTGCTGTTGTTGTTGTTGTTGTTGTTTTTTTAAGTCTGAATACCGAGCCAAATACAAAGAAAGACTATTCTGTCCTCCAAACGTCAATCACCCTGTTATTCTCACACAGATTTCCCCTTACATTATAATCAGAGGTGTAGTCCTATTTGTATAAGTAGCGCATCGATCACAGGCACACAGCCTTTAGAGTTATTTGTTTTTAAGGCTATATCACCAAAGTGGCAAGTTTAAATTATTCAACTATAACCATAACATGCTGCTTACAGCTCTCTCCTCCCTGGATGTGTCTTCTTTGTTTTCCATGCTTTCCTGTTTGATAGGAACAGTCTCTCTTTAACATTGGTGCCATCTCTCTTCCTCACTTATTCTCCAGTGAACTTTAAATTCTATAGTTGTTACATTGTAGGCACACAGCTGTGTGCAGTGCTTTTGGTATGTGCTGAAACTCTTCACCGAGTCTGCTCTAAATATGCAGAGTGAAGAGTCCCTTTCTACTCTGGTGTTTTTCTACACATCATACGTGTCATCTTTTCCACACAGATTTTAGGTTTATACTGTAGAGTAGTTTGGCCCTAGATAGCCCAGCTTTGATTACTTTTTTTAAACTTTGTTCCATGAAATATTGTTGACGTGACAACTGAATTTCGACCGATTAAGCTAACTGTGAATATGTTGTTTCCTCTCTGGTGGGAAAAAAAGAGGTGGGGACTATACCTGCAATTGTAAGTGTTTTATCCATAAGGCAGTAATACTAGGTGTAATCACAAATTTCCTTGATTTGAATAATTTAAAGAAAAAATAATGAAAACCATACTTGATTTAAATTTGGCAGGGTCTCTTTAAGGTCCTCTGCTTGTTAACATGTTCACCACTTCCATCATGGCTCCTGTTTTTAGATCCTTCAATGAAAGATCAGTTCTCACTACTCGACTCACAAAACTATAATTTCACTGTGAATCCTAAACTTGAGCAAATATCAGCTACATTGACGAACTGATGTGACTTCATATCCATGATTAACACTGATAATTAGATCCGTGTCTCACGAGTCCAAGCCCAAAGGCTGAGCTAAGGTAAGGACTATGTGGAGTCACCACACAGCACATTGAATGCTTTTTTTGTGCCACCAAACAAAACACAAGACTTATCTCTCGGGGCCTTGCTTCATCCTTTTCCTATAAAGAAAGTAGTCAGAATGTGATTTACATTCAGTGATCTGAAAATAGCAGCCACACTGGAAGCAGTTTGGTTTTAAGGAAACAACAAAATAAAGTGAGGGTCAGAAACATTTAAATCAGGTTTTTGATTTATTTTTTTATTTTTATTGTAGCTTTTACTCTTTGTGACTGTTATTGCACCTGGTGTAGTTACACAAATGAGCAACCTCGGCTTGAGATGTACAAGTCTGTCTATACTACTGGATTCTTACCAGTTTTCACTGGATAGAAAGAAGTGAAGGAGCAATCCAACTCGAAGGTGAAAAATTTTCCCATTTTATTTTTTATATCTGATGCATGGTTGGTTTCACTAATGTTGATGTTTCTGTTAACCTTAAGACTTCAGATCAGAACCGTATGGGATTTTTCACGTCTTTAGGACATTGTGAATCTCAGACTGCTGTCCTTTAAACTGTTAAACTCACGGGAAATGCAAAGCTTTTATAAACTGCTTTTACTTATTGCCTGCCCTGCCAGCAGTGCACACACAGCAGTTTTCTTATTTAACCTCACTCTTCAACGCATATCATATTGAATGTCTATATGAATTGTATATTCAGGGTAATATTTGATGTAAATCCAAAAGTTTATATTTATTTATGAGAAACAGTAAAGGCTGAATAATTTAGTGTTGAAAATGGACTGCGCACTGGTTAGTAATGCAAATTATTGAAGGGTTAATGGAGTTCAAATCCTTCGTGTGAAGGCTGAGGAGAACTTTATGACACATTTGTATATACTGCTGTAAATATTTCTGACTGGGGCAAAAGTGTATTTTGTTATTAAAAATGTCGCTTTTTAAAACATGCTGTTCCTATTTATATGCATGGAAACATCCAAGTATTATAGTGTAATAAAGACAACTGAGGAGTTCAAGAAAGGACAATTTGGATATGTAGTTTTAAACCTTTTTTACAAGTAATTAAGAATGGCTGCTTTATTTGGTTATTGGCATGAATAAAATTAAAAAAGAAAATTGTATGCCTAAATACAGACTCAGTAACCCTAAGCATACCATTGTATTTAAATCATAACAATAATATTTTTGGGGGGGTAAAGGAGGAATAACAGTACAGTATTTATGCTTTACCTGAACCTGCAGCACAGCACAATGCATATGGAAAAGCTCTGCTTTGTCCACCACACATATCTCTAAGAACATCAACTACAAGAACAAAAAGTTAATATCATTCTTTTGCCTTCCCCCATTTTTCAGAATGGTTCATTAGTGTGTTGAAGCATAGCATGTCCATCCTGTTACCCTTATTTATAAAATAAGCTGATATTTTATGTGTTTTGATGGTGGATGCACTATCAAATCCTTTTTGAAGTCTTCCTCTGCTAACCTGTTGTGGATCACATGGTTAATTGTGGCTGCTTTAAACATAAAACTGAGAATATTCTTTAGTGTATTTATATAATCCATGTATCACATTTTTTATACCGTATATATTTTGATATGTGGATCCCAAACATGTTGGGTAACGAGACTTTTCATGTAAAAGAAGACTATAAAATGTGTTTAAATGATCATTTCAAAATAGAATACAATGATTTGTTTTAATTATCCCTTACATGTAATATATGAGTTATATTTTAAAGCAGTCCAAATGTATACATACAGATAATTATAAGGATGGTGAGATCATTAAAATAAACAAGCATTTTACAAGAAACTGTAACAGTGAAAATTCCATGTTGTCTAAACGAATCAATGGGGTCTCTTGAATATAAATATATATAACTAAGTTCAAATGGTGGGCTGGTATATGTCCCATTTACATTGGTGCATACAATGTAAAACTAAGGAAAAATGTTCCAAAAGATTCCAAAAAATCTTGATTTTATTTTGAAAATATGCTCATGCTCTACATACTGGGTTCAGTACCGGTTTAGCATAGAGTATGTGAAGCATTCACAGGTGTGATGTCATCTCAGTTATCTTCTCTCCACCTTTTCTCCCTTTTTTGTTTTGCTCTTTCCTAAATAACTAACCAACTAAATAAAATAAAAAGATTTTAGTCATGTCATTTTATACATCATAAAAAATAAACATTAAAAAAAATATACTGTGTTACTACCTTCAATTTTGGTTTCAGTTTTGGTCACAGCTTGTGGGCAGAGCAGCAGGGGCGACACAGGTGTGTGACTAGCTGTATTCAGCCGGGTCTAATTTATTTGTCATTTCTTTGAGAGCGTGTTGTCCTCTATGCTGAAACCATGATGTGGTTCTTCTTCTTCTTTGGCTTCTTAATCACGTGTACAGGTGAGTTTGTTATCTATCGTGTTTGTTTCTTTGTGATATAAAGTTACAATATTATGTCTCCGTTAATTTATAATTCATATCAGCTCTGTTAATGTACCATATAAAAATACTGCCATACTGTCTATGACCTTATATTTTTATATTTGATATTTGCTTTATTTCGCTTGATGGGTTTAGTTTCAGTTTTCGTGTGATTCTGTAGGTTAAGCGAAACTTGTAAATGATACAGCATACTTGTGAAACCTGTTAAACTTGTAATTCCTTGAAAGGTATGACAGAGTTACCAAGTGACAAACAAGAATCTTCTGTTCATAAAATATTTTCTTTTCTACTAAACGGCTTTTTTTCTCCTTCCTATAAACCACATTATCATCTACAGGAGAAACAAAGCATGGTCCCACAAAGCATCTTAAAACTTGATTTATGGGGCTATACTAATTAGACCAGCTTTCATTATTGTTCATCTAATTCATGTAATGTTGTTCATTAGATTGGGCATATTTCTGATGTCATGAGTAGATAGTTTTAAGCTTCTAAAATTGATGTATTTTGGTGTAAAAAAAAAAAATAGCCTCTGTTTGTGGCACCTGTTATGCTGTAGATACTGTCTGATCCACAGTCCTAAGGAAAATCTAGTATTCCAGTGTAGTTTGATGCTTAGTGTCTTTTTAAGAGGTTTTTAAAACCAACATATTCTGTTTTCATGAAAATGAAAAAAGACTCCTTTAAAACTTTCTGTCTGGGGCGTTAAAGAGGATGACTGTAGTTTTAGTTGTCTAATGTTTTTTTTTTTTTACTAGAATGACAACAGGTTCAAGTGTTAATGCACAAAGTCAAGTGAGAGGAAAGAAAGCAGTGTTGGGTATGTTGTGATTTGGGAAAAGGTGTTGAAATATCAGTTTTTTGTTTTAAAATATTGAGTGGCTCATCCTTTAAGTGGAGATTCTTCAGTCCCCTGAACTGAGTACCAGCCATGTTTACATCGCTGTTTGTGCCATATGCCAAACTTAAGTCTACTTCTTCTCTAGGAAACCCTGCAAGTGCCTCCTGTCCATTACAAATTAGTTCCCCTAGAGTTGTGGTGAGACTTGAAGGCTCCTTGTCAGCCAACTGCACCTCATTATCTGACCAGATTGATGGAATGGGCTGGGAGTCTCCATATGGAGGATTGGACCTTACCCAGGGTGTCACTTCTCTTCTCTTTTCAATTGACTCTGTGCCAGTGTGGGAGTTAGAGCCAATGTGTTTTGTAAATCTCCATGATGGTGATCAGTGTGTAAAACTGTTACCAGTCACTGTTTATAGTAAGTAGCCTTAACTTTCTCATATATTTCCTAGAAAGGTGTTTTAATATTAGAACACTGAATGACATTAATTCATTTTATTTCTTCTACTTGCAGAAATGCCAGACAGTGTGTCATTGAGACAGAATTCAACTACAGTGAAAGAAGGTGAACAGTTTGCCATACAGTGTGACATTGTTAATGTTGCACCAGCAATAAATCTCTCTATGCTTTGGCACAAAGGAAATAAGATCTTAAATTCTGAGACATTTGATGACTCCAGTCCATCTCCCGTCAGTAAGTCATCTGTCCTCACTCTGACTGCTCATAGAGATGATGATGGAGCTGAGATCTGGTGTGAAGCAAAACTAAACTTGTGACCAGGAGAACAAGGTCCTGCCATGATGCGCTCAATGTCGCATAGTGTGACTGTACTCAGTGAGTTTTCATCACTTGTAAAAATATTACATATACAAGATAGTTTATTACAGACAGAGCAGAAAGACTGAGAAGATGAGCTGAGAGCGACAATGTTAACACATTTCCCATCTCCCACAGGGGCTCGAACAACCTTTGGAGTCATGCTGGCAATAGGTGTGGCCATTGGAGTTTTGCTCCTCATTGCTGTTGCATATTATGTGACACCCAATGGCACAATCTCTTTCCACAATTGTGGCTATCAACCAGGAACTCCCTCAGGATGAGTATAAGGTAAACCTTTATCTTCTTATAAAAATGCACATCTCTGCTATTATTATTATTTCTAATTATTTTATTTGGTGTTTGGAGAAAACATCTGTAACATGTCTGTTGATGGCCGACGGACATGTCTGCTCTGCGTGCTCTGTGGGTGTTCTTCTGTTCAAAGCTGTAGCTTTAAAAATGCACCTTAAAACACACATGCATCAACACTACAATGAGCGGGTGGAGGGAGGTTTGGAGTCTTCTCTCACCCCCATTCTCTGCAACCTGCTGGAGCAGGGGGGCTAGGAGGAGGAGTTGGCCGTCCAACTGCGGTCTGGAGTATGGAGCCTTCCTGCTGCTGCGGAGTCGGGGCGGTCTGCCTCCCCCCACCGCAGGGAAAAGGGAAACACCACCTGGGTCTGGGTGCAGTTCCCCCCTCCAGGGGCGGGGGCACCTAGACCCGGTTTGTAGAGTACGCTTGGGGAGTGTGATCGTGTGTACAGCGTCTCTTTATGTCTGTCTCCACGTTGGTTGAGTGTGGAGTAAGTGCATATGAGAGCATGAGGGTGGGAATGGATGTTTGTATCTGTGTGTGCCTGTATGTCTGTGTCTATATGTCAGATTGGGTGTCAGGCGCCACCTCTCTGGGGACATCTCAGGCCCTCCAAGGTTTGGAGGCCTATCTCCCCCTACCACCACTTCCCCTGCCAGTGGCGGACCCCCTCAGACATCGGTGCGTTGGTGGTTCTTTGTGTCCGGGGATGGGCGTCCAGGTACACACCAGCTCACTCCTTGGCGGCCGCTTATCGGGGCCTGGAGCCTGGGGCTCGCTCGGGCCACTTCGGAGGTGGGGTGCCCCCGGCCTCTCGGCCTGGGGCTCGGTCACTCAGGCGCAGCTGGCTGCCGGCGGAGCTCACGGGCGCGTCACTGCAACTCCCCCTGGCTTCTGCTCCGCGGCTGCTGAGTGAGCCCTCATCTGGGACTCTCCTCAGCTCTTTCCGGGACAGTGGCGCAGCTGCCCCTCTGTTGGTCTTCCTTGGTCTCTTGTGTTCTGGGGGCCTCTGGATGTCTGGAGTTTTGATCTCCTCCACACCTGCTTCATGCCCTGGAGGACGGGGCTGTGGCCCCCCCACACCCTCTAGCAGATTATTACATGAAGGAACCTTTTAAAAAACAAAAAACAAGCGCGTCCATGCTCACAGGTGTACACACGGGTGATCACACCCACAAACTACACCCTTTTTGGCTCCTACCTCAAAGCACACTGTGTTCTGTTGATCTTATGTGCTGCACAATAATGTTTAACATTTAGTATTTACTGTCATATTCCCATATATCATTGTGATGTTGTTTATTCTATTACTCTTGTTCTCTTCTGCTTGCTTTCTTTTTTCTTTCTCAGCAGGTGATCCAGGTGATTGATATATGCATTTTTTTTTCTCTGCCCGTTCTGTTGGTTTTTGTTTTTTGCCCTTCTCCCCCGTCCCTCTTCTCAGCTGTTTCTCTTTCCCTCTTTCTTTCTCCCCTTCTTTCCCCCAGTCAAGTCTGTCCCGTATTCAGTAAGTGAAAATAAAATAAACAATAAAAGGTGAATCAAATGGACCATTACGGCAAGGCTGGGATGGTCAGTTTGGTAAAGTAAATCCGTTGGGCATCTTTCTTTGCCTTTAGACAACAATTCTGATGGCAAAAGAGCCAAACGGGACAGGCCAAAAAAAAAAAAAATGCATTATCTTGTCAGCTATCTCTAAAGCTCCACTAATCAAGACTGCTGCCCTAACACATATTTGTGGCTTATTATGGAGGCATGACTCACTGCTTCCTGGACTTTTTTTGGACACCTTTTCCACGCAGTTATTTTCTGTTTCAGTTTTAGGCAAAGTTTTCCATTGTATTTGCATGTCTGTAGCTGATGTCAGGATGGTTATTTGAGTGAACTGGTCTTGTTGCTACTGAAGGTGGTTCTACTACCCATTGAATCACATGGCTTTTTTTCCGTTGTTTTCACTAATTTGCTTATCCATTTTGATTTAGTTTTTGTTAAATACAGTGTAGTGAAAAGGTATTTACCCTTTTCTTGAATTCTTAGCTTTTTGTATTTTTGTTACACTTGAATGTTTCAGATCATAAAATAAATGTTAACATTAGACAAAGATAACCTGAGTAAATGAAAAATGCTATTTTTAAATTATGGTATATATGATGGTATGGGATCCAGTCAACCACAGAGAGAGCCACAAATGGAGAAAACTTGGAATAGTGGCGAACCTTCCCAGAAATTGTTGAACCTACCAAAATTACTCCAAGAGTGCATCAACATCAAAATCTCATCCAGAGGTCATAAAATAACCCAGAGAAGCATCTAAAGAACTGCAGGTCTCACTTGTCTCAGTTGAGGTCAGAGTTCATGATTCAATAATAAGAAAAAGAGTGGGCAAAAAATAGCTTCATTGGAAAGTTCCAAGTTTAAAAATCACTGCTGACCAAAAAGAACACAAAGGCTCAGATGGCCCGTCTTCTGTGGACTAGCTAGACAAAAGTTGAACTTGCGTCCCGTTACATCCATCGCAGCAGTCCATTTAAAGGACATCATAGCACCAGTCAAACATGGTGGTGGTAGTGTAATAATCTGGGGCTGCTTTGCTGCTTAAAGACGTGCACAACTTACAATTTACTGAACAATGAATTCTGCTCTCTAACAGAAAATCCTGAAAGAGAATATGCAGCCCTGAACCTCAAGCATGATTGGATTGTGCAGCAAATCCAGAACAGACCAGCATGTGCACCTCTGAATCGCTACAGAAAAAAATACAATAATAAATTACGGCACTGTTAAACTCACGGGAAATGCAAAGCATTTATAAACTGCCTTTCCTTATCACCTGTCCTGCCAGCAGTGCGCACCGCAGTTTTATTATTTAACTTCAGTCTTCCATATATGTCGTATTGAATGTCTCTGTATATTCAGTTTAATATTTGATGTAAATCCAAAAGTTTATATTTATTTATGAGAAACAGTAAAGCCTGAATAACTTATTGTTGAAAATAAACCGCACACTGATGTGTTAATAATCCGAATTATTGAAGGGTTAATGGAGTTCAAGTTCTTCGTGTGAAGGCTGAGGAGAACTTTATAACATATTTGTATTTGTTTGTATGTGCTGTAAATATTTGTCACTTAGGCAAAAGTGTATTTTCTTATTAAACATCTTGTTGCTATTCATATGCATGTAAACAGCAGTTATTAGTGTAATAAAGGAACATAAAATATACAAGGTTGTAAACCTCTTTGCCAGTAATTCAGAATAGCTGTTTTCTTTGGTTGTTGTTATGAGCAAAATTAAAATCGAAAGGAAAATTGTAGGCCTAGATACAAACTCAGTAACCTAACCATATAAGCATACCATTGTATTTAAATCAGTAGGAGCACAATATAGTTTTGTCTCAGCCTGCTGCACAGATACAAGGCATATGGAAAAACTCTGCTCTGTCCTGCACACAGATTTGATATCTCTATAAAAGGCATAAACTGTTTGCTTATTTCGGGAACATTTGGCGCACATGAAACAACTGCACCTGAATTTTCAGTGTTTTGTTGGAGTCTGTCCTCGGGAGGGTGCTGTGGGAGAATCCAACAGGTTTACAGGTATGGACGCCTTCAAGTGCAGTCGGGAATATTGCTATTAGACATTTCTACCCAGTATGAAAAGACGAAGTTTTAAGCCTTGCGACTTGGTTGTATAAAAACTGCATACACATTTATCATTTACATGCTTTAAAATTGACGATTAAATGCTGAAGTCTTGGAGGAGGGGGGTTTAATTGAGTAATTAGCTGAAACTAAAGGTTGAGCTAAGGTTAAATGAAACTAGTTGCTATACTGCAAACTTTTGAAGGTTTTCTTCAAAAGTAAATCAAATGTTTAATTTATTAAGTAAGAGGTTGAACAATAACTTCGAACTGTTCCTTTAACTCACAATGTCGCTTCAGAGCGAGCAGAAGACGGGACGCTTGGTGAGGTAATCGTGTGACTGTCGGGATAGTTGCTGCTTGACTACTTTTGGTTTCGGATTTTTTTTTCCCTTACAGGTTTAGGGTTTGGTCACAGCTTGTGGGTACAGGAGCAGCAGGAGGAGGGACACGGGTGCTTGACTAAGTTTATTCAGCCGGATCTAATTTATTTTTCTTTTCTTTGTGAGCGTGTTTCCCTGTTTGCTGAAACCATGGTGTGGTCCTTCTTCTTCTTCGGTTTATTACTCGCGTGTACAGGTGAGCTTGTTTTCTTTCTTTGTTACATAAAGCTACCATATTGTGTCTTTATGAATTGATCGCTGCAGCTTCGAGCTCATCTTCGGGAGAAAGCCTACGCCCATTGTTTGATACATATCAGCTCTGTTCGTGGACTGTATAAACATGCTGTCCTACTGTCCGTGACCGGGTTTGTATTTGTTTCTTATAATCGTGAATTTCAGTTTTAATCTCTGTGTTGTTAGATCTTCTCGACTAAACACAGCTTGTAAATCATTGACCCAAGTTTGTGTATTTTATCAGGTCAGTGTCTGAGCTGTTATTCCTGGAGATGTATGAAAGAGAAACTAAATGACCAAAAAGAACTATAGTAACATTTGTATCAACCACTGTAAACTAAACAACAAAAAAAGTTAGAACCCCTCAAATCCAATCAAGTCCGACCCCCGTCACCACCAACAAAATGAAAAGAAAGTGCTACCAGAAACAAAAGTAGGGAGGGGGGTTACATTCAGTGAAGCAAAAATAGATATGAATAGAAATTGTACTCTATGTGTCTACATAAACTTGCATCTCCATATTTCATTATCTTGTGTGAACCCAGAAAAAAACAACAACTTTGAAACATGATTTATGGCGCTACTAGACAGACCAGCTTTTCTCAGAGATCTGTTTCTTTACAGAAGGGGCAGATTTCTTGCTAATTTTATGAGGAGATTTCTTTAAGCTTCATAGGAATAAGGAGGAAAATTTGCAGTTTCCATAACAAAGCAATGAATTATTATCAGTCATCAACTTCTTTGCAAGAGAAATATGAGTCATGTCACTGAGTAAGGCTGGTTAAATCTTAGTCTCTGATACTGATCCCAGACAATACTTTAAATTACTCGAATAAAGTTTCCAGTGGATATTTTGCTTCTGAAATGGATTCATTTATCGGCTGGAGGTATAATGATGTAAGATGAAGTAACTCTGCAACAAACTTGTGGTACCAGTTATGCTTTAGATACTGCCTGATCTCCTTTCTTGGGGGGATATGCCTTTTAGATTAGAAGTCCTTTTTTTTGCCTGTCCCATTTGGTTCTTTAGCCGTCAGAATTGTTGTCTGAAGACCAACAAGGATACCCAATGGATTTACTTTGCGAAATGGATCATCACGGCCTTGCCATATTGGTCCGTTTGATCAACCTTTGTTGTTATTATTTATTTTATTTTATTTTCAGTTGTTACAGACGGGACAGACATGACTGAGGGATAGGAAAGGGAGAAAGAAAGATGAAGGAAAAGAAAAACAGAAAGGAATAGGGACAGTGAGAGAGGGCACTTAAAAAGAGAAAGAAGAGGAAAAAAAATCTCCTGGATCACCTGTTGAGAGAAAAAGAAGAGAAAACAAGCAAAAAAAACAGAGTAACATACTAAACACAACACCATCACGTTAATCTAGCTAAGTGTAAACAGCAGTAAATACTAAATATTGAATGTTGTTGTGCAGCACGTAGGACCGACAGCGCACAATGTGCTTGGAAATAGCAGCCAATAAAGGTGTAGTTTATGTCTATGAACAGTGGACACCCGTGTGCACACCTGTGTGGATCAGTGCGCTTGTATTCAAAAGATTTCCCCATGTAATGGTGTGCTAGAGGATGTAGAGAGCCATAGCCCCATCCCCCAGGGCATGAAGCAGGCATGGAGGAGAGATTAGAAGTCTTTAAATCAAAATATCAAATCTTTATGAAATTTTAAAAAAGGTCCTCAATAAATTTTCATCTGGAGAGCTGAAGAGTATGAAATTGATAATTTTTTAATACAATAATCTTTCTGGCTATCCTGGAGTAGCTTGGCTTTCAAATACTAATTGGGCGAGAGTTGTTTAGTGTTTGTGTTCAGATATTGAATGGCTCATCTTTTCAGCACGGAGTCTTAAGTCCTCTGAACGAGGCCAGAGTACTAACAGGACCGTAATGCTTAGTAGAACATCAGAGTAAATGTTGCCATAAACTTAAGTCTTCTTCTTCTTCTCTAGGAAACCCTGCAAGTGCCTCCTGTCCATTACAAATGAGTCCCTCTAGAGTTGTGGTGAAATTTGGAGACGCCTTATCAGCCAAGTGCACTTCACTATCTAACCAGACTGAAGGAATGGGCTGGGAGTCTCCATATGGAGGATTGGACAATACCAAGGGTGTCACTTTTCTTGACTTTAAAATTGACTCTGTGCCAGTGTGGGAGTTAGAGCCAATGTGTTTTGTAAATCTCCATGATGGTGATCAGTGTACAGAGATTTTACCAGTCACTGTTTATAGTAAGTAGCCTTAACTGTCTCATATATTTCCAGAAAAGGTGTTTTAGTATTTGAACAGTGAATGACATTAATTCATTTTATTTCTTCTACTTGCAGAAATGCCAGACAGTGTGTCATTGAGACAGAATTCAACTACAGTGAAAGAAGGTGAAAAGTTTGCCATACAGTGTGACATTGTTAATGTTGCACCAGCAAGAAATCTCTCTGTGCTTTGGCACAAAGGAAATAAGATCTTAAATTCTGAGACATTTATTGAGTCCAGTCCATCTCCCGTCAGTAAGTCATCTGTCCTCACTCTGACTGCTCATAGAGATGATGATGGAGCTGAGATCTGGTGTGAAGCAAAACTAAACTTGTGGCCAGGAGAACAAGGTCCTGCCATGATGCGCTCAATGTCGCATAGAGTGACTGTATTCTGTGAGTTTTTAAGTTGATCTTGATCAAACATCAGAAGATTTTCCTTGTATTTTATTTTCTAATTTATTTCACATTTGTCTGTATTTTATTTGCATGCATGTCCTCAGACCCACCAACCTACACCAAGGCTGGAAATGAGACTCTGGAAATGACAGTTGGTGAAAATATGACTTTAAATTGTAACGCTAAAGGAAACCCTCCACCATCATACCACTGGGAATTCCCAAAATTCACAAAAGAATGGCATGACAAAGAAGAAGTGATTGAGCCAATTCTGACCCTACCGTTTGAGCTTCCAGGGGTCTATACATGCACAGCCTATAGTAACCAAGGCAATGTGACCAAATATTTCAATATCAGCGAAGCTCCAAGTAAGTTCTCATTAGTTACTTCATGACATTTTGTATCTCGTTATACGTTCTTATTGTCTATAATATTTTGTGCTGTGATTCTCCATTAGGTAGTCGTCCTGGGACCACTGCTGGGATTTTAATCGCTTTGTTCTTTGTTTTCATTTTTATTTTGGGATGTGGGGTTTATTACAGACAGAGCAGAAAGTCTGAGCAGATAAGTTGAGAGCAACAATGTAACAACATTTCCCATCTCCCACAGGGTCTCGAACAACCTTTGGAGTCATGGTGGGAGTGGGTGTGGCCGTCGGAGTTTTGCTCCTCATTGCTGGTGCATATTTTGTGACACCTAATGGAACGTTCTCTTTCAACAAAGGCGGCTATCAACCAGGAACTCCCTCAAGACCAGTATAAGGCAGACTTTTTTTTAAATTCAGATTTGCATGGCTATTATTTTTATTTTTGTTAATGATCTTATTTGGTGCTTGGACCCAAAAATTCTGTAACATGTCTCTTAATGGACAAAGGACATGTCTGCTCTGCATGCTCTGTGGGTGTTCTTCTGCTCAAAGCTGTGGCTTTAAAAATGTATTATCTTGTCAGCTATCTCTAAAGCTCACTAATCAAGATTGCTGCCCTAACAAAGATATATAATACAGGAAATGCGTTTAAATGCACTGCAGTAACCTTTACAAGTCTGTGTATAAAAATGCAACAGATAAATAATTAGATTTCATCCCCACTACAGTCTTATTTTGGAAGCATGATGTGCTTGCTGGCCTTATTTGGAAATCTTTACTACACAAATACTTCCTGTTTCAGTTTTAATCAGGATAATTCAAACCTTTTTGCATATGGATGTGATGTTTTCCTCTCTCCTGCACATTTTCACAAGTCTGTAGCTGATGTCGAGATGGTTACTTGAATGCACATAAACTTAATGAATCAAGCTGATGTTGGACTCAGGGGAATTAACACCTAACAGGCGCTCTTTTTCTAGCTCATCATTTTGGTTTTATGGCTTTCACACATAC
Organism: Maylandia zebra; assembly: GCF_041146795.1. Classification (NCBI taxonomy): domain Eukaryota; kingdom Metazoa; phylum Chordata; class Actinopteri; order Cichliformes; family Cichlidae; genus Maylandia; species Maylandia zebra. The sequence goes on from NC_135170.1 coordinate 26,640,232, forward strand.
TGTATGGTTTGTTCTGTGCTGATTATCAGCTTCGTGCTGCAGCAAAGCTCCGATGAAGCCACTATATCCTGTCCATGCAAAACTACAAATGAAGACAAAGGTCGTATCAGAGGAATTAAACAGAGCATATATTTTGGACACAATTGCTGTAATACGTTGATACAGCTATATATGGTCAGAGTGGATTTCTCAGCTTTTTGTGCGGTTGTGCTTTTGGGTTATATTTCTCATCTAGTAATTGTGTTAAAAAATATTGTTTTTATTGTTCATATGACTTGATAATTAGGTACTATTTAACAGCAATTGTTGCCTCATCTGAATTGTAGACCTCTTGTGTGTCTTTAAAAAAAATAACAATTCATCAAGAAGTACATTAAATATTTGCATAAAACTCATTTTTTTAAAGCAAAATTAGCAATTCTATGTCAGCATTTTATATATTCATTTTGTTTCTACTCATCTAAACATGTAAATGCTTTGGAAGTACTTTTTATGGAATTACTTGAGAGCACAATGTAGTAATTACTTTTTTTAAGTATTCATTTTTAGGATATGCATAAATTATTCATATTTCTTTCTCCTTTTTTGTAAAATTCGATTTCTGTATGCACTGGTAAGTCTTTCGGATCGCTTCATAATTTTTGCACTGAATAGACTGATAGAGTTTATCAAGTATTGCGCCAACTTTTCACATGACACAACAGTTGTTTTACTGAGTCTGCATTTTACCAGAGTTTGTCTAATTGTACCAGTGACATGTTTTTAAGAAACTACATGTGTGTGATTGTAAATCCTGAATTAAACAATTCAGGAGACGAGGCAAAGTCAAACCAGTTTTCTTTCTCACTCTCGGTCTTTGAGTCTGGCTACATTTTACAATGTTCACTCTGCCATACTAATTAGTTCTTTAAAAAGTGAATGTAAAGAAGATCATTTGTGATCCAGACTACTGTTGCCAATATAAACATATTTCTTATGAAACCATGTTTTTTTCCTTCTCTGTCACTGTTCAAATACTGTTTCTGTATGCTCTGTGTTGCCCTAACAACCTGGCACAGCCACCAGTGCTCAATTAGTCATGGACTTAAAGAAAAAAAAAACAAGATTTTTCAAATGAGCAAACGCACAACATTAACGTGTTTCGATAGAGAACTTTTAGAGGGAAGAGCATATTCAAAGCTGCAAGTGAACTGAGCTCATACTGCAATGTGTAAGTTGAGATTCCCAGCTGTGCTGTCCATAAATACACCATAAAGCGTTCGATTACTCGCTCCCTTGCACTGCAGTTGTGGTCAAAGCTGATAGGCTGCGTAGCATTCTGGTCACAGTTGGGAGTCTTACAAGCTACATCCTGCACAAGACCAGCACTGCTGCCTGCTGGGATTTCACAAAGCATGGAGGTCAGGAGCAATAGGAGGCAAGCATGCAAGACGAAGGGAAAACAAGCGTTTCTTCACAGAGAGTGACACTGAAAGGAAAGAGAAAATGTGGGTCAGGTTGATATGCTTTCACCTCTGTGTTCTAGGAGACTCACATGACTCAAAAATTAAGGAATGAAAGTTTGGTGTTTACATTTTATTCTACTCAGATTTCAAGCTGGATGTTGGAAAATAGGGGTAGGGGGTGGAGGAACTAGACAGATGTATTCATCCTATATTAGTGGCATTTTAGTTCTGCATATACTTCGATGTCTCTGCAGGCTTTTAATATCCTGCATACTTGCTTCTAAGATTACTGCAGTGCAGTAAGTGTTATGCTGTTTTTCAGAGGCCTGCAACCTGTTACATTTCCCTCTTTCCCTTTCACCCCCTCCATCGCCCCCCAAAGTCAGCTGGGAGGGAACTTTTGTTCCAACATAATTCCCTGCAGGGTTGCCAAGGTCTTTCAAGTTGGAGTTCTCTTTCTCTAGTCTGTTAATCCACAGCTCGGTGCAGAAAATAACATGGGAAACAACTTTCTCACATGGATTCTTTTGCTTTGCACATTTTGTTCAGGTAAGATTTTGTCGCAGAGGTGTTTCTTTTCACTTCTTTGGGTTGTAGATGACGTTTGGTCTTATGGAAATGCTAGTAAGTAAATCCGGGTTAGAATGATCAGTAACTTCTGTGAAATAAATCTAAAGGCGAGCTCGAAGAATTAGAGCAGCCAGTTTTGTGCTGACAAAAATATTTGTCTTCATGCCAAGACTGTTATTTACTCAAGTGATGAAAGGCCCTAAAGAATAAGATGTGTGGTTGCATGCTGGATGCTTATTAGGTTGCAGCCAAGATATAATGTGGGTGACGCCCTGTAAGTAGGTCAGTTTAATTCTGCTGTCATAGCACATGTGACTTATTAGTAGTATAGCTATAAATCCCCTATTAGCAATGCACACTTGTAAACTTTGAAAGTATTAGACAATTCCTGCTTGATTACTTGTGAGTGTGTTGTAACAGGGTTACATAATGTGCAAGTAGTTACGGCTTTTTCATGTAAATATGAATATGCATTGTGATGATGATGACAGAAAAACAGTGAGAGATATCACTGCTGTGTATCTTAGTGTCAGGTGAAGGCTGCTCCCTAATCCTCAAGCCGTCCAGGGTCGTGGTGGGCTTTGGGGAGTCAGTGTCTGTCAGCTGCGAGGCTGCACGCCCTGTCCGTGTCCTGGGCTGGGAGTCAGCCATCAGTGCTTCACATACACAAGAGGACCGGTCTGTCCAGTGGAAGGTGGACAGTCTCATTGACTGGATAGAGGAGCCCATCTGTTATGGGGTGTTTTTCACAGCTCCGAAACAATGCGAGGAGAAGCTCAACCTCGTGCTCTACAGTGAGTTGTTTAAAAGCTGTTGTTAAGATTGATTTCTCAACCGAGCCCTTTTTTGATTGACCTGAACCCTGTGTGTTATTCATTTAGAAACTCCAGACAGTGTCTCCATCAGACAGGTGAACCACACCGGCCCCATGGTGGCAGGGAAAGAGTACCAGCTGCTCTGCGAAGTTCAGAATATTGCTCCCGTTCAGTATCTCAGCCTGAGGTGGTACAGAGGGCAGACTGAGGTTTATAACCACTCCTTCTCTGATCTCACCTCTTCCTCACCTGTCCAAGTATCCTCTATCCTTGTTATCACACCAACTAAAGCTGAGAACGGAGTGCAGTATAAGTGTGTTGCAGAGCTGGAGCTTGGGCCAGAGGGACCACAGCCACCTCCCACTGTTTCCTCAGAACCTCTCAATGCTTCTGTTTATTGTGAGTCACTAAGCTCTTCTCATTCTTAAAGCAAGTTCCTGCATGCTCGATACAGTGAGAAATGATATGTGTAACTTTCTCTTTAGTTCCCCCGACATTCCTGAGTCCTGAACCAGAGATTTTGGATTCTATACTGGGGGGTGAGATCATATTAAACTGCACTGCAACAGGAAACCCCACCCCAATATACAGCTGGCAATCTTCCGTTCCCATGCAGGAGAGGGTGGAGAATGAAGCAACTGTTACCTCCTCCTCGCTGCTCCCAGGGACCTACACCTGCACTGCATCCAATACACTGGAAAAGAAAAGCAAGCAGTTCATTGTCAAGGCAAAGACCAAAGGTAGAAGAGAGAAATGAGGCACATGCGCAACCTGTCTGTGCATGCTGCAGCCTAACTTGTATCTTCTTTTGCTTTCACCTAGGCGTTTGAAACAACCACTGTGGAGAGGGGGTTGGACGACCACATCAGAAACACAGCGAGAAGTTTATCTTTTTTACAGTTTTTATTTCTGGTGTTTTTGTTTTTTTACTTTCACATTTGCTACTCTGGCGATGGAGGTGCATATTTATGAGACGATCTTCTTATCATCCAGAATTAGTTCACACAGAGAAACAGACCTGAATATGCTGTGCTTGGTAATTACCATTTAATTTGTCAGTGTTGTTTTAGGATGTAGTTCACATTTTATGAGACATTCTGTGTCTAATTTATATTTGGATAGGCCCTTTTTTCCTATTAATGAAACTATCTTGTAACACTACAGAAGTGTAGCTACTCATCATAGCAGTATGACTAGCACCAGGACATGGCTGTAAATATGACGTCTTTGTTTTCTCATCTTTATCAATACAAGTTTAATAAATGAATTGTAATAAACTTCTTTCATGGACCAACAAGCCACCTTTAATCAAACATCTTTCCAAAGGAAAAAAATACTAAGAATACTAACACATAATTTACAGTAGTCTGTCCAATCCAGATGAAGCTTAAATGAATCATGCAGAACTTAGAACATATAGATAGAATTCATATTAAAGGTAACCTTTATAATTTCCTATATTCATTTTAAGTAAAATTACATATTCTATTTTGTTCTAATTTTAAAGATTATGACTTGGAGCTCATGGAAATCAGAAGCCAATTTCTCAAATTCTTATTTGAGATATTGTCTTATATTAATGAAACAAAGATTTACAATACAGAAATATCCAACTTATCAAAAGTATGTTCATCTGTACACTCAATACTTAGTCTGGGCTCCTTTACCGTGAACTGCTGCATGATTGCAGAGCAGCGTGATGCAGCCGATCAGCCTGCAGCACTCCTGAGGAGTTATTTAAGCCATTGCTTTAATAGCCACCTTCAGCTCGTGTTTATTTTTGTGTTGGGTGTTTCTCAGCTTGACAATACCCTGCACAGCCTCTCTGTGGCAGGGCTGGGCAATTACCCACCCCCACTCTACCGGATTCAGTTCTGGCAAGTTGACTGGCCAATTAAGCACATTAATAACCCAGGCAGCAAATCTGGTAGTAGTTTTGAGACTCTGGGCAGGATCTAAGTCCTGCTGAAAAAGGAAATAAGGTTTATCAGCAGGTGGAAGTATGAAGTGCTCTATAAGCTCTTGGTAGACAGCTGCACTGACATTGCACTTTATAAAACATGGTGAACCAACCACATCACAGACCTTGGATTCTGTGCCTCTCCACTCTTCCTCCACGCTCTAGGACTTTGATTTCCAAAACTAAAAAGTAAATCTGGTTCATCTCTGATTTAGGAAAAGTCAGTGTTTGCTCTTGATGCACTGGCACCACGCTCAGCCCATTCCTTTTCACCAATGACTTTCTCTGCCTTTCTCCCTTTGTGAACAGCGTCATTGATCGCTGTCTGGACAAGTGCCAAGTCAGCAGCCTTCCCCCATAATTGCGATTGCACGTGGCATGCCCAGGAGATGAACAGTATTCATGCTGTAATAACATTAATTTAATCAAACTTGTGAAAATAATCTAATATCTGAGACACTGATTTTCACAAGCTATAAAACACTCTAAATTAACCTAAAAAAAAAAGTTTATTTCACTGTGTTTGAAATTAATGCAGAATACATACGTGTTTACCTTTTTAAAGCTATACCAAAAAAACACAACTTTTCACAATATTCAAACAGCTGCCATTGCATCATTTTCCCTCTGTCACTGGGTCACTACGACTTCTCACCGCGAGATGGCGTGGTTATACTTCTACAGTCATTGATCTTAGGAGGTGATTGGTTGTTGAAGACTCACATGATCAAAACACTGCCTCGTAAGAGGATTTTTAAATATATAGAGAACTAGTATATGAGTGTTGATTTTAAAAATTTAGTGCCATCTGTGTGTGGATTTTATCATTTGGACCCCTGTCACGCGGTCACTGCGGCTTCTGACCACGAGATGACGCTGCTGTACTTCCTAAGAGGTGATTGGCTGTTGAAGAGTCACATGTTCAAAACACTGCTTAGCAAGGGGGGACTAGCATGAGCAGCTAACATTAGTTAGCTTTTTGAGACTAATTATTAGGTCCATGACAACTACTTAAAAGTGATAAAGGTGGGAGTCATTTCTTGGGTTCTTTCTTATGTTAAGTCCTCTTTGCATTTGCTCACAACAAAGAATGTCGTGTTCTCTTTCAGAAATGCCACAGAAGGATCCGTGCCAAAAGCAAGCATGTGCAATTCAGAAGTGTTTACAAGGTGCTTTAAGCGCTCACTTTGACGCAATTATATGTTGGTGAAGTGAACCTGAACTGTTGCCTAACTCTATCTCCCCCCTGCAGCTAATAAGTACGTGGAAAGCCTGTGCGAGAAGGAGATCGCGGAGATGCGGCGGTGCTGTCAAGTGCATGCGGGAAACTCCATTTGCTGCTCCGGGTTCAAAGACTCAAAACCCGCAGAGAGCAAAAGTAGCGAATAGTTCCATGTTACATGTATTCATGCAAGTCATAATTCTGCATTGTATTAGTATAACATGACAGTGGAGTTTGCTGAGTTGTTGCATATTTATTTGTCTGTCTGCTACCATCCGTTTGTAAATTTAAATAGTGTTTTCTCACAGCAGACATTTTGAGATTGCAGAGAGCCTCATAATCACTCATCCCCCTGGGGCTAAATGGCACACATCTGGCAGCCTCACAAAGCTGAACAATGCAAGCTGTCTAATGTATTTAAATATTATATCGTGTGGTTCTGTCCACACCCAATGTATTTCTCATGCCTAGTATGAAATTTCAAGTATGTGTGTGGCAAGGAGTTTTATTCTAATTATAGTAATAAAGATTTTTTTAAATTAAGAATTTCCCTGGAAATCGAGACTAACTTGTTATTCATATCTCAGCCTACAGCAAACATCGTACAGTGGATAGCTTTTAGGGGTGTAGAGGAGAACATGGCAGAAAGACAAAGTTTAATGCTAGCTGGGTAGACAAGGATGAGGCTCTAACAATTGTTTTTTCCTTCTGGAAAAGAAATAAAATGTTTGCACTTTGAATGAAACAATTGGGTTATACTTTTTAAATTAGGAGCATCATTCACCACTCATGCAATGATTAGGACAAGAAAGTCATTACAATTTAAGATTTGTTGATTGATTCATGTTGTCAAACATTTTCTTTATGGAAGCAGGTAAAAGTGGAGGTGTGAAATTAATAATACTCTGGTAGATTTGTGGCTTTCAGTTAATTCAACAACCTTATTGACTACATAATTGTAATTAGAACTACATAATGCCCTGGGTAGATTTTATTCCTAGGTGTGTTGTTTTCACCTTCCATTCTGCTGGGTCGATTCTGGCCCTCGGGCCAGAACTGGGTCAGCCACACCTCCTCAATGACTTAAAACTTTTAGTCCCTGGTGTTATGGGCCCCAGGGGTCCAGGCCCATCCAAAAAGGTCAGTGCACCCCCTCAGCTGAATTCTACTGGCATAGTTTTGGAGGCAGGCACTGTGGCAACTCATAAAGAGAGAAGCAAAAAGAATAATTTTAGTAAAATTAAATCCTTCAGTTTGGTAATGAAGGAGATCTAAATCATTGATAAGCTATTACAGTAAAAACCAAGCTCATGTTACTTATTTGATTAATAGTAGCTTAGTGACTAGGAAGTAATCTCAGTAGTGTGACTCAGGAGGACACTGATTTTTGGAGCGAATGGGCCTGTGCAAGTCAAACAATGGGAAGAGCCCCCATATGACTCTTTGGAACAAAAAAAATGTCATTTTTTCGACTTGTGTAGTTTGTTATAGGTGGTGTGGATATTCTTGTGGTTTAAAGTTGCTTGTTTGTTCTTGAATTTGTTGTGTACTTTTAAAGGTGGCCCAGCTGCCCCCATATTTGCAAGGGGTCATTACAGCGAGTAGCACCAGATTTCTGATTTGTCAGGCCCTTCTTGACACAACATCAGATGGGTTGAAACAGGGACCTTTTGCTTGTTGGGTGAATGTGTAAAACTCTACACTATGGAGTGTATAGGTTATTATTATACGGGACTCCCTCTTTCTGTAACATTTTAAATATACCTTTAACCTTTTATTTTTAGCTATGCATCTTATTTTACCCTCTGTTTTTAAAGTGTAAGTGCAAATGTGCACACAATGTATAGGATAAATGTACCTAAATGTCTCTGAAGATGTAACTCATGCCTAATATTTTTTAGGCATGGTCTGAATATTTGTGAATCCAGGCCTTGGATTATTTTAACACTGACACCCTGGTTGTACCTGTTAGACCCAGACAAACTACATTGTTAAGGATTTCCTTAGTACATGAGCTCCACATTCTCTGCATGGGAGTCATTGCCATCTTGAGCAGCTGTAAACGGTTGCTCAGGCTCATTTTACACTTTGAAACCTTGCCTCCTTTTGTCAAAACTCTAAACAAGTAAATTCACACAACTTCTGGCAAATCTTACTAACTCATCAACACAGTTTTGCACGTTCTCAAAACCACGGAGTGTTGTCAGATCACACAGGGAACCATTGAGAATAATCACACCACACATGGTACATTGCACAATACGCCTAGGACGAAAAATGTAAACAGCTTTCAAAACATGTAACTCAAGTCTTTCCGGCCTCGTGTGGCCATCTTGCATGTAAAAAAAAAAATTTGAATAAAAAATAGATCCCTCCTAACACACACGCACACACATACTGCCATCCACTCCTCAGCTTCCCTTTTATTTACCAAGACATCATTGTGGCAACAGAGGATCTGCTGAGAAACCAGTTTTATTCTCATCTAACATAATTATAAAAAATTAGAAACCATAAAACTGGAGTCTGGGAAAAATGTGAAACACTTTAATGAGTACATAATTGTGAGAAAAGAAAATCACCTACTTCACACTTCTGCTGTTTCTTTTTATATGGGTTATCAATTCGTGCACAAAAATATGATAATATAAATGCTTGAATATTTTTTGGGAATGACTGTTCTTCATCTTATTCTTCCTCCTGTGCCTCACATAATTTCCACCACCCTTTGAGCCATCTTAGCAGGCCAAAGTGGCTTTATATCTTATATCTAGATTTTAAGAAATGACATCTGTGCTGTAATTGTGATTAATGTCTGCTTGCGGTTCTTGACGTACGAATGCAAGTGAATCACTGTGCAGAAATTAGTTTCTTAAGGCTTTAAGCTTTAGTCTCTTAACTTATAGCTTTAATAGAATTATACATGTAAAAGTAAAGAGTGTTGATAAAGGTTTATACATTCAGACCAATCAAATGTATAGCCAAAGACATATATACGGCAATAAAATAAGAAAAAAATCAAGAAATGCAGGCTTTCGATCTTTTGATATAGCGATGTTGAATGTTTTCAGTTCATATGTTCAACAGGTTGGATGCCAGTTAGAAAAGAATGAGGAATCCTGGATTAAGTTGGATGAAGTGGTGGAGAGTGGCAACTGAAGCAGCGTTCAATGGATATGTAGGTTAAAAGTTGGTCAGAGGTTTTGGGTTAAGGAAAGAAATGTGAAAGCACTGATGGTAGTGGGTCGAGAAGAGGGTGGCATAAGAATGGAGCAAGCAAACATGTTGAAGGTGTAATCTGAAAGAGACAGGAACCTGCTCAGTGGTTTCAGGGGAGAATGGAACTGGGCAGTATTAGATGGTAGTCTGTAAGATGAGTCTGGACATCAAAAAGAGGAAGCAATTGAAGGCAGAGATAATTACTGAATGGTGGAGGTTGAGGAAGGAAGAATGCTGTGCAGAGTTCAGGGAAGAGTTGAGGCCAGCTCATGGTAATAGTGAGGAGTCATCAGATGACTGGGAAAGTACAGCTGTAGTGGTGAGGGAAACTGACAAGAACATATTTCATACTTAATGTCGAAATGAAAAAATACGGGAAAGCATTCAAAGGAAGTTAGCAAAGACAAGGTAATATAGTAAGGGAAATAAAGAATGTAGATATGAGTACTGTTAAGCAAGGTCTACAGCAAAGGAAAAGGCTTATAGTGAGATGCATCTGAGAATGGACATTGAGAAAGGAGAAAAAGACTTCTTCTATCAGCTAGGCAGAGCCCTCAACCTTGAAAGGATGTGCAGCAGTTCAGGGTGATTAATGATAAAGACAGAAATGTACTAACAAGTAAAGGGGGCTTGGAAGGTGGAAGGAGTACTTTGAGGAGCTGATTAATGTGAAAAATGAGTGGGTGAGGGAGGATGCATGAAGGACAGGAGGACAGTTGGTGAATCAGGAAGTGCAAGGGATTCGGAAGGAGAAAGTGAGGGCAGGTGTGGTGAGGAAGAGTGAAAAGTGGCTAGTATAGATGGTTTCTCTATACCTGTTGGAGATGAGCAGTGGACTTTTTACCCAGATTGTTTACCTGCACCAATATTCAAGAGTGAAGATGGTGTGCAGAATCGCAGTGCCTACAATAGATGAAGGTGAAAATAGATGGGCATGATTAGAGGAGGAATAATGATATAGAGAACACGTAATGTTGAAGATGGACCTAGTGGGCAGGAAGGAAAGAGGAAGACTACATAGAAGTTTAATAGATGTAGTGAAGAAGGACACGCAGATGGATGATGATGATGTTAGGGATAGGATGAGATGGAGACAGATGATTCCCTGTGGCAATCAGAAGATGTGGGGTTCCTATTTTTCATTAATTGAAGTCATTTTAAATTAAATTATTTAAGTCTCTATACTTTAGGTATTATAACATATTAAGACTAAACAAATACATAATTATTCTTTACCTTTACACTTCATTTTTGTTCCGACAAATTTAAAAAGATGATGTTTTGAAGAGAAGTTACAGCGAGTCATTTATTTTATTTTACTTTATTTTATTTTATTTATCTAGTCGAAGTACAAGGAAAGGAACAGCACTCTTGTGTTTCCGGCGTCGTCCTGTTGACGCAATGACGCGATGACGTCAAACGGAAATCTGTAGCTCCAATTCTTTCTAGAATTCTGTAGCACTCTCTAGCCCGCTGTCTTCAGGGATGTTCATCTGAGTTTGTCTACATCTAATACAGCAAGAAGCTCTTCTAAAGAAACAAATACGTATTTCTGCGCTGTGCGGCGATCTTGCGGTCTGTCCTTGTTTCAATCAAACTTGTTAGCTTCTCATAGCTCGCGAACTTAGCTGAAGCCTATTGTAAGCTAACGGTGTTAGCTTTGGGGTCTTGGTGTCAGGATGTCCAGGATAGATTACAGCGTGTGGGACCACATTGAGGTGTCGGACGATGAGGATGACATCCATCCAAACATCGACACACCCAGTCTCTTCAGATGGAGACACCAGGTATACCAACAAGCCACGCATGGTTACAATTAAGATGCTACACATGAAGTAAAAGTGATGCATATTTGACCTGAACTGTTAGCTGACCTCGTGTGTTTACTTTGGTTCTGTGTTCACTTTTAACATGAATATAGGAATGTTTAACTTTTTGCAACTAAATCCACATTTGGAAAAAAGAAAAAAACAAGTAGTAAAGATTTTATATTTTGACCTCAGGCTCGTGTGGAGCGGATGGAGGAATTTCAGAAGAAAGGTGAAGAACTAAACAAGGGACTGTCCGAGTGCAGACGCAAGCTGGCAGACACACAGAAGAAAATCAAGGAGCTAACCATTTCAACATCAGAGGATGCCAAAGCAGAGTTGAGCAAAGTCCAGGCTGAGGAGAAGAAAATGAAAAAAGAGGAACGGGATTGGGAGAGAAAGGTGGGAGACTACCAACGGGAGGAGAAGAAGATGCCGTGGAATGTAGACACGCTCAGCAAGGATGGGTTCAGCAAGGTGAGGTAGAGTAAGTGGAGCTTAAAAAGCACTACAGGTTTTACATCGCACATCATTTATTACACTCTTTTTTTTCTAAAGTATTTTCAGGAAAACAAACGCTAACAAAACTGTTGTCTTTTCTCCATATTTCATCTTTTAACTTCTGCAATTGTTTGTTTGAGCCTGACATCCAAGGGAAAAATTGGCCGAAAACATGATCACCACATGTCCCCCACAACAGAGCCATTAGATCCCCTCAAAAGTTCAACACCTTGTTCACCTTGCTTTATCATCCATTCAACTCGTATGCCACTGTGCCCATCTGTCCTGCTTTAGAATAAAATGTGTGAAAGGACATGGTACTTCAGATGTGGCATCAGCTGCCATCACCTGCACTGATCCTTGGCTCAAAGCTGGAAGTATCACCAGTTACTTAAGAGAAGACATTAGACTGAAGGAAATAGGGAAAGGGCACACATACAGAGTCGACTTTTCTGTTTCAACATTTACAGTTGATTTAGAGTTCTGTGTTGAATCTTTGCAGATCCTACAAAGTAACCTCCACAAGGATCCAATACTCTCGCCAGCATTCATGCTTGTGCGTAGTGTTAATTACCTGGTCCTGTCTCAGTGTTTTATATGCAGAGTTAGCCATGATGGAAACAAATAAAACCGTGAAACAGTTGCTGATAGATTGAGCAAGTATTAAAAAAAAGTAGCCAGAAATGCAGAGGAGGAATTGACAGTACTAAACAGGCCAATACAACTGTTGTTGTTACGACATACCTACAGTATAGATTCAATGTAGAAGTCTACATCTACTCTCATTCTTTGACTTTGTAACACATTGAAGTCTTTTCTTGCAATTTTCAGATATGGGTTTATTAATATTGACATCTCTAACTTGTATGCAATGACATTCTTTCTGTAGAACTCAGAGACATTGTCGTTAACGAGTCCATTCTTCCACTGTCCTTTTCATAGAGTATTGTTAATGTCAAACCTGAAACTGAAGAGACCGAAGAAGAGAAGGAGCAAAAGCACAAAACATTCGTGGAGAAATATGAGAAAGAGATCAAACATTTCGGTAAGCACTCGCATGCATCAGTATTTACTCTCGTTACAAGGTACTGGTGAGAGTAGAGATGCTTCTTCATTACTCTCGTTACTGCAGGCATGTTGCGACGTTGGGATGACAGCCAGAAGTACCTCTCTGACCATCCTCATCTGGTATGCGAAGAGACCGCCAACTACCTGGTGATCATGTGCATCGACCTTGAAGTTGAGGAGGTAAGTAATACAAACAGAGCTTGTTTGTCATGAATTCCTTCTGCACGTGACCATACTCCATCTAAATATTAAGCTGTAAAAACGCTTCTTCCTCCTGCAGAAACACGCATTGATGGAGCAAGTGGCTCATCAGACCATCGTCATGCAGTTCATTCTGGAGCTTGCCAAAAGCCTCAAAGTTGACCCCCGTGGATGCTTTCGCCAGTTTTTTGCAAAGATTAAGGTAACTAGTTTTAGTTTAGCTTCTATTAGTTTTAGTCTTTTTAATTATTATTGTATGGAAAGTAAATGTCAGAGTAAAGGTTTGGGAGCATCAGTACAGGCATTGCAATTTGGATTTGGATCTTATAACTTATTCAGTGACCTAAATATGGGGTGGAGTTCAGAGACCTGGTATTAAATTGAGCTCAAGGCTAAATTATTAAAGATGATGGCATTGGCATGGTTTGGTTCCAAGGTATTTAAGAAAACTGTTTCCTATTTGCATAAATGTTTCCGTGAACGTTTTACCTCACCACGTCTGTTTTATTTGTCTTTCTGAGTTTGTTAGCAAGTCAGGCAGAGAGCTCTTTCTTCCACACTTTGCAGTGGCATGCAAGCCAAGCTCCTGTTCTTATGGCAGGAGCTTAGAGAAGTTAAGGTTAAAAAGTTTGGTTACACTTTACTGGAGATTTACCTGGCAATGGTCACAACCACATATCCAAAAAGACTTGGCAGAAAAATGCAAGTTCTCAGACGACTAGCTTTAGTTTATCTTTGCCTAGGTTAGGTATTCACTGTTCACTAAAGTTTTACAGAGGGATGGATTTAGGTTGATTCTGTTCATCTTGATTCAAAGTTTTCTGTGGGACAAACGCTTCATCGGTCATCTGAGTGGTTAATTTGTCTATTAGTGATGAAACATTTCTTCCGCTGGCAAAGTTGCATCCAGATGAACAGATTCAGCTTTCTGGGATTTGCTTATTGTCGAAGATGTATTAAAAAATCCAGTCAAAAAAATTCTTTCTGTCTAAATTTTTGTATTAAAAGAAGTGGAGAACAGTAACATTGATCATCACCTGAACTCTGCAAATGTAGAGAACCGGTTCCTAACCTTTGACAGATTCCTCTGAGTTCACAATGTTGAATCCCGATCTGTCGTTATCCCCCTTGTTTTCAGAAACACAGTCTAACCTATAATCCTTCTGTTTTGAAAGCTTGACAGATGTATGCAAATGCAGGTTTACTTAACTAAACCGTTTTTTTCGTTGCTGTTTTTTTTTTAGTTCATAATAATAATTTCGGTCTGGTGCACCAGGGGATTGTGGAGTGGTTTTATTTTGGGGGTTTTTGTTTTTGTTTTTGTTTTTTTGCATCTAGACCTGTTGTACAGGAACTAAATTTAGTCCTCAGTGTACAGTGCACAGTTTCCGTAAACGGTCTCTGACATGGGGAAACCCTCATACTAATTGTGTGCATACGTGTGCATACATGTGCCTTATCAGACAGCAGATCAGCAGTACCAGGAAGCTTTCAATGATGAACTGGAGTCATTCAAGGAGCGCGTTCGGGGAAGGGCGAAGATCCGGATAGAAAAGGCTATGAAGGAATATGAGGAAGAGGAACGACAGAAGCGCATTGGACCTGGAGGGCTCGATCCCGTTGAAGTGTATGAGTCACTTCCAACTGTAAGTTTTCAGCATAATTGAGCACATTCCTTTGTTTTCGTTCTCTTGAATGGCGTGTTTCACAGATTGCATTGGTAATTGCAGGAGATGCAGAAATGCTTTGATGAGAAGGACATCCAAATGCTGCAAGAGGTTATTAGCAAAATGGATCCAACGGTAGGTTGTTTGGTGTTGTCGTGCAGGTTTATTACTGTGAAGCACTTTTTTTATAATGTGAAAAGTGCTATATAAATAAATTGATTTGATTAGATTATAGTTTTTCTCATCGGAGTCTGTATAAATGTAAAAATGTATGTATATCTTTTTTTAAACATCCTAGCTTTACTCGGTTCATAAATGTGATTCGTTCTACATGATTTAGGTGGCAAAGGCTCACATGAAGAGGTGCATAGACTCTGGGCTCTGGGTACCCAACGCCAAGGGAGACGACGGGGAAGAAAAAGGGGACGAAAAAGACGACGAGCCCACCTATGAAGAGATCCAACACGAGAAGGAAGAAGCCAAAAAGGAATGACCACATCTGAATTGTGATTTGTTTTTATTTTTTTGGCAAATGTTACCCCACTGTATTTCAACTTCACTATGTGTATGTTTAGTTTGCCAACCAATGACACAACTTCTCAAAAATATTTAGCTGACATTTAAGGGATTAGTGTTCACCTAACTCCACAGCAACATTACGTGAACAACTGCTGCCTGGAAAAGAAACTGCCGCTTGTGTGTGTGTGTGTGTGTCTTATTTGTTTGGATCTCACTGAAGTTTTGTTCTTTGAGTTATTCGTAGCGCAGACATGCGTTGGCTGCTTTGTTTGTGTTGGTCATGATGATTTTGTACTTTTCAAATTCCAATTTTTCTTTGAGATTTTTGGCTTGAGCAGCCAGTGTATTATTTTCCCAAATTGCATTTTCTACAAACTTACTAATCTAAACGTTCACTCCTTGAGACAAAGCGTTTGTGGTTGTTTTGAATGTATGGGTGAGATCAGAGAGGGCAAACATGTGACTCAAAAGCAGATGAGACCTGTAGTGGTGTTAACCCTGATGACTTTGTTGTCATTTTTAGTACGTCACAAACATGAAGACGATGACTACAACTATCACGACTTTAAAAAACAAAGCTTTTCATTTCAGGACACACTGGCTGCACATACTGTAACTAATTTACAGCCTGACGAAAAGGAGTTAAAAGTTCCTCAGGTTTAGCATTTCGTTATGGGGGCAATTGACAGATCATATGTTCTAATAGTGAAATTTGCACAGTAGTGCGTGCCAGTTAGGCGTGTTTGGAATCTACATTCACTTTCTGTGCTGTCATTTTGAAGGTGATTAGTACTTGGGCTTTTGCATGATGTCAGAACTTGTTTTACAAATAAACTAATTGCAATGGCTTATAAAAGGCATTTTTGACTGTCTTGGACATTAATAAATGAAACTGCTCAATGGATATATGAGCAAACTATTAACCCCAACAAATATTTATTTTTCATTGAAAGCTAATTTTAAGCTTGGGCAAAAATAACTTGAATGAATACAGAATGCATTTCTTAAACAATGATTTCATTTTTTAAGGGAAAAACCTACTAGGCCCCGTGAAAGCGAAATTGCCTGCTCTTGTTAAATGATGAGTTGATTGTGATTAACTGCATTTTTGGGGGGGGGGCTGAGTTTCATTACTCCCTGACCTGTTGAATTGAGAGCTCCCTTATATAGAACCTGTCTGACAAACAGCAACACGTCATACCACGATGTGAAGAAACTTGAGAACAGATAAGAAGAAGAAGTCATTGACACATATCAATCTGGAAAGGGTTACAAAACCATAAGGCTTTGGGACTCCAGCGAACAACAGTGATAGTCATTCCCACAAACCCACAAAGAAGTGCAGGCCTCTCTTGTCTCAGCGAAGATCAAAGTTTATGATAAAAATGTTTTGTAGGTTTTTTTCCATATTTTTTGGACTGATTAAACAGAAGTCAAACATCTTGGAAGGCTTGTATTGATTTACATCTGGTGTAACTACATCAGGTGTATATAATGATGTAATTACATCAGTCAAAAAGTAGAATCTGCAATTAGTTTTTGGTAAAGTGACCTTTACATATCCTTTATTTATCCAAATAAAAAGCCTCAGTTGCATTAATAATATCTTTTTCTAAAGGATCGGCCCAAGAAGGCAGCAGAAATTGTCACAGGTATAACAGTTCTATAAAGATAGTTAAAGTGGGCAAAAAGGGCTGAATTGATTATAATATAGGTCCAATAAGAGAGAGCCATAAAGATACCTGCAAAATGAGTCAGTTCTTTATTTTATATACAACCCCATCATAAATCCTGTTGACTATAGCCTATTTACTAAAATCACATATGAAAAACAAAATAAAAATAAAAATCCAGCATTCTTGAAAGAAAAAAACATCAAACAAACTTGCTTTTTCCTTCCTGCACAATCTGCTGATTTCAGTTTGTGTGTGAGTTCAGTTTGTGCCGACCTCAGCCCAGCAGCCCGACGCAGGAAACCAAGGCAGTGATGACAAGTGCTGTGCAATACAGCAAATTTTGGTATCCAATACCAAGTAAATACAGGGTTTCCTATAACAATACCAATACTGAAACCTTTAACTTATAAATGCAACTTATATGGTGGGGGGGAAGTTTGTCATATCTTATGACTTATTAGATGACTCATCATCAGTTCACAAATTCTCAACATATTTTAATGACCACTAAATCACTGTGATTTAAGATGTCGGCTTCTTGTTATAAATGTGTTCTTTAAATAAAACATTTCATACTGTATGTTGGAGGGATATTTTTTATTTCCAAAAAAAACAAAAAATACTGAAGTTAGTGGATAAATTCAGTATGTTTTGATCTGATGCTAATACCAGCATTGGCATGAATACTATGGTACTTGGGTCGATCCCCTCTGATGAGCAGATGAGCAGCAGATGTAATGGCCACAGGAGGACTGGGGGGCCATCACAAAGAAGTTAATTATTTTGGCAGATGTTTACTTTGCGCAAGACACATGGGTAGATAGTTGCACAGTGTTTTTCAACTTAAAACACTTAATAAATCAGTTAATAGACTTTTATTTCAGTTGTGTTTTGAGGTCTTGTGTAGAGCTGTAGTTCAAGCTTTCAAAGAAAGCTTTAATGCCACATCAAGAAGTTTAGGCATGCCATTATGATGTTCCTAAATCGTGGGTGTCAAACTTCAGTCCTCGAAGGCCAGCATCCTGCTTGTTTTTGAGATATCCCTGCCCTACCTGCTGCTATTACCTGGATCAGGTGTGTTTTGCCAATAAGAAGCTACAAGGGCAGGTTAGCTGGAAAACAAGCAGGACAGCGATCCTTAAGGCCTGGAGTTTGACACCTGCATCCTAAATGATCTGATGTGTGATTTTCACCTTCAAAACATGAGAGCTGACTAATTAGGTCTAAACCAATACTTTTAGCAAGCACAAGTTGATTTGTTTATTTGGATGTTTTTGATTCAGTCTTAGAGAGATGCCAGTGAAGGAAATATTCATCCCAGGTTTCCAGGGAAAGATTTTCCAAAACATTAAACTTTAAAATATACATTGTTCCCATGTTAAAATGCAAAACAAGTGACTTAAACATATCAACAAAGTGTGTCTAATGAGAACATAAATCAACAATTAGGATATTGCACTTGGAAAAATGAGACATGGTTAGGCATAGGTTATGCCACCAAAAGGTATGCAGAGTTGTTATTGGATGTTTTAATGGTATAAAAGTGGCACAAGAGTTTGTTTAATATTGTTATAGGAATCATTTTTAGGTTAACATCTGTAAAACTGAAGCCCGGTATAGAGTGATAATATTTTTGCAGGTCCAGAACACCTGGCCCCTTGCGGTGTGGAGGAGCAACAGCTTTACTCAGAGTCCCTCCTGAATGACTGGGCCTACCTCTGACATAGAGCCCAGACACCCTGCAGAGTAAGCTCATTTTGGCCCCGTGATGTCATCCTTTAAGTCACTACCCAAAGCTCCTGGTCATTGGTGTGGGTGTAATAACAATAGCTAATAATAACTATTTTATTGCAGTACCACTTTCAACACACACAGTTTTCTATATCTTATTTAAGGTGTAATGAACTGAGAAAGATGGAAATTCCCTGCATTGTGGGACACCCTAATGAAAAAAACAAATCCTGTAAACGCCCCTGCTTAAAAAAAACAAAACAAAAAAAACCCCCAAATGAAATCAGGTAGAAAATACAATATTGACTTAATCTATGGACTATGAGTCTGGGAGAAAGATTTATTACTTTACATTTTTGGCTGTGCGGAAGGAGAAGTAAGATAATAGATGTATGCTTGTAATAATATCATAGGACAGATATTATTACAAGCATATATCTATTCAGAGTCTTTCCTCTACTTTGTTAGTTTGTTCCTTTCTTTGTCTTTGATTTACATTAAGCGGAACAGTTTAACGTTTTATTTTGAAAGGTACGTGCTAATGCGCACCCGCACGCTAGCGACGGAAGGAGTGGCCCTGCGTCTTGGTTTCGGGAAGCAGCGCGTTGCCGTCGTTGCTCACAGTTCGCGAGAACCCGAGAGTGTAGGCGGCGGTGGGGGAAATACGCTCGCAGAACTATGAAGCTTTAACTGTCAATCATATTGACGTGCTGAGGTGTCTTTTTTATGTTTTTTATTTTTAATGCGAAACTTTTAGAAGACGCTCGTCAAACGGTAAGATATTTTACTGTCGCACAGGTTGCTAAGTTTACAGCTCCGACTTGCTGTTGATATATTTCCTTGTTGTGGTGTGCATACGAGGCTTGATTTAGGCCTCGCGATAACGCGGTCAGTTTGCTTTTATATAACGTCAGATAGAAGGGGAAAAAGCAAACTTTTGTTGTACTGTGCGTCTCCGTATAGTTTAATCGGTGCCCTCGAATAGTTAGTAGCTTGACGTGATGTAAACAATACGTTATAAGGTGTAATCCCTGATAGGCCTATCGACATATTGATCGGGTTTTCTGACGTCATATTTGTTAAAGCATATTTTTCTTCTTTTCTTTTTGTTATTTGGTAAGCTATGAGGTTTGTTTGTTTTGTTTTTTTAAAGACAGAAATGTATAATAAAAGCAATACATTTTATTTTAAAGAAGCTTTAAACTTACTCTTGTTTAGTATTTATGTATACCACAGCACGTTTATGTAGCTGATTTTCTTAAAGCTGTGGTCAAACTCCCGTTTGTCTGTGTGTGTCAGTAATGGGAGGGAGGTCCAGATCTTCAGGATCGTTTTCAGGCCTGAGTGAGCCTCCGAAGGATCAGGGCATCCATGTCTACCTTTTCTGGACAAAAGATGGGAAGAAATATTTGTCTCACACCACAGGAGAGGTCACAGCGGAGCAGCTGTGTATCTCTGCAGCAGAGACCATCGGTAAAAGGCTCCACCAAATGCACAGTCCAGAAATGAAAGTGTTTTCTCTTTTCATGTGGTATTTGAGCCTGCTAGTGGCAACAGTGTGTAACATCAGTGTTTCCTCCTCAGGGATAACGGCTCTGTGCCATTCACTGTTTGCGCTGTACAACCCAGAAAGACACTTTTGGTACAGCCCAAACCACATATTTAAGGCAGAGGAAAACCCGAGCCTTGTACTTCGCTACTGTATGAGGTGAGTCTGTGTTTGTTTAACACTGTACTTGTGACACAGATAACATACAGCGAGGATGTTGATATAGTCTTTTTGTATTTAGGTATTACTTTCGGAACTGGCATGGACTGAATGAAAACGAGCCCATGATGTGCCGCTATCCTCCCAAATCTGGTTCAAAACGGGGTTTCCCTTTACTTGACACAACTTCACTGGAGTATTTATTTTCCCAGGTTGTTTTGGGTTTTTTTTTTAATGGCATGCTTTTACACTCATAATGTTCCTGTCTTGACAATAATATAGTATCTTTTCCAAATCAGGCTAAGTATGAATTTGTGAATGAAGTGGTACAAATGGAATACGTCAAGACAGAGGAGGAGCAGACTCGCTTCAAAAATGAGAGTTTGGGAATGGCTGTGCTTCACCTCTCATACCAGGCAATTAAAACGGAATCAACTTTGCAAGATGTAGCTTCAAAAGTCAGGTATATACTTTGGCTTGATCACACCGCAATCCCTCCTTCCAAATAGTGTTTTAAGCTTTCATTCTTAAATGGCTTATAATATGTTTATATCTTGTACTGTTAATGTTATTTTCTGCTACTGTAACAAATGTCTTTTTAATCCAATCTAATCAGTAAGTTCAGATAATATCACTATACCTCTTTTTTTTTCAGCTTTCTAGACTGCGTTCCAAGATCTTTCGCCAAACACATTTCCAGAGACAACTTCCTGACTAAACTCAGGATCCAGCGAGTGTTTAAAGACTTTGTGCGGTCCTTCCAGCAGCACACAGTGGATCGGGGCAACCTGTGCACTGAGGAAATCATGTACAAGTACATCGCTACACTCGAGCACTTGGCACCGCGTTTTGGCACTGAGACTTTCCCCGTAACCCGCCTGGATCTGAGGGACGAAGATGACCGAAGTGGCTCGTGTTCCAGCACCACCCACGCCCAGTGTGGTTCAAAAGACAACTTCTGCGGCCCAATATCACATGAAATATCGGTGTCCGGTACTGAAGGGATTCAGTGGAGGAAGGTGTCTGCTCAAAGGGTCTGTATAGACACTGATGCTGGCATATTGTATATGTTGGTTGAGTGGCCTTTTGGGGTTTTTTTTTAATTTGTTCAATCTCTTTACCCAGGCACAGGCAAATAATTACATGGGGAATGGCTACATAAACTACATGAGAAAACCAAAACAGCACTCCAGCCAACCAGATGCAGACACACCCAATGACTGGACCTTCTTCAGCGAGTTCCCTGAAATAACTCACATAGCCATTACTGATTCTAATGTGTGCATCAGCACTCGAGACAATCTCTGTATGGTGAGACCACTTGTTTGTTTTTTAATGTAAAAGCTGCAGTGCATTCACTTAATTGGTAAATGTCTTTGTAATGCATTAGTCCAGTGGATAAAGTGTTTTTAGTCATTCAACTAATTGCTCAGTCTTTTGAGGATGTTTTTATAGACAACACACTATACATTTCTGCCTAGATTCTATATGTGTTTGACTATAAAGCCTCTCGTTTTTGACTTTGCTTTGGGCAATTTATCCTGTTTTGAATTTGTATGTGTCAGTAGGTGGGAGCTCTGATTGTAAGGTAGTGGTGTTTCTGTATATGTATGTAGGAGGTTCAGATGATCTCCAGCCAGGAGGCCCATTCCTTCGTCTCCCTCCTAGATGGATACTACCGACTGACTGCAGACGCCCACCACTATCTTTGTCATGAAGTGGCTCCCCCAAGGGTAGTGTGGAGTGAAGCAAATCTACTGCATGGACCTATGCAGTGAGTTTTCTACCCTTATATACATGCACATTCAGACACAGAAAAGGCTATAAAGAAACATGGTGTGTTATGTCATAACTCCTGTGTGTTTTTCCAGTGATGAGTTTGTGCTGTCTAAGCTGAAAAAGGAGGCAGAGGATGAGGGAACATTCCTCGCTCGTTGGAGTGTTGTTGACTATAACTGCATCATCCTAGCTGTTCTAATCAAGAATCAGGTGAGTCAACACCCACCCTCTTATATGGAAGTAGTTGCAGTGTAATGATGGCCGAAAAATAAACCCGATACTTTCCCTGCACCTGTGTTTTGTGCATACAGGATGGTGTAACGCGAAGCCACAAGCAGTTTCGTGTTCACGTAAAGGATTCAATGCTCTGTCTGGAGGGCTTGGAACGACAGTTCCCCAGCATGAAGGAGCTCACCGATAGCCTCAAGTCGTTTGTCCTCAAGTCTGGTTCGGACAGCTTTACTGTCAAAAAATGCTGTTCGCCAAAATCAGGAGGTTTGTGTTCCTTGTTTTGCTCATGTATCCAATATTATGCCTCTAGAGTCCTGTTGAAGCCCCCTTTGAATTCAGCCTTGTTCACCTCTACTCAGTTTTTAAAATTAACTGTAATAGTTGCGCTAATGTTCCTACTTACTAATTGGGGTACTCGTATCCCTGTTTAGGAATTTAGGTGATATTTAGGTTTTTAATCAGAATTGACTGTGTCTGTTCTGCTGTGTGTGGTGCAGAGCTATCCAACCTTCTGGTGAGGAGACACAATGAATGCGATGTTCACGCCGAGCCCTTATCCCAAACCTACAAGACCCGTCTAATGTTCCCCCAAATCAAGGACAAAGATATCAAACAGGTGACAATGTCCACTCGCCACCTTCATAGTCATAGAGGATTAGTTGTCCTCTGTCCTGTAGCTGACTGTACGGGTGTTTTATTTTGGAGCAGGAGCAGCATTTGGGTCGCGGCACCAGAACTAACATCTACTCAGGACGGCTGTTAACGCAGGAAAGAGAGGAAAGTGATAATGACGAGTTCAACAACAACTCTCACCGAGGCCACCGAGTCGTTCTTAAGATTCTGGACCAAACCCATGAAGATATTGCTCTGGTAAGCTGTTTGAAACTCACTCAAAAAATGACACTTTACTATGCTGAATGTAAACGGTTGTTATGATCTTGTCTGTTCTGACGTTTACGTTTTCACTCCTCTTAGTTGTTTTTCGAAACCGCAAGTCTCATGTGCCAGGTATCCCACCGTCACCTGGTGTTTGTATATGGCGTGTCTGTCAAAGGATCTGAAAGTAAGAGACGTAGCACTGTTCATCCTCACTTCCTCATTGTTATTTCCCCATCACACACATCAGTGTATACAGTCAAATTTCTGATTTTAGTACTAAGAAAACCATGTTGCATATGCAAAATCACCCTAACCATGTTCTATTTTTACGTTTTGCTCGTGCGTATATCATGAACCAAACCTCTCAGACTTGTTCCTGTCTTTGCAGACATCATGGTGGAGGAATTTGTGGATTTCGGGCCTTTGGATGTCTTCCTTCGCAGAGAAAAGAATGTGTCTGCTGGGTGGAAATTCATTGTTGCAAAACAGCTTGCCAGTGCCCTCGACTATCTTGTGCGTTCTAATCCTTATTTTTGACACTGATTATATTTCAGTAAATCTAATTGATTTCAGTGAAGTTTTTTATCCAGTGTTACTCTAAGAAATAAGCTGCTGCAGACCCATGTGTAAAATGATTGAACAAAAGAAACAAGTAGTAGTTCTTTCTTACTGCATGCCATGTTTTGATTTTGAGATGCTGCTATCAGGCAGGAAGTGAAGTAAATGTCATATCACAGCAAAGTGTAAGATAAGTGCTCCAAGTAATTTTTTTGCCTATTGACTAATAGCAGTAACAGTTTGTGTTATTTTTAAGAACACTCTGCTTGACCAACGGTGCTATTTTCCTTATTCTAGGAAACCAACGGGTTGGTTCATGGAAATGTCTGTGCCAAGAACATCCTTTTGGTGAAAAATGGTCTAGAACCTAACACTACTCCTTTCATCAAGCTGAGTGACCCAGGAATTGCTCTGAGTGTTCTTTCACGGGAAGGTCCGTACCACCACCTCGCTTCAGTTTATGTGTTATGTGTCTCTATACACGGTCAGCTTCAAGAGTGTTCTAATTTATGTACTTTGCAATCAGATTTAGAAACAGGAAATCTCTAATCTCTTCTCGTGAACCATTTCCTGCTGTCTTGCAGGTTTGGTTTAAAATATGTTGTTCAAGTGTGTCAAAAATAAAAAGTCGAGATGAGAGTTGCACGAAAGTAAAACAAAACTCTTCGTTATTTGTTTTGCACTTGCTGATGTTGAATACCAACTTTATAGATGCTTCTGTGTTTGTCACCATCTATTTAGTTCAGTTAGGAGGAGTTCTCCTTCAGATAAGCCAGAATAAATATCCTACACTAACTTGTGTTATTATTTTGTGCCATGCAGAGCGCCTGGAACGTATCCCATGGATTGCCCCTGAGTGCATTGACAGTGGTTCAAACATAGGCAGCCATGCTGACCAGTGGAGCTTTGGCGTAACGATGCTTGAGATCTACAACAACGGTGATCTTCCCTTCAACTTCAACACATTGTCCGAGGTAGGCATGTGCTACAGCTCGGGCTTTTACTCCTCTTTCAACAACCCAAAGTATCACATCACATATTATTCTTCTGAATTGTAATCTTAACACTTGAGTCTCCCCACCCCAACCAGAAAGAGCGCTTTTATCAGCAAAAGGGCCACTTAGCTGAACCATCTTCCCCAGAGTTGGCCAGGTTCATCAACATGTGTTTGACCTATGAGCCTGAGGAGAGGCCGTCATTCCGCAAGGTGCACAGAGAACTCATAGAACTCATGAGGAAAGGTCAGTGTTTGCTCGATTACTTTATCTCCTTTTTTAAAACTCTGTTGCAGTTCATTCAATAAACAAGTGTGTGTTTCTTCATCCAGGTTTTGTCATTCAGTCTGTTATGCCTTCCAGTGAAGCTTCAGCTAACACAGACCCCACTGTGTTCCATAAACGCTACCTGAAGCAAGTGCGGATCTTAGGAGAGGTTAGTACCACACAGCAGTAGTTTGCTTTTCGTTGTATTAGCTGGAGTAATCATCTCCTCATTCTTCTGTTTATAGGGTCACTTTGGAAAGGTGACTCTGTACTTGTATGACCCAGCCAATGACGGGAAGGGAGAGCAGGTGGCTGTGAAGTCTTTGAAGCAAGAAAACGACAAAATTTCTGACGGCTGGATGAAGGAGATTGAAATCCTGAAATCTCTTTATCACAGCAACATTGTGAAATACAAGGGCTGTTGCACAGAACTGGGTGAGTCCTCGCTTTCCTTTCTGTCTGCTTAAATATCTGTTTGAGCCATATGTCAACAGAGTCTGCATGTGTAAATGAGTGTGCAGTACAGCTCTTGTAACCTGCGGTGCTCAGTGGATCATTCAGCAAATTGATTTTTGGTCCCTGCTGTTCTTCTGTAAATATTGGAAATCCATTTGAAGTGCACCACTGTTTGTGTTGTATGTCAATATTTTGAGCTTTTAACACACAGCATGCTGAGCAGCACAGCAAAGCACCAGAATAAGAACAGGTTTTCTTGTCAGGAAGATAAATTCACTTTTGCATTGTCCATTGACAGGAGGGCAAGTCGTCCAACTAATAATGGAGTACCTTCCTCTGGGGAGTCTGAAAGACTACCTCCCCAAACGTAACCTTCCGCTGTCTCATTGTCTCATGTTTGCTCAGCAGATCTGTCAGGTGAGTTGTGGTGGTTTAATATTTTGTGCTAGCGCTGTATTACTTGTAAACACCATATGTGTCTATCCGTACAGCCCAACATTTGAATGAGTTACTGTACATACTTCTTTTTTCATAAATTAACATGACTTTTTTTATTATTATTACACTTGTTACTGTTTTTTTTTTTTTTTAAATGTCTAGACCCTTTTGGCCTTGAATCTGAGCTGGTCTGCTTTTACTTGAGTGGTCGTGACTTCCGCTCCTAGCTTCAGCTAAACTTTCATATTTTCTGGTGTGAAAACTGCTGAGATGTCAGCTTGTATTCTTCTCTGTTCTGAAGAGAGTCTCTGTTTTTCTGTTTGCTTTTGTGCAGCATACAGTGTAACAGCCTGAAGGAGATAATCCATCACATTAAGCTTTAATTCCATTTTACAGCACTCTGTTTTTGTGTGTGTGTTTTGTCATTAATTCATTCTGTCTGAAATAAGTAGTTTGATTGCATTGGCATTATGTTATGCTGTGTTTTCTCTCAGTAACCTGGGAAATGTCCTCCAGGAAATAATCATTCAACACCCAGAACCATAATTTCATAGCAGCCTTGGAAAAAATAGCCAATTTCTGATTGAATTTATTGTTGATAATAAAGTAATATTAGTTTTGATTAAGGGCTCTTGATGGGAAGCTTGATTTTTTAAAAAGTGTAAAATATTGCAGAAGATTAAGAACAGGGCTCTGCGAGGCTCTTTTGTGAAATTATTTTGATCTAACATGTTTCAGCGACGGTTCTAGGGTGTAGATGGGTGTGGAGGCATAGTTATCACATTAATGGTCTCTGTTATGGCATGCAAAGTTGTCAGCAAACAAAGATACAGTTGAGTCTGCGGGAAATGCAATTTGCTTTGCAGGTTTCTGGTTGTAGATGAAAGTATTGGATAAACTGACATTTAGACCTGGTGATGGTGTTTAATGGAAAATATTCATCTAATGATTCTTTACCACAGGAGTAATGCACATGCTCAATTTTAATGGCAGCATATTTAATAGATAATTAGATTGCTTGCTCAGAGCCATAAATTTAATCCTTAATATTGCTAGAAGAAGATTTCAGTGATCACCACACACAGATCTGTAAAAATAGCTTTTCTGACCTGTTTTTATCTGAATTGCTGTTGCAGACTGATTGACAGGCATGAAGGAGTTACTCTCCGTAGGGACACGTTTTTTTGCTTTTTACCGTGGTTAAAATAGCAGCTGTTTTTGAAATAAAAATGGCATCCATCTTTTTATTCCTGTTATTTTCTTTTAAGGGGATGAATTACTTGCACTCA
Organism: Maylandia zebra; assembly: GCF_041146795.1. NCBI lineage: Eukaryota > Metazoa > Chordata > Actinopteri > Cichliformes > Cichlidae > Maylandia > Maylandia zebra. The sequence continues at coordinate 26,667,234 of NC_135170.1, forward strand.
AAGCGATACGTCCATCGCGATCTGGCTGCCCGTAATGTCTTGGTGGAAAATGACAGTCTGGTAAAGATTGGAGACTTTGGCCTGACGAAGTACATCCCTGAGGGTGAGATCTACTACCGTGTCCGTGAGGATGGAGACAGTCCAGTGTTCTGGTCAGTTTACGCACTTAGACTTGTCACTCATTGTGTTGTTGTGTGACTTTGTCCTCTAAATTACATTTTTAAAAATTTTGTAGGTATGCCATCGAGTGCTTGAAAGAGAGTAAATTTTCCTTCTCCTCTGATGTTTGGTCCTTTGGAGTTACACTGTATGAGATCCTGACCCGCTGTGACCGTCGCCAAAGCCCTCCAGATGTATGTCATCACCGGCCTCTTTTTCAAGTATTTCTTTACTGAACCGGCCTTATCGATCAATCTCTGTGTGAATTACACAATCTGTTCTTATGTATCTTTTGCAGAAGTTCTTTGAAATGATGAAGGAAGCTCAAGGACAGATGACTGTGGTGATACTGATAAAACTGTTGGAACAAGGGTTGCGATTGCCTTGCCCTAAGGACAGCCCACATGAGGTAAGCTCAGAAGCCCATAAATCAAGTTCAGTACTTTTTGGCATTATGAATGGTATAGGTTTTTTTCATGATTACTTGTTTTTTGAACAGGTGAAGATATTAATGGAGCGGTGTTGGAGTGCAGATCCTTCAGAACGGCCAGATTTTGAGTCCCTAATTAAAAAGTTTCAGAGCCTACGCCAAGCATACTGGCAGTCCTTTTCATAGTCTCAGATATGCTGATTTGCTGACGGGGACTATGTGGAAATCCATTTGACTACAAGTCATCGCTTTGCTACAATGGCAACCATATATTAAGGGGAGCCAGTAATGTGTTTCTTGCCTCTATTAAGAGAGATATTTGCAACCTTTTCATAATAAAAGCACACTGCTATCCTCTTATATGTGATGTTAACACAGTAATGAATTTTATGGGCAAAAACTTCATGTTTGTCAAGAGTTAATGGTTTGCATATATCACAGTGAGTATTAACAGTTTGTGTATGGTTGAGGGATACTGTATTTCATTTTGTTTAGTTATTGTACATTTTTGACTGTTTAATTTTATAAACTTTAAATGAATAATTCAGAATCTAATAAACAATTTTCCACAAGCTATTTTATTAAAGCCTGAAATAGACTGATGACTCCATCAGTGGGTCTACGTGTTACCTGGTTTTCACTCATTTTTTACTATTCCACAACACTATCAGTGATATGTACTTGTAATGCTTTTATTTTAAGGGGTTGCTTTTGAAATTCATATGGAGAATTTCATTGATACCAGTCTCAGGGCTCACGCTCATGGTCACAGGGGCTTTCCTTCCAAAACACTCATGCCTCTTTGTTTCCACACATCTGCTTTCTCTTTGGTGCATGACTGCCTGTTATTTGCCGTTACTCTTAAAACTGTCAAAACACAAATGCATAAATGATCATACCAGAGCTTTACTCATTAAAGCTTTTTCAGAATCATTAAACACAAAGTCCAATCTTATTTTGAATTTATAAAAACTCTTAGGGCTTTCAAAATGGCACCTCTTAAGTATAGAGCTGTTAACTGCAAACACAATGGGGATATGCTACAAGAGATCAGAAGAGACAATGTGTAAAGTCACAGGGAAGTAAACTTCAGATTGGCTATGACATCTACAAAGAGAAACAGTCTCTACAACTTGGCACTTGACTCTGTCCAGTATCTTTAATGGAAACATGCTAGTTGATACTTTTAAAAAAAAGAAACAAATCCCACTTGGCGGTAGATTTTGTTGCATATAGTAAACATGGCTCCTTATTTTTCTTCCTGAAAACTACAACTGTCAGGCTCCAAATGAAAACAGAAACAAGGATGAGTCAATTCCAAGTAGCCTTTCTAAAAAACAAAACAAAAAGCAAACTCTTTTTGACGTTACTGAGAAAATACTTTCAAAGCTAACCATTCATTTTCTGCGAATGGCATCTCTGGCAGCTTTCAGCTCACATTATAGCACTGACTCAGCTCTCAGAAAATTTTTAATGACATACCACCTGATTTTTGATTGAGTCTTAATAGCCTGATGTTATTGCTTCTTGGTGCCGCACAGGAGACTTCTACATATGCTGGAAAATTGTTTCTGTCTAGCCAAAACAGGGCCCACATGGCTTGGATCACACTAAAGTGGGGATGTGTAGATAGTCTATCCAATTATGAATCTGAAAGGACCTCCTCTGAATCACTGATGATGTAATTTTAACTGGACAGATGAAAACCATAGCTAAATCATAATTCTGGCATTTAAATCATAGCTGAAGTTGGACACTGTTACATTTAGAAAAGCCCATTCATGCTTTTTGTCTTGCAGTAAAGCAGTGATAATTACTGACCTCCACGATAAGACCATGAGACATTAAACATATGCAGTTGACAAAGCTGTTGCTACTGACAAACCCCAAGATGAGAGTATTACTTAGATTCTTAGATCATAGTACTTGCTTTCAGCTGAATATGCACTTTAACTCAGGGTCATATCATAGTGTTAGATCTGCAGGAACTGGTCAACTTGTGGTTTACAGAGTTCAGACTAAACATGGTGAAATGTCTTTTAGCCTTTATGCTTCTCACTGCTAAAATTCTGCAAGTTTCACTCTGAGCTTTGCTCCAACTGAGGCCACAGCTTTAAAGTAATGATGACACTTTTACTCATGCTATAAGTTCTGATTTACACTCGCTTTTATTGAACTGGTGTGGAGTTATTTTATTTCACTTTCTTGTGCTTTGCATTTAAATAGGGTTATATTCTTTTAATTTGCATTTTATTATTATTATGCTGTTTTTATATGGTCTGTTGTTTCATTGCATTGTGCAAATCACTTTTAACTGCCTTTATGTACGACATATACAATACAAATAAAAATTTGCCTCGCATTGCCTAAAGCGTAGAACTGAAAAAGAACAATCTGCCAAATTCAGCATTTATTTATATTCAGCAGGTGTTCGTGTTTCTGTTCTGCATACGCTTTGAGTAAGACGCATACAGCAAGTGGAAGCTGAAGCACGAGCTCCAAGACATCTGTCCTGCCACAGTTATGTGTATTACAAACTGTCAGCATCAGACGTGTCTGCTTAAATGGGAGCTTTCCCTGCTGAGAGCTCTCAACATGTATTTGAAGGAAAGTACTGCAAGGACTGCAGACTAATGGAGAATGAGGAATCTACCATGAGGCATGTCTAGTACTAAGCATTAGTCCAGAGTGATACCACCACCAGCTGAGTCACCAAATGCTTAACCCTTGTGTGGTGTTCGTATTTTTGTTACTCAGCCAGTGTTCATGGGTCTGGTGGACCCGCTAGAGTTTTGGCTTTCCAAATTAACACTATCAAACAATTTTATGTTAAATTACTCAACAGATGTTTACTTCATCCCAATTACAAGACATATGAACAGCAAACATGGTTAATTTTTTCCCTTTACCTTTGTTAGATCACATTTATGAATTAATGTGCTTCTCGTTTTTCTTTTATATAAAATGTTATAAATAAATCAGTTATAATCAAGTGGAGTGAGTGGAAAGACACAACACATTTACACGTGAAAAAATAATTAATTGTTTAATTTTTCTTTTGAAAAAAACTGAACACGGGTCTCACAGACCCGAACACCATACAAGGGTTAAATACTACTGCTGTTCCCCTTGGGAACATAGAAAAATGCTGAATAGTGAAGCATATTGTTCTGACTCATAATCTTGGAGAGAAACTCCACTGCTGACTTCTGGACATGACATGATTGGTCCTTCTGGTGCTTGTCTGGACTGTGAAGCCCCCTGGAGGCACAGGCATTTTTCGTAGCCAAATGAAACTGATTCCCTTTATCCATCATTACAGTGTTGGATATATTCTCAGCTGACGCAGCCTATACTAGAGACCAAATTCAAATTACCAAAACAAAACCTGTATCTTCTTCTCTATATCTACTGCGAAAAAATGCTGTTTTCCTATACACTCTCTGCATAGCTAAAAAGGGCTTTATGAATGCTTTGTTCGTGGTAGAAAAGTCTGAATAAATTACCATGTGTCAAAAATTAACTGCTGAGTTTTTAAAGAGTGGTATTCATAAAATAATACATAATCAATCAACATGCTAACAATAGCCTATTACGAAGATAATGGAATTTAAGTAAACAAACCAACCACAATGATTTCCAAGAATAAAACGTTACGGATTTTTATGTTTTGTTTGAATTTTTAATGCTTTTGTTTTCAGTTTTGTTATATTTCAGTTTCCAGTGTGGATTTGTTTGTCTCAGTTCAGCTTTTGTTGTTTCAAGTGTCAAGTTTGACTTTTTATTTATTTCAGTATTAGTTTTTGTTTCCCTTTTTTTATTTGTTATTTGAGACACTTTGTAAAGCCAAGTAGCTCACAATCATGTGGACATATTCTCAAGCCTCCTTGCTTTATGAACTGGTAGTTCTAACAAAAATGAGCATATTTAAATTATAAACCATATTTCACTAGTTTATCTTTCAGACATATTTTGTTGGGATATTTTTGAGAAAATGTACATGCATAAATTAGACTCTTAAATTGTCTGTTGTCTTTTAAAAATCTAGATATTTAATACTACATTTTAATTAGATTAATTACCAAAAAACATCCATTATGCACCTCATGCTGAGGAGCAGGGACACTCGTTGCTCCGCCCCCACCCTTCCGATTTACGTTGTAGTCATGGAGAATGCGTTCCCTTGTCGTCCAATCAGAAGCAGCGCTGGGGCCATGTGTGTATTGTTTAAACTGCTCAAATCAGCCAGAGTTTTCAGACCGAAAAAACTTCCAGCACCGAGTCATGGCGGCCACAGTGTCAGTTAATACAGCTGCCAAAGATGAAAACACAGACTCGGGAAACAGTTTGGCTTCTCGTCCACTTAATGAAAAATACGACCCCGCCGTGGACCAAGAAAACTGGATTCCCGGGGATCGCCGGTACCCCGAACTCGTGCAGAACGAAGAGGACGCGACGCCCGGACGCGAGTGTCAGCGAAAGGTCGACGAGGACTTGACATCACTGAACCCCGAAGAGATAGAGAGCCGCTTGGAGAGAACTCGACGGGAGTTTTACAACAGGAGGAAAATTATTATAAAAAACTTGCCCTCTGACGTTAGCAATCAGGTATGAGTAGAAAGTTTTAGGGGGTGAGGGTTTAATTGTTGGTTGGTTGATTGATTGATGCTACCCTGTGGCTAACGCTAGCCTAGCTCCGTTATACCTGCCATGCTATCAATGTTAGCTTCACAGGCATTTAACTTATTAGCTTCACCTTTTATTTAGTTTTCTGTGTACTACATCTGCTAGTGGTTTAAAAGTCAAAACGCACAGATTATTGGTAATTAAAAACGATGCAAACAGTTCTATAACTGGTTTGAGTTTGTTTGTTAACTAACATGGCTCGCGTTTACTGACAAGTGGTCAAATAATCAATCATGGTCATTTGTGGCCTGTGTGACCCACCAGGCCGCTTTGCATTCGTGGTTGAATTTTACCATTTGGCCCGCCGAGCCAAACTGTGGTTCATAACCGGTTTATGCGGGTTACATATGCAGTGAAGGTGGGTCATAAGTCCATTTGTTATTAACTCTGTCTGTAATTAACTCTTGATGCTACTTTTTTTTTTTCTTTTTTGGAACGTGCCTGACTCATGGGGAGCGGTGGGCCTGCGGGCGGTACCATTGTTCACAGAGGGGGGGCTGGGGCAGTAGTGGGAGTTCGAGATGTGAGTTTCTCTATAACAAAAGGTGGAAGGCGTGGGGACAAAACGTTTCAGAAAATGCTAGGCAGCATCGCCATTTGTGTGAATAGGCAAAAGCTGGGCAGAACAATTTTTCCTACAACAATGAGGGAGTCATTCACCTCTCATCCCCCCCCCCCCAGCAGGTGCACTGATCCCCCACCCCCCAGTGTATATCAACGAGCTAATTGGCTGAGAGGGGGTTGATTGAAATCTTCAATTAACCAACGACCTCCTAAAGTCAAATGTTATTTACACATTTAAACATCTGCAGTTAATCATTGTCTCTTTCTTTTTACAGGAGGTCCATGAGCTCTTGGGCAGCTATGATCTGAAGTACTGCTTTGTTGACAAGTACAAAGGCACAGGTAGGTCTAACTGCTCAACCATGTTGGACTGAGCAAGGCAATTTGGCAAGTTTGGCGTCTGCAAGTTGGAGGAGGTGGGGATCAGGATGGATCTGCTCTATTACGCCCCTTTAAAATTTAATCTGACAGTGAACTCTGTAGCAAACAAAAGTAAATCGGGCTCTCCAGATTTGGAGCATGCTTAGTTAATGACTTTCAATGGACATACTGAACATGAAAAGGGGTTCGGGAGAAAGCAGCCAGACCTCAATTAAAGACTTTGTTTTCACGGTGTGCCTTCTCTTGCACTTATCATTATCACACAGTTGCAGATCTCTCTTTTTGGCGACTGTTGATGCTCGCTTGTCGTGGTGTCACGTTACATTGTCAGTTCAAGTGCGATAAGATCGATGGGCTCTCTGTGTATCTGTGTATGCGTTACCTCACATGCCCCTCGGTGTGATCTGCCATCTTGTCCAGCTAGAGTTGCTTGTTTTTAAATGTATAAAATGTAAAATATCAGATTAGAATATAAATAATTAAATATCTATGCATTCTTGCAGTAATATTTCACTAGAAAATGGGTGATGATCATGATAATAGGCCAGAAAATTGTGTGAGGCAGATGGTATTTTCAGGGTATGCCTGGTATCCAGCAAGCTGATATGGAAGAAAACCAGTGACATTTAGATGGCGCTTTTTTTTTTTTTTTTTAACAATATAGAGTTGGCTGCCAAACTAACTACTTTTATTTTTTATTTTCCTCCCCTTCTCATGGCTTTCAGACAAAACTGGAAAACTTTTTCACGCCTTCTTTCTTTTTCATAACATGGGTAACAAGATGTTGATTTCATTCTTGCTGGACTGACAGGCATTGTAGTTTAAACAAGGGGTAAAGTTACACCAACACAAAGGATTCTGTGTGCTGATATTGTGCCACCAGAACTGTTTTAACAGCCTTGCTAGAGGCAAAAACGTCACAGGCAGGGTTTGCTCCCTGACACCTGCTGAGTACAAATAAATCTGACTTTATGCCACCTGAACAATGTCATTCCCTTGCCTTACACCAATTTGTTTCTCTCTTCTGTTTCCTTTCCCGTGTTACTCAAAGCATTTGTGACCCTACTTAATGGTGAACAAGCACAAAGTGCCATCAAAGAGTTCCACCAGCATGTGTTGCGGGACCGGGAGATCTCTGTGCAGCTGCAGCCGACAGATGCTCTGCTGTGCATCGCCAACCTGCCCCGCGCATTCACGCAGCAGCAGTTTGAGGAACTGGTGCGCCCCTTCGGCAACCTGGAGCGTTGCTTCCTGGTGTACAGTGCCACCTCGGGGCATTCCAAGGGCTACGGTTTTGTGGAGTACATGAAGAAGGACTCTGCGGCCAGGGCCAAATCGGAGCTCCTGGGGAAGCAGCTGGGCTCCCGTATGCTTTACGTCCACTGGACTGAGGTGGGCTCCCTCACATATCCACTGCTGCACTCCAAATGCCTGTGCGTGGACCGCCTGCCTCAGAGCCTGCTGACAGCCCAAGACCTCCGCAGTGCCCTGGCTGACACCCACACGCCAGTTTTCTGCCAGGTCAGATTTTTACTGCACACAAGCCCAATACTTCAAGTGAATGATTTCAGAAGTCTACAGCATACTGATTGCACACAGCAGCGATCATTAACTTTTTTGTCATTTCTTTGTGTGGCTATTGTTTTATACAGCAAATGCCCACATTAATAAAAGTTGAGTGCTTTAAAAGCTGCTAAAATCCATCACAAAGTTGTAAAATTGTCCCTGAAGGTGTGCAAAATGACTGCACTACTGAGTCACTGTGAAACTGCAATCCATATTTGATCTTTCACCTTTACCCCAGTTTTCCTGTGGCCACTCAAAGTTACTATAGCAATAGCAACTGTTGGTTTCTATGGTGATGACCACCTGACACCCCCAGGTGGTGTCATTCAGCAGGTTTTTTCTGGAATGGGAGAGAGCTGTGTCCTTTTGAGCAGGACACAGTCGTAGTTTTCTGTTGTTTCCAGACTGAACAGTCATAATAATTAGGAGCCATATGATGGTTTTAATAGGAAACTGTGATATCACTGCAGCTTTATCAAATTCATAAAACCAGACGGTTGCATCATGGTAAGAGCAGAGTACCACTAAAAACAACACAAAGCCATATATAGTGGTTGATGTGGTGATTAAAGGGCCTTAAAAGGTAAAACAGATTTTGATCTGGGACTTTAGAGGTGCAAATTTCAGTGGGTTATTTGAAATTTGCCAAACCATAAATGAAAGCAAAGGGTGCTGACAAATAGTAGCATTCCTAATCAAAATTCACTGAGTGAAGTGACCCATAAGTATCCAGGTGGCAGCCGTAGTAAGTGCTTTTTGAAGAGTCTTAGTACTCCAAAAATTTCCAGAGTGCTTCCTTCTTATGTCTTTTCTTGCCACCTTTTAGAATAGGATACACTGAAACTTCCTTTATGAAAAGAAAGGAGGCAACACCATCCCCCAATGAGAACTTTGATGAAAACAATCAACAGGAGTGTCACCTGGTGCAGATACTATAAAATGTTAATTAGAAAAGGGTTTTCCATTTCGTGTCATATCGTGCTAATTTGTTCCTAACTAAGAGACTCTTAAACCAGCAGGTGAACTACAAACATCACACTGCTATGATAAAACTCGCGTATATAGATTTTAAAAAGGCTATATAAATCAGGATTGAGGGTCATGTTAAAATAATAATCGTGAGCTGTGTAGAAGCTTCACCCCAATTCAGTTTGTGTTGCTTCTATTTTTCTTTATCAATTCACCTTGATCTTTCCTTGACCTAATGATATTTTCCATCCAGGCCTGGGGAAATTATGTAGATTGTTTCAGCTCAGCAGCAGCCTGAGACACAATTTTGGTGCTGTAGCCATCTTGACAGTTATTTGAAGCTCCTATCTTAATGAATGGGGAAAGATCCATAACTTTTGGTTGAGTGCTCACCAGGTGTATATATAAAATTGCTGCTTTTTTTTTTTTTTTCATTATTATTTATATGAACATGTTCAAGATTTGCCATTCTAATTCACTGCATGGAAACAGTTGGACACGCAATCTTGACGTTTTTGCTACAATAACAAACAAAACAGAGTAGCGATATCTGCCACTACATGGTTGCATGTTTAGCATGTAGCACTTCTCATGTAAATCTGAGCTCAGAATTCACCAAATGCTGCGATGGGTGTTTTGTGAAGCAAGTCTTGCCCCTCGGTAGTGGCCTCCAACACCACCAGGCAGTTATTTATTTATTTTTAAACAAGTGAGTTTCAGCGGTCACCAGGATGTAAAAGTTGCATATGTAGAGTCACCACTGCAACCTCGAACATTTAAATTCTGTCAACTTTTCCTGATAATTAGGTTTTAAAGAGCTTATACTACTGTTGCAGAATTCTGAGTGAGTGCTGTTTCTCTCTGTGGTAATCCTGAGTTTTTATTAACTATAAATTCCATGAGATTTTTTTTTTCTCCATCTTTCTCCAAATTTGTGCTAAAATATGTGAACACTGAGGGTGTAAGTGAAAACCACTTGGCTTCCACTCTCTGTGTGTGTGTGCATCTTATTCATTGGCTGCAGGGTTTTTTGGGTTTTTTGTTTTTCTCTATATGCTTGAAAAATTGCTGCCTCAATTTTTCTCTCCACAGTTGGCTCAGGGACAAGATGGAAGTTTCCGGCGTTTTGCAGTGCTGGAGTTTGCCACTGCAGAGATGGCCGAGGAAGCACAGCGACTCACAGATGGCAGACTGCTGGGTGGGACACATATCAGGGTGTCCTTCTGTGCCCCGGGTCCTCCTGGAAGAAGCATGTTGGCTGCTCTGATTGCTGCACAAACCATGGTACTGTATTCCAATCTACAGTCTTTGCTTGAGCCCTTAAGGCATAACATTGCTGCCTTTGAGTTCGTGCTGTAGTTAAAATTACGTTACTGGACACGACTTGGAAGCATTGCCGTTATATAACTCTCACAGAGGAGCTGGCTCATCACGTGATTTCAGATTAATGGAAAAAATTTTGGTTATTTGTTGGTCTTGTTCTGAGTCTTTGCTTTGTTTCCTTCCTCTCAAGGCTGTAAACAGGGGTAAAGGACTCCTCCCTGATCCGACAGCCATGCAGATACTCACAGGCCTCAGCAACCCTGCCGCCCTCAAGATGCTGCTCAACCCACTGACACAGGGACATAAACAAGGTGAGGAGCCGTGAGCTGCTTTTAATCTGTTTTATTGCTATTATTCGTTCTCCTGCGGTGGATCTTAATCTTTGTCTATGCGCAGGCCTCCTTGGTGCGGCCCCCGCCATACCGCCACTGCTTGCCAACCCCGCTCTCACGGCCGCCCTGCTCCAGCTGCTCCTTCAGAACCAGGCCAAGGCTCAGCAGGTACCGCTGCCTTTTCCATCTTTGCTCCGTCATGTTCTTCCCTGCTTTTGCTTCCTGCCCGTTTTTGATTCATCCTCTCCTACTCACAGACTTTGTTCCCCACTCTGTTCTGTCCCTCTTTACCATTAGCAAGCCCTTCTGGGAAATCCTCTTCTGTGGGCTCAGGTGCTACACAATAAAGAAAACCCTCTAGTGCCTTGTGTGAGTGATAACGGTTTTTATGGTTGGCCATCAGTGTGTGTGTGAGTTGGAGCTGAAGTTAGATGGATTCTGGCCCTTTCTTCTTTTTATGTGAATGCTGATAGAAAACCTATTGCCTGGGTGGGTAAGCTCTTGCTAGGAAAGTGAGGGTTTTTTTTTTTTTTTTTTTTTGTGCGTGTATGTGTGGAGTGTTCCTTCGAGTGGTGCTGAGTAATGCGGTAGATGTACTATTATGCTGTATGCCAGAATTGTAAAGGTACATCCTGTAAGGACATAATTGCATATACAGTAAGTAAACTTGCTGAATGCATGTGTTAAGTTTAGTTACCTTGATGTTGCAGTGTGGCTGAGTGACCCTGTTGTGACTGAACTTTTTTTCTTCTTCTTTTTTTTTTTTTTTCCCTCTTGGTCAGCAGCCGGGACTTATTGGGGAGAATCCTCTGGCCTCTCTGCCTGTCCAGCAGGGAGTCCATCTGCTCGGAGACCTGCCCCAAGGTTTGGCATCAGTCCACTCCAGCCGTGGCTCCTTCAGCCACAGACTGCATGTCTGCTTTTGATGATAAACATCTGCATTGCCATTAGCCTGTCCATCAGGCGTCTTACTCCTTACATTACTTATGTTACCCAAATTAAAACAGAATGCATATCTAATTTCCTCTGAAAAGCTTGAAGGAGAAGATTAAAAATGAAATGTGTGATTGTCATTTACGCTGAAGTCTCTAATCACCATAGGTGGTATTGTCCCTGGACTGGCTCTTCAGACAGATCCTCTACCCCCCTTGAAGCCAATGCCACGTGGCAGAACTCTTTCAAGGGATCAGGAGTCCCCCACGTCGGCTTGTCCCTTCCCCCAGACCTCCTCTCCGACCCTGCCGGGGATCTCTATACCCCTGCTGGGTGGCATGATCGGGGCAGATGGCCTCACAGCACAAGGGGTGAGTTCCCAAGTAATTGCCTTTTTAAAATGCCTTCAGTCCTTCAACTGCCTTTTTTTCCCCTCTTCATTCTCATTCCTCATTCTGTGCAGGAAATGTAAAAATAAGCCATCTTTTTTTTCTTTTTAAACTTCATGTCAGGTTTCCATACTAGGAGATCCTGCAAAAGATGCAAACCTTCCCCAGAGTCCCTTCCTCAATGTCAGCAACGCGTTTTCCTCAGGTGAGGTGCTGCTTTTTTGCTGTGCTCGCATGAGCGGTAAAGATTTTATCTACTTTTACAGTCTGTTCTTGTTTGCTGCTTCAACTGAGAGATGATGTTGGATGCATCAAGGATATATTTGTATACCGTGCATCTCCTCCAGGAGGAAGCTGCAGACCTCACCCTTACAGAAGGCGGCCTACACTGAGTAACGTGTCCAACCAGAGCATGCAACCGAATTACAACCTGCGTTACCAGGATTCCTACAGCCCTGAGTACCCCCCACTCCATCGGGTAACTATGAATCATTGCTGCTCAGACTCCTGATTATTTTTTTTTTAAATGTGTATTTCTGCATCGATGGGTTGTGTGTTTTTTTTTGTTTTTCCTTGTCTTCCTTACTGCTCTAGTCATTGTGACCTGTTGAATTTACTGTATAGCGCTTGGCTGCTCATTTAGTGGTTTTATGACACAATCTGGTCCGATGCCATCTGGTGTCTTTCCTCAGGATCCCCTTGCCCACTTGTATGAACAGCAGGAGAATCTTGATGCCGGGGCCTTGGCAGGATTCGGTCAGCAGGTAGTGCTTTGTCAACTGTTTCAAAGCTGACTTGAGGACATTTGTAGTGTCAGTAAATTAAATGCACGCCTCCCTGTAGTAACATAGCTGTGAACTTGTCTGTCTCTGCAGGCCTCTCATTGCGCTGAATACAGTGAGCGGTTCCCCCCCTACAGTTACCCTCCAAGCCCACCTCTGTCCTCATATTTCAGCTCAGGGTCTGAGAGCTCCTGTAATGGGAGCCTTCCCACCCCCAAGCTCAACAGGGTAAGCAAAAGCTTTGCATTGATTTTTTTTTTTTTTTTTTTTTTTTTTTTTTTTTTTTTGATATATATATGAAGGATTGATTATTTGTCAGTGCAAGAATACTGAGGATAGCACTAGAAGGATTAAAATAAATAAATAAAATAAAAATAAAATAGTGGAGGGCTAGGTGCCAAGAATAAGTCTGTGTTCAATAATTAATGTTGCACTGTGAGCGCTTGAGTTGAAGTCAAATGATGAGTGGTTGTTTGTCTTTAGGCTGTGGGAATGCCTCCTGTGAGCCACACCAACTACCCTGCAGGTGTGGAGAATGTTATGAAGGTAATTTATAGGCTTCAATGTTATTGTTTCATATTTTTCTTTTTGAAGTTTCTGTTTTGATTTTAACCCCACCCCCTCCTCTTTTTCTTGTAATTATAGACTCCCATCGGTAGCCAAAAGCGCACGTTCTCCCGGCTGATCCCGTCTCCCGAGCCGAGCCCTGAAGGCGGTTATGTGGGCCAGCACTCCCAAGGCCTCGGCGGTCACTACGCAGACTCCTATCTTAAGCGTAAGCGTATATTCTGAGTACAGCTGTAACGAGTAGCCATTCAGCAGCCAGGATGGAGTAGCATCTCCTCTCCCATATTCTCCAATGGACTCAGTAATTTTGGTGGTCCTCGGATTTATTGTCCCATATGCACGTGTGAGTGACCTCTGGAGGCTGCAGAGTAGTGCAGCCTGTTTGTCACTCTGTGGAAAAACCTTCAAAATTTTTTTTTTTTTTTTTTTTTTTGTATATATGATTTTACTGTGTTTTGTACATTTCAGTTTTAAATTTTTATTTGCCTGAACTTCCTGTTGAAAACCTTGTAAATTAAGGAGAAAAAGTGGTTCATTAGTAAATGCAATCTTTTTTTTTTTTTTTTTTTTTTTTTTTTTTATTATTTTATTTTTTTTGGAATTCCTGTGAGTGAGGTATATCAGCAGATCTGCAGTTTGGCCAGTTTCAATGGTAACTAGCGGCTGCTTTTAAAAAAATAAAAGTGATTTAACATCTCACCAAAGTGACGCTGTCCACAGTTTCAGGCAAAGGGACTTGCATAGTGTAAGAACAAGCTTTGAAGGCTCTTACTTTGTGGGAGAAAAGAAAAAAAAAAAAAGCCTACCGTATTCCATGTAAAAAGTTCATGAGTTTGTATAATGAGATGGTGTTATGGTGTCTTGTTTTCCCCCTTCCTACCACACGGTTGTAAATTTTGCTTTATAACATTTCTGGTTTCAAACATTTCCTAATTGTTAACCTGCAGCTTTCCATCCACCAGTGATGGTTGTGTGGTGTTATGAGGCGAAGCTTTTTACAAACCTGGGATGTTTCCTGAGCCTGAACTTTTCCACGTTGTTTTGTCTTTCTAACCACACCCTCCAGCCTGTTCATGGAGTCTGTTCTCTACACTGGTTGTTGAGTGATGCACTTGGAGGGCACCGGTCATGTGTTCTCACCTGTATAAAAATGCCATCTCAAGTCCCCCTCTCACTCATGTATGTCCAGGAGTCGACGTATTTTCTGTGTTTATGTGAGTTCTGTGTTGCCATGTTTACATTTTTGAATGTTTTATAAAACCGTGAACGCTGCCCCACCCCTTGAAGGGTGCGGGCAGGTGCAGATAGCGCTGCATGCCATCTCTCCAGCTGCCAGCAGATCGTGCATGAATACAGGAGCGGTTCGGTGTTCTCAGTGAGGGGCTCAACTGTGAGTTGAACCGGCTTCTCCCGACGAGCACACGGCAGCTGGAACGATGGACAGCCTCTGTTTAGTTTTCAGATGATATTGGGGGTTCAGTATGTCTTTGGAGATACTGCTGGAAGCTTGTGGCAGGTGATTGGTCAGTGACATGATTGTCCTTGTATTATTTTTATTTAATTTTTTTTTTTTTTTTAAAAAGAATAATTATCTGGTTGACGGTTTGATTGTGAAAACCCATTACCTCTGACTTCTGCTAGGAAATGCAGCTACACTTGAGTCTTAACTGTGTTTTCTGTGATCTCATCCTGCCCTGTGTTGGCTTCCATCTACATTTACAATTTGTGTTTATTTGCTGTGTAAATAGTTAAAGATTCCCCTCCTCCCTTTTCTTGAGTCTAAAAACATTTGTTTTCCTTAATGACACCTGCCTCTGGTTCTGGTGTTTTTTGAATATTTGCTGCTCGTTTTTTTTTTTTTTTTTCTTTTTTTTGGAAGTGAAGAGTGGCAACACAGCAGACTGCTCATGTTGTGTATGGACCAAGAGATGCAGCTGTACTGTATGATCATCACTTATTTTGATTGGATTTTTTTTTTTTTTTAACTGCTGTCCTCTCATCTGTACCACCATGATTGTCTCTGTATGCGTGTGTGTGTGTGTGATGTGCGCAAGTAAATGTTATTTAAACTCACCACTTTCTCTGAACTCTTTTTGAATTGTGTCTAAATGTGAAGCCTTACTTGGATCGAATGGCTGTCTGTTTTGCTCTTACATTTAACCTCATAGGCTAGACCTCAATTAGTTCAACTTCAGCGTCTTAATGTGGCTGTCATTCACAGCTTACTTTTAGAGCTTTTTTTTTTTTTTTTTTTTTTTTTTTATAAATGAAACTTCTACCCTATAATCCAGAAATCTTGATTATAGAATGCACCTGATAATTGTTGTGTAGAGGCTGTTAATATAAATTTACTATTAGAATACGATTTTTATTTAGGCTTTCATAAACAGACGTGTCACCTAAGAAATCTTGGGGCTTTTGCTGAATATTGAAAATTTTGAAAAGAGGTACAGCATTTGGTGACAAGAGGGACAGCAAAGATGGGTTTTTAAAATGAGTTCTTCCCCCATGAGGTATTTGGGCTTTCTTACTGTTTGCGTTAGTTGTACTAGAAGGTCAAAGGTGCCCCACGGACATCTAATACATCCATCTGTCACCCAAACGCATACGCTCAGCTCCCGTATGGTAAGAGACTCCTGACAGGACTATCTTCAAACACCTGTGGGCAGTTATTTTCTCATCTTAAAGCCATAAAAAGTGCATGTGTAGAAACGACCAGTCAAATTTCATAAAAATGATGACCTAAAAGGAGTCTCTAAGAAAAGCTTCTCCCCCTTGGAAGTTTTTCTTCTACAGTTGTTGGACTGTTCCTTAGATTTCAGTTCTGGAGCTGCGGTTGAATAGTCCAAAAATGACGACGTGCCTCTTTCGCCTCATGCTTTTTTTTTTCTTTTTTTTTTTTTCCTCCCCTCTCTCTCCCCTCAAGCTCAGTGAAAAATATCACAAGGTCAAGGAAAGGTGTGAAGACAATTTAAGGACTCAAGAAAAGGGAAGCATTGTGTGCAGAGAGGTTCAATTCAATTTTATTTATATAGCGCCAAATCACAACAAAAGGCGCTTCAAGGTCATCTAAACCTCTGATTAAAAATGTTGTTATAAAGGTTGGAATTTAACAAGAAACAAAACTCTCATCAATCAAATCAACCTCTTCTGATAAGTTTTTGTATTTCATTTTGAAATTTAAAAAAAAAAAAAAAAAAAAAAAAAACTTTTGGAAAAAAGTTTTGAATTCAGTTTAGTTTCATTATTTCCAGACAAGATTTTATTTCAGTTTAGTTTTTGTTAGACTTTTTGAAAGCGGTTGACTGAGCTTTGTAGATATCCAGAGTCTAAATAAACACGTCTATTAATGACTCATCAGGCAAGTTGTCACCAAACTAACAGATATTAAAACTAACAATCTTTCCTCTACATTTCTATTTTATTTTGGTTTTTTAAATACAAAAAATTGTTTCTTCAGAAGTCTACTTTAAAAAAGAAAAAATGCAACAAATATAAGTAATGCAAAGTGAATCATGGCAAACCTTAAACACATTGACGTGTTAAATAATCTGGATTCAGAGTTTCTATAAATCTACATTCTTCATCAAAACAAGGAGATTTTATTACAGCGGCGTGATGTTCAGAGTCATTGACACTTCAGAACACATCAGCAGGTCATTCACACGAAATGGAAAATAGAAATCCACATTTGCACCCTTGTGATGGCTGCACCTGCAGACACGCAGCTAACAAATCGGTAACCCCATGAGCCAACACTTACAATTACTCTAAAATTGCTGTGTAATTCCATAAATATCACACACAGACACATAAATCAACAAAATTCTCTAGTTTGCATGTCATGGCAAGATTTATTTGGCACTGTTGAAGTACATTGTGCGCAATACAAATACGTAGATTTAGTTCAGTTTCATATGTTCAGCTCTGTTAAATTCTCTTATTTTATTCATTATTAATTTCTTTCTCTGGTTTTGCCAGTGCTGGAGCGTCCGTTTGGCTGCTGAGGCCTGCTGGCATCACGGGGAGCAAAAGATGTGCTCTTGAAGGCAGCTTTACATACAGGAAGTGCCAACTGGGCCATGCCAAACACTGCTCATAGTCAGAGGCATGATTAAGTCATTCATCTTAAATATGTTGTCTGTTTTAACTCCCGAGTTAGTATTTGGTTATGTTTGGATTTGGTTATTATTCATTTAAAGTAATTATTAAACTGACTATTGGTTTTGTTTCTTCAATATTAAATCATTTGTTAGTATTTGCTCCCTCTTGTGTGTAAAACTGGTTTGATAAGCCAGTAGTTTAGTCCCTTTTGTCAGCTTAGTTTTTGGATCTGTTGAGTGGTTAGGTTTCTTTTCCTGTTGACTTTATTATTTTAGTTCTGTTCAAAAGGGCCCGGTAGTATTAGATGACTTTTGTATAACTTATTCTTTGCATTTTTGGATCATTAAAACCCGTTTTTTCTCAAAATTGTCCTCATGCGTAACTGTCTCAGGCCCTCACAGTCATGTTGCCAGGTTTGTTGATCATTTTCATGGATGGTGCATTGCTGTGAATTGGATGGTCTAGTTATTCTTTCATAAAGAACGGTCCACTATATCCTGTTAAGTGGAGTGAATAAGCTTTCTTTTGTATTTAGAGAATTCAACTAGCTCTTATTATGACTGTTATGCAGATACTTCCGTGTCACTTCACTCTGGAACGCTCCTAAGCTAAACTATTTGACTGCACTCCAGCATTGTTTGAGTGCCCTTTCTCTCTTGAGCTGCGGACACACTGAAAGTGATTCACGGCGACCATAGAAAGTCCATCATATTTGGCAACTTCAAGCAACTACGTGCAAAATAACTGCTGGTGACGTCAACTGAGCAGGACCTACTGTAAACTTTCAGGCAAGTGACTAAAGAGACTAAAGTGAAGAACACTACTAAGTTTATTTGTTAGAGGGTCACCTAGGCGACCGGAGTTTGGAATGTCCACAAGTTTACAGCTATCAGCTTAAAAGCGATGAGCGAATCGCTGCCAGTGTGCACGCAGCTTTATGGTTTATTCATGCCAAACACAGCATTAAGAGACACATGCCAAAGCAAAATTGTATTTCGCGCCACTTGATTGCATACGGTGTCTATGCAAAAAGTCATATTGACACTAGGAACTATATTTGCATGAGTAACCTGAGGTCATCACGAGTGAACATAATCATCCGGTAAAATTGCAGAACAAGACATAAGTAACCGAGTGGTGTCAGTTGCCAGTCTTATTGAAGTATTATTGAATTTAACATGATTATCCTCCTTTATAATAATGGATTGGATTTATATAGCACTTTTCAAGGCACCCAAAGCGCTTAACAATACCACTATTGTTAAGCACTCTCACATTCATACACTGGTGGAGGCAGCTACAGTTGTAGCCACAGCTGCCCTGGGGCAGACTGACAGAAGCGAGGCTGCCATATCGCGCCATCGGCCCCTCTGGCCAACACCAGTAGGCAAGTAGGGTAAAGTGTCTTGCCCAAGGACACAACGACCAGGACAGAGAGCCCAGGGATCGAACCGGCGACCTTCCGGTTACAGATGCGATTCCCAACCCCCTGAGCCACGGTCACCTCATACGGTCGCCTTTATATCCGTTTCTCAGTCAGATCCACCTCTCTATCGTCATATCCAATTCCAAAATGGCAAGATAGCGACAGCTTGAGCCTTCATAAACATACCTCACTAACCAATGGGTGACATCACATTGGCTATGTCCAACTTCTATTTACAGTCTGAGTTTGCCAGTGAATTAGATTAGTTCAGAGTTAGAAATTTAACATTTTGACTTTGACATATGAGCATTTACATTACTAAAAATCTCATAAGCCAACTTACATGCCCGAGATAAAAGGTTAAGAACTCCTTCACAGTTCTAAGCAGCATGAATTGACATACTGGTTATATTTCATCCCAGTTATATTTAAGTAATGAACCAGAACCTAGAAGTGCGTCGTTTCAATCAGCAGTGATTACACACACAGCCAGCTGATGTTTTGCTTCATTGGCTCAGTAATCAACCGTAAAGACTACGTGTCTGCACACAGATTTTGAGGAATGGGTGTGGTAGACAGAAAACCCGGAGCAAACAAAAGGAAACATGCTTCAAAGCATCTGTAAACCTTCAACAAAACCTCTCTTTCTTTGTTGTCTTCTCTCACATGGGAAAAAAACAAGGCTTTTAACCTTAACTCGTATCTTATGATGTATACAATCCTTAATAACTGATAACCAAACCCGCCTCAGCTGTTATCACTGAGGTGCCTTTGCCGTGAATCTCATTTACATCTTGTTAACGGGGAGATACAGGGCCGCTTCTAATGTGCTCTATCAGTGCTGTATTGCTGTGAATGTGACCTGTATGAATGTTAAGCAGGTTGCTGCCAGGAGGATAATTTGTGCTCCCTGGATGGATAATTACTGAACAACAGACAGGTTGTCAAAAACTAAAAACAACTGAAGAAATGTGTCAAACTGAGATCTGATTAGACAGCTTCATACTAAAAGGGGACCTATTATGCTCATTTCCAACACCATAGTCTTATAGTTAAACTCTATTAGATTAGGCTGGCATGAATCACAGTCCAATATAATCCTTATTCATCTCATACTGGGCCTTGGTGCAGCTCCTCTAATTTCATCTGCTGTCTGAAACAAGCTGGTTTAGCACCCTTCAAGCTAAATTTTGTGTGATTGGTTGCTCCTCGCACAGGGGGTTTGAACAGCAGGAAGATGACACATAAAGAAACATCACAGAGAACCAAAAGTAGCAAACCAAAGACAGCCAAATTCAGTGCTTTTTAGCACTCAGGAGTTACCTGTACATACACTGACCTCATTATTTGAAACTCTGGCCATTTTCTAATATGAACATCCAATGCTGTGTAACAATATAGCTCATTGGACACCTTCCTAGTAGCAGTTTGCTTCCCACAGCTGCCTTAATTCCATGCTTTCATGTTTTTTATACCAAATTATGACACTACAGTCCGAGAGTCATCAGACCAGGCAATGCTGTTCCAATCTTCTGTTGTCCTATTATAATGAGTCTATTTAAACTGAAGCCTTGGCTGTAGTTTAACATGTCGTGCATTCAGAGATGCTCTTCTACCTTGGTTATAATGTGTGATTGTTTGAATAACTGTTGCCTTCTTATCAGCTCGAAGCTGCCAGTTATTCTCCCCTAACCTCTGATACCAAACAGGCATTTTCACCAAGCGAGCTGCTGCTGTATATTTTCTCTTTTTCAAACCATTCTCTGTAAACCCTGGAGATGGATGTGCAGGAAAATCCCAGGAGATCAGCAGTTTCTGAAACACTCAGACCTGCCTGTCTGGCTCCGAAAACCATGCTGCATTCAAGGTCACTGAAATCATAGGGCTTTTTTTTGCACAATTTGAACTTCTGTAGGTTGTTTTGACCATGTCTATATGCCCGAATGCACTGAGTTGCTGTCATATGATTGGTTGATTAGATATTTTGTGTGCATGTAACAGACGTCAGGAAAAGCAGGTGATGCATAAAGGAACAACTTGAAATGTCAGATGTGTTTTGTAGGCCCGGTTTTCTCAGAATACTCAGGAAGTGATGGCAGGTCAATATAAATCTTATCAGGCAGAAATGAAAAGCTCGAAGTCGTCCACCTAGTTGATTGGTTGTGTGGTGCTGCAAAAGCCCTTTGCATTGAAGTCCCTCACCCTTCAGACTGAGGTGCTAAGAGGCAAGAGGTAGTTCTTTTTCTCTCAGCAGCCATCAGCATGAAAGGTTTTGATTAGCTGTTTTTCTGGTGGTCCCACTGAGCCTGGAGGAGTGGAGCTGTTGATGGAGCGCTCCTCTGACGGGTAAAAACACAGTTAGCCATAAAACTCTTTTTTTCCCTTTTACCAATGATATTGTTCATGACACTTCCCAGAGAGAGGGGTTTTTTTTTGTAGACATTGGATCTGTCATGGCATGTCACTTAAATAAGACTGAGGAAGA
This sequence comes from Maylandia zebra, assembly GCF_041146795.1. Taxonomy (NCBI): domain Eukaryota; kingdom Metazoa; phylum Chordata; class Actinopteri; order Cichliformes; family Cichlidae; genus Maylandia; species Maylandia zebra. The sequence goes on from NC_135170.1 coordinate 26,688,330, forward strand.
AATACTGCTGTTTTTATCATCAATCTGTAAGGGACAATCGAAATGAGAATATTGTGAAAGAAAGATGGGTAGTTTTCCACCACTATTGTGCTCCCCTCCTCCAGCCTCTGGGTTTATTTCTGCGATATTTATCTGTAATGCTTCTGGCGCCGCTGAATTGCGTTTCTCATACCTGCAGCCAGTCTACCCGGAGTTCTCAGAGGGATCCGCTGAGGCTCAGTGGACGCTGTGTCAGACACATTTAGATTTCTGCCTTTCATATTTCCACCCACACAGCTACCCTGCACAGTTGCTGGTGAATGCTGGTGAATGCTGCTGAAACCTGCAATTTTCCCAAATACATACAAGAAGGAGAGAGAGCTCTGAAGACAGACCAAAAAGCAGCATCATTCCTAACAAAGATGCAAAGATGAAAATAATGAAAAAGTTATATACGACTGCTGTAGAACCAAAAATTTATCTGCTGTCTCATTATATTGCCAGTGTCCATTAAATAAGGGTTTTTCAGTGACTGCATTTAAATGTACATTGTAATCTACTTGTGCATTAAAAAAAATGCATTAAATTCATATTTACAGTGTCTTTTTTTTCCTGCTTTATTCAAGATACCAGCAGCAAAGTGTAATAAAATAGGGTCTGTCACAGGAGCTGTTTATAGCAGGATTAGTCATAGAAAGCAGCCCACTCCCCCCACCCCCCCACAACATTCAGTCTATAAAGCACAAGAACACATCAGTAGACCAGCAGAAAGCGACTAGAACAGGGGGAAACCCATTCAGTTTGAATGCTGCTCGTGCTTATACAGCCAAACAAGATTACCATATAGAAGATGTTTTAAAGTGCAAACACGCATCCTTATCCCCTCTGACATAAGCCCAGGTATTGTTATGCTCTTCATTTTCATCTTCCCCATTCTGTCCTCTATGTAACTCTATATTATCGCAGCACTACACAATTAGATAACCACTTCAGGTTATGGGAAATAAAAGCTGTGTTCCAGTGCTGTGTTATTGTCTAGAAACAACACACTTGATTAAAAAAAAGAAAAAGAACAGTTACTCCAAAACAGAAACGCTTCATTTCTATTTTTCTTGGACTTATAAGTAGTCAGGCTCATTTTTTGGTCCAGAGATACTTCAGATTGCTTTTATTAAACTTCTCCAGTGCATAAAAGTGATTCAGACATTGGTTAAAAACTCATTTATTCAAGAAGTATTGCCTGTCCTCTCTCCTCTCGTTGAATCATATACCATGTCCCGTAACGTGCTCCTCAACATTAATGGCTTACGCTTTTATCTCAAGCACAGCTTTCCTTTATCTTATTTTTTCAAGCCGCCATTAGTCTCTTACATTTTCACACCTGAACTGTGAGATATTGTTAGAACACTGTATCTCTGACCGCTGCCGTCTCCATTTCTCTACAGCCGAAGTGTATTTTTCCATTCAACCCATTAACACCATTGAAATTATTCATCATTTCCTAATTCAAAAGCAGCATGTCTTTAAAGGCTTAATCTAAAATTTAAAACACAGGACTGTTTGACATTTTTTTAACATCTTATAATGACTGACACCAGATAATGACTAGACGCATGCTGCTAGTGTTTACTGGTGCTTTTAAATGCTTATTTTTGGCTACTTAAAAACCATTTTTCTTTCCTGCCCTTATCTTTGTGTGCATGAATAATTTATGTGCTTATAAAAACATAATTTGCACCTTTTCCTTGGTAACCATGAATAATATATTGGACAGCAGTGACCGGGAAAGTGCATTCAAGGAACATGTATGTGTGAAGAATTTTTTTTTCTATGGTAGCGCCACAAGGGGTCACTTTGAGAGAGGGGTCTCTCGGAGGTCACTGACTGGTGATGACTTACTGTCAGGGCATATGTGTAAGGACGTAATGATTCGGTGCCTGTCTGGAGACATCACAGGTAGACAGAGCTCCAGTTTATTTAATCACAGGAGAAAGACTTTGCATAGTTAGCGTGCCTTCTTTACCCGGTAAGCTCTCCTACCAACAGCTAGATCAGTAATTTGCTGGAAAATGACAGAATTTTCTTTTTAGTTTTACGTCTGCACATCACCACAGTGGATTTTAAGAGACTCCCCCATTTTAAGAGACTCCAAATTGAATGGGCAAACCAACATCATTTTAAATTTAAGGACTGTTTTTCAATATTTGGAAATCTTCTGCAAAGATTGCCTGATGTCTAGAACTCAGAAAAGTCACTAAACGCTGTGTTTTTTGCCTTCCTGCTTGTTTGTGGATCTTTCTGCATTCATTTTTGTATTCAATGACTGGAAAGCATATTCTGTTGAACTGAGATTGACTTGTAACAGACTTGTCCACTGAAGAACATCCCATTTCTTTCCTTGAGAAATTCTTGGGTTGCTTTTGCAATATGCTTTGGGGTCATTATCCATTTGCACTGTGAAGCTCTATCCAATCAATTGTGCACCCTTTGTCTGCATCTGAGCAGAGTGTGTAACCAGTTAACAATATGAACCTGAAGCTACAGTTTAAATCAGCGGTCCCCAACCCCTGGGCCACGGACCGTTTGGTACTAGGTGTGAAATTTAAGGTTTTCAGGGGTTATATCGATTTTTATTGTTATTTTTTTAATCGTTTTTATCGTTAACTCAGTTTCCCTGGATATTTTTCCATGTGTTATGAATAGATCTTCTTTTTTTTTGGTACCTGTCCTGGTTTTATTTTGTTGTATTTATCCGCGACACCTTAAAATCTCTACAGTGATTCTATTTTAGAAACATCAACAGGTAGAAACGAGGGCTACAAGCGTGATGGTGTTTGTTACCTGTTCAAATTGAGGGTCTAAGTGCTGGGCTGATGTCATCATACACTCAGATTTACCATCACTCTGGGTCCTGGGTTAGATTTGTGCTAGTATGTTAGCATGCTGTCTGTCCGGATGCTTGCAAAGAGCTGAAGTTGTGTTAGCATAATGCAGTTGTTTCTGTCCTACATGCAGTTTTCACTTCATCATTGCACTCCTGTCCTTTTGAGCAATGCAAAATAACTCCTCAACAGCTCCAACCTTTTCCTTCTGCCACACATGAACTGAAATCAGCTCATTGTAGTGCAAGTGCAAACATGCTTGTGTGATTTGTAGATAACCGAAGAACCTTTTAAGCCCAATAAATGGTATAATTCTTACTGTAATGCAATTACTGAATTTATTACATTACTGGGTTACTGAAAAATGTAATGTCATTACAGTGCATTACACCCAGCACTGCTGACAATGATGTCCCTGCCTCTTCGAGAGTGTTCTTGACTTTGTTAGATGTTGTTAAATTGTTTTTATTGACCATGGAAATATTTCTGTCATTATTAATTTTAGTTGTCTTCTGTTCTGTTTCAGGACTTTTAGCGTTGTTGTTCAGCTGGCCAGTGCCTTCCTGGGGTGGGGGTGGGTGGGGTTCAGTGTATGATGCACTGCCTCACTTACACTGCATCTCATTGGGCTTCATATTTAAAATCAAAATGAAAGCTATAAAATTTTAATTCAACACTTGAACATGGCTCCAGATCTTTTACCGTCTTCATTTACAAAGAAATAACAAGGGAACAAGCTTCACTCAGTCATGAAACTGCTTGCCAGTCAGCTGTCTAATTAATTTAAAGCCTCTAAAAATGGGGGACTGTGTATAAAAATGAAGCTAAACTATGGATGATTTGTAATCATTCATCTACCTGCTTCCTGGGCGTTTGTCTGCCAGTATAAAGCTTTAATTTTGTTTTCCCATGCTATCAAACTCAATTCTGACATCATTACTCTAGTCCAATCATTTTCTTGTTGGACTCACAGGAGCCAACCTGCCTCCAATCTGTGTATTTTAAATCTCAGTGCTCTTCTGGCACCACTAATGTCTAGACTCTGGGCGGATCTTCCCTAACACCGATCGCTGCAGAGATCACATAATGCTGTGATGGATCATCAAAGTCTAATCACCAAATAGCTTAATTGAAATCCGTTTTTCAATAAATCACTTTCATTTTTTTCCCCAATTGATCCTTTGCTGTAATTCCTGAACAATTAATTCAAAAGTTTAGTATAATAACTTAAATTAAAGCTGAAAGTCTGTAGATCAATAACATATTGATTTACAAAAGCCACCTAGAAATACCTCCCAAAATTCAACTTTTTACTCAGCCCCACAAATAAAATTATTCAATAAGACTTTACATTTCTTTTAAACCCAAAAAGAAATGATGCAACATGTAGAAGTGCAACCTTAATGTGACAATAAATACAACATAGCAGAAAAAACTCCCACAGTAATAGAACCAGCAGCTGTTAGATTTTAGTATGAAGTGACTTTGTGATAGTTTAGTGTAACTAGTGCAATGTAAATATGACAGAATTCAACATGGATCATTATGAGATGAAACTGTAAAGTAAATAGCACCGGTTTAAAGTCGTGGTGCATAAACACATCAGAATGTACACCTACTGAAATAAATTAGCAAGTAGATTTATGCTCCGTGACACTCAACACAAAAAGGTTCAGACATTATTCATAGTGCGTGTTAACACAGTCATTGGACTGCATACTAAACTTAAAAGACAGAAACAATGTATTGATCCAATACCAGTGCTGGCATCAATACTGTCGATGTTTGGATCAATTGGCCACCTCTAGCGTCCTCTTCTCTGTCCAAGGTCTTCACGTGGTGAGTTGTGCTACTTTACTTTAACTAGTTTGTTTAGATTATTATATATCAGGCACAAAACTTAACACAGTTTAAGAAGTTTTTTTTTTTAATGTTTTCTCTGTTGTACAGTAAACATTGTCATTATTTTTCTTTTGGTAAATCTTTGCTGAAATGAGGCCTACATGGTAAAAAAAAAATGTCATTATACAGATGCTAATACAGAGAAGAGCTCAATGTCTTTCATTTATTGGGAAAGCAAACTACATATGATTCCAATTGCTACAAACAGAATATCGATTTAGTCAAAGCTGATAAAAACTTTGTTGATGTTGCCCCGAAAGTTAGTTTTCAGAAGGCCCCTCCCCTAGAAGTTACACTCCTACCATTATTTTTTGCTCCTGCAGAATTCCCCCACAGACTTTTGAGTGTATGAGTGCCATATCTCTATCCATCTGTATAATATCTCCGGCAGTTTTGCCAGAATATTAGCTTCACCATTCACACAAGCAGCGGGATAAAATCCAGACCAACTGTGTCAGACATTTAAGTTGACATGCACCTCGGTTGGGTAACTTGCAACTTGCATGTGTGGCAATGTTAAAGTAAACAGCAAATGCTACCCTTCACAGTCCAATTAAAATCTTTTAATCACCCCAAATTTAAAGATGCTGTAATTGCATCCCATCATCCCCTCCATTCACTTTAGAAAAAGAGGAACATTTTCATTGTTGTCCATCCTATTTTAATTATTTTTATTATATTATCCCTCTGTTCAGCACTTTGGCCGACACTTGATGTCTTTTAAATGTGCTATATAAATAAAGATGACTTGACTTGCCTATTAGTTCAAATACTCATACAAAAATGGCATCCTTGTAACATGTACGCAGACTAATGTGGGATACACATGAAGGACTTTCAGCATGGGATGTGGCTTTATTGCTGCAGGCTACTCTCCACAGGTTAGTTAGCTGCAATAGGCTTTTCTGTGTAGGACATCTGTTCATGAGTAAACCTGCTCTCACAAGATTTCCACACCAGTATGAAGCATGGTCTTTCTGACGCTCCAGTCACCACTAAAGAGCCTGAATGTCATTAGCAGGAGCTCTTAGTAGCTCTAAAATCTAGTTATCACGTCATTTGAGGTCTCAGTAGTCCCCAGCTTGTCCCTAAAGTGAGACACTGCCTCTCCTCCCTCACACAGCATTAAATCTTTCCCTCCTTTGCATTCAGCTGGATGGACATTTCAGTCAGATCTCATTGATTCGGAGTGAAAAAAAAACCCGCACTTGCTAAGTGAAAATGAAGTGAGAAGTTTTGTCTTATGCTTCTGCTGCTGCTTTTGTGCACATCTCTCACTTATGAATGACTGTGCTTTTTTTATGTTGTTTAAAGTGCGGAGGATTGTTGCAGCTCTACTCCAACGTTAGCTTTGAATCAGCATGAGCGTGCGAGCCTTTACACAAATGAATGCAGCATGGACAAGAGGACAATCTGCCTCCGCCACTGCACCTCCACAGAAAAAGACAACCTCAAGTTATTTCAGGAATCATTTCAACACTTGGTGTAAATGGCCCGACAGTGTTCTGAAACACTGTTACATATCACTGCAGGTAGACCAGGTCTGAGCTACCTTTCATCCCATTCATGCTGATCTCTTTCTTACACACAACTGCATTCCAGCACGTTCCGCTTGCTTTCCATCAGCCTACATATGTGTAAACACAAACCCAGACACACACATGCAGGCACACGCATATTTGCAGTCAGAGTATTGCTCACTGTCAGAAAAGAGGTGTGAATTAATATTTCATGGCCCTCCGCTGGCAGAAAGTCAATCCATTTCCCAGCATTCCCATATGCTCGATGTGTAGACTCCATGCGGACCAGAGGTCAAACAGACCGAAGATGGTCTTTCTCCTGGACGCACAGGATTCATTGCTTCCTCTAATTGTCCCAAAACCGATAAACTGCCCTCAAGTTCATTTTAAGCACATGCCTACACTGTGCACATGCACCAACATTAAAATCAAAACAGAAGAAATGCATTACGCGCTCTACATTCCCACAGACTGCACAACCAGCCGACGCACTGACTAAATAAGAGTGCATGGCATTTCAATTATTCCTCACAATCTGAATATATATATAACATGGACAGCCATTTGGCGAGGCTGGTCATAATAAATCAGATGGGCGCTAAATGAAGTGTGCAGCTGACGCAAGCAAGAGGAGAATTCTTTTCTCCACGCCACAATGGAGAGCTCCAGGCTGCACTGTGGTCTGTGGTCATCGTGTGATCCAATTTATCCCCCTCTCATGACTTTTTTAAATTTTGAGAACTTAATGATCTGACACAGTAGTTCCATTTTTAGGCTCTTTAGTTTCTTTTTACTTTATTTTGTATTCAAATATTACTGGCGTCTGAAATGTCATTCTCAAGGGATGCAATGAAAATATGCCAGCAACCCAATGAAAAATATAAACTTGGCCATATTTCCATGGAGTGCCTGTCTTTTTCAAAATGTATGTATTTATTTTCTTCTCAGAGCGCTGGACAGATGAAGGTCATGCAGCTAAAGTCCTACGAATGTATTAAAAGTAAAAAGAACTGTGTTTTTCCTTCATATTTGGCCAAGGCCTTCAAGATTAAATTAAAGAGAGTTTCTTTTGTCAGCATGCAGGAATTTAAATCAGGACTCCTGGAGTCCTCTGCGTGCTCATTTGCATTCTGATGAAGCGACTGAATCACACGTTAAATTGTGCTGAAACTTGTTTTTCAGGGAGGAATTCCGAAATGGGTATTTCAACTCGACTGCAAAAATTCTAATTTTATTTTGAAAGGTGTTTCCCAGATAAACAATACTCTAATCTCTGATTCTGATAAACAGTCTGATGTTGATCTTTTCTGAACCCTTCCTGACAAACAACATTTTAATTACCATTTTCCGGCACATGTTTTTTCACATAATATTTCTGGATCCAGTTACAACCAGATCATCCTTCTTTTTTCTTCCTTTTCTACCCCCTATCTATTCATCTTTAAGGACATAGACTACAGCCGATTGTTTTCTTTCAAGGAAACAGCACCGAGTGTACTTTAGTGCAGCTGCCCTTAGAGAAAGCAATCAGTCTTTTATCAGTAATCAGTTTTGAAATACATATCTTGTAGTTTTAGCAGGGAAGACAGAAAGAATAAGATCAGACCTCTAATAAAGGGGTGTGTAAAATACAAAGATGCTATATTAGATATAAGGTCAAAGGATTTTCAATTTGAAGCTCTGCAGGTTGTGAATAATGTAGAAATGTGAGCGCTAGTTTGTGGACTCTGTAGCAAAACTGGCTGAATGATTCATTTTTACACTGCTGACATTTCTTTTGTCCATAAACCCACAATAAAGGCTTATTATCGTATTCAACAGGCGTGCTGCCGAATCTCACAGGTCGCATGTGTTTGACCTGCACATACAGACATACAGTACATATCAATATCAACATTTGCATAAGGCAGACCATCAACAACGTGACATTTTCAGATTTTGCCTGTTTTAAAAGTGCAGGCGGATTCAGTGTAATAGTACTCTTTCATTATTTTTTTTTTTTTACTCAACTGAGAAAACACTTCTAAATTTAGGCCTGCCCTGGCTTTTAAAGTCAGAGACAATGTGATTAATGCTTTTCCATTTTTTTCCCTTTCAGCCTGAACTACTGCCGTGCTTCTGAACGTTCCTTCACGAGGATCTGCAGCTCCAGATTTAACAACTACATTTTTTCCAAATTTGGAAAAATTACTTTGGAAAGGATTTTTATCATCATGCACCAGAGTCAGTGTGTGAAAGCTTTACACATTTGTTCTTCCCACGATCAAGCTAAAGCAAACGGCTTCAGTGGTACTTAATTTGTGATCCAGAGTCAGTCAGGAAATATCCAGGGATTATGATATTCGAGGATTAGTTCTTGAACAAAGGCTACATACTTACTATGGGTGTTAACTATTTAATGCACCATTACATGCTGTATAAAGATAAATCTAATCATATTACTCTGTAGTAGGCTCTACATTTGACTTTTCCTACGTTTTTTTGTTTTATTTTACCGTACTCTTGGTGCTTATTTTGTTGTGTGTTGCCCAGTTTTGGAGATATCAGCAGTAGAGGTGTCACCCTCCTCTTGAATATAACTGATCTATGGTTCTCAGAGGGCCAAACATTATGCAGCACTGTGCATAACCCACCCCTCATTTCTATATATTTTGCTTCCAAGGACCCAGGCTTTCTTGTACTTTTCTTGTATGAGAGAGCTGAGTGTAGAAGCGAAGCTCTCAATTTACCGGTCGATCTACCCCCCTACCCTCACCTATGGTCAAGAGCTGTGGGTAGTGACTGAAAGAACGAGATCGCGGATACAAGCGGCGGAAATGAGTTTTCTCCGAAGGGTGGCTGGCCTCTCCCTTAGAGATTGGGTGAGAAGTTCGGCCATTCGGGAGGGGCTCAGAGTAAAGCCGCTGCTCCTCCACATTGAAAGGAGCCAGTTGAGGTGGTTTGGGCATCTGACAAGGATGCCCCCTGGGCGCCTCCTGGGTGAGGTTTTCTGGGCATGTCCCACCGGGAGGAGGCCCCAGGGCAGACTCAGGACATGCTGGAGAGATTACATCTCTCGGCTGGCCTGGAAACGCCTTGATGTTCCCCCGGACAAGCTGGAGGAGGTGGCTGGGGAGAGGGAGGTCTGGGCTTCTCTGCTTGGGCTGCTGCCCCCGTGACCGGGCCCTGGATAAGTGGAAGAAAATGGATGGAGGGATGTATATATATGTATGGCATACCTCTGCATGCTATCCTTTGTGTGGTTTTGAAAAATGAGGTAACTGGATAAATAGAAGACAAAAAAAGGATCAAACCTAAAAAAGCAACAGATGAAAAACAAATGAAAGCCATGTCCTTAAGAAGTAGAAAAATCCAGCAAATGACTCAGGACCTGAGTCCTTTAGTTTATCCAACTACAACTGTCGCCAGGAGGTCATGAGAAAAACATGGTGAAGACTCTGTCACGGCTTAGTGCTACATTTCAGCCAGTGGTTTTGGGGGTTTTGTTTAATCAAAATTGATGGCAATATTTAAATTATTGTTATCTACCATCAGATTTTGATGCACCACACAATATCATCTTAAAAGCATCAGTGGCTTCATTTTTCAGCAGGACAATGATCCCAAACACACTGCCAATGCAGTAAAAGCATACCTGGAGAGAAAAACACACAATGGAACATGTTTAGTCATTGATTGGCCTTCACTAAATCTTAACATCACTGAAGCAGTGTGGGATCCTTTTGACAGAGAACAGAACTAAAGGCAGTCAACATTAAAAGAAGAGCTTTAAATAGATTATTTTAGATGTACAGCACTTTGTTCAACAGCCACTGACTTTGAATGTCCTTCAGAAGCCTGGAGAACTATTCCCGAAGACTAGTTAAAGAAATTGCAAGATAGCTCTACAACAGCTGTACCTCTTTCCCATTTCCTAGCAAAATATAAAGAAATCAGGGGTGGCACAACATTTTTGCACTGTACCGTGTATTCGAAAAACTCAGCAGCAGTGTCTCATCTCAGAAATCATGACCCAGTTACTCCAAAAGAAATCCACAAACCTTATTGTGAGTGTGTCATGCAGGAACCCTTTTCTCTTTATTGGACTACACTCGCCAAAGATTTAACCCCACATTAGAAATCGTCCGTCTACCCAAGACAAAAGGCCGCTTGTGACTGCATGTCAGTATTAATTGTCCACCCTTCAACTTCTTTCGAGAGGAGAAAAAATAGTTCCAAAACCAAGTGCTTACGACAAGGTTTGCAGAATTTTGAGTAACTGGGTCATGATTTCTGGAAAGACATTATTGCTGCGCTCACTTTGAGCATCGCGAGGTAAGTGTCATTTGGTTGCTTTACTTTGAAGAAAAACTGAGTAAGACACACCAAAAATAAATAATTAAATAACATTACAGGCCAGAACTGAAGTACATACATTTGATTTGGGGGAGAAATGTCTCTTTTAATAAAGAATATAAAAAGTTGGTGGTGAGATTCAGGTTTAACGGCTTGTGAGACTGCATAAATATCTAACTAACCATTTGAGCATGTGACAAATTCTTAGATATCAATATTTCTCGATATTTCTTACATCTGCACCCTTTCAGTCACTTCAGTCAGAGCTTCTGAAACAGCTTTAATCAGTGTTTAATCAGTGCCATCGAATGTTATCTGTGATTCATTTCTCATACTATGGACTGTATCCCTGTTCTGTCTGTTTACCTGCAATATATTGAAGTTTAATATCATAGCTCAAAGTGATATTATGCCACAAGAAAATGCTACATGTTTTTTCCTACATGCGCTGAAACATAAGTAAAAAAATAATGATTATATTTAGGTCGAGGCAGAAAGGGAGAGTGAAGAGGCACGTGTATAAGAGGAAAACAACTCCTTAGAGTGTCAGTCTATTTCTAAAGCCGGTAATTACAGTATAGACAGAAACTAGACTAGAAGTCTATTCCTCTGCTGGCTGCCCTGTGAGGCTGAGATGCTCGTTACCGAAAGCAAAATTGCTGGTTTGGTGGTTCTTTTTATGGCCGTGCACTTGTTCTACAAAAACCACAAGATTTATGTGTAGTGACTTTACAACAGTTTAGATTAACTGTGAGAAGGTGAGAGAGCAGGAGATAGAAAATGATGAAAAAGCTGTGTTTATTGGAAATCTGCTCCTGATGCCTTTTTCAGCATATTAAAGAGGTTGGATTGCTTTTTGGGGAGAATGGGAGAACGTTTCAGAGGGAAAACTGGATGTTTAGGTGATTCTTAGCGACTATCAAATCCCCAGTATTGATCGTCTCCTCTCATGCTCACAGGGAGGACAACAGGTGTGGGCAGAATAGCAGAAGACCTCCACCAAGACTCTCCATAACCCTTCAGAGACTCCTGGGAGCATTCAGACTTCATTGGCAGACAAAAAGGAGCAGCTGCACCTTTTTAGAAGCTTGCAAATGCTTCCAAACATTCATCTATTTTTTTAATAGCTTCTTATCTGTGTCAGGGTCGTGGCAACAAGCAGAGCAGCCCAGATCCCAGCAGCATCCCACAGCTCTATTTGGGGAATCTGGAGGCCCTTCAGGGTCAGCTGAAGCGCAAATTCCAGCCTGCACGAATGCTTCCTGGTGGTCTGCATCACTAATAGGAAATATCTAAGGGGAACAGAACTGTCTGATTTTTATAACAAGTGGTTCCTGTGAAAGAGCAGCATCACAAGCGTGAAGCTTAGCTTGAATTTTATATCTAAAAAATGGAAAAGTGATTTAAAAAGAAACACGCATCTCCAATACAGAGAGGACAAGCGTCTGACACATGTGCAGACGCCAAAAATGCACTTTACTGCCACCGAGCTAAACACTGCGCAGGCCACTGCAGGGACTTGATTACAGTTCAGCTCAGATGCCTGATACCTGTAATCAAGGGGTATTTGATTACAGTTCAATAGCGTATGTCAAAGTAACATTGAACAATACCAGGCAATAATACTAGAGACGACATCGCCCCGTGTAAATGTAAGATTTATTCACAATCACTTCAACAAGCGTAAAAGTCAACTAACCAGTCGGCCTAATCAACTACATGACGAATCACATGATTTGCAGTAAACATCACGTCTGTCCTTATTTGGTAGTTACATTCTTGTTTGTATTCCCCTCGAC